>NC_134522.1:12566348-13191348 GCF_027942865.1 Odontesthes bonariensis
TGTGGCGACCAATTCAGGGAGAAGGTTGTCGGGGAGCCGGTTGCCGGAGATGCGCAGCTCGGTGAGGCTGGCCTGAAGTTTAAGGGCACGCAGCAAAGGGTTGAGGGAAGAGGAGGGCAAACTGAGGCCACACACCGACACAGAGGAGCTCCCATCCTGAACCTCACACAGCCGGGTCACACGCTTGTTCTCGTCTGCGGGGACATGCAGACGGGGCACATTAGAACAGATATAAAGAAAGAAATATCCAAGAAACGCGTCAGAGTTTCGAGCGTTTTCGGTGTGCGTTGCTCACCAACTGCCAGGCTCTGACATGCCTTTTTGTAGCGCTCAGGAAGAGGCGGGAGGTCCCAGGAGCAAACTTCAGCAAGAACCTGCAACACAGCACACCACCAGCATTCAGAACCAATGCTTTGTCTAAAAGCTGACTGTTTAAACAAAAAAGTAAAACCCAGTCTGAAGCAGGCCTTATTTTTTAATTAAGTATTATTAGTATTAGGGATGTGGTATGTGCTAAAGTAATAAGAGGAACGAGCTAAACACTTCAGTTCCATGCTGTCCTCTTTCTTTTAAATCAAATGCTGTTTTACTCCTCAGGCCTCCCTCAAGCAGCAGCACGAGTTCTTTTCAAACAATCCTCACTTCTTCATTGGTGTGCAGGACAGCCAGCAGCAGATCCTGCGCAGAGAGCTGGGCCCCTTCCTTCTGCAGCGAGAGACGGGGCAGGAGGCCACATTTCTGGTAGTAACGCTGAGCTGCTTGCTCACACAGCCACGAGACAGTGCAGGAGTCTGCCTCACTGGAACACAAAGCACTGCGATCAAACTAACTGGCTACAACACACTAATAAACCAGAGCGCTTCTTCAACGGAAGTCTCATTGAAGGTTTCAGTTTACGTTATCGATTGAACACATATACCAACCTTTGCGGAACAGGGATCAGGAACACGTCTTCCTGAACTCTGACCCTCATTCTGATCGGAGGAGGCATGGATGTGGGCACGGGAGCAACCAAAGCTTGCGTTGGAGGCTAAAATGTACAAAGGAAACTACTTAATATAATAAAGTATTTCTTTCTTTAGTAAAATGGAAAAATATAGCCTCATGAAGCAGGATTTACCCCCGGGATTTCATTTTACAAAAGTATACCAAAAAGAGAAAAAAAACATGCACAAAGACAAAGCTCCTCTGTATCATGCGATTCATGCACCATCCTGATATAAATCCCATCGTTTTTAATCCCATATGAATCTGATGGGTTCCAAGCTCTGCCAAAATTTTGAAATATCACACTACCTTCTTGATCAACTAGCTCTCATTTGTAGCCACATTCATCACTGTCAAAAGTTAATCAAGGGGGAAAAAAAAAGACAAAGCGTGTGATTTCCTCCAGTGACGCTGAAACATTAATGATCATCTCCCTGAGTTCATGTTCGCCTGGATATCTAATGTAAAATATCACTCTCAATTTAAACCCAGAGTCTTTCGAACTTGGTCTGGATCATTCCATATGCAGATGGCGCAGGGGATTCTGACCTGAACACGTATTTGTAGGGGAGGTGAAGGTGTGTCGGGCCTCATGTCATCATCATCTGTAACGGTCGGGCTGTGTGACCTGCTGACCTCTCGTCTCCCCAACCTCACCATTCCTGACATCTGAGTCATTTTGACCTGATGAGGCTTCGGCAAGCCATTCCTTCTCCCAGTGTGAGCACGGCTGCTGGAGGAGGAGGAGTTGACTGCAGAATCTGAGAGAAGAGGACTGTAATTAAGATATGATAATAAAAAAATAAAAAAAAGACGTGTAGAGGAACAAACAATTAAACTGGATCATTACCTCTGACGGCTGTGTCCGAGTTCAAATGGATGTTTTGACTCCTGGCAGTCAAAGCTGAAGCAGTTTCCTGTCCTCTCAGTCCATCATGTTCCATTCGAAGCCTCCTCTTTTTCTTTGGCTGCATTTCCCCCAAATCATCTTCCAACCAGTCATCAGCCAGATATTCGTCCTCAGGAACTAAAGCGGATCTGTTGCCGGATGAAACAGCAGGTGTGCTGGAGTACTGAGGCTGTGAGAGACCCTGCAGAAGAGTTTTGGCACTGCCTAAACCCCGAATGGCACTGTGGTACGCCTCTCGCCCAAACACAGATGGGGCTGGGGCCTCCTTGTTACTTTCCCGACCTGAGCTGGGGGCCGTAACAGGTTCCTCGTTTGAAAGACCGTCCTTTTGACTCGGAGCTGCGGGGAAAGTGCGTCTAGGACGAACAGGACGGAGAGGACTAACGGGACTGTCGGAACCACTGTCATCTGAGCCGCTGTTAATCTAAAAGCACACATACACATTCTGCTTTTAGAATCTGGATGGCTCAAACAGAATCTTTAAAAAGAAACCGTGTGGTATTTTCACCCTCAGAAAAACATTTGCCAGTCATTACCCCATACAGAACAGCAGCCTCTGTTCCTCTGGCTCTGGGCCGCTGTGATGAGCCATTGCTCTGCGTCTGCCTCCTGGGACTGACGGCTGCTGCTTGAGCTTCCGAGCTCCTGTTGTGTCGGGGCCAGTCTTGGCTGTTGGAACAGCCCCCTCCAGTGGCTGACAGCGGCTCAGAGTTCTCTGCATCAAACAGCTGGCTGTCCTGCAGGGCATCAAAAGGCTTGGCTGGGGCCGGGGCAGCAGGCACTGTAGTTCACACAGAGAAGAAAAGCAAGCATTTGAAAGCGCATGTAAGACCAAGGCTAGCATGATATAATAATGTTAAAGCGTTACCTCCCCCTGCTAGTGCCTTCTTGAGCAATTTCTCAGTAGCGGCACATTCCTTTCTGGTCTCCTCGTCCAACTCTTTGCTGTATGTCCTCTGCCAATGACGCAGGCTGTCCATGGGAGTTTCACCCTAAGGGTGGAGACACAAAAAAACTGATGAAAACAAGAGACGTACAGGTTAACCATTTCAGTTCTGCCCAAACTACATCTACCAAGTCACAAAGTCCTCACTAATATGAAGCAAAGAACTGCTACTGTAGCAAAATCCCCCATGAAAAAGCCCAACAAGAAGAAATGGAGGGCTATAGAATGTCAAGCTGAATTTAATTGAATAGCCATGAGGGGGGGGGGGGGGGTGTTGAAATTATCTCAGCAGGCTAGCAAAATCCTCAAACATCTTGGATGTGAAGGAATTTTTCATGTAAGATGATCAGAAACTTCAGAAAGACTGGTGAACAGGGAGCCAAAACAACCCCAAGAAGTCTTTTCTGATGAAGGGGGCAATGCTCACGTACGACACGATTCAAAACTACTTTATTATCGAATCGCATTCCTCAGCCAGCTTTGTTCAAGAGGTAAAAACACAGACGAGTGACCTTCCCCATCAACACATCGTCATACGCAGCCACTGCAACACCCCACAAATAACGAAAAAAAAAAAACAAGACATGCAGACAACAAAGCTTTATATTTCACTTTGCCCACATGGAGATTCTGCAGCAAAACAGAGGGATTAACAAAAAAGAAAAAGGGTTCCTCAACTTAATACTCTTATTTGACCGCAAGATTGGTCTTCTTTATGTAGGACATGACAGGAGAGGCTTAAAACCAAGTTGTGATTCCAGGAATCATGCCAATGAATTCACAGCAGGAAAGACGTACTACGAATGATAGAAAAAACAACATGAGAGGGAATATTAAAGAACATGACTGAAGATGCACACACCAACGAAGATGTAACAAATCCATCAGTAATTACTATGTATTGGAAATTTAACATAGACAAATGTGTATTTTTCCCTTTCTTACTATGAAATAAGAGGACAAAGTCCACCAGTGGCCTTTATTGGCAAGTTGCTTGACAGGAAATGGGACTGAGAGCACGAGAGAGAGAGAGAGAGAGAGAGAGAGAGAGAGAGGGGAAGGACATGCAGCAAAGGGCTGCATCGAGGAGCTGAAGCCTCTGTATATGGAGAGCCTGCTCAACCCACCTTTGCTTCCTTATCTTAACATGATTAACATTATCTTAACATTAAGATGATTCATGACGTCTAAAATAATTTTATGACAACAATTCTCTACAAATTGTGATAGAAAAAATGTTGTTGTTTTTTTAACTGCAGGGTAACAATAAAAAGGAAAACTTGGTCACGTGAGCCAACCAAAAAACAAACAAACAAACAAAAAAAAATAAATAAATAAATAAAAGGCTAAATCTATGAGCTCCTGGAAGCTCATTGAAAAGGTTGCCGTCATATCAGGTGACTGTTTATTCTGCTTCTTTGCTGGTTTGAAATGCCTTAGAGTTGATTTAATGTGAAATGACTTTTCATGCGTCTCACCATTAACGGTCCCGTTCTCGTGATATAATTCTAAAGTCTGAAATGAGACTTTAATTACAAGGGAAATATCTTATTGCCCAATCTTGCCTGTTGTGTTATTCCTACCCAAATTAAGTCATAGATCATGCTAGTTATTACCAACGTGTAACCACACACATACCCTGCAGTTGCGTAGTGTGACTGAAGCTCCCCGTTCCACCAACAGTCTTGCAACACTTAAATTGCCACAAGCAACGGCGTCATGCAGAGGAGTCACCCCCTCACACCCGGGGCCACCGGGATCATTGATGTTAGCGCCGCGCTCCAGCAGCACAGCGGCAACATCTGAATGAAAGACAGAACGGAGGCACTCAACACAGCTGAAGAGGGCGGATTTTTTTTTTTTTTTTACAAAGCATAAGCTCTGAAGCAAAGGCTTATGCTGCCAATCAGAAATCAGTTACCATAGTGACCGTGGTTGCAGGCTTCATGGAGGGGTGTCCAGCCACAATAGTCCCTGGGATTCACTGGGTGACCCTGACACGGACACAAGTAAAACTCAAACAGTCAAGGTTGTCTGAGGTTACGGTTTCTGTTTGCAGCCATTTGTCGAAAAAAAAAATGTTCACGAAAAGAACTCTTAATAAAATATTCATTGCTGAGCTGAGCCAATCTCTCTTTTTAAGATTAAAAGCAAGATGATGTGTTGTAATGTGGTACATTTTTAACAAGCACAGACAAGCAGCTCAACTCCAACAGGTTTCTTATTGTTGTTCTTGATCAGCCCAGTGCAGATACTGACAGGTTTGCTAAGAAACCTTGTTTTTCCTCACCTGTTCTACCAGATACTGGACCTGCCTCAGGTTTCCATCTATACATGCTCTGTGGAGAGATGTCTCTCCTTTCTCATTCCTCTTGTTCCACTAAATCAGGGAGACGGGCACAAGAAAAACAAGAGTTCAGACAGTGAGGATCCAAAATAAGGAAGACAAAGACGAAATGACTGCTTGTGCATAGCAACAACCAACTCACCCTTCCCGTCTTCCTTTTTCCTGACACCATCTTGTCGTAACCCTCCAAATCATCATCTAGAAACCACGATAAAGTAATGGAAGACAATCTAAATAAATTTAATCAATTTTAGGATCCATTTGCCTCTATGCCAGCTCTCTCGCGGTCTACCTGAGTCTGACAGAATGACATCACTGTCACCCAGAGGTTCACTGTTGTCCATCTCGTCCTCTTCCTCCTCCTCACCGTCACTCCCATCTGGACTCCAGCCCTCTGAAGCGCAAAGCTGACTCAGCTTCGCCTCGGTGTCGTTAACATTCGACGAGCCGCAGCGTCTCTGGGACGCGAGCCAGAGGGACAGCACGCGTTTCTGTGGGAGTGAAGGAGAGCTTTTATGTGTGGTGTTAGTTTCAGACCGAGTAGCCTGAAAGACCAAGCGATGACTTGATGCTTTTGTACCCATTTACCCTTGTCTTTAAATTGAGAAGTTACAGACTTAATATGATTCATAATATTAGATCACTAGATTTACAGCATATCACCCTTCATATCCTATTTTTCTTGTGACTGCTACTGACAGATCAAATGGAAATTTAGCTAAAAAATAAAAAAATAGATGTCGCTTGTGCATGAAGCCAATTTTCAAACATTTAACGAGTTTAAACGTAGTAGTTTTATTTTACATTGAACCATTTTGCAGCTTTGAACCATCCGTTCCAACCCACCTGCAGTCGGGCCCGTCCAGACAGCTGGGCACAGCGTAAGGCCGTACTGTGGCTGCTGTCTACGTCCTCGGAGGCGCAGCCGTTCTCCTCCTGAGCTGCTGCGATGTTCAGCCATGTGTGACACTCCTGACACAAACACACAAGTCAGAATGTATTCCTGCAAGGACGCACAACATGATAATATTGGCTAATAACTTACTGCTGTGACTTTATATGAGCGTTACGGCCTTACTGATCCCAGCTCAGTGATTTACTGTGAGTGGAATTTAGAATAAAACTAAGCAAAAAGGTCTCTTCTACAAGCACAGGGCTCCGACTTGGGCTTTTCTACATCTAGAAGCCCTTACAGTGACAGATGGTGACATTTTTTAGGGCTTTTGTCATCTATCCATAAACCACTTATGATGTCTCTGAGCGCAGGATGCAGCGTTACGACGCAGCTTATTCATGCTCACCTCAGTGGAGCTGCCCTGTCGTAAAGCCAGCTCCTTTCTGTAGTGCTCCACTGCCTTGTTGTGTTGTCTCAGGTCCGTGTAGGTCGCAGCCAGAGACACGTGGATGACCGCCAGCTCCCTTGCAGGCTTTCCCACGGCTTCAGCGCCCTTCAGCTAAACCACAAGAGAAGTTAGAGTGCAGTGAATGTCAGGAGCTCAGGCTAAAAAAAAAAGCTGGGATGCGAGCTGATTATTGCCCATGTTTTGATGTTTCACACCTGAGCCTGATAGGCACCCAGAGCCTTGCTGTAGCAGCCGATCTTACAATAGAGGTCCCCCAGCTGCTCTGCCAGCTCGACAGCCTGACGGGAGCCGAGTCTTTTGCCCTGATCTTCCCCGAACTCTTCCTCTAATTTACAGCCCCGGTCAGCTGTGAAATTGGCAACACAAATGATGCCTTTAATGCAGCTGTCTTAGAAAGGTCTAGAAAAAAAGGCATGACAAAAAAAAAAACAAGACCGAACAGAATAAAAGCTGCTCTCTCACCACATTTGAACGCTTTCTTTACTGCTAGTCCGTCCAGCGGCTGCTGGGAACCCAGTTGGAGAGCCTTCTTTAGAGATCGCCTGGCTGCTACAAAGTCACCCAGAGACAGCTGCACCTGTTGACAAATATCATTACATCACAGAATCGTCACAGCCTGTCGAATCAGAGCAGAAGTAGAGGAGTTGGTGGAGCTCACACACCTTGCCAATGCAATGAAAACACTCGCTCTCACAGAACTTGTCCTTCATCTTCCTGGCGCACTCTTTGGCCTGCTCCAAGCAGCGGACAGAATTAGAGTGTTGACCGTTGCGGAAGTAGATGTTTCCCAGGTTAAAGTTTGCACGGTAGAGATCTTCCAGCAGCTTGCTCTTCCTGTGCAGAAAAAGAAATGCTCAAAACGCTTTCTTCTCAGCATTTTATAGATGAAGCACACCGACTGTGGGTTCCTTGTTGTTCACATCGTTAGTGAGGAGTGGGAACAAGAGGGGTAGCTCTGTTAATATATGTTACGATGGTTTGGCATGTCTTACTCTGCAATGAAGACGCTCCGTCGGATGAAATCGCTGCAGCGTTTGGGCTCCCCCAAATGATCGCAGACAAGACCCAGATTGAGGAAGAGACGAGCCTTCATCTCGCTGATCTCCCGCTGAGGAACAGTCCCTGCAGATTAGAATAAGATTTGAGCAAACGCTTATAGGGGAAAAACCCCCAAGACAGGAACAAGGTCATTCATTATTCTCTTCTACGTTACATACCTCCCAGACGCTCATCCACAATGGTCAGGCTCTTATTGAAAGCATCCTCTGCTTGTTTTAAGCTGTTCTTCGAGTGGTCCGATTCATAACGGAAGAGGTAGGTGCGACCAATGGTGGCAAGGGCTCTCTGCTCCTCAGCATGGTCTCTGACAGAGCGGGCCAGGTCCAGGTGACACTGCTGGTGCTGGAGGAAGAAGAAAAAAAAAGAAAACATGCATCCCAAATGCTTACGCAGCCATCGATGTGAAGCCAAAGTCAATCAAGTTCACTTACTTTTAAAGCAGCTTGAATGTTTCCCATCTCGGCACAGCACTCTCCTATTCTACGATGCGCCACAGCTCGTCCGATCACATCATTTAAGGCCTCAGAGAGAGACAGCTCCCTTTGGTGCTCCCCGATGGCTGCTTCATAATCACCTGAGATGCACATAAACCACACATCACACACTGACAAATACTGGAAACAAATATTAAAGAGCCTAAATGAAACAGAACCAAAGCAGGAAAGCCGACTGTTCATTCACACTACTACTTACCACTCCTGGAGAGCAGCTCCCCAAGCTGATTGCAGATGTTGGCTTCCTCCTTCAAGTTGTTGTTAGCCTCGGCTTTGTTTTTAGCTCTCTGCAGCTCTGTGGAGAGCAATCCATTGAAAACGATGTGGGTTACACAAAGCTTTTGAATCAGAAAACGTGCAAGCAAATCAGTACTTACGTTTGATTTCCCGCAAGGAGCTCATCTCGGCCCAGCTCTGCTTGCTAAGCTAACTTCCAGCTAGTAGTAAATGACAACTCAGCGCGCCTCTCTTTTAGCTTAGCGCTGCCTGAACCCCCGCTAACTCACAAATGTATGAAGCTAACTTTTCACCACATCTTTCATGCCACATGTCCGCATATGTTCAGCAGTCCCGTGTGTCTCCGATCGCACTTGTGGTCATAAAAAACAGCCCTCTATATTAACCATCTCTCTCTGTTTTAGCTTCGAGTTTACAACAAACTTCAGATTGCCCCGCCAGGAACGCGTCAGCCAATAGCTCTTCACATTGTTTTACCCGTTTTTTAGTCATCCAGGCACAAATTCCTCCTCAAATCCTGAGATTAGAATTTTTAAAACTTAAGATCTCCGGATAAGGTACATTAATTTTGCACTTGATATATTTACTGACATTTTTTATGATGGTATATAGCCCAGGAACAAATAATGTACCCTTGAACTTCCATAAAAGAACGAGCCTTTCAGTCTGACAGACCAAACTTAGGGCGTAAAATACCCATTTTAGAAGGCAAGCGCTCATTGGCCAACACTACAGCGTGATACAGCTGTGGCACTCACTTTACTAAACTTGTATTTTTGCTCAAATCCAACACATGGTGCCATAGTTTAAAAGCAAGACAGTAGTTTAATGCCGTGTGACTTTAACAGCACACACAGAAACAATGCAGAAAGCGAGATGGTTGGTCTGACTTGAACACAGCGATAAGGCAAGTAAGGTCTGGTAGAAGGATGAGGCTATTATGTCCTGAACCCTACAGAGTTACAGAGGGAATTACAGAGTTACAATAAAGAGAAGATAGATGGGCAAAAATCTGCTGAAAACTGAATGATTGTTGGTCAATAAATGTCCATGACAGAAGCCTCTCAGTGTAAAGTTGGGAGTTTAATAAAGGTATAAAATACAACATCTGTCCAACAGCCATGTCTACTTTAAAAAAAATGACAGTCTAGCAATCAGGGTTTTGTTTTCTGTTTCCAAAATTTAGTGTGGAAAGACACCCTTTAAAAACGTGTCTGGTAATAAAAGCAACGATTCAATAAATCTCTGATAATTTAATGTAGTAAGATGTAGATGTAGAGCACAGCTGTATCTCAAACGTGAGATATTCATGTAACTATTATTATTATAATTTAAACTGTATGATTTTTAAAATGTCCCTAAATCAAGAGCTTTTCAATTAAAATATTTGGGAAAAAAGAAGCTGCTAAAATGTATCAGTATTATATGATAAAGACTTAACTTTTAAAACCGACGATCACTAAATTAGGTGTAAAGTTCATTTTTATTGCAATTTTTTCCACCTTCACTGACAGTTCACAGACACCTTGCCTAAAAGGCTCAAATTGAAATCTTTATTTATTTTTGAAATACAAAGAAGGCCACACTAGCAATACATAAGTGCAGCAAAAGAAGAAAAAAAGACAAATGTATTAAATAAGAGCGGGTGGTCACCTGTGTGAGCGTTAATCTTATTCAGATAACATTAATAGTTTTAGAACAAGGATCCACAGATCTGTCACACTAACAGTGCTTAAGATTACTAACACCAATTATTTAGACTGGCACAGCTGCAGCTAACCCAAATTCATGATCTTATAATCCAGTCATTCAGTGTGCTATTAAAAATAAATAAAAAAAAGAGGGACACATGGCTAGGCGGATGGTGACGTCAGTGCTCAGACCTTTTTTTTTTTTCCTTACTGGTCTATTCAGGGTTAGGGTTAGATAGACAGCACATTTTGACAAATTGTTTTGCAGCGTTTTGCTTGACGCTAAATTGAATAAACGCTATTGTCTTTTCTTTATTTGATTTTTAATGACATTCATATTTGAGTGATGATTAAAAGTCCAAATCATCTTGATGAAGTGGATTTACAGTTTTCTGTTTTTTTGACATCTCTAATAGCATGTTGACTTATTTCATTGCTGGGGTCTGCAGACACATTTACCTGTGTAATCCTATTTGGGGCATCCGAAAATATTTCCCCAATATGAGTCCGTGGGAAAAAAACAGTGAAATACGACACAGCATGCAGCCATAAAAAAAACAAAAAAAACAAGCTCTGTTGGCATTAAACCAACCAACAGGAAAGCATCTGCTTTATGCAGCATGTCAGCAGGAGACTCAAGCATCAGAAGCAGCTGAGAAGCCTCTCAGATCACACAGAGCTTCGTCTCAGCCTCTGCAGGTCTCTATTTCCACACCGGTGACCTTACAAATGGGTATGCTGCATCATTGTGAGAATTGGTGTTTCTGGGCGGTGCAAAGTGGAGTAGAGCACATCAGAGTGCAGAGTATCAGAGAGCAGCAGAGCACAGAGAGGCAGGCATATCCGCCGCTGGAGGGATCAAATCTGTACCATCTGACGCTCAAGGATTTATGGGTTTAGTCAAAATTGCTTTTCCCACTGTGGAGATTAAGCACCGTAGGATGTTTTCCACTCAGGCCGTAGAATAGCCCAGTGTTGCTGCTGCTGCTGTTACTGTTTTTCTCCCTGTTATCGGCTCCGGCGCTGGAGAAGGGAATGTCTCAGGAGGGCAGAGTGCTCCAAACCCTGGCGAGGTGTAGATTCTGATTGACAGGAGAGGTCTGTCCTCTGGGGAATGTGAACCATGCAGGTGGATGCGGTCCTTGTCCTCCTCTGTGTTTGGCTCGCGGGTGCGACTGGGAAGATGGTTCAGCAGAGAGGTCACAAACTGGAAACCTTCAAACAAAGCAGGTAATGGAAACAAAGTAGTGGATGAGCAGCATTTCAAATACAAACACTGGCATGCAGGAGTTTATTGTCTCTGAAGGATGAAAAATGAGCTTTTTATGTTTTTATACTGCACGTGAACGGATTTTTTAAAGCTCTGTTTACCACGATGACTTCATTTTGGGCTTGTAGATGTTTTTCATAGGTGTGCACAATGTTGTCCACTGTTTCCTGTTTCACCTGTGCTGCTCCCTCCCCCTCTGAAAAACAGACTTATTCAGACCGCAGATTGGAGAGATAAGGGAGGGGGGACCTAAATCCCCACATCTATTTATGTACTACGGGTGGATGCTGTGTTCTCTTGCCCCACAACTGCTGTGGGGCAGTTAATGACCGTTTTTTCCTGGCAGCAGTTGTAGTCAATGTCATTTTCAGGTGATTATTTAGGCTAATTGCTGCCTTGTTAATGCGTCCATTGGATTAGATGTTTGAGTGGGGACTGAACTAGATCTGGGACTCATTAAAGCACCCTTGTTTCTGCATATTATTGATTGAAATGGCTTCAACATCGGAAGTGATTTAAAAGAGGTCTGTTTGCTGTCTGACATGCCGTATGTAGTTAAAGAAAAGTGGCATTTGACAGAGTACACGAGACAAAAAAAATCCCTGCAAATATTCATAATTGAGAGGCAGTAATCAGTGTAATCTGTTATTCTGTTACAGTGGCTGACAAAAACAATCACTTCTGAAATGATTTGAGGATTAATTCTCTATCAGTGAGAACCTGATTAATGAACTACAGTAACTGTTTAAGCAAAAGAATATTTATTTATAGTATTTAATATTTTATCAAATATCTGTTCCTCAAGTAGAAATAAGTATCTTTGTCTTGGACTTGCATTTGAACTGCTTCACTTAAAATGGAAGCTGCAACTGTTTGAGTAGAAGCTGTCAGTCACATAAATATCTCTTGTCAAATTGTTGTCCATTATTGGGAAGTGTACATTTGACATAGATATTGCCAGAGTTGGCAAAAATGTGGAACGTTACGTCATGTATTATCAAAGTGACTAAGTTTAAGAGCCCGTACCATACCATTTGTATGAGGATATGTTGGATTCGGTGTTGAGAAGAAATTCATGATCTACATTGCTTCTGCACCTCATTTCACTTTCTCTTTAAAAGGTTCCGTTTTTAGCTCTTTTCTCTTTAGGGATCCCATTCCAAAATGACCATTATGCTCTGAATGCTCAGCTCATTGGTCAAAAACAGTGGGGTGCAGACTGCTTCTCATTCTTGTTTGCAAGTGTACCAAAGTAATAACAATAATAATAACAGTAATAATAATAAGACAAAAAGCATAATGTGACCGAATACAAATCTTTTCTGTGTTTTTACATTAGTTGAGAGAATGAAAAGAGTATGAAAGAAAAATATTCAACATTATTTCTTGAAAGTCTGAAAATCAGCGATTGCCTCAAACCTAAAATAGGTAAATACAGCCAATAATCTCATTTGAGAAACTAAATAATGGATATATTTATGAAGCACTTCTTCTAAATGAGGACCAGACTAAGCTGTGTAAGCATTTGCAATGTTTCTGCCTTTTCTAAGACATCTTATTTTTATTTCTAATTGTCTGCCATGGCATCCCAAAGAACTATAAGCTATGGCACTATGCAGTGTGCTATATTAGAAAGGTATGATAACGTTTGATTATCAATTATCCAATTACCATTTGATTAGAACTGCATCTCTAAAACCCATTTTCCGCTGGTCACTCCCTTGTCTTTCTTATCTAGATGTCACTGCATCAGTGCAATAAAGGCAAAGGCAAAATATAAAAAGGAAAATAGATTTGGTGTAACAGCACTTTCTGAGTGGAGAATCAGAAACGAATCCTGATGAGCAAGCTTAATTAAAAGCTACTCAGAAAGAGGCCATAAGAGGAACACTTTTTTTGCCTCCTCAAACAGCTTTTTTCTTAACAGTAGAACATCTGTGTGTTTGGACCAGGGAACGTAGAGCCAGGCTGTGTAACTGGCTGATACAGAAGTGAAGCTGTTTAATAATCAACACTGTAGCGTTGGCTCTAACCTCTGTGAGTTGTTTCAGATGACGAAAAATTCACTCTTGTCATGACCCCTGCTGGGTAGCTTTAAGCTTCAAGACACCATCTGATTCTCCAAATAGAAAGCACTCTGACTGCTGTCTACAGGAGAAATGGCACTGACTTATCATACATTCCGACTTCACACAACCCCTACTTCAAAAATATCTCTTTGATATCTCAATACCAAACTCGATACATGGACCCTGGACTCCATTTTGAGATATAGTAGCAGTAAAAAATGTATAGCTTTTTGCTGCAAAAAGAAAAAAGGGGCGTTGATGTGTTAGACCTAAACAAACAATTTGTGTCTCGGCTGGAAATTGCATCAATATCCTTGACGTGTCAAGGATATTGATGCAATTTCCATACTGTGTTTTATTGAAAACTTGAGTTGGAATTTCTTTTTAGGGGTCCCATTTTTTTCTTTTTCAGTTGTCACCAAAATTGTTGCAGATAATCTTTACACCAAGCCTCGAAGAAGTTATCAGAAGGATCTTAGATTTCCACAAATGTTCCAAATCCACATGTCACGGTTAATAAAAGCCAGGAGCAAACTGACCAAACAGAACAGTGAGATCTTATCTCAGAAACAGATTTCGAACTTGGCTGCAAAGACTAAGCACATTTATTCACCTACGGTTATCCAATTAAATTGCATTAATATGACTACTCAGGCATTGCTGTAATAAGATTAGTGTAATTTTCTTGGCAATCTTTTAGGTCATGCCATCCTGAACCCCCCCCCCCCCCCATCAGTGTGAGTAGTTGTTTCAGCTCTAGTCCAAAATTTATGGAGCACCATCAGATGGATGACGACCTGCCGAAGGCAATACTATAGTAACTCTTGACTTAAAAAAATACACTGACATCTTTGCTTAGTGTGACACACACAAGAAAAAATTTCCCCATGAATAAGAATTATAGAAGGGACTGTTTTCCAGCCTGTAAAACCCACATTTGACTTGAAAAGACAGATTCTAACTGTAGCTTACTGCCTCAAGTAAGAAACTGTCTTTGCATTAATATCTGCTGAAGATGATAAAATTTTCCCAGGCAGGCTAGAAACAACATTGTAGCCTCCGAATGCTATCAGCGTTGAATGATTTGTATCCACTTAATATATCCAACAAACCCTGTCAAATCATAATCCCCCTGCCTTTAGATACAGTATCACTTTTCATGCTATAGTTCTATTTATAGATCAGAGGCACCACAAAAACACGATGCTAATTATTATCAGGATTCTCATCCGTTTTAGTGAAATAATCCCGCTTGGTGCTGCGAAAAATGCTCTGACAAAGCTGTCAGAGTTCATGACACGGAAAGTCTGATCTTACCGAAATAACATCTGCGAAGGGTCAAAGTTTACTTTTTTAAATCTAGACAATCCTCTATAAATTACAGTCGTTCCAAGTGTTCATCTGAGACCTACAGTGATTAAGATGATCATTAAGAGCAAGGGGAGCACAATCATAATCATACAGTACAAAGCAGTTGCTCAAACCCGCTGAGAAATCTTTAAACGTCAGTGTTTGTCAAGTCTGCCATTTGTTGTTTGTTGTTTTTTTTTCCCCTTCCCCAGCTAGTTAAAAGTCGCCTCACATCGGCCCTCTCCTGACATGTACAGTCTGTGAATACAAATCAAATGTAAATCTCTCATTCCTCTTCCAGCAGGGGGGAATCTCATATACTTATGCAGAAGTCAAACTCTTCCTCTTTCTGTCTCACATCACCCCCACTCCTCCTCTCATGAGTGTGAAATCGCAAAAGCGTCTGGGTGCTGCTGGCGTGGGTTTGTGGGAGTTTTCGCACTGTTCCTCTCTGCACCCGACGCCTTTAGGAGGAAAAACTGAGGGGAGGATTTGTGTAGGACAGAGGAAGCCCACTTAAGAAAACATTATAGGAGAAAACTCTCATGATAATTAGAAGCAGTTACTCGATGATTTTTGGGTCACAACAGCACATTTGGATGGGGGAAATAATTTTTTGCTTTGCCCACAGACAAAATGGGGTTGTTTGTGTTACATGTTTGCTAAAAACAGATTTCAAGATCAAATTCTGACTAAATGATTGCCTTTTGAAAAGCATACCTTAGAGCAAATACAGCATATTTTGTTTTTGTTCATGTCAATGATTCGTGCTGTGGAATAAGTGAAGAAATACACAAAGTGAAGACATAGCATCACACCCATCTGTTCAGTTTAATCCCCCTTTTTTTTTTTTACAACTTCAGATTTTCTTTCTGCTCCCGTCTTTGTAAGCTGTTAATATATCCAGAATAACCTCGGTAGAAATTTGTCCCAGTAACCGTAATGTGGCCCCTGCGGCGATGTTTGCCTTTCCACCCCAAGGCGGCAGAGAGGGGCAAGGACAATGTCGGACCACACAGGGCACTCCGGTGTGCAGACAGGCATTGTGCTGTGTGTTGTAGGCAGGCAGAGAGGGGGTTGAAGAGGAATTTCTGCCAAGAGGATTAGGAGCCAGCTGCTGGATAGATGTAGATGTGTGGCACCCATTGGCCTCCATTGCATCCAGTACCCAGTTAAATGCTTTTTTTCTGTGTTATTTTGCTCTTGTATTATTTTCTCTTTGTCTGTGCCGTATGTTTACCCCTTGTCTCTCCCTCTTTTCTTCTGTAGTGTTTTCTTAATGCACGTTCTGACAGGGATTTGGCTTTGACTGTGGCAGCATCCTCCTTTCTATTAATCCATTTTAGGGGTTTGGAATTCATCATTCTGTCTCTCTGCTTGTGGCCTGAAAATTATGTTTAAAGAATGACTAGAGGCAGTCCTCTAAAAATGCGACACCAAGAAAAGCTGGATGTGATGAGAAGATGCTCTTTTGCCCTTTTGCTGGTTTGTGGATGAAATATAAGTGATGTAACTGGATGTAGTGGAATTCCTCTTCTGATGAGAAACATCAACAGAACAGAACTTAAAAGTTTCTCATGCTACTCTAGATCAGTGTTCATCAGTGACTTTAAAATGATCTTTATTCATTATTGTTTATAACTACATACATTCATTTTTCCTTTGTAAAAAAAGATCTGAAATCGTGAATATCCCCTTGAATGTTAGGCCTTGGTTAAAATTATATTAGTGCATTTTGCACATGGACTTACCAGGTTTTTTTTTGTTAGCAACAATATTAGCAATGAAGATGATCCACATAAAGTACAAAAAAAAAAAACAATATGGAACATAATGACCCCTGATTAACAGAAAATAGAAAATTTAATGTAAATGTTGGCTTATAAAAGCTAAAATGTAAAATGAGTTCTCAAAAGACTTTTTACTTAGAGTTTAATCAAGCATGAGTGAAAAATAAGCTGGAGTTGAAAGAGCTTTTTGGTTTCTAAAAAAAACCCTGTTTTGTTTTAATGTTAAAACAGAGAACGTGTAACACGTGTAATGCCATGTTTTGTTACTTAGTTTTGTCACTGTTCTTAATTAACAGGTCACGAAGAGACACCGGAATGGACGGGGATGATGACCATAAAACTGGGAGGCAAGTTTGAATGAGTTTGAATAAAAACTCCTTTTCCAAATTGTATTTTACACAAAAACTTTGACTATTACATTCCTCTGAGGATGCACTGCATTGTGTTTTGCAGCCCAATTTATAAACGAAGCCCAGACCTTACGAAATCTCCAATGACAAAGTCTGAGCAGCTTCTGAGGATAGATGACCACGATTTCACCATGAGGCCAGCATTTGGAGGTTAGAAATGCTGATTAAGTCTTTTAGATTAAAGTTGGTTTTGTCTGATATAAATTGAAAGCTTAGAACAGCTGCATCTTTAGCCAACAAGTGCTGCTGGAGAGGTCCGTGCAGAGGCCTTTGCTTTGAAGCAAACAGTCCTGCAAGCACTAAGCTCTCGAAGACCTCAGTGACACTGACTGGACAAGCTGTGCTGTTTTCGATTGCAGCTCAGTGCAAAGCACACAGTGCAAAGCACTGAGCACTGTTCTGTACATTAGACAGATTTAATGTCAGCTTTTCGGACTTCAGGATTATGTACAGATAAATGCACACAGGCTTTTGTTTCCAAAGCTAGTGATAGTATATATGTCAGGCACATATTTTTTCAGCTGTTTCGGAAAAATAAAAAAAAACAGTAGCTCTATTTTGCAGAAACAAATCAGCTAGGGGGGCTTTCGCTTTGCAGCATGTGTTGTTTTTATCAGACCACTTTTAATCACACAACAATTTGCTGCTGAAAACGCATAAAGAGACCCTTTGCAGAATCCTTTCGCAGCATCCAATTTCAACCATGATGTAGAAAAGTGAGCTGGATTTCATCCGCCGCTGCATCAACTTTGATCCATTATTATGACCTGATTGTATTTGTGCACTGTTGGAGGATGATGATGCAGAGTAGAGGGGATGAAATAGGTCAAAAGAAGAATCCAAGCCAGACTGTCAGTGTCACTGCACCAGCTCTATATTTGTGCGATTTTTTTTTTTCCCTCTATTGAAACCTTATTTCTATAACAAATAAGGATCAAACTGTGACCGTAATGATTTGTATTCTCACATGTAAAAATGTAGAAAAGCTGTTACTATGCTGAAAAATAATAACATTTTCTGACATGAGATTTTTGTTTTATTTCAGGTCCTCCAATTCCCGTTGGAGTAGATGTTCAGGTTGAAAGTCTTGACACCATCTCTGAAGTGGATATGGTAAGTATGAGAGAGCTGTTAGTTTTAGTCCTGTATAACAGATAGCACTGTTGTGGAGGACAATAACTAACTATTTGATCAAGTACTTTACCATTTCAAAAGTCTTAAACCCTAAAATCTATTTATATATGTATATATATATATATATATATATATATATATATATATATGTAATTTTATAGTGTAAAAATGATCTTACACAATATCTTACCCTTGCAACGTATTTCCTTTTCATAAGCCTGTTTGAAAGCTGCCCCTACCAGACATGCATGTTTGTACATGAAACATCACTATTGTAGTGAAAAAAATTTTTTTTTTCTTCACTGAATAAATCTTCTTCTGTTAAAGACTTCCACAAAGTGAGAGCTAATTCCTCCCCTTCCTCACCTGCAACCCCCTCAGCTTAGAAAACGATTGTCTGATATCTTCAACAAGGGCAACATGCGCAGTTGTTGTGAACGATTATCAGTTGGTTGTTGCACGTTCTATTTCTTCATCTGTAGCGGAGCACAAAATGCATGTGTGATGGATACAGACGGCCATAGTAGCGTGAGGCAGATGCTTCTTGAATGAAGTGAACAGAAATCATCATAGCCTTTTGGAGCAAACATGTCATAATATTATTTCTGGGGTTTTATATATGACTTCAATACATCTGCTTTTAATATTCCTTTTGTCGTAAGATCTGAAGCTGTTCAGAAAAATAACTCATCAAACCAGGTTTTGTTATTGGCTGTGTTTGGATCGTCCACTCATTCACTTACTCGTCCACTATGCAGTGTTCACATGTAAAAAAAAACTTCATAGGGAATTTCAACACACAGCTGCGGATGCATTTCGGACACTACTTGAATCCTGCAGTGCCGCTTAACTGTGATATTTACAGTTACATAGACAAATGCTGGCAGGATGGGCACTCACCGAATCTGAGGTGATGCAACAACAACAAAAAACAAAAGGTTGTTTCTTAAAAAAAAAAAACTTGTGTGCAACTGTAATTCATTTTTTTTCCACTGCATCCACTTACGAAAGTACCGACTGCTGCTGCAATTTAATGATAATGAAATTATATTACTGACAGAAATAAGGCAAAATGGAAGAACTGTTTCAGAGCCACAGTGGATACTTGCAGCTGTCTTGTTTACATCCTGTAGGACTTCACCATGACGCTCTACCTGCGTCACTACTGGAAGGATGAGCGGCTGGCGTTTCCAAGCACCAACAACCAGAGCATGACCTTTGACAGTCGCTTGGTGAAGAAAATTTGGGTTCCTGACATGTTCTTTGTCCACTCAAAGCGCTCTTTCATCCATGACACGACCACTGACAACGTCATGCTGCGGGTCTATCCTGATGGCAACGTCCTCTACAGCCTCAGGTAAATACAATGCCTGTTTTCACCAAACATAGCCAAATATTAACTCTTGGAGACTCAGTACAAGTAGTTTATGAATCAATACAACAGTCAAAAGGTTTTTTTTTTATTGTAATGCAAAAAAATAATAATAGAAATAGCAATTACCTAAGAAGGAATGTTAATAAGCCAAGCTGGCAGGCCAGCAGCCTCAGCTAAGCAATTTGTTAATCCTGCAAGGAGAATTTTAATTTGATGTCATAGCATAACTGAAGTTGCACATCTTATTATCAAGTACTAAACACACAACATGAGTAGTTCCATCTCTTTTAGACTGAAGTGTGTGATCCTTACCTTCTCTTGTCTTTTTTCCCCATGTGTTAAATCCCAGTGTCTCTTGTTTTCTATTTTGATGATTTTCCCTGCAGAGTCACAGTTACTGCCATGTGCAACATGGACCTCAGCCGCTTCCCCCTGGACACCCAAACCTGCTCACTGGAGATAGAGAGCTGTGAGTGAACTTATCAAACAAGGACACATATATCCAACAGACCTTTTTTAAATAGTTTTTATTCCTGTATGAATAGGGATTGCTAATCTATAAATGCACCTAGTACCTAGTGTAACACTGGAGCCAGAGCAACACTTGAACAATGCTGCTTGAAGTTTTGCAAGGCAAGGCAAGGCAAGGCATCTTTATTTATATAGCGCATTTCATACCACAGGCAACTCAATGTGCTTTACATAAAGGCAAGGCATTTAAAAGAACAGCATAACGCAGCAATTTAAAGAGAAAAAAAATAGAATAAAAATTAAAGCAATCAAAGAAGAGGGGAAAAAGAAAGATATAAACTCAACCATAAGCACCCCGAAAGAGAAATGTTTTTAACCTGGATTTAAAAGTGCTTACAGTTGGGGCTGATTTCAGGTCTGCTGGTAGTTTGTTCCAGTTGTGTGCAGCATAACAGCTAAAAGCTGCTTCACCGTGTCTAGTTTGAACTCTGGGCTCCACTATCTGACCTGAGTCAGTAGATCTCAGAGCTCTGCTGGGGTTATACTCTGCTAGCATGTCATTCATGTATTCTGGACCTAAACCATTCTGTGATTTGTAGACAAGTAGCAGAACTTTAAAATCTATTTTGCGAACAATTTAACGCTTCCAATTAAGAACATTTATTTTCTGCATAAATTTGAGCTAAAAAACGACCAGATTTACATCACCGACATCACAGAAGTGCTTTTACAAGAACCTAAGTGCAGACATAACACAGGTAACCAAAATGAAAATGAAAAGCAAGCTTTAGGGAAAGCTAAAGTTTAAGAGAATACGTTTAAGGAATAGTTTAAGGAGGCGAGGGAAATGCACTGCTTCAAATTCATGTCCCTTTCCTCTCACACCATCCTCCCAATCCAATCACTGGTTATCAAATGGTGTGTGAAGAACACTATTTAACATAACAGCCTCGAGGGGACAACTAGTGGGAGTTAGAGTCTTGTTAATATTTCATCTTCTTTGTCACACATGTTGTTTTACATGACCATGAAGACTTGTTCATGTAAAATCTGTTCTGATTTGGTTTGTTACAGATTAGCTTAATTTTACACATTTCCCCCAACAGATGCCTACACAGATGACGACCTGATGCTGTACTGGAAGAAAGGCAACGAATCCCTGAACACGGACGACAGAATATCTCTGTCCCAGTTCCTCATCCAGAAATTTCACACCACCACAAAGCTGGCTTTTTATAGCAGCACAGGTACAGCAGCACAATGGGGTGTTGGACCAAAATAAATTCACAGCTGAATTGAAAACTTCAATTAATCTCTTTTCACTTTGTATGTTTTTTCTAAAAAGAGGATTTTTTTTTCATGAAATCAGTGCCCCTTGAATGCCACACCAAGTATAATTTACTAAACCGAATTGAGTTAAACTCTTGCCAACTACTGTTATACTGCTGTAAACCCACTGTGAAAGCACTGCTTCTTATAACCATATCTCACTTTCCAGCAACCTGAAGCATAAAAAGGATTTTTTGTCCTATCTTTCTCTGCAGGGACACCCTTCTTCAAGTGTTGATACGGCTCGTCAGCAGCCAACATATGAGAATGTGTTTGTAACGGTGATGTTTCCTTTTCCTAGGCTGGTACAATCGTTTGTACATTCACTTCACCCTGCGGCGGCACATCTTCTTCTTCCTGCTGCAGACTTACTTTCCTGCTACTCTCATGGTCATGCTCTCCTGGGTGTCCTTCTGGATTGACCGCAGGGCCGTCCCTGCCAGGGTACCACTCGGTAGGCAAAGCTCTGCTTCCACAGAACGGCCTCTGCAAAGCGAGGAAGCGCAACATTGAGCTAATTTTGTAAGAGAAATAAAAGCACAGGACAGTGGTGAACTCTGTGCACGCCAAAGAGCTCCCAGAAAAGATTATATCGGATGCTGTTGATGATCTTTTCAGCACCAGGCTCTGATATTGGCTCTGAAAACTGATATTTACTTGTCCTCAGGACACCGTCTCCACCAATACTGCTATTTGTCAGAAGAGAAACTTCTGACAAACCACCACATAAAACTCTTTGAAGTCCTTCTACTATTACAGTTTCCTCATAACAACATGTCGTTTTGGAATCGTTTCTATCAAGCCAACGAACACGCTGCGTTGTGTTAAACAAAATGGTGTTTGGGACCAGTTGAAATATTGATAAATAATCAGACGTGGAGCAAAAGTTTCAGCAACTGCTTCAACATTTTTTAATAGTTTTCTCTCATTCATATGGCCCAAATGGTATGTTCATAAACACACTGGCATTGTTAATTATCATTGGTAAAACTATGAAGCAGGAAAGTTTGGACAGCCCAGGTCAGTAACATGACTGAGCAGGGACGCCGTCTTGAATTAATACATAAAATATATATAAAATGGCTCAGTAAGTGATAATTGCTTCCACATGTTTACATCTCTCCAGTTAAAATAGAAGCTGGGAAAAGCCCAGTCTGCTCTGATTGGTCCGTTCTAGTGGTCTGATCAGGCACCACCCATTGTGCAAAGTCAGAATATGTCCCTGGGTGATCAACATGTTGAAATATTGCGTTAAGTAATTTAAAACAACACATAAAGAATACTTATAAAACTACTTTTCTCTTTTCTCTGATGGGCCATGTACTGGTGTATAAGTAATGTACAGAGCAAGACAGATGACAACAAAAAAACAAAAAAAAACACTGGAACATCGAATTTGTTTCACAGTGACCTTAATGCTACACCGTAACAAAAGCATTTATTTAGCACCTCATGTCTTGTCTCTCTGAGATATTCTGCATTTGGTTAAGCCTCCCAGGCCTGTGATCTAGTACATAACAGCACTGCTGTGACTCCACTGTTTGTTTTCTCCCCTTCAGGCATCACCACAGTGCTGACCATGTCCACTATCATCACCGGGGTCAACGCCTCCATGCCTCGAGTCTCCTACATTAAGGCAGTGGACATTTATCTCTGGGTCAGTTTCGTTTTTGTCTTCCTGTCGGTGATAGAGTATGCGGCAGTGAACTACCTTTCAACTGTGCAGGAGAGGAAAGAGAGGAAGCTGAGGGAGAGAGTAAGTGCTCATTTAACATGTTTTTTAATGTTTTTTTTTATCTCTTTACCTGCAGTTAAAAATCTTTTTTTTTTCTTATGATTCACATGAACACTTAACAGTAGTGTAGCATATTCCACTATTGAAGTTTCTCATTGGCCAAAATGTTAAATCCACCCCATGTTTGGTTTTGTTCTGGTCTTTTTAATAGATATGATATAATTATTGCATTGTTTTGAAAAAACATATATTCATGTACATATATTGTTCCATATCTGCTATAAAAACTGTTTCATTTGCTGTTTTATTTCAGTCTTGAATTTCACTTCAGTTAATACCCTGAAAAATCAACTCCCTATAGATGTCATAGAGTTCAGGCTTTAGCTGCATTCTGTTGTGGATTAATTTCCCAAATAGACATTTTAGAAATGACCACCGTCTGTGAGTCTAATATATAAGTGCTTGTACAGTATATTCCTCCACGTTGTTATAGAATTGATCCGGTAAGAATTAAACCTTCTCTTTTGCTGATTTAACCCCCATAACATGGTGCATTGCAAATTATGTAGACTTTGCCTTAAAAGCAATAAATAAGACATTTCAAGTCAGTTAAAGAGAAGCATCAGCACTTAAAGGGGAACTCCGGGGCATTTGAAGCGCATTTCCATTGCTAGAGGTTGTCAAATACTGATAGTAGGACACAGACAGGTGCAAATCTGCGCTCCCTGTGTGGAGATAGCGCTGTTCGCTCAGCCTGTCATGCGAGGCTAATACGTGGTGGCTAAGGGGCAAGTGCTAACCCTTCCACGTAAAACAACAACTTGCACACTGCAGAAACGTCACACCACTTTATTAACCATCCGACAATAAAGTCACAAGCCTTACCATCAAAATCATATGCATGGTTCTCACATTACTGGCATGGGGATGTTACAAAACAACTTTATAAACAGCATGTAACTCACCGGTTAGTTGTACGGTCGCGCATGTGAAAGCCCAAAAGAGTCAATGGACGATAATCACATATACAAAACAATTATCTTCTCTAGAAAAACTGCGTTCAAGTATTTAAAACATTACAACAATATTACTGGGCATGTATTGTCTTGAACGCAGTTTTTCTAGAGAAGATAATTGTTTTGTATATGTGATTATCGTCCATTGACTCTTTTGGGCTTTCACATGCGCGACCGTACAACTAACCGCGCTTGCCCCTTAGCCACCACGTATTAGCCTCGCATGACAGGCTGCGCAAACAGCGCTATCTCCACACAGGGAGCGCAGATTTGCACCTCTCTGTGTCCTATTATCAGTATTTGACAACCTCTAGCAACGGAAATGCGCTTCAAATGCCCCGGAGTTCCCCTTTAAGTCAACTTGGCCGACGCTGACCTGAATTATATTCGAACATTTTACACATCAAACTATCTCTAAACTGGCAGAAACGTGAATTAATAATTTATGTATATAGCCAACAAACAGATAAATATTTTCTAAATTTGCTCACTTCAAGCTGCTGTCAGGGCTATGGCAAATTATTTCTGGGGCTGCAATATTGCTATTCTTCATCTGCCAACTGCTGTGGCATATGGAGCCAAATTGCCCACACACACGCCCTGAGGAACATTTTCAGCACAAACATCCAATTCCATAAATGCTTCATACCAAACTCATTTAAAGGCTCTGAGTGTGCTCAGAAAAGATAAACACTTGAGAAACTCATCAATTCCTCCAGTTTTACTTGGTTCCGTGATCTCACAGAAAGGCTAAGATGAGCATCAGATTTATTTATTTCCCTCTTATTACTGTCTTTGCTCAGCTGCCGTGTACATGCGGCATTGGGAATCCCGACGAGATGATGATCGACCCGCAGATCACTGGCTACGGGTCCATGGATGTCGGCACCACAGGGAATTATGGGATGCCAGAGAATGGTGGACGCCAAGAACGAATTCTGGCCCAGGTGGCGCTGAATGACCCACAGATCACAAGCCAGGTGAAGCCACCCAGAGGTTACGTTAACATCTGGATAGACACCCACGCTATAGACAAGTACTCAAGGGTGGTCTTTCCTGGAGCGTACATGCTCTTTAACATCATCTACTGGTCCATATACTCATAAGCTGGGATGCATTTAATTATCTGAGAGCTGTCTGCGATGGGACGACAAGAGTCCAGCTGGAAAGAAAACTTTGTGCTTTTTGGACTGGAACTGCTCATTACATGCATGGGGATCATTAACAGATGGGTGACCATTGCCTTCTTGACCCAGCTACTTAAAACTGATGAGTTAAAAAAAATGTGCTACTGGGAAACGGAATAGTCTTTGCTGCGTTTGTTACTCCTTCAGATCTTTGTGATTTCACGTTATAATGTTGGTGGAAACGTGTGTTCTCGCCTGAGGACTTGCTCTTGCACACAGAGATGCAGAGACATGGACTTGTTAAGTTTACCACTACATCTCAGTCCATGCACTGAACAGATTTTCAGCTGAAGATGTGAACTGAAAACAGAGACATTTAATGGTATGGCCAGTGCATGGACTGATCCTCTCTGCTAATGATCTGTACATGACAATCAATGAAAAACTGAAATTCTTCAGAAGAATAGTTTTACACTGTGAAAAGGGTTTATTCACTCCCTGTCGGAAAAAAAAAAATTGAATCCACCCACACAGCACAACTAACTTTAGCATGAATACTGTCTTCAAGGACATTCACTGCGTCCAAGGTTTAGGAAAATCTATGTAAGAGCACCATTATAGTTACCTTATTATTAACATGTATTGTCTTTTGAGTTCCTCTTTTCAAAAACCAACAAAACTCTGTTTTACAGGAGGTACATACGGGACTGTTTCTTGGCTGGTGTTGATAACTTTCTGAACTTAATGCTGATTTCTTAGCAGCTGCTTATATAACAGAAACAGTTCGGCACATTACCCAACAAACAGCACAGCAATTTTTATTTTTACACCCTGATTTTTGTATGCATTCAACAAGCAGGCTTTAAAGTGTGAAGTGGTGAGCTTTCAAACTGGTGTTTTTTTTTTTTTTCTGTAGGATAGAGCCTGATTGCCAGTGTCCCTCTGTTTCTGGTCTGTGCTTCGGTTAAATGTCTCCGGGCTGGAACTTCATTTTTATTCTACAGACCATAGACTGTATGTAAAAGACGAACGCATCCACAACGTTGTCCGAAATTGGCTTGTGGACCATCATTGCTTGAAGTTTAAAATTTAGCATTTCAACTGTCACTAAATTGGTTTCCCTCTAGGCCACTCTTGATAAAAATCAAAAAAGGCCTGGAGGGAGGTGAATTGCATTAGGCGCAAATTTCCACTTGGAGACGAGGTGCCCATAACTGCCAGTGACGTGTCAATCACCAGGTTGATGCCCAGGTTGAACCAAGGGCATGCTCTGCTTTATTGCGAATGGGACCATCCTTTTTCACCTAATAAACATCATGTTGTATTGAAGTAGTCCTGAAACCAGCAATTGAGACTATTAACCTATTAAAAAACAGACTTACTATGATAATAAATCAAGTTGCAATTAGGGTAGCTTTCATATAGACTGATACTAATAAACTTCTTTATTCAGTAGCAAGAGTTGTCCTCCCCTGGTCAACAGAAAGAATGCAGATTTAAGGCATTTGGACCTTGACTTATCACATTTCAGAGTGATAAGAGGCCGCGTCCATATTTTATATACAGTCTGTAAGAGTGACAGCACTTTTACTCTGCAAGAAAGTTAGTAATCATCATTTTCAAAATTTTGAAAAGAAAGTCCATTGAAGAACTGATTTAAGATGATTCTTTCTCTTTAAGTTCCAGGTTTTATTGCAGCATGTTAATACGATTCAGTTTGTTACATTTTCGTGTGTGTGGACTTTGTCCTTCTGCGTTGCATTTGAGCAGAGTTGAACATTTTCAAGAAAAATACTAATTCAATTACAAATGTAAAAATCTATGTTTTGAGAATCCCAAACACTGATTATCATATAGACTTTTTAATATCTTCATTTATTTTTTTATTTAACTGAAGGTCGTCCCCTTTGTTTGTTGTTTGTGAGGCTTCAAGGTTCACTGGGACCTGTTAGTTGTTAGTTTTATCATCTTTTTTTTTTAATCTTAAAATGAAAAAAAATTTTCTTATATGTCAAAAAGATATTTTTGATGGTCTTCTGACCAAACACAGCTATTGGTCAAAACTAATTAGAAATGTTATACCTAGAGAAAATGTTTAATAAATGTTGTATTATCTGAAAATGTGAAAGTTATTTAAAGTGAGCTTCGTCACTGTACATTACAGCCCCAGAACTGTATATTTTAAGTGTCTTGCATGTAATACAAGCAAATGTAAAAGCTTTGAGATGCATGGCTGAAAGTTTTTTTTTTTTTGCCTGCATCAATTAAAATCACTTTAACACAAACAAAAATATATGAGCAAAATTAGCTTTCAATGCTAATTTGGGGGATCTCTGCTGTGAATCTGCAGAGCCACCACCTACGGTCTCAGAAACGTGATGTTAGACAGCCCTGTATGTTCTATGTAGGGGTCTTGTCCAGTACTGTTATGTTTCTGTTGTCATTGAAAGCGTTAGAAAGGGAATATATAACCATTCTGATGACTACACTTGCATGTGACCTTGACTGATTAGCTCTTCCTATTTTCAAGAATTGCCCTCTGGCTCAAAGGTGCACAGCTGTATTACTCCAATATTAGAACTGGACACCCAATGTCATTAAACAGTGTTTGGAGTGATTGAAGGGGTCAGATTAGCACATTCATGGATCCCCATTTGTAGTAAAACATTTAAAAAATACTGTTGATGTTGCAGCTTTTGTTTCAGAATTTTCCACATATTGTCAACTGAGGACAGGCCAGGACTTCTAGAAGGTCACTCCAGTACCTGTAACATCACCCATAACTTCTTCCAAAGGCAATCCTTTGTAATTGTGAGAATGCATTAAGGCATTCTCACTATTAAGTTCCTGTTTCTCTGTATTAGTATTATTCCGCCAGTTTTCGTCGCTTAACTACTTCAGCATACTTTCAGCCATTTAAACAATTTTGGTATCAAAATGTTCAGCTCTTTTAGCACATTACTGCAATTATTTCTGGTGTTTCTAACTTTTAAACTTTTTAAGCTATTAAGCTTTTTGTGCAAGTTTTTCTCCCTTTAAAAGTAATGGTAAATCCTTTCAAAAAGCTTAAAAACTTAAAAAACTTAACTACTTCAGCATACTTTCAGCTAGAGACACCATTCAAATTTTAAAATGTTCACAAGACATTCAGCTATTACCAAATGTTTCAGCAGCCAATTTTGAAATATGACAGTTTAAAAAATATGAAAATTTTGCTCCTTCTGGGATTTTTATGAATGAGACATTCAGCAGTGTGTGCTGACAAGTTTCAACTTTTTCAGCTTTTCAAACACCTTAGTATAACTTTCAAACAGTTTAAAGGTAGGGGAGGAGATCCTGGATTTTGAGTCCAGCAAAGCTGCATTTTGAAAATACACAGGTCAAAAGTACCAACCCCTTTCTTCAGACTTCCCCCCGAAGCCACGCCTCTAGAGTACATGAACATGCAATGCTTGTTCACGAGCACGAAGGTGCACGAGCGCTGTTCTGACTGCAAGCATCGATTGGTTTGGCTAACTTTTTCTCATGGCGGATTCACAGGTAAGAAAATACCTTTCAACATCATAATGAACCGTTTAATAATGCTAGGTGCTAGCCAAGCTGGCTCTAGTTTAGCTTCCTGCCAAGCTTCTGGACATGCGTAATTCGTTCACGAAGAAGGGTACGCGCACAGGGGGAAGGAGGGGGAGGGAGGAGCAGATTGCAGTTTGATAGACGCATCAGAATCCAATCATCGTTAACAGTCCGTTCAGTATGATTGGATAGTGTTTTTCCAGGATTGTTCGTTCTAGAGGCCACTAAAACTTTTAATTTTTGTGTCAAAACTTTTAATTAATTGGTTGCAATGGGGGTGTGAAGAGTATTTCAAGCAATATGTAAAAAAAATGCTCCAGAAAAAGAACCCCTACCCCACCTTTAACTGACAGAAACAAATTATACCTTAAAAAAATTTCCTGTGTGCGTCAGCTCGTTAATGCAGCTGTGTACACTCAGGACATATCTTTATATACAGTATTCACTTGTGCTTTCACAGGACTAAATAGTCCCGCTTCTCATGCGGGTGACCAGGGTTCGAATTCCCTGCATGACAGATGCATAAACTTTTTTTTTCAACTACTTCAGCAGACTTTCAGCCATTTCAACAAATTTGGTATCCAAAAATTTGGTATATTTGAGCTTTTAGCATGGTTCTTCAAATAGCTTGAAATCATTCCACTCTTGTCTTTTAACATTCAAATTCCTTCAAACCTTCATACATATATATATAACATATACAAATATGCATCTTATTTTTAACTCTTCAGCTTCTTCAACTGAGACTTCTGCAGTTTTTTCCAGAACTGCAGTAGATGGAGCAGGAGCAGCTGCAGTTCGCTGTGTGTGTCAGCTCGTTAAGTGCAGCTGTGTACTAACTGCTCTCACTCAGGACATCTCTTTTATATATGTATTATTCACTTATGCTTTCACAGGACTGAACAGTCTAGTGGTAACACTGCTGCCTTTCATGCGGGCGACCTGGGTTTGAATCCCCTGCAGAGCATTTCACCAGAGATTATGAATGGGAAACCGAGAAACACAGAGAAGAAAAAAAGAAATGGTTTAATTGAAAGCACCTAATGTGAGACTATATCCCTCAGTGTTTGATAGCTTAAATGGTAGGAAACAGTTTAAAGCAGTGTGAAAAGGTAGAATCAAATGTATGTACTAGTAAAATGGAGATGTAACATAACAATGTAGGATATTATGTTACATCTCCATTTTACTTGCTCTTCAGCTGTCACTTTAAGCTTCCAATTAAGCTGCTATATCCATTCCATTTCACCCTTTTAGAATGATTTAGAAAAATATCAAGACTTTTCACTTAATTTCCATCTCCTTCTGTAGTTTTTAAGCCTTCACCTTCACCTGCTGAGACTTCTTTTTAATCAATTCCTAAGTTCTTCAAATAACTTGAAATCATTCCACTCTTGCCTTTTAAATGTCATTTCAACTTCAAACTCCTTCAACCAAGACTTCAGCAACTCTTTGTTTAGCTAAATTTTCACTATTTTCAGCTTTTTTAGCATGGTCAGTTATCCCCATTCAGCTCTTTTTAATCAATTCCTAAGTTCTTTGATTAGCTTGAAATCATTCCACTCTTGTCTTTTAACAGTCAAATTCCTTCAACCCTTCATATATATATATAACATATACAAATATACATCTTATTTTTAACTCTTCAGCTTCTTCAACTAAGACTTCTGCAGTTTTTTCCAGTAGGTTCAAATCATTCCACGAATGTCATTTCAATTTCTAAACTCCTTCAACCAAGACTTCAGCAACTGTTTGTTCTGCTAAATTTTCACTTTTTTCAGCTTTTTTAGCATGATCAGCTATCCCCATTAAGCTCATATACATTCTCACAGCTGTTTCGCAGGAACAGCAAATTTCTAGTTTATATAGAATTTGACTTTGAATTTTCTTGTTGGAAAATGCATAGATGTCCCTGGAAATGATCTCTTGAAGCAGCACATGTTGCTCTGAAATCTCAGTTAACTTTTCTGCATTCACAGAAGTGTAAATGAGCTTTGCTGAGGGCAGTGATACAGCTCTGTGCAATTGCAGAGCCTGGCTTTTCAACATATTGCTGACAACAGTGTGGAAGGTTATTTTCATCTTTGGTTCGAAGCACAGGGTGTCCAATTCTTCCAATAAGGGATCTTGAATGCTGAATGGTCTGACCGCAATACACGTTTCCACTATCAGACTATGTGATGACTCTGAGCCCAGTGAAGTGGGATTAGTAGTGCTTGCCAAGGGTTTCCCAGGCTAATCCATTTCCCATGTGGCTATATCAGCTATTGATGAATGATGATTTTTGATGCAGAGCTGTCTGAGGGACAAAAGATCACGTCTGTCTAGCTCAGGCTTGCCCCATTGCCCTTTACCTGCTGAAATTATTTTAGATTACTTGAAACATTAAATATACTGGAAAGGGAGAAATATGCAAATCCCTTCCAATCTTCCTATGAGAAACAGTGCTTTTATCACATCTAAACTATTTTCTTACAGTTGGTTAGCTAACTGGTGATCCTTTGCTGCTCACTTCCTCTCTAAGACAGCATTTATTCGATGCTGCCTGTGTTGTAACCAGTCATGATTACAATCACCATTTTACATCACCTGTTCCTGCTTCTTCTCATGGCATATTTATCTGGGAGAGTAAGCTCTTACAGTCATTAGACTCTGGATTTCTTGCACGGATTGCTCCAGTCTCTTCTCTTTCTTACACTGGTCTGGTTACTAATGAGCTTTCATAACAAATCATACAAGAAGTTTTTTCTGCAATACCATCAACTGCTCGCACATAAGTAAATTGATAGACAGACAGATCTAAGCACCTTTTTGAAATTATATGTTTCTGCGATTTCTCAGAGGCAAAAGCATGAATAATGCTGAAGAAGTTTCTGTTCTTTTAAGCCTGTTTTGATCCCAGCAACCTCCCAAAGGACAGGGTGTCCATTTAAAATCTGCACCATCTTCGAACCAAAAAAAAAAAAAACATGAACAAAGGCATCACTTCATCAAAAGATAAAGCATCAAAAAGATTCCCATGGTCTGATATTCTGCCACAACTGTCACCACACTTGGGAAGTTAAGGTACTGAATTGACCCATTTAGCTCCTAAAAGCATCCACGTCATCTAAATGAGTGACGCAATACTCAAGGAAAAACAAAGTGGGGAGCACACAAGAACAAAAAGTCCTCAAGTATAGAACAAAATGACTCGTATCCTGCAGCTGAGCTACATCAACATTCGTTTGGAGTCATGGTTCAGATCACACGGTGAAAGTAATTCCACTATGCACTCTCTTTTACCTTTGTTTTCTTTTTGTTCTCCAAGAACTCCAGAGGGAAACATCTGAGTCTGAAAATGATACTATGAGAGCAGTAAGAGTGAGTCAGAGCAATAAAGTGTCTGGATAGTTAAACAATAGCTTTCATTTGCCACTTCATAGCTTCATCTCTAGGTTTAGTTCTATGTCCTACGCTTTTTTACAGTTTCACATTATCCTTTGATATATTTTTATTACAGATTGACTGATTACGGCAGCATACATTATGCCAATGGAATGGAAAAAAATAAATAAGAGTACATTTATAAAGCCTCATTAGTATAAGCTTTCAACACAAGTTATAGCAACGCTGTTGGTACAACTTTTGGTACAGCCATTTACTAACATGTACTCCTGAATACAAACTCAACCTCAAGGTCAGCGTATTTATGGATCTCTTGGAGCTGTATTGCAGCCTTCGAGTTCATCTGCCGTCTCCTGTGTCAGTTTGGCCAGCCTGAAGTCCTCTCTCACTTGCCGCAGCAGATCCGGGCAACACACTACATCCACAGCTGTCATAGCCAGAGCCTTAGCTGTCCTCAGGCTGTACAACTGGGCCTTTTCAGCTCCTGGCACAGTAAGTAGAGCAGTGGAGAAAAACAAAACATTCATCAAATAGAAACTTAACACACCTTGTGACATGGAGAGAGATGATGGCAAAAACCGTCCGGTAATCATTCGGGTCAGTTTCGTCACAAGAAAAAAATGGTGTTCCCAGAAGCAATGTAAAGTCAGACCTGCTGCTTTGGTGTATTCCTCCGTGTGGTTCAATGCGCTTGTCCCAATGCAGAAGAAAGGATGGACACCAGGCACCATGAATGACACGTTGCCAAAGTCTGTAGAACCTGCCAGATAATTACCGTCCCTGAAAACGATGCAGTGTTGTGGTGTCCATAACAAGAGACAATTTTGTTTGCCTGTTGTTGTGGACTGAATTGACAAAATGTGCTCTTATACAAATCTCATTTTTACCTACCAGAGAAACTGGCTGGCTGCTCTGGAAACTCAATCCCCAGAGCTTTTCCATTGCTTTCATACAGGCTGGCTAGTGTGGCATTCGGCAGAATGTTATAGTAGGTATTGGTTGGGTAGATTATCTCCACCTACAGGAAACACACCTGCATTTAGAAAACATGCATCAAAGTAAAATTGTATTTTGGTCAGTTATTTCCCAATTTCATGGTGCACCTCAACTCAACGTTTGATTTTCTATCATATAAACATGTCTGGATTAGTTTAGTAGCATCTAACCACAGCAACATCTCTGCAGCCAATAAGGCCAATACACACAGAGAGGTTCTGTGTACCATTTCTTTTAAAGGGATACAAGGTAGTTTAGCGGCAGTATAGCGATCTCTATTGGTCAAACTGAAATTCTACACTGTCGTAAAAATGCCCACCTGTACACACCCACTAACTAACCATCGTGGCGAATGCTGCCGTTGTGTTATTTAGTCAGTGCAGTTAGGTCATCTGATTCACAAGTGTAGACTGCCCACGTAAGATACTATAATCAGAGATTTTCTGTAGAGAGAACTCAAGATAATATGCTATAATACTGTTGCTGGAGGAAGTGGCCGGGGACAGCTCGTCTGGGTTTTTCTGCTCAGGCTGCTGCCCCCGCGACCCGATCCCCGGACAAGCGGAAGATGATGGATGTATGGATGTTGCTGATCTTGAATGGGATTCTTCCCTCATCATGGTGTATTCGTGGAGTGATTCCTTTGTATTAGCAGACACTTACAAAAGTTACATCTTAGACAGATGCGCGCAGGCACTACCAACATACACGCCGCAATAAACGCAGACTAGCTCTACTCTATTCCGATTACAATCACAAATTAATCCATTTTCATGTGTAGATAACAATTCTTGTTCGGATCAAAACGCTATTCTTATTCTAATCAGGTCAGTCCGTGTATTTCTGAAGCTAGGCTACGTCTCGAACTCAGGAGGAATTAGAGCACCGTCATCACCTGTCTCTTTACGATCTAAAACGCAGATCACTATGGTAGATGAACAAGATCACGCTTGGAGAAATTTCACAAAGATGGGAAGTGCCAACATCGAACGTTTCATATTCAGTCTGTGAAAGGCAGAATATGAAACGCTTGGTGTTGGCTCTTCAACGCAAGCGAACACATAGCCTACAACTACAGCTAGCATACAGTACCTAGCTAAGTGCCGTAAACACAAACGACTCTTCTCGCGCATCACGACACTTCAGAAGCGGGTCGCTCCTGCCGAAGTTACATATGGGATTTTCAGCATACAGACCCCTGTTGGGAGCGAGACAGGCTTCATTCGCTTACTATTGACTTGTTTAACCTTTGGTAAACTCCTGAAGGCTATAATTTTAGGTGAAAATGCTACCTAGTGCCCCTTTAATGGACGTTTCACATGGGATCAATGTGACAATCCGCATCTCTAACCAAACTTACATGGTGCTATCCACAGTGGAACGAAAAGTAAATTATTGGGTACTTTAAGCCAGCAAAGTCCAGCTGTACCATACAGTGGGAAAGCAGAATTTCTGTACATGTAAAAAAAAGCCAAGTTGTTTTGTAATGTGAGCTAAACTTCCTGGATCCTCTGCAGGACAAGGTCAAAAACAGCCAAAAGGTAACTTATGAATTATGAACAGCAGCGGAGCACCCGGAGGGTACTTTCAGGAATAAGTTACAAAAAGACAATGTTATATGACAGGAGAGTTCAGACTCCAACACTGTATTTCTCTCCACTGTATTAACATGAGTTCATTCTTCCTACATCAGGAATATAATGTGTCTGTAACCTAAAGCAAATGGAAGACAGCAACTCACCCGGCAACCAGAGGCCAGAGCAGCAGCCCTGAAGCAGGCCTCAGCTTTGGCCTTCAGGTCACAAAGATCCTTGAGCAGTGGGGTGCGCAAATAAAACTCTAACTCAGAGTAGGCAGGGATAATGTTGGGCTTCACTCCTCCGTGTTTAATTATGCCTGTGGGGAAGGAAAAAAACTGAACCTGTAAATGCTCTGCTTTGCGCTTTGAAGTTTGAAGAGAAATCTAAAATCACAAAATTTGGTTCTTCAAACATTCACTTATTCACCCTCCCACCTTAATAAGCTGCATGAAGAATAAACCAATTACACTGACTATCTTCTTTGGTAGATAAATGTCGTGTGGTTGTCGCAGAGTAACAGTTGGATGCTCAAATAGAAACTTTTCTACACGCAGAAGATAAACTTTTTATGTTGGCTTGAAAGTTAACGTGCCTCATGTTCTGTCAGCTTTCTCTTGTAAAGTCAAGACTAAACTTTCTCTCTGTTCCTCACCATGAAGTCTCCACTCTGGTCTGAGCTGCTGTCTGAGCGCAGAGAGGTTGTTATAGGCCAACACAGCTGCATCCAGAGCATTCACTCCCTCCCAAGGGTAAGCAGAGGCGTGAGAAGCCTGCCCATGATACTTCACTGACACCCTGTGTAACATCAGCATGCTTGGTTAGGGGCTGCCTGCAGTAATTAAAGGTTAATGCACTCAGAAGGAGAAATGAGAGAGGATATAAAAGTCTTCAATTCACATGAGCCATGAAAATGGAGCTTACTCAGCGATCGTGACAGTGGGCAGGAATGGAGCATCTTGCTGAGCTGGATGAGCCATGAAGACAAGATCGACATCAGCAAAGGCCCCCGCCTGGATCAAGTCAATCTTTCCTCCAATGGCCTCCTCTGCAGGGGTTCCCAGAACAGTTATCTACAATAAAAAGCATCAGTCGAGTGACTTAACAATCAGCTAATACATATCAGTCATCCTAAGTATTCAAGAGTTGTATTTAGGCACAAGGGATACATTTTATTCTTGCAATCTTACTTGAGTTCAGAGCTGAGGGTTCATTCTCAGTAATTTATGTACGGCTACAGTCCCAGCTGTAGTTTACACCATTTCTTAAAAAGTCTGCTTAATTAAATGACAAATAACTGTACTTATACAGTGCTTTTCTCATCCAGCTGACCACAGGGGTATTAAATAAAACGATAAAAGGATAATTCAGCTGGCAACCACAGAACCGAATAACATCTAATCATTTAGAATTCCATCATGGTTACAGTCCTATATGGAAACAGTTTCATGACTGAAATGATTTAAGAAGCAAAAAGTCAATTTCTGCATTCAAGAAGCATCAACATAACTCAGGAGTTTATTAATATTAATATTAATCATATTATATTGTATCATGTCATATTAGAAAGAATATCTTACTTTTCACAATAAAGATTGACCTAGTTGAAACTTTTTGTTGTGCTTGGTGGACTTGCAGTGTAATATTCTAACTTATTGACTGTTACCTTTACTGGGACAGGCAGTTCGGTTTGGTTTTCTAAAGCCGCTCTCAGCCCCATTGCGGCCGCAGCTCCCACCTCTGCTATCAGGTTGTGACCGCACGCGTGGCCGATATCCGGCAGCGCGTCATACTCGCACAGGAAGCAAACGTTCAACACGGGCTCGGCCTCCACGCTGCAGACAGGACCCCAGCTGGCCCGGAATGCGGTCGGCAGCTTGTAGTGACTTTGGACCGTCCATGTTTGGCCCGGCTGCGAGAAGAAGCGGACCAGCCTGTCGTGCGCGTGCGTCTCGTCACCGGCGAGCTCGGGTCGGCTCCAAATGTCCCGACTCAGACTGTGGAGCTCAGCTTTAAAAGAGTCAATAAACAGTTGGAGAGTGTTTTTCATCTGCTGTCGTTTCTCCATCCCGCCGCAATCACTGTCTGCTAGCTCAAAGTCCAAAAGACACAAGAACCCGTGTCCTGGTTCTTATGGTTCCATGTAACATTGATGGTTGGGCAAATGTCGTGCAGCTTGGTATTATGACGGTTAAGGTTGAGAAATCGTACGCTACGCCATGAAAAACATAAATAAATAAGTGGCGAAAAGGGGCGGAGCCTCGTACCGGAAATGGCTCTCTGGTGATCTTGTAGAACCAATTTGCTACAACAATTTATATCCCGTCATAACTCACTGGCTTAAATAATCTTTGAAGATATGAGCTGGTTTGTGTAGACACTGTTGTGTCGATCCACAAGAAACTCAGGCGACATCTAAGAAGTGTGGAGTGGGTTACTGTAAATAGAAGTAAATTGGGATGATCACCTGTAAACAGACGGGAATATTCTCTTTAAAGTCCCTTTATGATGGACATTGTAGTTTTGTAAGAACATCTTAAAAAGGCTGCCACACCACAACTAACTTTATTATGCAATGTATGGAGATAACATCAGCTTAACTTTTATTTCACCCTGTACACTTATTCAAATAATTTACTCAAAAACAACTTTTGGTTGCTCCATTTTGTACTACTGTATGCTTTGGCTCCACGACATTGAGGGGAATACTGTAAATATAATGAAAATGAAAAGGTTACACAATCAGTAACCTGGTAAGTTTCTGAATTACAACACAGTGATAAAGTTTCAACCAATTTTTCTAATCTTTTTGGCTTGATATCTTACTAAAAGCAGTGCATGGTCTCAGTCACATCCCAGATGCGTGAGTTGATAACAGCTTAAGTTTTTTTTTTCTGTGCAATCGTCTGATTTTAATGATCAAATGTATCACTGCAACTTGAAGAAAAGCGAAAAAACTCAAAAACTGAAAGTTTTGTGTATCGGAACTTTGTTTTTTCCAATATTCCAACTGTAAATAAAGTTCAAATTGCCAACAGCTACAACAGAAACGCGTTTCTAGTAATAACGACACAGGGAAAGACCAAACCAGTTGCGTTTATTCATGTATTTTATGTGAGATTGATTAAGTATGAGCAATGTTTTTGCACTGGAACTTTTACTTGAGTAAAAGTATCACAACACATTCACCTCAGGAAATACCTGTTCTATCTATTTCCCTTTTGAATGCAGTCCATCTTCCTGGCCCGTCAAGCTGAGTCACTGTTTTACCAGAGGAAGACACCGCCCTGACTTTACAGTGTTTTTTTTATTTACTGTTTTGATCAGCCCTTTTTTTTTTTAGCATTGAATAGGATTTCACACCGCATTTCTAGTTTACAGTGTGTTACGGGATAAGTGTAGGGACCACCAATTGCAACGAGGAATGAAGCAAGACGTGAAAAGGTTGCCACCTACTGGCCACAGTCATACTCCGTCCATGTTGTAGTTCATTCTAAATATTGTATTTGGCTATGATTGTTAAAAAACAACAACTATATTATCATGTTAAGAAATTGCAAGTCAGTGTGTTAAAAAAAAAGTATAAAATCTGAATCCTCTTAACCCATCCAGCCGTTTTGCTTGTAATGATACTTGTAAACGTCAATTTTATGAAGGTCAACCACGAGGCCTCTCTGGGATGTAAAAATTGCGTGAGGAATGTACTCACACACACACACACACACACACACACATACAACAGCTAAAATCTTAGCATCACTCTGTCACCACACTAGAGGGACCCAGAGGGACATTTTGTGCAAGCTTTGTCCTGCACATGCCTGTGTCTAATCAGCGCTGAAAATACATCAGTGATCTGCTGCTCTTTGTGTTTGTACCCTGCCTTTTTGGGGTGGGGTATGATCTCTGTGGGGAAGTTTTTTTAGTTGTTTTTTTTTCATTAACTGCCTGCAGCTGTAAAGATGCCTCAAGGAACCAACACTTCCTCATGCTGACAATGAACTGTGATCTGGATTTGAAAAACAAGGTCAATTTAGTGCTGTCTGAATGCGTATGAAGCTCCACAGCTGTCACACACCCAGTGATATGTGTGTATGTGTGTGTATATATAAAAAATGTGCGCGTGTGTCAGAGAGACTCAGAGAGCAGGTGTACATGTATGTGGTTTCTGTCTGTACTTGAGCCGGAGGTTAATTGGGGGCAGTTGTCAGTCTCAGGAGGAGACATGTTGTACAGCGCTCAGCAAGCTGACACCACGACTGCCTCCTGACATGTCCTGTCTGTCAGCTTACTCTACGCCCCACCGGTGACGCCGACACTCTCCATTGTGTATCAATTAGGTGAGGGAGGGGCCCATGTGTCACCCCTTTGTCTTATTCATGGATTTGCCCTGCGAGCATGTGTTTAATTTCACATGATTACACATGTTTTTGGCCCATGACTCTTCCTGATTTCTTAGATATTAGACTCTTAACAGTGACCATCATCCTAATTTCAGAGAGTGGGATCGAAGAAGATAGACTTGGAGGACCACTTGAGACGAATGTAGAACTGCGTCTCTGTGTCATGTGATAAACAAAACCTCAAGAGAAATCATTTTGCTATAAACCCTCAGGTTTTTCAGGCAGAGTATGTTTTCCAGGTTGAGGCAAAGGTCATCACACAGAGCTGGAGTAATACACGAGTTATGATACACGTGCAGGCGTCGCAACAGCAGGAGTCCCCAAAGGTTGGCTGGCTTGAAAGCTACCATGAATGGATGACAGCATGTATCTGAGGAGGGAGATGAAACAAACAACAGGTTTGGGCATGTAAGTGTTTGTATGAAGCCATTTTTGAGATTTTATTCCACTACATCTACCAGTTTAAAAAAAAAAAAAAACTAAAGATACAATGATTTGGTTGATTTAGTTACAATAATTCTTACTCATCATCAACATATCTAATATTAACTTTCTTTTGTTCTAAACAAGAATCCTCAGATCCTGAATCCTGTCTTAACTGCTAAAAGTGCAGTAAAACCTAACTGAGCTTTGAACTCATTTGCCTTCAGTACAAAGTAATACCTCCTTCCAGCACTGGGTCAGATGCTGCTTTTTGATTTTGTGGCTAGTGATGTAGCAGAAAGTATGAAAAATCTCATTTGTCACAGTCTTCCTTATTCCTTGGGCATGGTCAAACAGTCAAAAAATGACCTCCCATCAGCCTTTCCAAAGCTCTTTTCCTTGACCTAGTTGGAAAACGTCAGGAGGTTAAGGAGAAATGGCAGGTGAGATTCACAGGGACCTCAAGATGATGGCTTTGCGATGAGAATGTGGATATGTGTGTGGTCAGCCCGTGGCAAGGCCGAGGTTAGTATCTAACCTCCTCTCCCTTTTCCCCCTTCAGTAATAAATCTAGTTCTGCAACACTTTTAGATAAAACCCATAAGTCCGTGTGATGAAAACATGTGGGGAATGACAGGCAGACACAAGGAGTTCCCTCAAGATTGCAAAATTTTATTATTACCACAAAATGTATGATTAAATACATACACGTAAATATGAGCTGAGACAAAAAAAAAAAGGGCATGAAGATATAAACGTTTAAAGAGCCTTCACTTAAAATATCAGACATGAGCAATGCATTTAAAGGATTAAAGTGAATATCCAGTGAGGACTGTGGCCGCTACAACCATTGGAGTAAAAATCTACAGGGTCAAGTCCTTACCCAGCCCGCAACCCACGAATGCACAACAAAACGTCCATGCAACTTAAACAAAATGCTAAAAACGAGCAGGAAATATCTGGATAAATACAGCACACGGAGGAGGGGGCCACAAAGGACGGGTGAGACCCTGCATGGCTGCCATCCTCTAAAGGCGAAGCAGCAGCAAATAACCCCACTACTAGTACATAACTCTCAGCCCACTATGTCACCATAGTGTAACTTCCTGAGGGAACTCAAATCTCCTAACTCCAAAAAGTGCTTTTGACACTTCTCCTAATGCAGTCTTATGATAGTGAATGATAGTGTTGTAACAGGATACTGACACTCATGTTCCTGTCCTCATTTTCATTTATTCTTCCACACAAATCGTTGTCACCATGACTGGATGAAAATAATAGCGGGTTGCTTTGAAAGTTGTGGCTGCAAAGAATTGTGGGACGGATTTCTCTCCTTTCTCTTGTAAGGACCCTCCACTGCTTCCTGTCCTAAAGGAGAACAAAAGGAAGCACTGAATCCCCTTTTCTGTATTATTTAGAGAATTTGAACAGCTTTCATCGCAGTTGCCAATCAAATACTTTCAGGTGATTTCACTCAGTTAGGAACCTTCTTAAGTTTAAAAAAACTATTCAGCCGGATCCTTTGTTTCCTTTTCTATTCCCTCCCTCTTTGTGTTTCTTGTGGCTCTTATCTTGTACTCTCTCTATGTATGTGTGAGTGTGTCTAGCCCCAGAGTTTCAACAAGCTGCCATTAGCCAGGCACCTGAAGCCTCTTCACTATTCAAGCACTGCTGTATGTGTGCTCTCATCTCTGAACCTCACGTGTTCATGTGGCATTACCACAGCCCGCTTGCAGGACCTCCATCTTAGTTTGCCCAGACGCCAGCTTTTGTTCAGATAACTCTTTGCTCTGCAAAACTGTGGAGTGACGTGTGGACTGAATTTTTCTGCAGTTTGTGGTTAACGTCACACACAACAGTATCATGAATGTACATCTTTGTTCGTATTTGCTGGTGAAGTTGAGCAGCACCTAAGACTGGGAACCTCTGAGGCCAAAGCTGTAAAAAGAAACGTAAGAACAGTATGTCTTTTTAATGCCTGTATAGCTTTTTAAATTTATGCTCAACTCCAAAATGACGAATGAATGTAGTTTTTGTCTTATTTCCCATTTGTATAGATATTTCTTTACTTTATCACTTTAAATCTAAACAGCTAATTTGTCATTTTCATACATTTCTATGGAATCTTTATTTATTTATTGACGTCATTCTTGTTTTTTCTTTACTTGGCACAAATGTATTTCCGTTAACCTCAAGAAATTTAGGGTCCAAGTACAAATCCTGACAAGCTCTTAAAGAGCCTGATTTTAAACACGAGGTTCCAGCTCACTGAAGTAAACTGACAATATGTCAGTTGAGCTTATTCTGTCAGCATCACTATTAAACGAGATGCACCCTCTGTGGAGTCCCCCGTGACATCCAGCCTGCAGTGCTTGATACTGCAGAAATCCTCTTGGTAGTTAGAAAATATCCTCTGAGGGCCTCAGAGATGTGTGTGCAAAGCGTGTACAACTTGACAGTCCTGCTTCTGTCATTAATGTCACATCAGCGTACACACTGTGCCTCTCCGCTCGCCAAGCTGGAATACATTTACACCTCGGCTTATCAAGTTGTCTTGTATCTTCAGTGGGTGGAGTGGGGGTGGAATTACACTCTACAACACTGGTTCATTTTGTCTGCCGCTTGATGTTGTATCATGAAGCACAGCCTCAGCCTAATCTGTCAGGCACAATAAACTGCAAAAACAATTAACAATTACTATTTTTGACACTATAAAGGTGTCTATATGTAAATGATTGAATAATCCACATTTTTCTCATGCTTTGTATCACAAATTAAATGGCTCTTTCAACTCATTTCAATTTATTAAAAGCTTTCACATTTTCTCTTTTAACGCCCTGCCAGGAAACCTCATCTGGCACGCACATAGTCATTTATTTTCTCTTCGCAAATTGCTCGATTTGCATTAAATAAATAGAAGAACTTGAAAGTTTTTGTGAGCAGATCAAATGAGGAGGATTGGGAAGAATTGAAAAATTTCTAAAAGATACTGAAGTTGTTGCTGTCACTACAACTTCAGTATTGTCAAAATATCACCAAACAACAACATCTAAGCAGCCGTTTGAGTCTTTATTTAGTCTTTATCTGTTCAACTTATCCGGTCCATTTTATTTTCCAGTCCATCTGTCCTTGCTCAGACACCTCCCATGGTCCATACATAAGCCCTCAGAGCCCTGCCATAGCTGCAGCCTTTCTTTGTTTGACAGGGCTGAAAAGGCTGCTGTCTGCCCCAATAACATCAGCACTTGTGAGCAGTCTGGGGAACAGTGGGAGTACAACTAGTCCTTCGAACCTCGTAGGAACCATCGCCAGTCGGGTGTGAGCAAAGTGGAGCTGAACTGAGGAAGTGAAGATGTCATCTTAGTTATTGTGCCAGATGGTTTTTCATAAAAATAAAGGAAGATAAGTCTAGGAGGAGGACACAAATACTCAGTTCATCGCTTTAAAAATATTACAATAAAAAGATTCCACCATATCAATTAAGCTTTGAAATGTGTATGTTTTAAAATCTTGCCTTATTTTCATATCAGTCATGGAGAGGAAACTGCAATCAATATCATGCAAAACAGACGACAAGCCTCCTTCAAACAGTGAGGCTTAATTTGTAAAGACACACTCGGTGTGTTCCTGAGGGGCAGGATTAATTCTATTTTTCTGCTCTGAGAAAGGAGAGACTCCTCCCAAATCTTCAGAGGATCTCTTTGCTCTGATAAGCCAGAAATTGCTTAAATAAAACATAGACCACGGTGATGCTTTGGATCCAAATGTCTGCAGGTTCAACTGAGAGATTAAGAAGAAATCAGGGTGTCTCTGTAACAGTGAAAGGCCTTGAAGAACACAAAAGAAATGTCAGCTTCCACAATATTGCATGAAAGCAGAAGGGAATGGGCATCTTTTCACAAGCAGAAGAGGCAGAGGTATTAATATTCTGTGAATTCTATCAGTGTAAAAATGACTCATGACCAAATAAGTTCATAAATAAAGATTTTTAGTCGTTACATATCAGCTTCAGCTTATTTTTTCATGATATTATACTTCCTTGTTAGCAAGACTGGATCACAAAACCAAGCTGAATTTCCATTTAAATGTATTAAACATTTAACCATGATTTGAAGATATTCTGCTGAGCAAAAAACTAAACAGACTCAATATAGCCACATGGATAATGTGTTTTAAAGCATCATGCTCATGTCTGCCATTAAAACAAGCATTTGACACAATGAATCAAATAATATTACAGAAAAAGGGATTACATTATCTACATAAAGGCATAGCAACAACATTAAACACAAAATAAAGGACGATCAACATGTGCATCCACCATTAGAAACTGAATTTATGTTTTTGATCACGTCTAATGTCTTGTGTTTTAAAACAAGCCAAAATTTTATGAAAATCATAAAATCAGAATAGTTCAAGTTCCAGTTGATTTTGCAGACATTTGAGAAGGTATTATCTAATTTTACAGACGGATATTCCTAAAGAAATATCCTAAACACACAGACCCATAGTGAAAATGTATACCTCTAAGCAAAGGGGCATTTAGATTTTTGATATATGTGTCAGGATACCTCAGAAGTATGTGTTACAATTACATGTTGGAAGACAGAGTAGAATCTGCTATCATTGGCAAAATAAGTTGATAACATTGCATCGTGCATTGCGTTGTATACAAACACTGAAACAAGCTGTTCACTGTTCATTGGACAGCAATATGTGAGTTGTCACTGCAGAGGTCACTACTTTTTATGTGCAGGTCGGTCAAGTTGGATTGTTAGGTCGGGGCCGGTGAGGTTCCTCTGATTTTCACACTTACAATGGTTTTAGTTTGATATTCCTGTGGGAAAATTCTGACTGTTCAAATGGGAAAGTACCGTTCGCACTTCTGCCTCACTGAAGAAGATTTCATGTTAGAACCAATGAGCTTGAGATCGAACGTTCTCCCTGTGGACTTGCAAGTGGCCTTCGGTCACCTTCTTCTAAAAGCCCAAAGATATGCATGTCAGATTAATTGGTCATTTTAAATTGGTCATGAGTGAGAGTGCTAGGCTGTTTGTCTTTCACTGATAGACTGCATAATACCCCACCTCTTGCTCTATTTAAAGTCACAGCTGGATGAGCATTGTGGAACATCAGGCATTGTCCTGCAGCCATACTGCCAGCAATGCTAGATGGTTAAAAGAAAGCAACAAAGCTGGAAAGAAGAAAGCTCACAGTATCTTTGGCACATTTATTTTGTAGTTTAAGTCACTCATATTTAGCATTTAAAGATTGACGCTCATCATCTCTGTGTATGCCTGAGCATTCTTGTTGAAGCAAACAGCACATCTGGGAGAAAGCTTAAGTGTTAATTTGAGGCTGTCCCACAGGGACTGGGAGACGGCTTCCTTGTCCTCTGTATTTATCGCCTAATGTGATTGCCATGGCTCTCTCAGACTCCCAGCTACTCTAGAATAATGAACATACTTAATATTCCTTTCAGACTCTTGTGACCCATTGTGTGTGAGTAATAGTTAAGTGTTAAAAAAATTAAACCCAGCAGACACAACTGGATTTATTGTTCAACATAAGACGTTGTGGTATGTTTGTGATGGTTGCTCTGTTGCAGAGTCAAATTAAACCAGATTTGATACGTGGTCTCTTCTGACACTTGTAGGGTGTTAATGATCTTGGGAAATCCTCTGGGAGAATCCTTTATGTAAAAGAAGCTTTTAAAGGAATAGGCTGACATTTTGTGAAATAAACTTATGAAAGACACACCACTCTCATATTTTCTGATGAATATGAAGCCACCACCAGCTATCTGAATAGTCAGTTTAGTCATTTAGAAATGTGCAATATCTTGATTGTTTTCTATTTGTTTCGCTGAAGAAGGGACTGAACCCATGAGACGCTCTCTAACTCACTGTTAGAATTAAAACATTTAGGGTGGAATATGAACATATGGGGGTTTCTTAGAATTATTTTCTTTGTGTGTGTTGTCTGGTTCTACTTTCAGTTATTCAGTTCCCTCCTATTTTATTACTCATGAGCTTCACCTCTGTCCTCATTCTTCATGTACATTGTAGCCCATCTTAGTTGCCAGTTTGGCTGTTTATTCAACTTATTATCCAATATCCTTCTACCGTGATATATTGTGTCTCATAAGAATTGATTCTTGGATCATTCCTTTGCAGCCCGTTAATCCTTTCTATTTTGAATTTTCCAAGAGAGAATTAAAACATGAGTAGCTTATAGCAGTTACCTTATAGCAACTATGACATTTGCTTATCATAGCTAGCTACAGATGACATCCAGATCTTGAGAAAATAAGCAATCTGAAACAGCAAAACATCATAAAACTTAATGAAAATAAGAAATCATTCATTTTTTAATCCAATAATGACTTGGATTGGTGCTCGTTTCCGACATAGGGCTCTACTGGAAACTAATGGAAAAATTGTTCAATTAGCACAGTGATTTTAGACATGCAACAAAAGCTTTTATCAAAATTTTGGCCTTCTGTGCTGTGCTTGATGGCGTGTTTCGACTGCTCACACATATTCATCATGTTTACACCATTGTGTAATGAATTGGGAATAATATGTGTCAGAGCACAGCAATGTTAAGTTTTTCAATTCCCATTAGACATTTGCAGCCCATTAAAAATACTGTTGCTCTGACATGCTCTAAGAAGGGAGAATATGTTAATTAAACTCTTAATTTCCTTCACATCCAGTCAATGTAGAAGTAGTTCAACGCATTGTCACTAGAGACAAGGCAATCTCATGACAGAAATACACACATTGCTCAATGGAAAAATACCTAGCAATTTCACATTTAAGACAAAAAAAATGTACAAAACATTTTCTTCCTCCACTGTCTTCGGCAACAAAGCTGCCGTCACGCTACTGATGACATTTCCACTGCTGTCACGATGTGATGTCAACAGTTGCTACTCTTCACTATGACAAAAATTACATGAAAGGAAGCATAAGGGGGTGGTTGGTGTCAGATCCACTGCCTTTCTAGCAAAAGATTGTTAGAAAGGAAATTGATGATAGCGGGCAATACGTTGAAATTACTTGCTGGCACCAATTGAACAAAACCAATAAAAGGTCAGTTTGTGAATTTGTTATCGTGGATGTACAATTATACTTGTCATAGTGGACATATAGATTTCCTCAATTGACGTGGAAAAAAAGCACAGCGTTCATTTTACACTGGCTACATGTTCAGTGTCCAAATGTATCGGAAATCATTACTTTTTATTGTCAGTCAGCTACTGTATAGTTAGGGTTCAAAGAGAATCCTTGGTCACTCTTTTTTCCTCTTTGGCTTCTCCCACAGTTGTGCGTTGTAACACAGCTGTCATAAAAAACAATCTCCATCTGAGCCCTGCACATGCACAGCCATACACATGAATTTGTTGTCATCCTGATGAGGTTAACTAAGAAAACTTAAAGGATAAGACCGTTTTTTTTACATTGGGCCCTTGATTTCACATTATAACATGATGTTCTACTCACCCCTGCTTGTTGTTGGGCATTTGGAGCTGTTCCGAAGATATTCGCGAGGCGTCTGGCTGCTCTCTTGAGATATTCGGCCATGAAACGGTTTCCTATGGGCAAGCTTATACAGGCACAAACTATGCTGTTTATAATTTATTAATTACTGTACACTAGCACTGATAACGTGGAGGTGCGTCGCTTACTTAAAAAAAATCCGGGTTACTAATTTTGAATTTTAGCCGAATGAATAAATAGGCAGCAGGTCTGTGGGCTGTCTGTGGTAGTAGCACGACGATGACGTCAGTAACACCCACTTTACGACAAAAAATCAAAATTACAGTAACCCGGATTTTTTTAAGTAAGCGACGCACCTCCACGTTATCAGTGCTAATGTACAGTAATTAATAAATTATAAACAGCATAGTTTGTGCCTGTATAAGCTTGCCCATAGGAAACCGTTTCATGGCCGAATATCTCAAGAGAGCAGCCAGACGCCTCTCGAATATCTTCGGAACAGCTCCAAATGTTCAACAACAAGCAGGGGTGAGTAGAACATCATGTTATAATGTGAAATCAAGGGCCCAATGTCAAAAAACCGGTCTTATCCTTTAAGACGCCACCCATAATGTCAAACAACAATGTAGGGTAATGTTACAGAACCTGGCAAGAGTATAACTGCATATTATTTAATACAGTAATACATGTTATAAACAAACACAACACAAAAAAAATGTATATATGTTGCTTTGTTCTCTTCTCTGAATAAACTAATCTTAAACTTGGGCAGGACTCATTACTATGGTAACCAAGCACACTAGTCTGACAAATGGATATGAACTGAGCACTACTATTTTATAATACAGTGGATTAAGGTACAGCTTGTTGCTTTCTGTTGTGCTGTTTTCTCTTCTTTAAAACATTTATTTTATGTAAAGTACTTGTAATCGTCTTCATAAAATGTCTTTGGTCTTATGAGACTTTGCAGAAGTTAAGGAGCAAATCCCTCTCATAAGAATTATTATTCAAAAATAAAATATCACGATTTGCTGAGTAATAGTGAGAAATACACTGGACTTTTGCTTCATAGCATGTTTTTATTTTAAATGACACAAATCGATAACATAACCTTTTAGCACACATAACAATTAATATTTGAACAATACAAGTATGCCGGATGAAAACTCATATTATCTAAACATATAATACAAACATATAACTTATACTAGAGACATAGTAACAACACAGCTATGTAATTATAGGTGGCAAGACTATTTGTATTACACTGCAAAAGATTGTCTCACTAAAAGCTCAATAAAGATAAATTGAATAACTACAGGTAGTAGCAGGGATTTAGATAAAGACTTCTTCAACAACCTTTTCAGAAATATGTTCAGTCGTGCAGAAAGAATCACAAAATCATCCTACAGGATGTGAAGACAGGATTGCTCTCCACAGGAGACTGTTTCCAGTTTCCTCTGGAAACTTACACATATAGAACCTATTGTGATCACGTCTCTTGACTTGGTGTTTATCTTCCAAATGCCTATCAGCAGCATTTTAAAAGTGCAATTTCATTATATTCTGTTCTTATAAAACTATTAAACAATAAAGTGTGTCTAGTAAGGCACAGAACAACAATGATACTCAAAGCATCTCATCCATCTTTCTGTTCCATGTGTGTTCAGTAATGAAATTAACTGTCATTTCATAAATGTAATGCAGACTGCATCTGTTGAGCCATTCGTCTGCTTGTTTGACAATTTGTTGCAAATTAGAATTATCTTCTCTTAGATCCAGATGACTTCTGTACTGGTAATCAATGAATGAGTTGTAAGAATCCTTCAGCAGGAGATTTACTTGCTTTCAAATATTTGTTCACGTGACAGGCATACGAACTTGAGGAGCAGAGCAGTTGTGAGACAGAGATATGACAGATTTAATATGCAAAAAGAATCAGCTGCAACAAATTTGGAGGAAGCTTATTGGTCAAGTCTGCAATTATTCACATCTGTCTGATGTGCCATTGATACTTCACAGGGACAGCTCATGACAGATCACTAACGTGTTAGCGGCCAACACGGAAACCTGCAAAAATAGATAATAACTAATTATTTTGGGAATTCTACCGAGGGAACGTTTTATCAAACTATGATTAGATACTTGAACTGGCTAAACAATTCTTGCCCACAGGGTGTATTCAGAACATGATGAAGGTGCTTTACCCATTAATGGATCTCTACATGAAAACACTTGCAAAATGCCATTAACCCTGAAATGTTCTTTTCTTTGAACAAGGGCTACATGAAAATGTCGACTGGTTATGTATGATCTCTGCTATCAGAGCCTACTGTCATGCAATCTCATTATTCACTGGCAAGGCATACCTTTTTTTTAAATGTGACAACTGTTTATTCACCAGCTGGCACAGTGCTCTCTGCAATATGGATAAATTACCATGTCTGTGGACATGTTTCACATCACTTTATTTTCTCTCCTACAAATTTTTGCAGCATCAGCTGCACTCTCACTGAGCTCTGAGGCAAAACATTTGGGAAGAGTCAAGAATGTTATCTGTTTGAAGTGGAATTGTTCCACTTGTGCACATATTTAACAGTTTCATGCTACCCAAAGGAGGAACCACTCTTTTTGAGAAACATTACTTCTCCTTAATGTCAACTTCAGTAAACATCTGCATTACATAAAGGATGGTCATTCTCCCAATGAGATCAGCTTTTTCAGTTTCTGTTCTCCAACAGTCCAATGCCACAATAAGACCTTAACCGTAATTGCCTGCATAACACCGAATCCATGTTGTTCGTTCTATCCTCAAGAGACTTGGTTTTCAGATAATTTGCCCGTTCAAGGTTTGTTCTGAGGCTTTATCTGATGCTTTTAAATTCTATCTTCCATTCAGTCCCAAGTTGAAAGAAATGAACTCAACCCCATGTTTGTCTCTTCTGAACACATTTGATTGGCTTGGCCCTTTTGTGTGACTGGATGAAAGGAGTCTGTTTTGATGTAATCATACTGTTGAGATTCTTAAGGTATCTACAAGGAAGAAAAAAAAGAAACCTTGAAACGTTCAGTGTTATTCAAATACAAGTGTTGTCAGTGTCAACAGAAGAAGCACAAACTGCTACTTGTCATTGAATTGCATTGAAACTGTAATGAGAAAAGGAAACATTTCAGTTTTCTTGTAGGTTAAAAGATTGAATCTGTTATTTCTCAAAAGTACAAGACATATACAGTTCGTGTATAAGATCTTATTTAGCTTTAAAAAAAAAAAAAAGTTGGACTGTTTGGACACTTCTGACACTTCAAAAGTTGTGATGTCAAACAGATAAAACAAATCATTGCTAATGTGTTTACAGCACACCAACACGCCACATGAATCCCATTTTCTAATGATCAGAGTCAAAACATGTTGGCTTTAATAAATGCGACTGTTGCCACCAGCTCCCAGAGCTCGTACATCAAGGAAATATTTCAGACACTTATGATGCCACAGACCTCCACATTGCAACTCATTAACACACAAACACATACACACTCACTCTGAAAAGCTAACCGAGACTGTTGTAGTGATGCCGGAGGTTGTAGTGACACCTAGCACTCAGTGAGAGATAAAACAGATAATGTGCTGATTCCGTTGTTGAAACAGGTGCAGCTGCATGACACATCATTAATCAATCAAAACTTAACAATGAACTCTCGACTTCGGTGGTCAGGACCTTTGACCTCATCCATGAACATGTATTTGAGAAAGATTGATGAGGGCTGAACCTGTCTTACAAAACTGGGTTAAACCAATGAGCCAAAACTGAAATAATACATTTCCTAACACTCCTCGCAGGGGGAAAGAGGCCAAGCTTGTGAAACTCTCCTTTTTCATCCAATAAATTGTAACCATCTAGGCCAGCTAATATGTATCTGTCCATCTGATGCCCGATACAACTTATTCTTCCTCATGGTGGCTTTGTTCTTTTCACTATAATGAAAATGGGCACTGTCAATTGATTTGGAGTCATTTCCACATACAGTACTCCAGCCTGCTCCCATAAATCTCCACTCCCAACTCCTCAAACTGTTGCCAGAGGCCACAAAAGCCTGCCTGTTTTAGAAAATGGCTGCCTGCTAAAAATGATGTGGAAGTGAACCAGAAAAGAAGAAGAAGTATTGGTGGCAGCAGATTTACAAATGAAAGTTTGGTAAAAATAAATAAATAAATGAAACAGGTTTGGGGATGAGCGGCTGTTATCAGTTCTCTATAAGATTTGAATAAAGAAATGAATCACCATGAACATACTGAATATTGTGAAATATTGATGAAGCAATCAAAACAATATAATTAATTTATTTTATCTTTTATATTCCCAATTGTTTTTGTCCAAATGTGAAAAAAAAGAAAAAGAAAGAGGGCTTTCTGGAGGGCTTCGGTGTGTTAACTTAAGAATCCCAAGGACGGAGTTTTATTCATTCCCTTTAAAAAATGAGAATTTTTCAAAAGGCAACACAGACTAGCTACATCTCAGACGTGAGGGTGAAGAGTGAAAAAATGCATGACCGAAAGCTGAAAACTCACTCTGAGCCAGTTTCTTCACTCATAAAAGACTGATTCTGTAAAGCAGTGCTGCCTTCATTTGATCATTTACAGACGATTCAAAGCTTAGAATGTATACGTGTGAGCCTGAAGTAATTTAGGGCACAAGCTGTGTTGCGATGAAAAGTGTAGGGGGGCTATAAGGCGTAAAGTGAAGGATCATCTATGATAAGCAGGATGGCTGGTGGCTGGGGGCCAGCAGGCTTGCTCATACTCTGCAGCCATTGATCTATTTTCCAGCACAGATGGCTGTGATTGCTTTTGGAGGAAGAGATGTGAGTGCTACCTGTCAAGGACAAGATCATATTCGTCTCTGGGTGTTGTTTCTTATGATGTGTCAAATATAATTCATAATGGTCTTCTCTACTGACACATTACTGAGATACGTATATATGTTTGCATATATATATATATATATATATATATATATATATATATATATATATACATATATACATATATGCATATATATATGCAAACAGCATACTCAGAACTCATACTCTGAGCAGAACATCACATTGAATAGTTTACGATCAGTAGCCAGGTCGACCATGTATCAGCTGTCACTGCAGTAAACCAAATACACTCAGATTATGGTAGATTCTAAAGCAAGAATCTAAACATTAAAACAATACGTTTAAGTTCATTGACTTTCGTAACGCACTTTCCCAGGTCTGAAACAGCCCTAAAGCATCTGAGGGCTGTTTTAGATCACTTGACATTTTTGTGGGCTTTTGATGGTGTCTTTGGGGTCTATAGTTGTACGGTTTGCAGGGCTCTCATACATATTCGTTTCAATGACAGTGGTGTTTAAATATGCCAATAAGCGAAAAAATAAGCAAAGAAATTGCCAAATTATTTGGTGTTACTTTAAACTAAGGTGATAACTAAATCGGATGAGTTGGATCAATCTATTGATGGATTACCACAGAAATTGTGCAATGCTAAGTTAAAATACCTAACACTGCTGCAATTGATATACTAGTTTAATCAAATCTAGATAAATGCAAAAGTAGATCAAAGTCATGGCAATTTGTGAAAATGAAATGTGGTCTTGGACAAATTTTTTTATGCTTTTTCATGTGTGTGGACACAAATATTTTACTTGCTGGACTAAAAATCTGTGTTAGGATCAAAGAAGGAAACCTGAAACCCCTTCCTGTCAAAACCAGTGCTTTTCATCTTTCATTTAATTTTTTTTTTCTTTTGGTCACTCTAACTCACTTTTTGATTTGAATTGGGCATCTGAGGTTTTTAGCTTTGTGCATGCAACAGGATGGTTAGGGCTCTTTTAAAAGAAAACAAGTCCTATGTTAAAAATGTGGGAATGCCTGTGTGACAATATCTGACCCATCTGCAATCCATCTAACCCTGCAACAGCACAAACCATTTCTCCGAAAGTCATGTATAATTTGTGTCCGTCTGTACAAATCGAATCATTTTAGCTTCGTGTCTATCTCACAATTCACAATGATGATGAGTTGCAACTGATCGTGCACTCTATGGGAAAACCAAAACACGTAAGCAAAGAAGCAAAGAAATGAACTGCTCAACACCACAAAGGCAGCTTTATTTTCGGACGTCGCATTGGGTAAAATGTCAGAAAACAAACCATTTGAAATGCCACCTTCAACAATTGTCCATCTTTCGACCTAACCTTTGATCAAGAAGGTCCAGACACACGCATACAGAAATATTACTGTATGTGCTTGACTTTACTTGAATAAATCCTCCATACATTATTGTGTTAAAGTTATTAGAATTTCCTTTCATTTTGATGAAGACATGAAAATATGTACCACATTGACGTAGCAAATCAGCTTGACCTTAAAACACAAGAAGACAAACAAATCTTGAAAGAATTCCTCTGAGATGTGAAAGCACCCTGAGACTGTTTGCTGTATGTATTTGCCAGTAATTGTTGAATGAACAGGAGTGAAGCAGAATGAGGGCTGATAGGTACTATGGGTTGTATGAAATGTTTTCACACTGCTATTTTTTTACAAGTGACAGCAGTGGAAGGTCCACACATGCAGAGCATTGCCTCGGGTTTGTATTTGCTTTTTCAATTCCTGACTGAAGTACAATACTGTGTATATGATATTAGATCAAATCAAAAGACATTCTGTCGGAAATCTGCGCATGAAATGAGGAAATTGCAGAGCTATAAATAAAGATTGAATTTCACAAGTCTTCTTCTCTCTGACAGAAAACGGCCATGTGATTCCAGGTAAAGTGACTGCTGGTGTCATGGCAGTCAGGTTCATTTGGCTTTTTTGTCAGTTTAGGAAGCTCTGCAGCTGCACACGGGGCCGGGAAGTGATTCTCTGGCTGTGAATACGCCAGTATCAATGCAAGACTACTCTGGATGACACTTTTACTCTTTTACAGGGCTGGTGTTTCACGAGCATCTCATGAGTATTTTTTCAGCTGGAAAAGTCAGTGACTCACACGCTCTCACAGATCTCCTTTGAGGCTGCAGGGATTCGACTGCACCGCTGCTTTAACCCAAAAACCACGAAGGTTAACATTTCCGAAACAGTTAGCTGGGCATTTCTGCTTGAGTGACTCCTATGTGCCCATGGTATTCATTTGCACTGTCTGTGCAAGTGAGCATTCACTGAACCACCTGCTAAGTCTTTGTGATTGCAACTGTGTTCTGCTGAGATTAAAAATGGTCTTTACATGACTAAATGGTGCATGAAGGAGATTCTACCCACTGACCATTATGTTGTCAGTGGGTCTGTTCTGCACCAGCAAAAACTACATTTTCGGTAAAGGAAATTCATGCGGGGCAACCTAATTTAAATGTTTTTAAGATGCTGATTTTTGTCTTTTCTTTTTATCCAAGGAGAATAGAACAGAAAACACTCAGTCACAAGGTGTATTGCTTTTAGTAGTGCTGCTGTTTCCTTTAGGGACAATGTGTGCAGAGTTTCTTAAGCTGGAGAAACACAAAGAAATATTTTTCTGCTGTAGCTTTGAAGCACTTCAAGTCTTTGGAAAATGGATCACCAATTATATTCAGTTGCCTACAGGAACGCGAGGCACCTTAATAAGGGGAAGAATGAGGATGACTGTTAGCCATATAAGATTTTTTGCACTTTGTGGCGTCACCTTGGCTATAATATGAAGTGTCTACATCTGGGAAGACAGGAGAGAAGAGACAGATTAGGAAATGGTTAAGAGCTATCAGCCACAGCCTCCTCTCCCACTCTATTTATGCATCTCTTCCTCCTCACCCGTCCTCCCCCTCCAGCCCCTCCAAACAAACACATCAGCAGCTTGCTTCAGAGCCTCGTCTGGTAACACGTCGGGTGTGTAACCGCTCACATTGCTTTTCGTTTTTTTTGGTTTCCACAAAAGAATTAACAGCACCTATCAAATACATTTGTTGACATGCAACACATGAGAGAAATCAAATTTTTTTTTAAATGTAACTCATTGACATATTTCAGGATGTATGTTAATGCACGAGAGTGTGTACTTAGGAGGACTCGCTCCTGACTAATGATTCCATAATGCTGGCAGCCACTCATATAACAACTGCCTGTAAATGGTGAGAGATCAATATTAAATGGACTGCATAATGGTGCTTTCATGTGGAATCGTGCTAAAATCAATCACTGTTAATCCCTTGCAATATTCATCTTCCAAGCAGGATAGACATGAAACAACAGCAGAAGCACACCCAATGAAGACAATTTAAGAAGATTGGAATTCTACAAGTTTCTGTTGTTGTTATACAAAGGCCCTTTGCCGTTGTAGACAGCTTTTGTGTTTAAAATATCTCCCTCTCTCACTGAAATAATGATCATAGTTATTATAATGGAGGTGGATTGCAGCATCACCCCACTGCTTTGGGGGACAATAGAAGCTAAACATAGAATCTTTAAGCAAAACATCAAATTGTCAAACAGAAGTCACTTTATATCTGAATTAATTACATATTCATTTTCCTCCCACCTATGACAACCACGGTGTTTCTGTCCCTCTCTTTTGAGCTGACTTTATTAAAAGAGCCCATTGCATATAGCCTACTCTTCTGCCTCGAGTGATCACTGGCTGCTTGGGTCTTCATCACAATCAGCCTTACAAGTGTTCCCTGCTTGTTGGATGTCTCCTCAGCCACTTTGACTCTGCCAAAAGTGGAGGTTGGCATCATGTGTAGTGTCTTTCATTGTTTTCCCATTCTGCTGGATCGCCAAATTTCATGTATTTTCCACCACGAGATGCATGTAATTTGGGAGATAGCACTTCTGCGAGAGCTCAGTGGAAATAATTGTGCAGCTGCCTGGGGCAGGAAAGGAACTCTTAATGGAGTGTTCATGTGACCCCCAACTGCTGTAAATAGATAAATAAATGGTGGAGGATATTCAGAATGGACCGAGCGATACTGTGAGTTTAAAATTGCACTCAAATTACGCTGCGTGGCTCCTATTTATATATGCTTGAGATTACTGGAACATCTCTTCTCCAGATGCAGCGTCGGAAGAAACTGTAAGCATACTTTTACTGGAATAAAACGAGTAATCCAGAAAAATTTATAATTTAAGTGACAGAATTTTGCAGAATGCCTCTGAATTATCACGTCAGAAGCATATTTAATGTTGTAGTTTATACATGATTTATGTATACAGGATTTCAAACATTTCCGGCCTAACTTTATTGCATTTTTCACCTCTTAATGCACCAAATATTTTCAGTGGGTAACTGGCTTAGCACCTGGACTCCAACAAGAGAGCAAAATTATGTAATAAGTGCAAAAATGTATATATATGCATATTTATATGCATATGATATTTTCCTTCTGTTCTTTAGGAAGACACAGCATTAATGGTTTCCAATGTTTCTTTCAAATAATGATTAATCAGATTACGGAACAATTTTCCTCATCATCTCAGTGGTATGACGTGAGCGGGGATCCAGAGAATCAGTGGCATCTGCAGGATCTTATCTATGTACGTTTCATCTTAGGAGGAGTCTTGACTCACGTTTGGAGATGCAGTGATTAACAGTTTCCGGAATAGTTTCTAACCCCAGTGGAGTGATTTCCATATCCTAATCATGATCATACTGTATAACCATGCTCTCTATGCAGAGCTGCATAAGATGATGCTCATTCAGTATTTGTTTTGAGTTGTCCATCGAGTACACAGAATCTTCTGTCTTCTTAAAATTATGCAGTATAGATGACAAAATCCACAATTTTTTTGCAAAAAAAAAAGATTATTCTTTTGTTAATCTATTTGATCTTTGGCAGGGATACTCTTTTTATACTCGATTGCTGTCATACTACTTAACTAACCTGACTAGTTTTTACTAGGATTTCTTTAAGACTGCGCTTTGACAGGCTTTTCTTGCCCCTTACTCAACTTTTAAAAAAATGTTTCGGGCACCTAATTGTAAACAAGAATATATGTTTCAATAAACAAAGTATTTCTTCAGTTGTCACAATTGTTAAGGTTTCTTTTGGCTTCCAAAAAGAGTGTTGAAATGATTAGAAAATTACTGCACTCGTCTTACAAAACCTCCACTCCACACCGTCTCCTTTTGTTTGGGGGGTGGCTTAAAGAGAGGATTGTTACACTGCTTGCGTTTGCATTGTCATGGTAAGACATTGGTTTGCCACAGTCATATTCAATTACAACTTATACATTTGAGCAGCTTGACACAATAAGCCATCATTTGTGCGGGAGTCAGAGGCTTCATCTGTAATCAGTGCATTTTTTATCTGTCCTCGGTCTGAGCTTTAAACTGACTGCACAAAAGTGCGCTGGATGAACACTGAGGAGGTAAATCTCCACACAACTCAGTTGCTTTTCTGTGTTGCCAGCGGCTGCTGTGTTCATTTATAAATAGGTGGGGATGATGCTGGAGGATGCGCTCCCCATAGTGCGCTCGAACACCTCAGACCACGTGACCAACAGGCGCACAAAGCGCAGCCTTATAACCGCCCGCTCTCCCAAACAAACCCACACCCCGTCGGCTATCCGTCTGCTTTAATGTCTTTGATGCTCACCGTTTCTAGCTGAGGACTCCACGCGGGGATATTCACCTGGCCAAACACCGCAATAGCAACCACAGCAACTTCACAATCACTTTCAGCTTCATTGGAGTTAGGCCACAGATTTTTACTCTCGGTTTTTAGAGTCATTTCTTTTCCGCGGCACGGACCTGTGTGGGATATTTGCTCTGAGAAAATCAAGGTATGTCTCTTATAAAATCACTGTATTTCACAGATATGTATTTGTAATACAAATACATATCTGTTGTGTTAGTTTTTTCATATATACGAACCGCATTCTACCTAAATTGTCCTCACACGTACTATTACTCTAATTATAGCGTTTCAAAACTTTCATTTGAAAATCATCATGTAAACCTGGCTGTTAATAATTGATATCGTGATTACTGACACCTTTTCATGGTTCATGGATTAGATATGTTTACGCTTTGTAGTCTCTCTCATGATGCTTAATTAATCTACTGATTGCCGGAAAAAGCTTAATGCCTAATGACCTTATTTAATTAATAAGAAAGCCCCCACTGTCCTGCATACATAATTCTGCGGTATCCCCTGAGGCTGCACAGGTTCATCAACTGTTCAGTTTCCCACTATTGTCTGGGAGGCATCTGTTCAGGAGTCAGCTGGCTGATACACAGATTCCCCCAGTAACACAGTTATTTTCCAGTTAATTAATCATTAATAAGTAGTGACCTGATTAGCCAGGGTGTTACAGATTGATGTGGATGGAGATGTCATTAAACACTTTTCTGTATTCCTCATGAAAAAAAATGTCCTTTTGTCTTTGTAGATGTCCTTTTGTTTGTGTCTAATGTTGCAACACCACTCGCTTCCTCACTGAGCATCTTGCAGCCACAAACCAGCCATGAAGCTGGCTTTGCACCGAATAGCAGGCACCACAATGAGCACCCTGATAACAGGTGTCCAGTATCTCGGCTCCAACGACGCCAGCTACGACGGCCCCTCAGTCGACTCCAGCCTGGTCAAGAATGGATTCCACTTTGAGAAGCCTCACTCTGCCTCCATCAGCAGCTCATTTGCTGAGGTCATCCCTGGAAATAAGGAGGTCATTTTCACCGCCCTCTCTCCCATTTTCCCCACTAACATGTCAGACTTCATCCTGGGCAACGCCACCTCTGTGGAGGGAGGGGGAGCCTCACAGTGCGCTGAGAACTTAGTGGACAACCTGGAATGCTTTATGATCCTCACTCCCAGTCAACAGCTTGCAGTTGCCATCTTAGCACTCACCCTGGGTACATTTACAGTGCTGGAAAACCTCATGGTGTTGTGTGTGATCCTACACTCCCACACACTTCGATCTCGGCCTTCCTACCACTTCATAGGTAGCCTAGCAGTGGCGGATCTGATAGGAAGCATTATTTTTGTGTACAGCTTCTTGGACTTTCATGTCCTTCACAGAAAAGACAGCCCCAATGTTTTCCTCTTCAAGTTGGCTGGGGTTATCGCCTCCTTCACTGCCTCTGTGGGCAGTTTGTTCCTCACTGCAATCGATCGCTACATCTCTATCCACAGGCCCATGGCGTACAAGCGCATTGTCACGAAGACTAAAGCAGTGATCGCCTTCAGTATGATGTGGACCATTTCCATTGTCATCTCACTGCTGCCGCTGCTGGGTTGGAACTGCAAGCGTCTCGGTTCGGTCTGCTCAGACATCTTCCCTCTCATTGACCAGAAATACCTGATGTTCTGGATTGGGATGACAAGCATCTTGGTCTTGTTCATCATATATGCCTACATGTTCATCCTCTGGAAGTCCCACCACCACGCTGTCCGCATGCTGAGCCGCAGCTCGCAGAGGAGCGTGATTGTCTACACGGCAGAGGGAACCAAAGTGCAGACAGTGAGGCCTGAGCAGGCTCGGATGGACCTGCGTCTGGCTAAAACCCTGGTCCTGATCCTGGTGGCCCTCATCATCTGCTGGGGTCCACTCCTAGCCATCATGGTTTACGACCTCTTTGGGAAGGTGGACGACGTAATTAAGACTGTGTTTGCCTTTTGCAGCATGTTGTGCCTGCTCAACTCCACCGTGAACCCTGTGATCTACGCCATGAGGAGCAAGGACCTGCGCAGGGCCTTCTTCAACATGTGGCGGGGCGCAACGCAGCCTCTCGACAGCAGCGCTGAGAGCGACTGGAACAGTAGGAGTGTGAGAGCCACCGCAGGTGGGGCAGGGAAAGATGGGGCAAGCAGTGGAAAGACTCAAGTAAAAGTAGCCCAGGTTACTGTTTCTGGAGTGACTGAGACATCTACAGCAGAGGCGGTCTAAAAGACAGGCTGTGCTGGTACAATTGTGAAGAACAGATGGTGTGTAATCGCCTCAGTCCTGTCAGTGGACAGCTCTGTGACTGTGAAATGGGCCAAAAAAGACTGAAAAACAGAACTGAAAAACAAGCTGATTCTTTCTTTTTTCTAAACAGCAATTTGTAATATTATAGTCTGTATGGTAGCGTGTGGTGACCCTACTAATTATGCCTTCGTTGTGTTACAAGATTGTCTTACATAATTCAGTAGATGATGTTGCATCTTTAAGAAAAAAAACACGTTTTGCTCAAAGGCATTTTTTGTCACAGCATTATGCTTGGTCATCTTTTCTCTACTTTAAATGTGCAAAAAATATAACAGATTCCAGCTTTGTAAATACAAAAGTCGTTTCCTGTTGTGTTTTCATATTTACATCATATAGCAATACTGTTGCTGTGATTCAAAGTAGAATTCTGTCGACTGTCATGCAACATATCTGTTCTGAATGGGAGAACATGCTTTTGAGGAAAATTGGCCTTTCATCCGCGAAGTGAAATTGAAAATGAATGATTTTAGATAAGCTTGACAGATGCTCAGTTTAGTCCAATCTTTTCTTGTGTATTTATTTATTTAACTACTTATTTATGTAATTTTGCAAAGCAAACTGGTGGGTCGCACTTTGGGTTTTTGATCAAATCAAAACTTCAGTATGTAGTTATCTGGTGTTGCATAGTTTGTTGTTTTTTGTTCAACATGTGATTATTAAACAATTACAGCATACTGTTCAAAGCCTTTTTTTTTTTTTACAATAAAATGTCAAAAGCTGTTTATTGGCCTCTTTTTTCCCCCTCTTTTTTAAAAAGACAAAAATTGCATTTGAATATGTGATTCTTATCTTGTGTTTCGTACCTCAAGGCCATTGGTCTTAGGAGAGCTAAAAATGCAGCCCTTAAAAAAGAGGGAATAATAAAAAAAAAAGCATTTAATAATGGTTATCATGTACCACAGAAATGTGTATTTTCTTTTGTTCGCAATTTAGTCAATTTGCCATCAACTCCTCAGAGCTTGAGGAGTCGCCAGTTTGAAGAGTGAAGCACTGCCCCCTACTGGACATTTTTTGGAACTTGATTAACCATGAACACTAGCATCGATTAATGTAGTCCATCAAAAACTATGAGGTTGTGACGTAAACAAACAAAATCCAAAAAATGTGAATTGCACTTGATTGTAGGCCAAAACATCTCGGACGACATCAGCCTCATCCTGTGCGTTATTTCACTACATAACCCAGAATGCGTCGCGTGTTGAGTTTCCTACCTGACGTCACGAGCCGGAGAAGCCGATACAGCCTCATATCAAAAACGGGCTGCTAAGCAGCGTTAGCTAGCTTCACTATCTAACGGCTGATAGTTGGCCCGCTGGCTGGTCGTCGCTTCAACTTTTGGAAAACAACTTTTACGACAACGCGAGTTGGTTAACGCAGTCAGAAAAACCTATTCCCTCCTCAAAAGGTAAAAGAAAATCATGTTTATTGAAATGTTCAACAAAACGTATTCTCCTGTCAGCGGTGGTCTAAGCTAACGTTAGCTTTGTTTTCTTTTCGATTATTGGCTAGCGGGCAACGCTAACGTTAGCGTGCTACTAGATATTTAAAGCCCGAGCTGCGCACTATGTTCAACATGTATTTCTTGGCAAGGGAAGACGGCTTGTAGCTGGGAATTTACACCGTTACTGACAAGTCGCATTAGAGTAACCACGATCAGCCTTTATCTAAAGTTATCGGTGTTATCACCTCATTATTTTCCTCTTACGGTGTTTGAACCATCTTTTCTCTCTTCTTTGTAATTTGAAGTCATGGCGTGTGGAGCCACCCTGAAGAGGACCATGGATTTCGATCCACTGATGAGTCCTACGTCCCCCAAACGACGAAGATGCATCCCTGTGGCCCCATCGTCTTCATCCCCTAGGAAGTACCTCAGCCTAGAGCCCTCGCCATTTGGGGAGTCGTCCTCAAGACTTAGTGCAGGTAATGTTACTAACGACGCCTAAGTTGGCTACAGTGATTCAACTTCATGATGAACAATATTAGCAACATGCTGAGCCACACGATTACAACCCCCTTATGATTGCCTATCATGAAAGCTGATCAGACTTTATAGATAGATGCTTTTCTGTCTTTTGACCCACTAGAACAAATCCTAAACGGCATCAAACAAGAGTACAAACGCATTCAAAAGAGGAAGCATCTAGATGGAGGCTACCAACAGTCAGAGTGCTGCTATTCTCCAGAATCCCCATCCCAGTCCTCCACTATGAATGTTTCCAGCATGACAGGTTGGTTTTTCAGACTCTTCTGTGGCATTTTTGACACAAAAAGCAAGTCAATGCAACTGTTATCAGCATCCTGAGAATTTGTTGGATTTATAAACAGGGACGTGCTCAGGAGGCGTCTCTCCAACTAGAAAAGAACAGCCATTATTCACCCTCAGACAAGTTGGAATGATCTGTGAACGCCTGCTGAAAGAAAGGGAAGAAAAGGTGCGGGAAGAGTATGAGGAGACCATGACTTCAAAACTGGCAGGTTGGTTTATTTAGAAGAAGAGATGCCACAAATTTAAAGAAAAATAAGCCGACACAACACGCTTGGAGATATTGAAATTCCAGGTGGACGGCACAGAAAATCAAATCGTTTTAAAACCCATTTCTCTCGGCACATTGCAGTTATTTATAATCGAAAACGTGTTATCAGTCAGTTTTCTGTTACTTGGCTAATCAACATGCGGGCACTCTGAGTAAGTACTAACTTACTAAACCGATCAGTTATTGTGTTAACTCTCAACAAGTAGGCTGAGCTACCAGATACTACAGAACTGTTTAATCCCAATCAGTTTAATTTTCTTTAAGGTGCACAGATAAGTGTGGAGCAGTCCTAACTGTCATTCCCTGTTCTTTGAATTGCAGAGCAATACGACACCTTCGTCAAGTTCACACACGATCAGTTAATGCGACGATTTGGGGAGCAGCCTGCAAGCTGTGAGTTTTTAAAGATTTTATTTTCCCACATTCCCGTTTAACTGGCACATTATCAGCGAGAAAGTCTGCCTTTGAAGTCTAAACTAACAAGTCTGCTTTCTGTACTTCATTCCACCTCCCGTTTTCTCCAGATGTTTCCTGAGTGTGGCACAGAACCTTTGCAAGACGGCCTTCTCTCTCTCTCTCTCTGCAAGCTATCATGTGATATTTCAGCAAAGAAAAAAACTGCTCGCCATCGTAAGAGATTCAGTTTAGCTTGTTTAAATGAAACTTCTCTCTCACTGTGCCATATATCTGTCTTTGGGCAAAGGTTTATATGAAGCTGTTGTTGGTTGTTACCACTCTGTTGTAAGCAACTAGGTGCTTCCTAATGTCAATTAATGGACCCAGTCTCTACCAGTGGCCTCTGTTCCTCCAGCTGTACATGTATTTACAGTTATCTCACTTTTGTAATGATTCCCAGCATTCCAGGCTTTGTCACTTGTTTATGTTCGTTACATGTAAATGAGATAAAGCAGTGAAGTTTTACACAAGGTCTGCTGGTCAATCTGACAGTAAGTGAAAGAAACAAGACGAACAGAAAGATGTTTGCAGTTTGTTCTTTTGTTCACTGCTTTTTAAAATTCGGCATAAAGTGGGCTTCTGCCTTCTTTCTTTTTTTCCCCCTTCTTCCTACCAGTGTTTTTATTTATTTTGAGATTTGCTCTGCTGGTATCCTCTTTGAAACCGTTGTACTTTATGGGGGGGGGACCAATAAAAATCTTTAGAGTTCAGAATCTTGTATTGCATGTTCAGCATCCCTACGAGCTCACATTGGCACTACTCTTATTAGAGTGGTCCTGGTTGAAGTACATTTAACACCTGAAAGTATTGTTTTTATCTTTAGATGGCTAGACAATGTGTCTGATCTGCATAATATGAAACTGAAGAGGCATAGAATACATCTTTTATTAGAGAAAAATCAAAAGGTAGCCGGGACTGAGATGAGACATTTTAACAGCTGCAGAGGTTTCTCTCCTTCGGCGGGGTTGCGGTCAGCAGCCTCCCCAGGTGAGTCGGGCTACGTGGTCGGTCTTCTGCTTGGTCGACTTGATAAAGCCCAGAAATTCGAGTTCTGACACGGCACGGATGAAACGAGCGCTGAAGGACAAGTTAAGGGATAAAGTGTTTAAACTGCAATTAAATACTTCGCCTGGAATGATCGGCCTTGACCACATTTGTCATTATAATGCAAGGACTGCTCGTTGCATACTTAAAGACGATCAGAAGTAAAAAATTCATCATTGCTGCCGTAATATTGTTGTCGTTTGCAGAACCAAACCCCAGACAACTGAGGAGTCTGGTGTTGCTTCATTGGGCTCTCCTCCTTTTAGTTTCATAGTGAAAGTTTCCTCTCGACTTCAGCCCATTTTTGTGACCCCACAGTCACTGACAATAGTTTGCAGAAATCTTCATGCGGCAGCTTCTACGTGATCATGCGTTTATGATCCAGTGTTGCTTCAGGGCCCGTGGGTCAGTCTCCTGTGTACAAAGATCTTTCCAAACCCTAAAGTACGCCATTCTGCTGCGCACGATGAATCTCCCCATTCTATAGAGATTTTAAGTTTTGAGAAGTTTAACTAATTGCTCAGTCTTTCAAAGTAGTGAACTTTGCATCCATAAGGCGTTTAAAAAATAATAATAAGACAAATATTTGTCCATCAAGGATACTGCTTGACCTCATCCACTTTCCCAAAACTGTCCGAGTCTGGATCGATGCCCTCTGCAGCAGACACCACAGTGGCGTAGGCCTGAAAACAAACAAACACGTGATCAGTCGTGTCAGTATCCCAAGTCACTGGACCAATATTTGATCTTCTGATCAATAGCAAAAAAAACATGTGATCTGCTCGATCAATAAAGCCAAGACAAAAACACAAGAACTGAAAGAGGCACGGTTGTTAAAGCTGCGACGTAAAAACAAACGCTGAGAAGAACGTCCTCCGTTCTTCTGAGGAGGGCATTAGACTCACTTCCAGCCAGTCGTACAGGTTGATCAGCCGGCCGCACTCCAAGTGGAGCTTGTATGCGATGCAGATATCAGGAGCTGCGTTAGAGACGGTTCCATCTTCAGCCTTCAAGCTGTCGTTCTGAAAGAAGAGTCGGAACGCTCTGTGAGAGGGAGCTGCTCATCACCGCAGGACGTGTCTCGCACTTCATTTCCCGGGGACAGCAGCAGCACAAAAGAGCTTTGGGTCGCTCCTGCTTTTACGACCGTTACACGGCAGATGAGACGGACGTACCTGCAGATAATAGAAGGGGCTGCTGAGCGCGGCCTGAATGGAGGTGCGAGGCGTCGCATTGAGGTGGCGTCTCACAGTGGCAGACGAGCTGTAGTAGCACACTTCGCTCAGAGTCTGAGACTCTGGCGGCGGCAGGTGACTCCTGGGTAAAACAAACACATTGGATGAAATATATTTAGCCGTATTGAAGAGTCGAAAGCCACTTTGAGCAGAGCAAAATCTGGTGGGATTTTTGCTTACTTCACTAAACTGTCAACGAACTCGAGAGCTTCATTCCTCAGAGTCTCAAACGGGCTCAGTTTCTTTGATCTACGAGATTCGTTCATCTCCAGCAGGGTCTGCAATAATAATAGGATAATCGCAGCGCTTTCAGCGTTAATGATAACCAGTTCTCCCGAGGTTGTAAATCTTTTCAAATGAACACGGCGAGGACAGGAAGGATGCCATTCTTAGGCTGACCGACCTTCTGTAGCTGAAACAGATCCGTTTTCTTTTGAAGATCTTTCACTGGAGAGATGACGCAGTCCTCCACACTGGAGGCCACTTCGGTGGCAGCTGCTGCAAAGAACCAAGCAAAAAGACTAAAATTACATCTCGGAAGGTTATTCCACTTTGAGCAATCATTTTCTGAAAGGAGAGAAATCCGAGACCCGAGTGGCCAGAGACTCGGGAGGGGAAACCCGAGACCTTCTTTACAAACAGAGTAAAATTATGCATTTGGAACCTTTTCTCTTTTTCTTTTTACTACTTACTCTCCAGCTGCTTGAATTTAGCGAGAAGTTCCTCAAGCTGGACGAGAGCATTCTTTATCTTCTTTGACTTGACCGGTTGCAGAATGTCCACACACCTCTGTAGCAACAAAATCAACTCATCTTTTGCCAGCATCCTGGAGAAAGAGTTTTAGTTGCTCATGACAGATAAAGATAGAGTCTCTTAATGTGCTGTACATCAATGGCTCCTTGAAAACCAGGAGGTGCCATGACCTCAATAAGATGCCTTAATATGTTCACGTGGTGGAGAAATATGTAAATGACATTTGCTGGAGGGAAATGGAGTAATTATCGTGCATTAACAGACATGAGGAATACTTATCACGAGATGTATATTAAAACAGCAGGATAGAGATCCCTTGAAGTTCAGATTTTTATTATTTCCTTTTAACCTTTGCACAGAGATCAACCATTTGCTCTTACCTTAAAAGCTTCATGGCACACTGGTAGTCCTCCATCTCCCACACATTCTTTTCGAGACATATCAAATGGAGTTCCCTGATCTGCAATACACAACAACAGACACCAGTGACATCGATCAGGTAAGATTCTAGTGCTCGGCTCGGGTCGTGACAGGGGAAACTATGTACTAAAGAGTTTTATAGGTAGTTCAACACACTGTAAATTCTTGCCTGTTTTCCAAGAGGATATCGAGGTAATGACGATGTCAGAGTGTGGAGACACCTCAGGATGGGGTAATAGTTCTTGTGGTACCTGCGGAGCTCCTTTATCAGCTTCTGACACACCTCCTAAAAAAAAAAAAAAAAAAAAAAAAACAGACAGTCTGAAAAACAAATCCTCATCGACTCCTAACAGATATGTGCCCCATTAATGGCCTCAAATGAAGAGGGACAACAAAGAATGCACCTTTAAATGAGTGTCATCCGTCGTGAGCTTTGCCTGTTCCTCTGTTTCCTGCTTCTCTATGTACCTATGATACACACACAAATAAAAACAGATGTCAAAGTGTGCATTTTTACATGTAAAAATGGAAAGAAAAATCATTAAACACGCCAACAGACTGACCTCTTGAACGACCGCAGCTGCCTAATCCTTTCCAAGTCGCCGTGACTGAGCTGCGCCAGGTTAAGGAGGGCCTCCTTCTTCCTGCAGCACAGCACACTGAGAGGCTGCGAGTGAAAGTGCTCCAACAGCGCCAGCTACACAGAGAGGGAGAAGTCACCAGGTGTCGGGTGTTTGCTCGTCTGAGCTACGTTTCCAGACGAGGACGGAGCTTTAGACGCCGATACTTACCTGCAGGCCCTTGATGAAGTTTCTGACTGAGAAGTCGTGGTAAAGGAAGATGCTGATCAGCACCTGCATGACTTTTCCGTTGAGCTTAAAGGGGAATTGAGGAGTCAGGATCAACTGGAAACCAAGCAGGACAAAAAGGAAATGATGCAAATGAGTTAAATTGGGTCATTTGTGTACAAGCCAGAAGACAAAATGATGTACACGAAGTGTCGAACTCACACCTCATCGATAGCCAAGAAAATAGTATTAAAGCGTGTTCAAGAGATGTGGTTGGGATTTCAATTACATTATCGCGCCTGGGTTGTTGTTGGCATGTTTCTGCAAAAAGCAGAAGCGTAAAAGTTCCAACCATTTATTTGAGACACCGTGAGTGCAGGCAGACATGTTCTGCAAGTCAGTTTCTTCTCATGAAATTAACTGGGCAGACAGCCCACTGAGGTTCCCTGCTGGGGCAGCTGGGTGTCGCTAACACAGAGACACAGAACGCCGAGAGAATCCTCTAACGCAGGCAGTGACTCATCTTTCGATTTCTCTCACCCAAAACGTATGAGGACTGTTGCTACTCCGGCCATTCATCTTGGGGACGCCACAAGTATGAGAGTCGTACCCCGTTTGTTTGGTTTTTTTTAATGGCAAAAACTTCAAATCATACATTATTTTGTGAAAAGTTGTTAGTTGATGGAGCGGGACTTAAAAACACTGCCTGTAAGAAACTCACCTCCTGTATATATCACTGGCAATGAGGTAAACACACACAGAACACAATTGAACATCCTGCTCTTTGATTGGACTGGGGGAAACTACCTTGTCTATGACTGTGGCGAGGTGCTGTGTGCAGGACAGGGACTGGAAAAGCTCTATGCATAGCAGGGAGGACACGGAGTGGGGTAGCATGTGCTGGATGGTGCTGGGTGATGTGGCGATCCCAAAGATGAAGGTCAGGGGAAGCCGCTCGATGTACCGGCTGTGGAATCACAGGTAACAGAGACGCTGGTTCAGTTCACTAAAAGGAATTGCTCTCATTGTTATCTTAGACCAGATATTTCCAAGAAGGTGACGGAACAAGTGATGACTGAGCCTGAGCCTTACTCACCTGCATATAAGTATGAAGTCCTGAAGAACTCTTGGGTTAAAAGCTTCCAAATCTTTGAAAATGATCACAACAGGCGGCTGCTGCTGCTCCTCCCTCACTGAAATGCTGCGCTTTTTCCCTGGGGTGTTGGATTTCTGAATACACAAACAGGAAAACTTTGTTCGCAGCACTGTCAACTCAAACTGCTGCCATGTGCATCACTGTAAATGTAAAAGCACGCAAACCGGGCATTCGTTGTGCCCGCACCGTTATCTTTGAAGTGTACCAGTCGCAGAGCGCACCGAGAGAGCAGTGCACACTCTTGTGGAGCTGCTCAGTTTCCTCCTCGTCATCGTCCACGGCAACAACTGTATCCATCAATCTCTCCAGGACCTTCTTCATCAAATGTTTCAATGCTGAAAACATGAAGCGAACAACATAGATCTGAATGCAATAAACGCAGCTTAAATCACAAATGCACCGGCGCTCAGCCGAGTTTCTACCTGCACACTCTTTGGCCTGCACAGAGACAACGTGAGGAGTGACGGACTGCCGGAGCAGGTCAAACAAACTCTGGAAGGTCATGTCGTGGTCTGGGACATTCACACCTATGGTGAAAATGAAAAGAAGGTCAGACAGGGAAGAGCAGTAACTGTTAACTCTAACGTGAAGCACAACCGCTCTATCAGCTGCATACCCAGTACAAGAGCGGCTGTTGGAATTTCGCTGGCTCTCATCCGCGACGTCCAGTCGCTGTGTTGACGAGTGAGGGAGCACTTCCTGGTGAACTCCAGCAAGCTGTCCAAGATTTGCCTGTTGAGTTCATCCTGTAAAACCTTACAAAAAGGGGAAAAATATCCTTCAAACTCCAAGCAACTCTTTATAACCCTATCTAGTGAGTGGCTGCTCAAGCAAATGTTAATATTCAAAGTAAGCCCAGATCAAATAAAGCTATTGCAGGTGCTGGTCCATCTTAAAATAAAACAACGCTAACCATTTTTGCCACTGTATCTGATCAAAACATTTGACATGCTTGTAAAAAGGGCCGAGTCTGAAACAATTGGCCCCTGGGCACAGACTTGCAACAGACTACTTCTTTTTAGTCCTGCAATGGTTTAGCATCATTACACTTCCCTTTATGATAGTTTTAGCCCATTTTGGTTGCTTTTGTTCCATTATGCATCAAAGCATCCCTGTTTTTTATGTCATTTCGTCATTCTGAATTGAGTTTTGACTTCTTTGCTCTCCTAACGGAGTCATTTTGGTCGTTCTATTCGTCTCCGTAGCAAGTTCTTGTGCAACTGTGGTCGTTTATGGATCACTCCTGCATCTCATTTAGTTGATTTTGTGTTTCTTAGAGAAATAAGAGTTCATTTCTGGGAGGTGTTCAGGACCTTTTTGACTCGTGGGGCACCCTTGCCCACTCACCCTGTATAAAAAGGTAATAAACATTTAAAGAAAAAAAAATAAAAAATATGCCACCATCTTAGATTCACTTCCACTCTAAACTCTTGTGGTCAGATTGTCACCACATGAAACAGCAGCTCTTACCTCTGTGTCGGTTTTGATTTTGTTCCACAGGTCCTGACAGAGCCTGTATCGTATTTCCCTGCTCTCTGCACCCTCGCAGCCATGGATGAAGTAACTCTCTGTGCACAAATGGCATCAACGAGATAAGAAACCCCCCAAAACAGCTGACAGCCCGCGATTTTAAACTTAAACTGGGGGGAGTGACTTCCCCGTAAACATCGCTGAAGCTCACCCAAATCGAGAGTCTTCTTCTTTTTACCACTGGGTTTGAAAACGAAGCAGCCCTGACAGGACCACGGGTCACAAATGATGTCAGTTCACAAACACACACACACATAAATGACAGTGATGAGGCCATTTTGTTTCATGTCGGTTTCGTGAGCTCTATCACACATGCGAGCAAGATAAGGCGTTACCTTTGACACAGATGAAGTAGACATTGTTGCACGGGCGACAGTCAACCGCGTTTGACTCCGTCAACAGCTGGAACCGAGGATCATAAACACGTTTTTAAAATGCCGGCTACGTTGCGCCTGACGCACGATCGACTTCCCGCCAATATGACGTATACGGAAAGGGTTGTGTGTAGTAAATGAACCAGTTAGGAGGCGTGTATTCATCATTTTGTACGTATGGGTTCACCCAGAGCTATAGAGTAATAAAAAGACACCACTTTTTACACCACTCTGGGTTCACCCATTCAGAGTTACTCGACTTGTATAATCTAATTTATGCGTTTTGGGCGTTAGTTTTGTAAAAAAAAAATACTAGGCGAATGTGATTATTTTACCGCGGTGGATATTTGTTAACAATACTGATCTTGAACAATCTTTGAACCCGATTTAGATGCTTTGAATCAGTTAAACTAACACACTACATACAAGCTTTCATACTTCATATTTATCACGTCAATATTAATGTAATACAGACTATAATTGTCTAGTTTCAAAAAATATATTTCTACATACATATTTTTTTTGACAGAGGGTACCTTGGTACAATTAAGGACTTATTTTGAAACTGTAAAAAAAAAAAAAACAGCCCTGTAAAAGGATTTAATAAAAACTCTATTCCGATTTTGAAAAAAATGTCATTAGAAATGACTTATCCCTAAAAATATGTAAAAATGTTATCATTCCTATCGAGTCACAGTTGGAACGTGCATAAACCAAGAGAATTCATTCAATGTACTGTGAACCAAATGCAAGGCTATACAAGGCAAGAAAATACAAGATTGGCAGTCAGTATTTTACAAAAAGAACCAGTAACATTTTATTGAACACTTTGTGGAAGACATGTAAATATTACAGATAGGTCTACTAGTGTTGAAAAAGAATGAAATAAATACAAACAGAACTTGAAATCCCATAGGGATATATAAAAACAGTTTTCTTTAAAAGTCTCCATTTAGCAAAAAAAAAAACAAAAACAAAAAAACATCTTCAGTACTAAGCATAAATACAAACATTATTCTAAAATCTATGCCCTATAGATTACCTGGTTATTATAACTAACATACATACTTAAAATCATCCGAGACAATTTTTTTTCATTAAGTACAAAATAGGCCATTTAATTGTTAACTGTGACCACGACTGTTAACAGTTGGAAATCTGAAGCATTAAGAAACAAACCATTCTGCAGCATAACTTCTCAAATCCTGAGTAAGATTGAGTTGGAAACAAGGTGTCGGGCTATGATCCGCTATAAAGCCACCTTTTTATTATAACTATGGGCCTCATGTCTTGTAGCTGCTTTAGCAAAAGATCTGCACCGTCTGAAAATGTTTTATCCATGACAATCTTAACGTTACTGCCAGATTTGAGATTCAGGGGGTTTCTGAAGTCTATAAGATTCTCACAGCCTCTAATTTCTTCAGTCATTTTAGTTTTCACTGTAGGTTTCTGTTTGTGAGTTTGTTGTCTTTTGGACGGCACTTCAGCACATGATTTTTCACTTAATTTACGTTTAGAAGAGTTTGTCGACTCTGAGGTTTCCAAGAACTTAAGGAAGGAGTCCTCAAGTCCTAAAGGCTTGAAAGACCCAGACGTAACCCCGTCGTCACGTTGCTCTTGGGCTGTAGGGGTACCAGGATTTGAGTTCTCTCTTGAACTGTTAACAGTCGAGCGGTTTCTGAGGGTCTGTATCCTCTCTGGACAAGCTGGTGTGGGATGTGCAGGTTTTCTGGGACGCCCTCTCTTAATTCCCCCTTCTGTCCCATTGGAAGCTTGAGATTCTGCACTATCATCATTGGACAGCTTGCCGTCCTCTTGGCTTATTTTATCCGCCATGGTCTCCTCTGTCTTCTGGTCGCTAGGCTTTTCGCCTTCGTCTGGCTCTGTCTCCTCCTCAGAACTCGACGCGCCCTCCGATTTGTCTGCATCCTTGAATCTGGAGCGAGAGTATTTTTTGCAGAAAATGAATTGACTCCTCTGATCTTCAATGCATCTTTCTGTGAGGCCATGAGTGGTGTAATGCTTAAATATACTTCTTTCAGCCCGCTCCACTGCATCGCAGCCTATGATCATACACGGGTACTGCAGAGCAGACTTCTTGGTGCACATGGCTGATGCCTCTTCGTGAGTTTTTAGTGTAGGCTTGCCAAAACTAGTCCAGTGTTCAATGGACTTGCCCTCTTTCTTTTTAGTGTTTTTCTTTTTCATTTTAAATTTGTTTTCTACATTCTCTTTCCCGTTGTTAACCTCTGGGAAGAGACCAATTGATTTAGTCCTTCTTCCGTCACTTGCTTTGGGATCATAAATATAATTATGCTTTTTGATCAGGTGGCGGAGGAGGTTTGATTTTGTAGTGTACACACGGTCGCATTCCTCATACTCGCACTTGAAGGTGGGATCAACCGAGCCGCTCTCGGAGATGGCGATTTCCTTATGGTAATTCTTAATGTGCTCGATGTACTTGTCCACAGAGTCAAAGGGGAGAGCACACTCTGGCCGGTCACAGTTAAAACTCCCTATGGTCATGCTGGCCATCATGGAGGTGGCTTTATCACGAGTAAACTTGTGAAGTAAAAGGTAATGTTGTACTAACCTTGTGATCCCCATGAACACCCTGGAACAGTTTTTCACTTGACATCTGACTTCATTATCTTTTCCTATGCTCTCATTGCTTTCCTGTTCGTCGTCTTCAGTCGTCTTTTCAGTGTCGGTTTCAGCTTTGCTGGGAGGCAGCGATGCCTGATGCATGGCCCTGTAATGGAGAATCAAGTTGTGCTGGATAGTGAACGCTGCAGAGCACCCTTCATGAACACAGCGATACGGTCTATACGGGCTGTAAGCATTGTCTGCGTCGCACAACTTGAGGCTTAACCTTTTCTGAAATTTGTCTTTCTTCTCCTCCTTTGTTGGTGTGCTTTTAGAGCTGCTGGGTTTCTCTGGCGAGGAGGAGGCAGACGCAGGGGGGGTCTTTACTTCCTTTGCATTACTCTCAAACACATCCAATTGTTCTTGCTGAACCATTGCATTGTCAACAGGACTCAGCATTTCTTTCACAACGGATTTCACTTTCATGTCGGGACTCCTGTTTGCGACAGCCGCTTTAGGTTGCTCCAGAGTTTTTGCAGGGGCTCCTGGTGCCACCTCCCCAGGCGGCTTTTCAGTCAAATAGGTTTGAGGGGATGGCAGTCGTGTTACAGTTAACACCTCGGGAGTCGCGTTTGCTTTTGCTGCATCTATGAAAGGGATTTCAGCCACTTCTGGATTTTTCACATTGTTTGTTTGTGGTGCGATTGCAATGTCAAGCGGCTCTTGTTTTATCGCAAGTAATACAGTTTCAGATCGTGCTGTGCGACTTGTGTTGGGTTCGGAGCTTGTACAACTGTTAACTGTGACGACTTTGTTAAGTCTGAATGCACGCCTATTTCGAGCACTAATTTTTAACTTTTGCATTTCTGCTTTTGACAATCTGTGGACTTTTTCATAGTGAATTCTCAACCCTGTCGTTCTTGTGAATGTTTTAGGACAAATCTGACATGGGTAAGGAGACAGTTTGGATGGGGTTCTTTTGAGCTCTTCGATCATCTCATTAGAATAATCGTGCATTTTACTCAAGTGCTTGAATAACGCCTCCTTTGTCATGAATGAGAACTCGCAGTCGTCTTGGTCACATTTAAAAGGCTTAGGTACCTTTTCAGGGGGCTTATCATCACTTTTACTCTGTATTTTAGCTTTTTCCAGGTCAGAGGTTGTCTCACGACTGATATTTTTCTCTAAGGACATAGACCTTCGCATCTTCTCTTGCGCCGCTTCAATCAAGTCCAGCCTTTGAAAGGCATGTGACATTTCCATCAGATGATCCTCCTGATAAGGTCCAGTGAGGGGCGGATTAGCCAGCTCGGCTGCTTTCTCTTGCTGGTTTTCAGAGGAAACTGAGAAGGACTTTGAATGGTCCATAATATTTGTATTCTGGGGCTCCTGTTTCAACACCATAGGCGAGGTCAAAGTGGTCAGGCTACAAGATTCCTGTGAGAAATCTCCATTTGGCATGTTGAACATTGCACCGTTAGTATCAGGGACATGAGGATCATTGAGGAAATCCAGAAATGACGTAGGCAGGTCTGCTGTAAGGTCAATTTCATCTAGCGGTCTGCACTGTGAGCGTTTAGATAGATGACCACCAAGAGATTTGGTGCTTGTGAACTCTCTGAAACACCTCCTGCAGATAACTTTGCCATCTTTGATGATTGCCGGCCATTTGGTGCGCTTGCTCAATCTGCTGCGCTTTGCTTTCTGTGTGTCAGGGTCACTGCCCTTTTCATCTGTGGGGTTAGTTTCACAGTCAGCACTAGTACAGTCCTCTTCATAAGGGAAATCAGTGGGAACGGCACTGTGTGGACTGAGCATGCCATCCACAGAGTTGTCCATCTGTTCATAACCAGGAGCTGACATGTTCTCTGTTTTAACTATTTCATTTGTAGCTTTTAACGGAACTTGAGTCTCTGGGCTTAGACATTTTATGGGCATATCCACTGATGAGCACTGAGTAAGACATGAGTTTTCACTTGGAGGATATGGAGTGTGGTAACTTCCATCAGGAAGGCTGTCAATTGTTGAGATACTGTTTCCATTATCCAAGTGTCCTGTAATATTTACACTGCTTTTCCTCACGTCCACATTGTCACCAGCATTATCCTGATGCACAAGTCCATACTGATGTCCTCCATTATGCATGTGCCCTCCATTGTCAAGCATTAGAGAGCTGGACACATACTGAGACATCAAACTTGAATCTGAAGGAGGATGTGGCATAGGGGGGCCATGTGCAGCTGCCATTGACGGATCTCTATCAGAAGGGTGAGCTTGATAAGGGTCTGTTTGCCAGTGAGGATAGCTGCGGGAGTGGTAATCGTTCATGTTAAAGGTGTCAGGATAGCAGTTATTCATAGGAGAAGGAGACCATGACTGGGACATGTCTGACTGCACCATTACACTGGGATTGTTAGGGCCCCCCCAGGATGGGTACAATGTGGGATTGACCATAGGAGTAATAGGCACGGGCTCCATTGATCCAGGATAACACTGGGATGGTGAGGTTGAGCATCCCCCTGGATAATCCATTTGCTGCATCCCTTGTTTGTTGCATAGTATCCCTGGCTGATTTGGCGGCCTGCTCCCCTTTTTTGCTGTAATTTTGGCCACTTTGTTGTATTTCTTTGCCAATTTCCAATCTTCAAATATTTCAGGATGCTGCTTCTTCACATGCCTCGACAGACTTTTGTTTGTGCTGTATGCCCTTGAACAGTCATTAGATGGACAACTGTGCAGGTTCTCTTCACTTCCCGTAGGAACAGCAGGTGTGCTGGAAGGATATTCCTGCAGCGAACAAGGTATCTCTGTCTTGATTTGACTCGGAGAAATTATCCGTGGCATCACTTTCTGAAAGTCAGTGCTTTGTACATCACTGTGCAGGTTTTCCTGTTGACTTGCTACAGGATTTGTAACACTGGGAATAGGATACAATGGAGGAATACCACCCTGCCCCGTCACATTATGGTGCACATGTGGTGCTTCTGGGGGTATATTTGGATCGGCAGGTGCTGGAGTGGGGTTTGTCAGTGGAGTGTAACATTTCTCTGGTTCTTTTATTCCAGTACCTGCCATTGAATTCAGCATGTTTTCAATAGAGTGTTTCACTTTCATGGGAATACACTCTTCAGCAACCTCTGGTGATCTGCACGGTGATGCATTTGCCTTTGATGCTTCCTTCACATAAACATCTGTATCCATTCTTTCAGGGCTAAAAACCGCAGAGGGTGTCTCTTCTTTGCTTGGGGTGCTTTCAGGTGGTGCTCCTACTTTTGCAGTGACAGTGGGAAGTTGATTCACAATGTTAAAACTGTTTACTGCATTATTTGCATTATGGTGCTCTTGGTGAGACAAAAATTCAGACTGTGAATAGAATATCTTGCCACAATTGTCTGTTTGGCAGGTGTAGGTAAGGTAATGCTGAGCTTCATGATCATACAACAGATAAGCCTCACTGAAAACTTCGCCGCAGTTTGGGAACATGCACTGGGCCTTAAATTCTGGGTGTGTTTTTCTATGCATGAGAAGCTCAGAATTGGAATTAAAATTAGCCTTGCAATCCAGCTGTATGCAGATATATGGTTTGCTGCCACAGTGCATCTGTAAATGGTCATTAAGATGTCTGACATTAACAAACTGCCTTCTGCAGTACTGGCACACCACTTTCTGTTTTTGTATTTCTAAAAACCTCATGGCCTCCTCATCGTCCTTGTGAGATCTGACGTGAGCCATGAGATTACGGAAAAACTTGAATGCCTTCGAACAGTTTTTCACAGGACAGAAACAGTCTTGACTAATCTGTGTGTCAGATGTAGTTTGGTCCATCCTCACAGGTGTTGCCATTTGGTCTCCCATTTGAGAATCAACTTTAACGGGACTCATGTTTGTCTTGGCTGCAACCTTTGAAATTTTTGAAGGGCTTTTAGGGGACAGAAGCGGTTTGGTTACTTTTCTTGCCGCTTTCATTGCAGCAAGTCTCTCTTTGCAGGACTGCTTTACATGTGATGCTACATGAGGTTCTAGAACTTCTCGAGTTTCAAAACTGTCCGCACAAATTGGACAAAGATACACTCCATCTTTGAAATGTTTCTGAGCGTGGCGAACAATTCGGTGACCCAAGAACTCCTTGTCACACAAAACACAATACTGCATGTAGGCTCGCCAATTTCTGAACCGAGCAGACACGAAACCCTGCTCCCGAAGTTTTTTAGCCTCTCTGTTCTTTTCTTTTTCATCCGTAATTTCATTGAGTTCGTTTGTAGTGGTTAACAGGAAATCCTCCAGATCTCTGTATTCAGGGAGTTTGCCAAGTGCACTTTCCACTTCTTGTTCATCTGTGTCATTGAGTGTATCAATTGATGAGACAATAGCTGCCTCCTCACCCATCAAAGCTAAGCAGTTGCGTTTCAGAGTTTTCCAGTCCCAGAACTCTGGATCAAAAGGCCACTGTGTCTTCAAGGCCAGCAGTAACTCGCAGCGTAAAGAATTGGGTACAGGCAGACTACCGTCCTCCTCAGGCTTTTGGTCAGGTTCGTTGTATAGTGACTCCACAGCATAATACGAGTCAACGGTAGGCTGCAGGAGAAACTCTGTCAGCTGGCATGCTCGCTTAACCTCTAGATCAGTTGGTAAGAGGCAGGAAATAGTCTTGCAGATGGTAGACTTGCTGTCTTTATGGTCAGTGGAGGTCATTTTCAGGGCTTGAATGCACATTTCTACACACACTGGAAGTCCCACCTCTCCAACCTAAGGAAATAAAAAATATAAATGTATACAAGATACAGTAAATGCCAAGAATTTTATTCTGATCCCCTGAGTCCTGAGGTACTCTCTAAACACAGATTTAGGTCTAACTGGGCTGCGGCTATGTCATCAGATACAGCATCCTAAAAGTCACTGTTAGTGTGAGTGGGAATAACTCAGTTGTGTATCACACACAGGTTGTTTTTCTTACCTCATTTTGGATTACTTTGATGAGAAACAGAATGTGACACACACTTCTGCAGAGGAGAGCCATCTCTTTACTGTGGCTGAGAAATGATTCCGCCGACGACTCCAACCGCATGAGCAGTTTACTCCAGAACAAAGTGAGTTCCCTGGAAAAGTTGGCAAATGCAACTATTCAAGATTCTGGCATTAAAGAGCACATAAACACAGATTATGTCAAATCTAAACCTTTTGCATCGTTAAAAAAAAAAGACAGCATCTCACACGACACGATCATGGATCCCAGAATATAGGTCATTTATATATTACCGTTGGTTCACTCACATTTGGCCTATTTATACTCTAAAGATATGACTTTTTAAACAATATGCAGAACGTATCTGCGGTACTTTTCAACAATAAATTCTAAATGATCCTGTGGTAGTGCACCAGTAAACGCAATTCTATTTGTCTTTTTTAAGTCTTCATCTGCAACAGACTGCAACACTTACCAAGCACAATAGACGTCTCCTTGGAGAAGCTGTCGCTTGAGAAAGGCAGAACACATGCAGAGAGCTCCTTTCTCGTCTCCTTCCGACTCCAAGTTGCAGATCATTTCAAGAGCATCTTTACAGTCTATTGATGTAATCTATGAGAGAAAAAGAAAAAAAAATAGTACTCATTATGATTACATGTGCAGTTCAGTTGAGCTACAGTTATAGTTTCAACCACAAGTTCCCCAGCAGCAGTATCTGGATGTGCTAGTCCGGTTTTGAGAAGCTTGAGTTCGTATATTTTTTTCAAATGTGTGGCTTTGGTCGGACTAACACAATAATTCATTTTAGTTCTAGTGTCGTATAAAAATGCTTGTCGTGAGACCTTTCATTGGCTATGTATTCATGTACTTTTATTACAGTGTTTGCGTGAGTTTCTAATCAGTTATCCATATTCCTGTTTGCATATAACATAGCATAGTTCAATTAATGAGTTACGGCCTTGTTACACCCTGCGTAATTGCTATTTTTACACATATCCAAAGCCTTTATCGTCTAAGTCTGCTTCAAAACACAGAGCATGTCTCAGGTTTCTCCATCTCCATAGAGACAAACCTTCTCGGGCACTCTTCTTTGTAGCTCTTCCTGTATTTCTAACACAATGCGTGCGAAGCCCCTAAGAAAAATATGGAGGTCTGCAACCAGCAAAAAAACAATATAAAAGTGCCTGGTGCGCCATTCCCAAAATTGTAATGATAAATGTCGAAAGGCATCTTCAATGCTCATTGTAATTCTGTTTGTAAGATACAGGGATGGCGGTGGAGGGTCAGAGTTGCATCTTAAGTTGATGTGACTGAGCTGGTAGGTTCGGAAGTCATACAACCCAATCATTACGCGTGTAAGGAAAAGTTGGCAGAGTGAAAAATGGTGATCTATATGAGATTCTGCAAAGTGAGCAACTGTCGCACAAAGAGGGCGTCTTCTTTGCTGCAATATTTCATGATCTCTGTGAATGAATACTGTGTATACTTGGACTTGTTTCTTACCTCTTCCATCAGCTGCTCCTGACTTTTTGTCACGCAGATGCAAAGCAAGTAGGTCTGTTTGAAGTTCCCTTTTCCTTCATATCCCGGATATTCTGAGCACATCTTCGCTAGGACAGCAGCTTTATCGACACTGTCCACTTTGATAAGGTGCTTTATTCGCATGTTGACAAGTGTAGGACCCTCCGATTCAAGATACTCGTGGACTAAGGAACAAAAGAAGGAACAAAAAGGTGAGAGACTGCAACAGTTACTTTATAAAGTGATAAAACTAAAGGTGGTGCATCTCCAAACGTATACAGATGTCAAAAAGTGAACACTAACCTTGTTCAGTTTGAGGAATTTGATTGGACAGGATGCTGCTTAATGTCGTGTTGGCCCAGACGCCATCCTGCTGTGCCAGAACCGAGAGCAGTCGGAGCTGTGTGCTTCCACTTTCTTGCAAAAGGCTGTGTGCCAACTGTAGCAGAACACCAATAAATATGTAAAAACCAAAATTGCTAAAAGGTTTGGTGAAGCAAAAGCTGAAAAAGTGACACAGTCACGAGTCCGAGGTACTTGTTTTTAGCAATGTAACCAACATTCAACCCACGTAATTTGCTTCTTAAACGCAGAGCTACACCAAATGCTTTTTTAACAACTTTTCATTGCTTATTGTTGGAAAGATAAGCCTCAGTAAAAATCTAATAGCCCGGGGGATGCTGACCTTCATGGAGGACTGAAACTCCTCCCATAAGGCACCAGGGACATGCTGGGGCAGTGAGAGCAGCAGCTCCGCACAGCTCCTGTGAATCCAACACAGTCATTTGTTAAAGCCAAATTTAGGTCAAGGATGTGCCTACATTCTACCAAATACGAATAACCATACAAGAATAAGTAATCACAGAGCGTCCTGCTGTAAAGTCAGTGTAGCATTGTAGGAAAAATAACGGAAGGTGCACAGAAAAAAGGAAGCTACATGCCAGAAGCTAGGAAAATGAAACAAATCCATCTGTGGAGGTGTGAGCGGTCTTTTTCTCTCTCTCTCTCTTTTTATTTCTAATGGACCCAGTTAAAAAAAGTCTTCTGTCCAGAACTAACTAAGTCTGTATACATGATTGATAGCTAAATCACATTGCTGATTTTGCAGACTTCATCACAGTATGAGGTCCAAACATTTCTATTGTGCATTACAACCTGACTGATGCTGTCCAGTAAGAGCACGGTGTGCAAATAACTGAGTGGCTCTCGTAGACGGTTTGCACGACATATAAACAACCTTTCCATGTCTACATTTTATTTGGTTTTTCTGTTTTCTTTTCTTTTTATCAAATAGCACGCTATCTGCATATAACCAAAATGTCATTGATTCGCTCATAAAACAAATGTACCGTCAAATTTATGTCATCGTTAAATATTGCTCGTTAAAGGTCAGAGTAACAAAAAACTAAAAGCAAAAAATGAGCCCATGAAAGTTAAGAAAACAGAACGGGATTTGGCCGTTCTTCCTTTCTTTTTTTTCTCGACAGACATATGTGCCAGTTTTTACTCACAATGCTAACTTTTCAAGTAGGAGTGGCACATTTTCACATTCGGAGGAGAGACAGGAGGCGGCTTTAGCGAAGCTGAGGATGGCCACAGTGTAAACCTCCAGCAAAGGCAGTGGATCCTCGTCAGTTTTCCAACGACCAGCATGTTCCACAAGGACCTAAAGAAAAAAAGAAAATAATCACACACTAATACCGGGATTAAAAGAAGCCCGCGACTAACGATGCTGCAGAGGAAGAAAATGTTTGAGCTGAATCTGCCCATCCGAGAACAAATAAGGTGCTTTTAACACGGCTATGCAAAATAAAAATAAAGTTTTTTTTTTTTTTTAATAATAATAATATTTGTTAATTCATCTTCAATCATTTTGTTTTAACAGCTAATAACTTGTGTAATAAATCAACAGAAAGGCAGAACAATTTACATGTTCTTGGATTTGAGCCTCTCAAATGTCACATTTTTGCATTTATGTTATCGTAAATGACTTAAATAACTAAGTTATTCTAAGTTAGGATGATCCACCCGATTCTGAGACTGCGATGTGCCTTTGAGAAGAACATGTTTTAAACATCTGATCTAAAAAAAAAAAAAAACGCCAAATGAACGTCAATAATGCCAAATTATCAAATTACAATTGTTTGCTTACCACTGTGTTATACTATTAGATGTTCCTTCTACTACAAAGTGTCAAACTGGTCCTACGGGTGTAATTACATCTAAACTAAATATCCACCACGTTGTCACTTTATCGAAATTTAGCTTTGCTGATAAAAAACAAAATATTTTGATGACAATGGCAAAGAATCAAGTGTAAAAGAAAAAAAGTTGTAAGATTTAACCTGGTGCCTCAATGGTATATGAGGGCAGTCCTATGATGGGTTGTGCTCGTTTGAAACTGCAAAATGCATTGGATCAAAGCACGGTCTTTTTTTCTTTTCTTTTTTTTTTTTCCTTTTTCCTCTCCAATAACTTTAAAGTCGAATTAAATCCTCTCAGCAACAACCTGGGATGCATCGCAGATAAATGGAGACGTAGCCTGGGCTAATTAAAGAGATGGATGTAATGGAGTCAGTGACCACTGACACACTTTCCCCTTCAAAATCACAGTCTCAGCCAGATGCCGGCAGATCGCTTGGTTTTACCCTGCCATCACTTCCACACATTTCACTGGTGATGTCTACAATGCGTTTATTAACGTCAACGACGACGTGATTAGCAGGGTTAATTAGTGCAAAAAGGCCCGGGCTAGCACGCTGAAGAAAGAAAAGAAGGAAAAAAAAAAAAAAAAAAAAAAAAAAAAAATCACTGCTCTTTCCGTTCAATGAAACACCTTCACAAAAGTAGACAATTTTACATCATGCTAAAATTTCATCAAGCTTCGAGATATACCGTTATAGCGTTCGTGTGACATTTTAAACAGTTACTACCAGTGTATAATTCAGTGCACATCAATGCATTCGCCGAGGAAAATCTCGCTAACGCTGCTATCCATTTTTTGCACAGCATGACCACTGCACAGGACAGGGGGACCCTGCATACCAGCTAGCAACATTCATCTGCTATTAGCTATCTGGCCTGGAAAATACGAGTAATACTTGCACAGTAGGCGGACACTAAGGCGACTTCAAGCCGCGCAAATAGTCAGACTTTGCCAATAACTACGTGCCGAAGGCAAACATCATTGAGAGAATGGCCGAAAACTCCTGAGGAGTTTTTTTCCACGTCTCGAATACCAGGCAGCTAGCTAGGCTGCTAGCGACTTAGCTACATTGTTGTAGCAAACGTAGACGCGCATCCTCGGCCAGGAAACCAGAGGGGCTGCAGGCTGCCCGGGATGAGCAGCGGGACAACGGGCTAACCTGGCAAAACTCCTGGCAGAAATGCAAGGAGGCTTCCAGCGAAGACTGCGAACTCTCTTTCAAAGCCGTGGTCAAACCCTGGAACCGCTCTCGGAGCTCCTCGATAGCTTTCCGTGTATCATATTCCTTCTCTGTCTCTCCCTCCGCCATCTTCACAACAATCACGACCGCGTACGCACAGATGTTACGCTGCCAGACTAGCACACGCACGCGCACGCAGGGGGGAAGGGAGAGCACAATGTGTGCTCTGCATACATCCCCCTGATGTCAACAGATCATAAATGACCAATACATAATCACACTCTGCACACAGGCTGCTCGTCTTTTATTTGAACACCAGCTAATCTTTGACTGATTGGTTAGAGTTTCTCTGAACACAGTGTGGTTCACAAGATATTTCAGGTAAGCTATGACCTCCAAGCAGGGACCATCCTGTCAGCCAAACACACTCCAAGGTGAACACAAATCTGACTTGCACTCACAACATTTGAATCAAGGCCTTTGATTCCAATGCTTAGAAACGTATCTTTCTTGCCCCCCCCCCACATTTATCCCTCTGCTTCATTTTGGTCAGCTTCACAGCAACCCTAATACAGAGTGACTTGCTCAGAAACACTCCAGCATGTTCACATGCGACAGTCATTGCATGGAAAGGTTTTTGTGTCACCCTTAAGAAATAAATGAGAATATTTTTGCAAGGTTTTAATTGATTTTAAATCCACAGTTAATCAATTACATTTATAATTGCAAAAAGTTAAGCGTATTACACATCACAGGAACAGAATCACAATAGAAATACTATCTGGCAATGCCAAGATTATACATTTTTAAAACATAGAAGAGCGTCCACATGTTGAAAGAAAGACAATGTGTTGCCATGCTGAGAGCTGCAGAATGGTCTCAAGGCTCCTGTGATATCTTATGATAATAGCACGTGCTGCAGTGGCAGTCTGTGTGGTTTCTCAGCGTAATGTCATTTATTCTTATCTGAAAAAGGAGCAGATGAGTAGGAAGAAAGAGGATTTATTAACAGAGTGGATGACACACTGATTTACAGTACATGTACAGTACCTTTTCGCTCTGAAACAAGAGATGAACGGAGTGCAAACTAAACTGAAACCGATTTTGAATTAGAAATTAACCACAAAAGCAAATTTGGGCAAAAATGCTCAAGAAGCCTCATTTGAATGCAAACAAAGTATTAGAAGTAAAATGACTCATGTCTGTAACTTAGTTTAGATTCCAATAATATGTCTTTGTCCTTTGTTGATTTCACATTTATACATAAAGTACAAAAAATAAATCTAAGTCAAAGGGCAGTTTGATTTATATATCAAACTGTAAAAAAACAATAAAATGAATGGCAACACGACACGTTCAAAAGGTAAATGCCAGTAAAAAAATTAACTAGCATTTTACTAAAAAGATTTAAACATGTTAAGATCATATTGATAAAAAAAATATGGAAATATGTACTTCAAAGCTACACACTACAGTGTTCAAGACTGAAACAACAGCTGCAATGAACATGTGTCATTTTAATGCAGATTTTAAACTGTTTGAGATGTCTCATAAGCCTGTCACTATCAAGCTATGTAGTGTTATGTGTAAACATTATCCTCTATCAGAATGTCTTGTGAGATTGGTTTTCACAATGGCTCATTCATCATTAAAATGACAAAAGTATTTACCTTGACTTTATATTCACTGATGTAATTTAAACTGGTGGAAAATCTCTAATTATATAACCCTACCTGCCCCTAACCCTTGTTTAAAGGCAAATATTCATGCTCACAAAAAATATCCAATGTCCATTAAAACTGACATAATTGACAGAGTACTTGATTCACTTGTCAAAAGATTAAATAAAGTGGCATGTTTCATGGAAATATTAATTTCTTATTCAATTTGAAACAATGAAACTCAACTTATTGCTTGTTTTGTAACAGGAAGCAAAGCTTGATATTAATTTTCAGTGAATTTCTTAAATTTTTTATTTGAAAAGTAAACCTTTAGTAACAGTGTTATTATGATAAGAAACCATAGATAATAAGTAATATGATATAATTACCGTCTTGAGAAGTGGAGTACAACCACAGTCAAAGTATGTCAAGTGCTAGATCCTAAAAGTGTACTTTTAGTACATATACTTGGGTCACATCTCTCTACTGCTGACAAAAAAAAATTGTATTTGAATTGTTTGAAATGATATAAGATACCTATAAAACCGGCCACATTTAACACGGTATTGAACACATCAGGAGACCCTACCACCACCTGTACCTCATGGCTGTGCTTTGCAACACAGCATGTTGCCTCTGAAGTGATGTTCTTTTTGATGGTCATCGTCTTAATGGTCTTGAGAGGTGTCGGATATGCTTTGGAGAAGCAGCAGCCCATACACTGGTAAATTGGGCGGTCCCTTGAAAATAAACTGTTCTTTCTCAGTTTGCATTCCTCACAGCCCACTAGAGGAGGTGGTGTAAAAGACAGAATCAAAACTCGTGAACCATGGGAGATTTGTGATACCGTCACATTTAAATTCTGAGTAGAACTAGATACAAAAAGATGATGCTCTTTTTTCTTTTGCAGTATATCTTTGGTTTGTACACTACTTTCTTTTGGTTCAAGGCATCTGTAAAAATCTATTTTAAATCCCAGCACACTAACTATCTCAATAGTAAATGTAAAAACATCACAGTAGCATTTTTATAATTGATAGAAATTTCTTACTGTCTGAAGAGTCAATGTTGGGGTATGAATCGGCTATGTAAAGAAGAAAGGACAACAGAAGAAGAGACACTCCAGCTGATTTCACTGAACCCATCCTGGTGGTAGCAGACACCTAGTAATATGGAGACAAAGGAAAATAGTCAGTCAACAACCTGGAGAAGCAAAGTAGAATTAATCATGAAAACAAGGTGTTACCATGTTACGAGAAAGTTTCCCTTTAATTATGCCTCCTAACAGGACTGCTTTATACTGTGGAGGTCTACTTCAATTCATCTAAATTTATACGAGTGTTCCCAGCAACTTCCTGGATTAGGTGAAACCTGCCTCTCTTATCAATTATCTCAGTGATGCACTGGTTCCTTAGTGAACCTTAGGGATTAAGAGGGGCTTAATCCCTTTAAAGCCCAAAATGACAAAAACAAATCATGGAAACTCAAAATATACTTATACCATCCTGAATATGGACATCACATTTAATCCCTAGATTTCTGTTCCTTGGTAACTAAGAGTTGCTGCCATATGTCAGGTCACATGGATGGAATCGAAATAAATCAGGGTTTTTCCTCAGCATTTGGCCTACTGCAAAGGGACCATTTGAAACTGTCAATTATATTTGTTTATTTCTGTTTTTAAAGTGAGTTGAAATTGTTAAATAAGAAAAAAATGCTAAAATAATAACATTAAATAAATTTAGTTTTCAAGGAGCTTTTTTTGTCATTCTTCAATATTTTTCTCAAGTTAACAGTAGTAGATCCAAGAAAAACACATTTTTGTCATGTTTTTACCTGGCTTGACAATTCAAAAGTACAAAAATTCAGATGTTTTCAGTTGAATTGCTGAAATCATAGATGGTGGTCACTGCTTTTACATCATAACAAGACTTGATCTCGGCTGGAGCGTCCATCCTCACTCTAAAAACGTGCAGGATAAAGTGGGGATGGAGAATGGATGGTAAGATAAACTTCCTCTACTGCATTTTCTAGATTATTTGTGAAATTCAATCAATGAATCTGAATGGAGTGATATGCAAATTAAAGTTAAGCACTTACATTTGAAAAAACTATTCTCTTTAAATGCTTAAAGTTACTTGTTCTGAGAAAAATGAATTAAAAGCATGCGAATGTTGTATCATCATGGCATTTTAACTGACCTGTTTTATACTGGATACATGGGCCTAAATAAGAAAAAAGCTGTTAATTAAATAGCATACCCAAAAATGTTGTCTTGAAATGACTTGAATAGTGTCAGGGTTTGCATCAGGGTTTTCTCAGTCACAACTTCTGACACATTTAGCCACCTGACAGAGAAGCAGAATTCTACAGTATTGATATACAGCTACATCATACTGTTTATGCTAATGATGGACTCCATCCCCTGTGATTCTTTTTCATGCAAGAGTGGTTTGACTTCCAACCATATTATCTGGGTCTGGTGTTGAGAAGTTTGACTTTGTACAAGTTCAGTCCAACTAACATGTTTACAGGTAATGTAAAAGTCGGGTTCTGGTCAGATTGTTTGCATTTTATTTCACTGCCAGGTAAAGGTACCGTCTGTAAGAGGCCAACCAAGTTTGCGGACACAAAGATGGGAAACAAACATACATACAAACAATATATGGAGACAAACAAGGTCTGTGCTCTACTTGACCGGAAGTCAAGAAAACTCAGAAATGGGAATGACTTGGGAATGAAATCAAAACTGAGTTAAATGTGTTCCAGTTGCAATTAGGAAAACCATTACAATTTGAATAATGTTGTGTTCACTGACCTTTCAAGCTACTAGTCACAGTTCAAGCTGACAGCAACACATAACGTTGTATTTTGCAAATACAAACACAGTAGAAATGTGTTCACAGAAATATAGATTGAACAGTACCATGAGAGCGACCGATTTAGTCAGATGAAAACAGAGAAACTTGATCTTAGATCAGCAGATTTTATATGTGAAACAACCATTTTGAATTCTGAGGTTAAGGCTGGTGTGGTTCCTACAACTTTCTAAGAGTGAAATTCTACTTCCAGAGGCATTCCAGTTTAATTTTCCTACTGGTAACTTGAAAATGACACTGACCAGTTATTTATAATTTGTAGAACCAGCCTGTCGCCTGGTCTCTCATACTATTGTGCCTGCTCTTAGTTAGCTCACAGCATAAATATTGTATTATGAAAATTGATAACACACAACTACTGAAAAGCAAACTAAACCAATTTGTTCTGGAACCAGTTATATGGGACTCAAACTCCTGTTGTTCTCACAACCATGGCACTTTCAACCACTTAATGTATGTGGACTTTTTTTTGAAGTTGAAAATGAACAATGCAAAATATTCAATATTTTGCTTCTATTTTAATTAAAATAATTTTTTTGGCCACTACCGCTAATTTGATCATGGCACATCCCGATTGAATGCAATTTCTGCCTTTGTAGATAAAATGCAAGTTTGCTCTGAATTACTTTTCATTTACAAAAGGCATACTCGAAATGATCTAAAAAGAATAAATGAATAAAAGAAAAAAATAGATTAAATTCTTCGTTTTGGGGTTGGCCTGTGTTTTTCCTAGTTTCAGCCCGTATCTATTTCAAATCTACGAGAGACTGGACAGCGTAAGCTATGAATCAATTAATTGATATTTGATAGTTGTTAAGGAGTTTCCATCTGTCCACCTCCAACATCTGAAATGTCAAGGATGAATATGGATTTATTTTGGGTTTCATTTGTAACTACACTTAAGTGCCCACGTCCTTTGTCCTTGGTTATGTTGGTAATAATCCTTCGCCTAAGACTTGTGTGCATTGTGTGGAGAACAAGATACTGAATCACTGAAATGTTAAGAGGTTGCTTTCTGGCTTGCATTAATACTTTGTCTTGCAAATGCATTCTAATGCTTATTTGTGTTTATAAGATTGTGCACCGTGTTATTTCTTTGTCTCTAAGCAGTTTTTAGTTAACACTAAATATAATGGACGCAAGAGGAACATATCTGAGAATGCCTTTTGAGGCCTACTTTTCTATTTATACCAAAACATAGTAAAATTCATTATATTATCACAATGAATGAAATTGCATCCCTCAAGATTTGACAACCACTCTATACTTTTATGCTTTCTTTCATGGGATTCTTAGATTTGGCCAACTGCATCATTGTCTAAAAGAACTGCTTGAAGGGATGATTCAGTAAACCGAGGAGGGAGTTAGTGCATCTGACCTGGATGATACTGACTCATAGATAGTGCTGTTATGAGATGTCTAAGATAAATGGTACCTGAGAGGAGGACTGTTGTAAATTAGAGAGTTCATTGAAAGTCTATCGAAAAACAAATGCCCGGTGTGAACGCACAGGGGCTTAGCGTGAGCGCAGGTTTAGTTTCCCCATTCTCTCGTTGACCTGCTTCAGAGGGTTCTGACTAATAAAACAAAGTGTGTTGCTAATTCTATCTTGTGTGGACGCACTAGGAAGCAAGATCGTCAAGCCATGTAGCCTACAAACTTACTCCGCTGGTCTTTCCATCCATCCATTTATCTATCCATACATACATATGTTTTCTGCTGTTCATCCAGGGCCGGACAAAGCAGACATCCCCCAGAGTGACACCAAGGCTTTCCCAGGAAAGCTGAGAGGGTGAGAGTGTGCTCAGGGAGGCCAACAAACATTTGGGGGAAGCTAATTTCAGCCACTTGCATTCTCGGTTTCAATCTTCAGAATCTGCGACAAAAGACTGTCTAGGTGGAGTCCAAAATGAAATAATGGAAAAAAGGCTGACTTACTGCTGGCAATGCATACCAAGCTCCCACTCTGGTTGTACAAAGACTAAATGGCCCATAACAAGGGGCCCGATACCCGTTAACATATCCAAATTGACACTATAAGGGACATGGTCATTAGCCTTCACCAAGCCTACAAAACACTTGAAGACTGGTTGGAAAAAACTCCCACACACCCTCCAATATCCTTGCAAGGGTAAAGAGTTAGTACAGTGTTCTTCAGCCATGGAGAAAACAGCATTTCTCCTGAATACCCAGGGAAGTGAAGGAGTGTGATGCCTCTGCAGGTAAAACACACCCTGGTCTGCTAATCCGGAGGCACTGACTCTGACCAACCATGTCAACCAAGACAAGCTAACTACATCCAAGGCATGAGGAAACTCAGGATGGATTTCATCCATCCCCAGGGTCTTGCTTTTTTGGAGTTGTTTAACTACCTCAGCAACTTTATCCCCATTGATAAGTGGGTCCACCCACACAATCCCCCCACCCCCAAACTCATTTGCTTCCTCTTCTGCCATAGAAGGCATTGCCGTCAGGTTGAGAGGATCCTCAAAGTATCTATTCCACAGTCAGAATATATCCCCTGCTGATATTAGCACCACTCCATTCCCACTATAAACAGTATATAAGGTTAAAATCTAATCTATTGTCATCTTATATGTTTATAAAAAAAAATAAATTAGTCTTCAGGACCAGTGGTGTACTACATGAGACTAAAGTCCTATCATACGAATTAGATCCGATCACAAATAACAATTCCAAGAGCAAATCAGCAACAATATAACTTTACCCTTTAAAGTCCGCACTGGGAAAGAAGCAAAGGACAAATGTTTTATTTTGTCATTTCATTGGAGCAATAATAATCAGAGTCAATCAGTGGATGGGAAGTCAAACAGATGAGTATTCAGGTAGGTTTTCATTTAATCCGATTTTGTAATTGCTAATAGTTGCAAGTTGGAGGGGTTTTCCTTGGAACCATACAACTCTCTCCTCAAGCTTCAACAGCGGTGGTGCAGAGTGGCAAGAGGTTATCTGCTATTTCCAAGTGGAACCATTTTTTTTATATGTGTTACTGTCCATCCACTACAACTTAACATGAAATACACTGTCAAGGAACACATAATGTAGTTGGCCATACACACAAATCCTCTGATATCTTATGCATTAAAATTAGAAATGCAAAGAGGGATACAGAAACAGACTGAGATTTAGCAAAGCCATTCATGAGCCAAATCAAGGAGGGTTCAGAGATACTCTGTCCACACGGTGGCATGAGAGACCTTTAACAAGTAATGCCCTCATGGCAAACAAGAGAGGCTTTTGGAGTTTCTTGTTGTTAAGCTAATCTGTAAGCGTGCATATAGCAATATTATAGAAATGAATAAATAAGGTTATTCTCATTTGTTGCACTGAATTTTCACTAGATATTTAAAGGATAAACATTGACAGTAAAGTATGTGTTATGGAACAGAACAAATGAATACATGCTTTTTTATGCTCATTCTTTCTTATCTCATCTTCTCATGAGTGCATGCTAAGAAAAACAATTCCTCTCCGTCATGTCAATGCAACCCTGTTAAAATGAACATGCAATTTTGCATATATTCAGTACAAACAGCTTTCAGTTATACTAGTTTGAAATGAAATATCTATGATACAAATACACTGTTCTATTTTGTGTTGGGGATGAGTACAGCAGCATGACAGGGGTGACACAGTGTGGTGGAAAGTGGGACCTACCTTACAACTTCAAGTCAAACACTATTCTGGATTATACCAGTACAAATGATATTCTCCTTCGTTACACATCTGATTTAAATACTCAATGGACTTATAACTGATTACACTTTTCTAATGAAATTAATAAGGCCTTTTATTCTACCAAGCCAAGGCTGGAACATACACTGAAAGAATTACAAAACAACCATAAACCAGCAGATATGATGTATTTTCTTCTTTTTTTTTTTTTTCAAGTTGAGTATCATGCAGAAGTTTTGCCACATCAATGATTGGTTTATGTCTCATTTAGCTATTTCCTTCCTATATGGTTGTTTATGCATCCATCTATCTATTTCTATACCTGATCTATTTAGTTCAAGGTCTTGGAGGGTTGAAGCCTATGCCAGTTGCTATGGGGCCAGAGGAAGGGTACACCCTGGACAGGTTGTTAATCCACACGGCTAACACAGACAACCTTGCACACTCACACTGATACAGTTGAATCAGAATCACCAGTTCACATAACTTGCTTGTCTCTGGGCTAATGTGAAGTGACATTGAATGGCCATTGTACCAGGATGCCACCATCATTGTCTCTGTCGGCTGATATTTTCCTCTTTTTGTGGTCAATTTAAGTCTTTTTGAGCCATTTAGCCATACAAATTTTCACTTTAGTTACTTTGTCCATTATGGGTCATTGTGTATCCTTAAGTATCTCATTTTGATTTATTTTTGCACTCTTTTGTGATTATTATTATGTTGTGTATTATTTTGAATAAATCGACAACCATTTTGTATTTTTATGGTCATATTGTTCGTCGATATAATAGTTTGGTGCCTAATTTTAAGCTCAGTCTATAGATAGTGGTAGATTGTCACTAAATTATTCATGAAATTTGATTTCTTTGTTACACTCCCTTGCTTTATTTAATTATTATCAATCTTTAAAATCTAAACCAAGTTGTTTGAATAACTACGTTTTAAATCGTTTTATTAAGCAGTTCTTGTTGTCAAATGAAAGGATCCGTTGTCGTGACATTATCATCGGTAGTAATTATGATGGATGCTGCGGATGACCTGCTGCTCTACTCTAAAATGCATACAAGGCAAGCCCGTGCAGGGCTGTCCAAGAAACCCCATCGACGAGACAAAACTCGAGGCGTGAACGTGGCAGCCATTTTACATCATCAAGAGTGAATGACTGAAGCCGGACCTGTGCCGGGAGTTTTACACTTTTTCTGTCTTTTAATTATCACATTTATCTTCCTATATAATCAACACCATACACGTTGGTGTGCCAGCGGCAGGTAGGGCGAATGCTTCTAATTGGTCACGTGAATGTTGCTTAATTGAATGCTAAAAACTCTGAATCGTGCGGTGCTGTCTCAAACAATGTGGAAACTGGTGGTGGTTGGGAACGAGTTGTCCAGACCGGCTTTTTGAAAATGGACTCTTCCTATGTGGCGGCACGTTGACTAATCACGTCTCTAGCGGGCTAAAGCGTTAGCTTTCAAGGCCTCGTTAAATTTAACAGAATTGAAAGGGGAAGCTTTATCAGATGGTTAAGTCTACACCGACAAAATACTAACAATGGCCTCACTGATATTCCGGTCGAATTAGCATGCTAGCTTCAGCTAGCCCATTTTGACAGATCATGGAACTGACATCCTCATTGTCATTGCATGCTAGTTGAACCCAACAGACAAAAGCCAGTTTTATTAGCAAGACTATGCGGTTATATCTGACTACTGTATGAGCAGACTGCTCACTGCTTATTAAAATATTTATCTCAGCCTCGCTCACAGAAATTGCCCACTGAAGTCTCGTGTTATTGTGACGATAAAGGTCCATAGTTAGCTTGATTGTTAACCATTAGCTATGCAAACTAGCTCCCTCGCTAGCTAACCTCAACGTGTGCAAGTCAGTTCCTCGCTGCTAAATCTAACATTATCATAACAGGTTAGGGGGAGGGGAGGTTGGTCATTTTACAGTAGTTTTCAAACGTTAAAAATATTAAATATCGATTTTGACTGGTTCAGTTACTTTTATTATAGTGATAATGTTTTAACCACAGAAAGCACGTGCTTATTAGATTGATTAGCAGACATATCAAGATATCCGATGCACGATATCGTTAAGCTAATATTAGCAAAGAGTTAACAGTAGGCCAAAACAGACTATTGCCCTACACGTTTTGCTTAGCCTTGCATTGCCCGATAGAGTAACGTGGACACTCGAGAGTTTAATTGCCGATCAGTGAAAGTTTTTTTTTTCTTTTGTTTTTGTATTTCGCCGTATTTTCCAAAATACACACGTTATTAGCACAATAGTATGGTTAAATGTTACAAACTGTGCTGCCACAGTGTCATTTGTCAAAATGCTTAAGGGAACACGCTTGCTCACTGGTCAGTCACAGGAAACCGGGGGCTCAGTATCTGATGAAAACGTATATCAGCCTTCTAGCCAATGCTGAAGTCAGCAGTTAGAAGGTAAGCTAACATGTAATTTAGAGAAAATAGAAGACAAGGCTTCTACAAGAACAGTGACATAAAGGAAAGAAACTTGGCTCCGTTAGCACAAACCTCTTATGGACAGAAACCTTGCAATTTAGCTGTTTTTACCATATAAAGCTTAATTAGTATCTGTGAGCAATTTGGTATGTGCCTTGTCTGTCTTGTGCTCAGTGTCACATTTGATGAGTGTCTACGACCTGTTTTGGGCCTTTTACTTTATGTAGGCCAAAAGTTGTAAGCTTTAAATCAAGATTGTGAAAATTTTCCTGACAGAAGGGTTACAAAACTTCTTTTGCACATGTCAGTGTCTCCTGTTTGATTCATTTGGGCTCAACAGTGCACAAGCCACATTATATTTCAGATCATGAATGGTCAGACCATTTTTCTTTATTTTTAAAATGATTGTACTGACAAGTCTAAGACTTTACATTCTCTTGAAAACATCCAAAGGCTTGCCCTTGACACAGGATTAATTTGGCTCATTGCATTTATACAGATTTCTGGAGATATGGCCACAGAACATATTAATGGAAATGGTCCAGAAGAACCAATGGACACCTCTGCTGCAGTTACCCATTCTGAGCACTTCCAGACTTTATTAGAAGCTGGTTTACCACAGAAAGTTGCTGAAAAACTAGATGAAATTTACATAGCAGGTAAGGCATTATGAATATACTTGCATATTCAATATGCAATTTTTATGTGTATCAAGTCTTGCATGTATTGTCACTTTTATCACCTTTTTGAATGGGGGAATTGGGATCCTGAAGCAACTTTTTGTGGTTTTCTACCAAAATGGGTACTGCAGTGCTACAAAATATTAAATTACACATTACCAGTGTGACCAAAAAAATGTGTAAACGATCATAGCATTTGCATTCCCAACATGGTTGCATGATCATTGGTGTCATGGTGAATGAATAGTCTCTCTGGGAGTCTTTTGAAGAGCCTCTCAAGGCTTGCCATTAATTTCCAGAAAGTTTATCTGCATTCTAGTTAATTGCAAAGTGATGAGTTTATGATGTTTTTGTGTGATCTCAGATAAAAATTAAATATCTGTTGCTTTGGACAGGTTTTATTGTTAGGGTTTGAGATGATTTTAGGACTTGTGTGGTCACATCCAGAAATGTACTGGTCTGGCCTTTTCAACCTGATTGGGCTGAAACAAAAACAATGGCAGCAGCTGTCTAGTGTGTGGCTGCCTCAGACAGGTGATGGTGCCTCCATAGAGCAGAATATAGACTGGCTCATTAGTAACTCCCAACCACAGTACAGAGGTGCACTGCCATATCAAGTTGCACTGTCACATCTGTTATGATTATTGCAGCTAAAGCATGCTGGTTGGAGAGTAAAATGCAGCCTGACTCCTGAATTCAGCCCCATTAGATTAAGCTGGGGCCACGCCTTCCTTATAGTTGTAGTAATTATTTGTTCATAATTCATCAAAAAATATTTGTAGGAGACAATAATATGCATGCATTCGTTTTTTTTTTTTTTTTTTTTTTTCATCCTTACATTTTTACCACAAGTAATGAAGACTTTAAGTATTTCTTGTTAGTAGCTCATTTCTTTCTGTCTTGTCCAACCTCCAGGTTTGGTGTCACATAGTGACTTAGATGACCGAGCGATTGAGGCTCTGAAAGAATTCAACGAGGAAGGTGCTCTCCAAGTCCTTTTGCAATTCAAGGACAGCGACCTCTCACATGTTCAGGTAGGCTTTCACATCATTAGGTAATTTTTCGAATAATCTCTTATGTTCCAGTAAAACATGACTTATGTTCGTCTTTAAGACACAAACTGGCTGTCTCTTCTTGTGCATAAGAGGTTGTCTTTATGATACGTTTGCTTTCTGATTGTACTAAGTAATTTGTCTTGTCTTGCAGAACAAAAGTGCCTTTCTTTGTGGCGTGATGAAGACGTACAGACAGAGAGAGAAACAGGGGACCAAAGTGTCGGACACCAATAAAGGACCAGATGAAGCCAAAATCAAAGTGAGAATTAATATATTTAATCATCAAATTGTACCTCGTTGCAAGCTTGAGGAATAATGTGGGAGCACATTTTGTAACTGATTTGTTAAATTGTATGTTTGAAACGGGTTTCTCTCTCGAGAATGAGACTGTCTCAATGAGATAACCTGTACAAATAAAGATTGAATAGTTGACATAGAATTAAAATTTTATGACATTTTATAACCAAGATGTGAAAAATAACCTTTGATTTGCCATGTTTTTCTGCCAGGCTTTGCTGGAGAGGACTGGCTACACACTTGATGTGACAACAGGACAGAGGAAGTATGGTGGGCCTCCACCAGAGTCTTCCCACTCAGGGGCACAACCCACCATTGGTACAGAGGTACAAAACCTTTCACTGTTATATTTTATTTACTTCATTTTATATTCTTTTAAGTGCATTAGGTATGGTGTCCAAATGATGAAACTTTTTTTTTTACCTTCTGTAGTAACCACGGTTACAGTGACAGCTTACCGCTAAGATCTGATTGGATACCTTTGCAGAATGCCAACTATTTTCTGCCTTTATCTTACCTCTTAAATTAAAAAGTTGTTTCATGGAACATATTTTCCCTTTTCTATGAACTTGGCAGATATTTGTCGGCAAAATCCCCAGAGACCTGTTTGAGGATGAGCTGGTCCCACTGTTTGAGAAAGCTGGCCCCATCTGGGACTTGCGCCTGATGATGGATCCTCTCAGCGGGCTAAACAGGGGTTATGCCTTTGTCACTTTCTGCACAAAAGATGCTGCGCAGAAGGCTGTCAAACTGGTATGTATACTGCAATTATGGTTGTTGGAATCGTTTGTCAAAGCTGCATGCTCGGCCAACAGATTTAAAAGAGCATATGATTGCGTAGCTTACATTATGTCAAAATTTTACAGTGAATAATGATGTGAAATGGTAACCTATTAACTCTCCTGTCCCTCTGTTTTTTTTCTAACTTCTACTATCCTCTGTATGTCCGCAGTGCAACAACAGTGAAATTCGACCGGGTAAACACATTGGCGTATGCATCTCTGTGGCCAATAATAGACTGTTTGTTGGCTCCATCCCCAAGAGTAAAACAAAAGAGCAGATTGTTGAAGAATTCGCAAAAGTTACAGGTGAGTTTGTACCAGCCTCTAATTTCTTTTTGTATTTCTTCATCAGCCTTTCAAATACGGTTTGGAGGAGTTCACTTTTATTCTCGCAGGTGCAGGTTCCACAACAATTCCTCCAGCTTTCTCAATGGGTTGTCTCATTGTTGCACTAAGCTGTCCGTGAAAAAAAAAAATCACTAAAATGTGCCATGCGCTTTCTGTCTCTCTCCCCTGTTTAATTGTTTTTGCAGAGGGACTCAATGATGTCATATTGTACCACCAGCCTGATGACAAGAAGAAGAATAGGGGCTTTTGCTTCCTGGAGTATGAAGATCACAAGACGGCGGCTCAAGCCCGGCGCCGACTGATGAGTGGCAAGGTGAAGGTGTGGGGAAATGTGGTCACAGTGGAGTGGGCTGATCCTATCGAGGATCCAGATCCAGAGGTCATGGCTAAGGTGAGGCATGATGTAAATTGCATGGGCGGTCATATTATTCTCTCCAGCAATTGGGGAAGGGAAGAAAAACTGAACCATGTTTCTCTTTCTCCAGGTCAAGGTGCTTTTTGTGAGGAACTTGGCAAGCACTGTTACAGAGGAGATACTTGAAAAGGCCTTTAGTCAATTTGGCAAGCTGGAGAGGGTTAAAAAACTGAAAGACTATGCCTTCATCCACTTCGAGGAACGAGATGGAGCTGTGAAGGTACGGAGGATAAACCAATTGGACAGATAGATGACACACACACACACACATATTTAGTGACTGAAAACTTTAACTTTTTTTGTTGCAGTGAGAACACATTTGAATGTGCACTTGATTGATTTCACAGGCTTTAGCTGATCTCAATGGCAAAGACCTTGAAGGAGAGAACATTGAAATCGTCTTTGCCAAGCCCCCTGACCAGAAGAGGAAAGAGCGCAAAGCCCAGAGACAAGCAGCCAAAACGCAAATGTAAGCAAGTGAAATGTAATTTAAAAAAAAGCTTGGATGCATGTCATTAACATAACTCCTCTGCTGAATGTAGAGAGGTTGCTTTAGACTAATTATGTTACTATACTACTCGAGCTTAATTCAAATGTCTGCCCTGTAAGTCATGGTATCATCACATTTGGATATTGTCATATAATGCAATGTTGATTCTATGTGTCTTTCCTCAGGTATGATGAATACTATTACTATGGGCCTCCCCACATGCCACCACCCACAAGAGGCAGAGGAAGAGGTGGGCGTGGAGGTTATTCTTACCCTCACGATTATTACGGCTATGAAGACTATTACGATTACTATGGATATGATTACCACAACTACCGGGGCGGTTATGATGACCCGTACTATGGATATGAGGACTTCCAGGGGTCTGCGAGAGGACGAGGGGCAAGGGGAGGAATCCGTGGAGGTGCCAGTCAGACCAGGGGCCGTGGTGTTGTCACACCGAGGGGCCGAGTGGGTTTTACCCAGCGAGGGGGCCTTGGAACAATCAGAGGTAAAACATTTGGCACAACATAGAATTTGAATAAAATTCAGTTAGTTATACTATTGCAGTGAAAAAAACTTTACTCTGCTGATCCAGATAATTGCCTAGCATAAGTGGAAAAGTTGCAGTGGGGCTTTGGACTCTTTCAGTGTGTTTTTCTGTTATGAAAACATTAATTTCAACCCACTCACATGGATGTTTGGGAATCCTGTAGAATGCAGTTTAAAAATAGCTGGTAAAACCACATTGCAATTATTGTCCTGAAATAATGTTAGTATAATTGTTAGGCTGCACTTAGAAAAAAGTTAGATCTACTTATTGGCTATAAGTGTCATCTTTCAGAGCAGCTCGTCTGCTTGTTTGCCAGCAGACAAAGGTCATTTGTAACATAATATACTTTTAAAGTGGCCAGCTGAGACTCGCACTAGTGGAAGTGCACTGGTCTCGATCTAAGTTTTCTGATTTCTTGTACTTTCTTCTTTGTTATTGGTCCAGCAGGGAAACGGGGCCGAGGGCGGTCCTGACCTGTTACGAGGATACTGACTTGAAGAGTGGGGTTACACCGTAAGCTGCGATGGATGTTGAAATGACGAGACAAAAAAGGTCCAACGATATTCCAGCCTTGCAAAAGAAGCATTTACCCTCCCCTGTGTTTTTATTTCATTTTTTTTTAAAAAGTTTTTCCCCCTCCTCGAGCTGCCACCTTCAAAAAAAGAAAGAAAAAGAAAATTTACCTGAGGATTCAGAGTACGCTCAACACAGCCTCTTTGCTCTGTATGTAGCCCTGATTCACAGGGCTCTATGAATTGCCCTTACAATCTACCCCTTCCCTGTCCCCGAACATGCCATTTGTTTTAATAATTATTGAAGAAATTGCACTTTTTAAGTTTTTAGGTTTGAAGTGGCTCAAAGGAGCTTGATGCTATTGTATATTTTTGTGCTAATCGCAATTTTTATTGTCGGAATATCCATGTTATTCTTAATTGTTTGATCTGGATGTTTGAAATAGAACATTTGCAGGATTTTAGGGTGTACCCACCTGGCATGGATAAGTCAGGCATTCCAGGAAAGTGGTTCTTTTCAGAACTTGTCTTTTTAAAGGGTTGGTTGACTACCTCAGTACAGAGGACTAAACTACCCGGCCTGTACTGTAAATAGGGAAACTATATTGATGAAAGCAGGGCTTGTTTTTTATACAAAATATGCACAAGAGCTGCAGCGCAAAAACGATGTACTTAATGTAATATAGTTCTTTTAGCTGCAGCTCTGCAGACTGCAAACAGTCAAGCTGGGCATGCAAAACAATCTCATATGATGAGTCTGAACAAGCCCTGCTTTCATCCTATTTTGAACTGAATTAGCCACCTTGCTTCTTCAGAGTATGTAGTTACTGGTTGTATAGTTTTCGGAAAATGTTACGTTTTGTAAAGGCTTAAACATCACAGGCATCCAACTGCCTTTGATTTAAAAAATAAAAAAAAACAAAAATAAAGCCCTGCAGTGTCCCTTTTGTGCCACTGTATTATTCAGTGGGTTTGTTTTTATATTCATACAACGCATTTTCAAGCATTGTCAGAATAATGTCGAGCAACCGAATCTAATCCTTCATCTTGTAAGATCATGTTAATCTTTAATGATCCCTTCCCAGCTCCCAAGCCAGCAACTATGTAGAAGATCTTTTGACGTTAACCTTGATGGATGACTGAATTGCCATATTTTTCCAGTCAGTGAGGACGTTTGCCTAACGTTAGCTGCGATGATTTGGTGAGGGATCATAGTCCCATAGTGGTAGAAGGGATACTGCAGTGAATGATTTCAATTTCCAGGTATAGCATAAAGGAAACTGCTCTTCAGTCCCAGTTTTCTATACAGTTAACTCCCTCAACAAAAACATAACAACCACCTTTTGAAGAAAAAAAAAAAGATGTTAGCAGTTTTAAACTATTGTTGGTGGCCAACAACGTTTTTGCATTCCTGCAAATAAATTGTTTTATACTGTAAAATGGAGGTGAGTGTAACTTATTTTTGTAATAAAGTTTTTGATTTCTATCTGTGTCTTACTCTTTGGTTAAAACAATCGTGAGTTGCGAAGGCTGTGGTTTTAATGAAATGATGTTAAACTGGCAACTGGATTGTGACTACCATAGAAGAGTAAATTGTAATGGGTTTTATGCAAAATCAGTTAAGTCCTTTATATTTATATGTATATATATATATTATTTTTTTTTTAAACAAACAAAAAGAACACTTAAAAGTGGATCTTATGTGCTGCTCATGCAGTTTATTATGTAATAGTCAACCTATAAACCAAGTAATTAAACTGGGATTTACAGAGATGATGCTGGAACTTCACTTTCATGCAGGTACAGGGACATTTTTTAGAGATGACTGAAAAAAAAACCAAGGTAACCTCAAACAATCGGTGATTGTTTGAGGTTGACTGCAGGTAAAGGAGTAGGGGAGATGGCCATGTAGTCACACCAGCCAGAGGAGGTGCAAACTGGATTCTATATATTTTTTTGTCACTATTGAGGGGTACAATAATTTTTCCTTGGGGGGAGGGGGGGGGGGGCAAAAACAACTTTTATCTTTAAATTTTTTGGGGGTATATTTTACAAATTCAGCTATAAGATAAAATTGTTTTGTGATACATCTGTTGTATTATTATTAGTAGTAGTGGTAGTGGTATTATTATTCTGTATGAAAAAGCTGAATTAATATCCTCCGGGTGTGGAAGTTCCATATAATTTTTTTTTGTCAGAGAATAGAGATTAATCCAAAGCTTTTGGTAAGGTTACCCTGTAACAACACTTTCTTTGTGTAGTTTCTCTTTGTGTCGTGGTAACGCCGTTCGAGCTCATTTCACTGTATAATTAAGCAGCAAATGGCCAAAGTGGCGCCACTTCACCCTCTCCCTACTCTTGACTCGTAAATACTTGGATTACTCTGTTTGGTTCGGTTTTTTAAAACGAAAACGTAGCGTTTCCACTGATCTTTGGCAGAGCTCGGAAATGTAGCCGAACTACAGGAGCCAGCAGCTTCTGCTGGGAGCGCAGCGGAGGTGACATCACACGTCACCAGTATTGACAACCAGGCTGCCCCTCAATGGACGGAGATGACAGTCGGAGAACCGCAGTCACTGGCCAAACAACGACCTTCCGCGAGTTTTGGGGCTGTTCGCGTGCACGCGATGCTGAGTGATCGCCACTAATCCGAACAGCTGCAAACGGGCACCTCCGCCGATCCTCCAAAAACGGGCGGCCTTCGCATCGTTTTCTGCAAACTCACGATGGTGTCGCTGCTGGACAACGGTGGAAAACCACCCATAATATCCGCCGCGCGCTTCCAGTAAGTGCACGGAGACGGCCAATGAAATCAATGCAACCAATACAACCCTCGCGCAAAATTGCTCAGCATTTGAGCTGTTGGATTTGAAACGGCGCTCTCTGTTGTTTTACAGTGACATGGAGTGAGCTCATGTTTACACTCGAGAATGGGCTGCGTCAGCGCTTATCTGCAGAAAATAAGACGCAAGATGAAGCTGGACCGGGTCAGAGAGCTGGGCCGCCAGTATCCAGTGTTCTGCTTTCTGCTGCTGCTCCTGCTGCTGTCCACTTTGCTTTTAAATAGGTTAGTGCACATCGTTTTTTAGCACTGAATTGTCAACATCCCTGGCACCGATTTGCATGTGCAATTTACTCAAGTAAGTGAAGCACATGTCATTTGCCTTGACAGATATATTCACATTATTATGGTGTTCTGGTCCTTCCTGGCTGGAGTCGTCACTTTCTACTGCTCCTTGAGGCCTGACTCTTTATTGCCCAACGTCTTAGTCTCCATTAAGCCAAAGGTGAAGGTAGGTCAGAAATATGGACTGGTCAGAAAGCAACACAGCAGATTGGAGCTGCATTATCCTAACTGAGTGCTGCACATCTGGCTAATAGATAGGTGACAGGTAAATAGGTATAGGTGATAGAGACAAGTACATACAGACCTCAGCAGCCACAGTGCGCTGAGAGGCTTTCAGTTCTCGGTAATCTGATTGATTTAAATTTTTTTTCTGTCAGTCATTCCAGCAGGAGCTGTTTCCACTGGGCCACAGCTGCACTGTATGCGGAAAAATTAAATGCAAAAGGCACAGGTGAGTTATCCTGTTGTTGGGTTTGCTGTTTGTTGCTGTCAAGATTAACTCAGGCAGACCACAGACGGTGGATGTTCTTTGTGACTATATTATGCCACTGCATGTGCAGAGTGAATATATTGATTGAGTGATTGATTTGGAGGAAAACAAAAAAAGATAAAGATAGGAAAACAGTCCTCCGACTGAAAATGAAATCACAGTCTTCATGGGGTTTTGCTTCCATCTGTTTACATTTGGTCTTTCACAAGACATTCCATGTATGCTCATGACAGCTATTTATCGGGTTAATGTAACATGTTCCACTGCCCCCTTAGTGGACAGATGGGATTCAAACGCGTTTTTGTTTGCTAGGCCCACTTTGTTACTGGAAAACTATCAGCCATGGCTTGACCTAGAGGTTCCCTCTAAAGTGGACGCTTCTCTCTCAGAGGTAATACAGCCTCATTGAAACAAGCGCACAAACAAACAACCAACCCCCGCCCATAAAAGATGAGCGATCACCTTAACACCTGCTGTTTTTGACAGATTCTGGAGCTTGTTCTGGAAAACTTTGTGTATCCTTGGTATAGGTAAGCTCATGTTTTGGGATGTTTTGATCCGATTTATTGTGTGCATTGGACTGATCAGAGTAAAGGAAAGACTCTCTCCCTTTCAGAGACATCACGGATGATGAAGCATTTGTCGACGAGCTACGGGTGACTTTACGTTTCTTTGCGGCTGTGTTGGTTCGCCGCATCCAAAAGGTGATAACTTTACTCTGACGGTAAAATTGTAGGATGCTCGTCCCCATAATATTTATTATTCTTTGATTATTTTTTTTTCCCCCTCTCTCAGGTGGATGTGGCGTCACTCATCACACAAAAGCTTCTCAAAGTTTCCATGAAACACATTGAGATCATTGGCAAAGCAAGGCAAAAGGGTATCGGCTCATGTAATATCATCGCTTTAAGCAACTTTATTTTCACCGTGGAAAGGCTGATTTAATTCCTGCTCTCTTGTGTAGTAAAGAACGCAGAGTATCTACAACAAGCTGCCCTGGAGGAGTACGGTCCAGATCTCCATGTGGCCCTTCGCAGTCGCAGAGATGAACTTCTCTACCTTAGAAAGCTGACCGAGATGCTTTTCCCCTACATCTTACCGCCAAAGGCCACAGACTGCAGGTGACTCACGGCTGCAGCAGCACAAATCAGCTTTGTTACTGCATGTTGGGTTTCAGTACAAGTGCCCTGCATGAACGCACAATACTGTCATGCAAGAAGAGAGTCTGACATTACTGACATTAGACAAAAGGATAGAAGGATCACTCTTTTCTCTTTTATTTTCTCATTTCCTGCTGCCTTTATATCTTTCACTCCTCTCAGATCTCTTACTCTCCTGATAAGAGAAGTCTTGGCTGGCTCTGTCTTCCTTCCTTCAATGGACTACTTGGCTGACCCTGTGAGTGTAGACAATGATAAGGGTAGAAATTCAAAGTTGCAGTTGAAGCCTCCTGCCGATTCTGTTCTTCAGCCTAAGAGTAGGTTTGAATAGATTTAGGGTTTGTTTATCGCAAGAATGCAGATGGAAGAAAAACATTTTTGTACCATGTACTTATACAGTTCTACATCAGTTTGGTGAACTTATTGGCTGCTTTTTTTTTTCTTTTTTTTTTTTTTACATTACAGGATACAGTGAATCATTTGATTTTGATATACATCGACAATTCCCCAGTAAGTATGTCCCCGAGCTGTTGAACCAAATAGGCATCTCAGTTTATGTTCTCTGTATCTAATCATGTAATTAGCAGTTTGAAAAAGCTCTGATTGTTTTCTGTCTGCTTCTATCCCACCAGCCTGAAGAAGCCACAGAACCCACTTCAACATTGGTTCCGTTTCTAGAGAAGTACGCAGATACTCGCAGCAAAAAGCCCTCGGTAAGTGTTGTCTTTGATGCGGCGCAAAGATAAAATAATTATTTTCCTTTTTTTTAAAAAAAACAAACGGCATAGAACAGTCGTGTGAAAGAGTAAGTACTTTAAATTCTGACTCATCACGTACCAGGACGTTATGGAAAAAAGATCACCAGGTAAATGCAACCTCAGATGAACAACGAGCCATGACATATCGCACAGTGTCATTATTCATTTAAACAAGACTAAGCCAAAGTGTAAGAAGTAGGTTTCAGGCCTGCATCACATGCTAAGATAAGTTGGGATCACGTCGGTTTAGGGCGAGTGATGATTTCTTCTGATTTGTGGTTGTATATTAACCAGCCTTCAATAAGTCACTTGATGCCATGTGGGATCATTTTAAGCCCAAACCTCATCCCAATATGCCTCACAGTCTATAGGCCTCACGACTTTAGCAACAAATAAGTGAGCCATTTAAAACACAGGTGCTGTGTCGGTCAGCGTCTGTTTTAACTCCGTTTTCTTACATCAGGTGCTGAAGCTGGAGTTAAAGGAGATCAGAGAACAGCAGGACCTTCTTTTTCGTTTCATGAACTTCCTTAAACAAGAGGGAGCTGTCCATGTGCTCCAGTTCTGTCTTGCGGTTGGTAAGTTTTCCCCATTCTTTACCTTATTATACCTATTACCTTTTATTATTTTTATCTTGTGCTCCACCTGCGGTGGCCTAAGTTTTACCTGATTTCTAAATTTGATTACAACGGCAGTGAGATTACCTGAACAGAAGGGATCCCTGCAGTAGCCCCTTTTCACCTCCTCAGTCAGACTGATATTATCAGTCCACAAAAATAGATGCCGCAGTTGTGTATTACGAAAAGTCCTCACACTCGGTGCGACCGCTGTGTCTGACTTCTCAGAGGAATTCAACGACAGGATTTTGTGCCCAGAGCTGTCGGAATCAGAGAAGATGATGCTTCACGAGGAACTGAAGAAGATCTATGAGACCTACTGCTTGGACGAGAGCGTCGACAAGATCCGCTTCGACCCCTTCATAGTGGAAGAAATACGAAACAGTAAGGGACAGCGATCTGAGTGGAATTCCAATCAGAATTCAAGTTTCTTAAGCAAGCATGTATCGATACATCCACCTTAATCTTATTTTATATAAAAAAAAAAAGCAAAAACTTGAGTACCCCAGTTCCAGTTTTGCCTGCGTTTTGCCTGCGTCTACCTTAGTTTTTCCCACATTCTTGGATGGCGAGGAATATGTCGGTGGAGTTTTCTGTTGATTGGCTATCCTACATGATGGCAAGTTTAATTGCCATTTCTGATTTAACCTGTGAGCTGAGGAATCAGCCACCTTAAAACACCTTGCTATTAGCCCTGAAACGTTTATACAAAGTGTAATAACCTGGCGCTTCTTTGCGATCAGATCGTCTTCCACTAACTTAACGGGTTAACATTAAGGGAAATTTCTGTCGGAAGCATCTAATGGCACACCAATAAGTGTATTTTTTCCCCAGTTGCTGAGGGCCCGTATGCGGAGGTGGTGAAACTGCAGACCATGAGGTGCTTGTTTGAAGCCTACGAGCATGTCCTTTCCCTCTTGGAGAATGTTTTCACCCCCATGTTCTGTCATAGTGACGAGGTTAGTGACTACACCAATAAATACATCACTCTATTCATCTCACTGAACTGTGACACATGGGTCAATCCAGTTTCTTCATACTTCATATTTACACATTAATATCTGTATTACATCATTCTGTCAGGTTTCTAAATAGTCTAAATAGAAATATGATCATTTTATGCACACCCAGGGTTCTTATTTGGGCAGAATTGATACAAGTGGATCTGCTCATTGGCAAAATTAAGGCTTATTTGGAATTTGTTGACTCGGCGGCACTATCCTCTTCCGACCTCTCAGCCACCAACCACCATCAGCCCTGTCATCAATGCCAGACGCACAACTGGCCAATGAGACGACGCTGGCATAATGCCAAGCTGCCAAGCCAAATTTCACCCCTCAGAGGCAGTTTCATTGAATGAAACTGGGTGGACCAGAGCTCAGCCATTGTCCACAGCGGGCCACTTCCCTGCTAGAATAGTGTGTGGACATTAATTTAATGATATTTGTTTTTGTTCCCGTCCCCGCTCCTACATAAACACGCCAGCAATGCTTATCATCTAATCATGAAACGATCTCTAGAAGTTGCATGTTTCTCTTATTTATACGATGTACTGTCCCAGAATTTGCTTCTGCAGTGTGACCTTTACTGACTTGGGTTTTCTTTTTTCCGTGTGTTTCTTCAGTACTTTCGCCAGCTTCTGAGAGGAGCCGAGTCCCCCGCCAGGAATTCCAAGATGAGCAGGTAGGTTTGACTCAACAAGTCTTTGTATTTGTGTTTAACACATTCAAATCTTAGTGTAATAATAGTCTGGTGATGTTTTTTATTATTAGAAACAAAGCCATTCAGTCACAAAGTGAGTCTCTGCTGTTATACGTTTTAGACAGAAAGTGATTGCTTTGAGGTCTTTCACATCCTTCTCCAGTTTTTTTTCTGATTTCACTTATAGTTTTTTTTTTGACACATTCTTGAAGTTTTGCAACTCTCTGTATCCCCACAGCCTCTGCAGTTTGAAGGCGAGCTATAATATGCGCCTGGTGCATCACTTTACACAAACTCACATCAAGTTTCATCTTAGTGCAGTCTGAGATGAGCTGCAAATTAGCAGCAAAAATGCTTTATTATATAATGAAACAGAAAGAAAGGAAGGAAGTACACTTACATGAGCTCAGGGATCTACGTATGACTCCCATTACGGGGTTTGGTGGTGTGTAGGTGGCCATGGAGCCCTTCCACTAACTCCTTTTGCATATTGTTCCAGAAATAGCGTCAGTTTGGATGACATTCGGTGAGTATAAGGCATCAGTGTGCTGATCAAAACAGTGGCTGGCTTAGTGGGGCTGCACGCAAGATACAAAAGATATTTCATTCTTACCTGAAGAGGGCGATGTACTGCCTTTTTAACAAATTCACCATGGGCCACTGCATCAGGGTTTCAGCTCAGTGAACCCTAGATAATGATTTATACTGATATGATTTTAGTCTTGAATGTGTGTTTTATTTGGTGCTTGTGCTGTGAGTGCAAAGAAGGGAAGATTTAGGGCAGTGACCTTCAACATCAAATCATAGTGGCCACAAATGAGTCATGATTAATTATATATTGGTCAAGTTTATCGAGAGTCGTGCAAGTTTAGGCACAACTTTTAAGTTTTATTGGCAAACAACAATTTTTCCTGCCTCAAAAATGTCAAAATGAAACATCAGTAACACAGAGGCAAGAATGTTGATTTGACATTTTAGCATTTTTAAGAAGAAGAAGCAGTCTTGTTATGAAGGCAGTTTCCAAAGCAGTACTGATAATGCTCCTCAAAGATAGCTACAAGAACAGATGAGGGCCTTCACTGGCACGTTCACAGATTCTTATTGGTGAAAACCATCCAACTTTAGAGCCTGAGCTCCATCATATCTGTGATTGAGAAACCTTCTCCACTCTGCCTGTTTGTCTGCCTGTTACTCCATTTATGTATGGCCACCACCGTGCTGTGTCTGTGACTGTATGTCCACTCTGATTCCGTTACTACCATACTGCCTGCCCTGATATGATCCACGGTCCATTCCCTCCACTTGCCCGTGGGGATTTGACCCTGTTCTGCTTATAGTTCCTGGGACTGGAGCCCCGAGTCCCCGTCCTCACTCTTCACCGCCTCTGGCAGCTCTTCACCTGCATCTTTTAACTCCCTCCATGCCCAGTCCACGTTCACAAACTTCCCATACGGCTCGCTATCCCACCGCCACCCATCGCCCAAGTAAGTCAGGGTCCATCTGTGTGTCGCAACAGACTCCACCCCCCCACCCCATGACCCCAGTTCCAGCCAACTGCCTGCATGATAGGCCAGCTGCATGCAGAAACCTGTTTTATTTGTCATGCCACCCTCTCCACCTTTGCTGTGGTTATTGACAATGCAGTGACTTGTCTATGTTCAGCTTTTTGCGTATCGTTTGTCACATTCCGCCATATGGGGATTCCTATGTCTCTTAATCTGACTGACACACACACTGAGCACATGATATGTTGTGTGCCTTATCTGTTTTACTGGTAACTCATCACATAATATCTTTTCAGTCATTACAAACGAGACATCAGTCAATGATATCGATGTTCACTGCTTTGTGCTCTGTTTTTTTTGTTTGTTTTACCACCATTCCAAGCTTTTCTCATTGTAAGATGACTTGTGAAGTGACATTTTGGCTTGGGTTTGGCTGTCAAAGCTTTCCCCCTCCCATGTAGAGTTATGCTTTCTATGCACTTTGTGGCTTCTTCTCCTTTATGCCTCCTTTCTGATCGATAAGTCTTACACCGCATGAGCTTCGCAAAAGCCATGCACGTCTCCTTCATCAATCATTGTTCAATATCCTCCCTGTTCGAACTGCAGGAGCACATCAAAGAGGGGTGAGTCCTTTGGGATCAGCCGCATTGGCAGTAAGATCAAAGGAGTGTTCAAGAGCACAACCATGGAGGGAGCCATGCTGCCATCCTATGGGCTGGTAGAGGGAGAGGATGATATGGTGAGACTGGAAATAGTCTAAAAAGTGTTAGTTTTAATGTTAGTTAAATATGTCTCATACTTATAAAAGTGCCTTTGTATTTAAAGTTTAAAGCAACAATACAGTTTTGTACAAGTACTGTTACAAAGAAATAGATTCCATTTTGTTTTGTTTTTCTTATTTCGACTGTGAAACACATTGCAAACTGAAACGTTCTTCTACAAAAGGTCACAGCCACCTGGTGGTAAAGAAAGCAGAACTTTCCATTTTGATGATATCACAGGTTTCAGACTCGGTCAGCGATGTGCTTAATGTCTTCCAGACAACCACATGACTTCAGATAATGAATTAGCTTTTCTGGAAAACCAGCCGAACTTAAATGCTCTCAGTAGTATCCTGATTTTTAAAGCTGCTGCTGCTTAGTTTAACAAATGTGCATACCATACCAGACATTCTGTAAAACATAAAAGTTTACTGTTATCCTCTTGTCCTGTGCTCCGTTGTAGCTTTAGCATTTATGCTACCATTAATATAGCAAATGGGAAGGGATTTAACAGTGCTTGGCTGCACATGAAGGGCTTTTAGTTGACAGTATATTTTGGTCATTTTAAAGAGCACGTATGAGAACAGGAAATGATGTAGGACTTGTAGAACTGCCGAAACACTTTTTTGAGTGAGAGAATTTTAACAGATGTTTTGGTAGAAACACTCATCTCATGAATTCTACTTTTTCTGCACTGATTGTTCCCATTTCTCTCACCGTTATGCATTGAAAGATCAGCTTTATGTCCACCTAGTGAGGACAAACACAATCTGTTACTGTACTTTAGTGTCTGCAGATATTTCCTGAGTTGAGTTGCATGTCCTGTTTGTGTTTTGGTTTCCTTTCTAAATTTTAATTGTGCGCACATGTGTGTGTGTTCAACTCAACTTTATGTTCACGTTTAGTGTGGCCAAAAAAACTTGGGTTGGAATTCAGCACATTTTAAAGAGAGCTTAAAGTTTTCAACTTGAAGATCTGGTAGTGAATTTAATTGATTAATTAATGAATGAATTAGTTTTCTTTGGATTGACTTTAACTGCACTGCTAAAGCTCTGACCATGACACCTGTATTTTGCCCTGAAAAAGTATTCACTCACCTTATGTAATGGACCTACTTAAATACTCTAAATTGGAGAGGTACAATTAAAAGAAACAATGTTTTGAAATATATATTAAGAAATAAAAGAAAAGAAAAAAACATTGGAGGAGCTCAAGGAGCACACAAGGAGCTCTCAAAACATGTGAAAGAAAAGGTTCTGGAGAAGCACAGTTTAGATTTGGGTCATAAACAAACAGGAGAAACTCTGAATATTCCTTGGAGAACTATTACATCTGTTATTAGAAAATGGAAAGAATATGACACCACAATAAACCCGCCAAGGAAGGGAAGACCACCAGAGCTCACATTCCAGTCGGGTGGGAAAGAAAGTTCTTTGGTCATAGGAGACTAAAATTGGAATGTCTGGACACAAAAATACATGCACTGCATACCCAACATCTCATCCCTCGGAGAGCATCATCGCCCCAGTGTAGAACAGCGGTGTCAGTGTCATGCTGAGGGAGTGTTTTTCATTGACGGGATGAAGTAATATTTGTTGTTTTCAGTCCTCCCAGAGAATTGAGAGCAGGACTGAGTTTCAGCTTTCAGCACGGCAGTGGCCCTTAAGCATACTGCTAAAGCAACACTCAAGTGGTTCAAAGGGAAATATTTCAGTGTTATTCAATGACACAGTCAAACTCCAGATTTCAGTCCAATTTAAAAACCTGTGGTACGATCTAATTGTTGCTTGAACAAGCCTTGAAAAATGGGCAAGAATTTTCCAGCTGTAAATGCTGGGAAAGAGAATTCTACACTTCTTTGTTTGTTTCACTGTTCAAATGTTTTGCACCCTCAGTAATAGGCTTGTGTTCAGGTGATACAACCCCTCCAAAAATCTATTTTTCCAGCCTCTAAGGCATCCATATCAGAGTATTGCCAAAGGCGGTGAATACTTCTTCAAAGCACTGCACTCCACTTCACCTTAAACTCTCTAACTTTCCTCCCGTTAAAGGTGGAGGAAGCCATGATGGTGCTTGAGGATGATTCCCCCATGGAGGCGGCCTCCACCCCCAGCACCCCTCGAAACCTTTCAGCTTGGAACATCACGATCCCGTACATTGATTTCTTCGATGATGATGTGAAGAGGGAGAGAATTCCGGTGTTCTGTATCGACGTGGAGCGCAACGACCGGAAGGCAGGTGAGTGTGTGCAGACCTTTTTTTTTTTTCTACCTCAAAGCAAACTAATCAATGGCCTTCTGCTTTGTTGCATGCTGTGTTAGTGGGAGCTGTGTTGTCTTTTCCAGAGGAATTCCAATTTGTTGTGACGTTGCCGTCAGTTGTTATTTAGTGACTGAACTCAAACTGTGTTTTTCTTTTGTAATCACATTAGGCATTTGTGAGTGAGCAACAGGCAGTTAATGATTATTTATACACACACACACACACACACACACACACACACACACACACACACACACACACACACAATTTAAGTTTCACAAACTCAACTAACCAACGGCATTTCATCAAAACTGTTTGATTTGACTGGCAGCCCTGCAAAGAACACCACTAAACAAGACATCGAAGAATTGTGACGTTTTGGTTCTAATGAAGGCTCTTTGCTTAGAGTTAAGTTGTACAGTGAAGTTTAGCGCTCAGCTTTTTTTGATGTTTTGTCTGTACCAGCCAAGATTGGCTCAGGATCAAGAGCCTCGTTGAATGTGTGCCGCTTTCTGACATCCTCTGAGGATTGGGGAATAAGGTACAGGAAGTTGGCTGCATCCCCTCTTTGCTTTTTCAGCTCTCAGTATGAACAGCTGCCTTGTGTGGAGATGCGAATGTGTTAAGGTCTGATTCAATTTATTAAGTCGTGCTATTTGTTTTTCTGCAGTGGGACATGAGACTGAGCACTGGTCTGTGTACAGAAGATATCTGGAGTTTTATGTCCTTGAATCAAAGCTCACCGAGTTTCACGGTAGGCTTTCTGCTTGTTGTTGCAGCTTGCACAGGAGATCTAGTGCACTGTTCTTTTGTGCATCATAAGAAGGGAATTTTCTCGTGTCTTTTAGAGACTTTGAAACCACATCTCTTTCTGTTGAGATGAAAAGGAGCTTGAACTTTCTCTTTAAAAATTCACACCCTCTATAGGCTCCTTCCCAGATGCACAGTTGCCCTCTAAGAGGATAATCGGTCCAAAGAATTATGAGTTTCTAACGTCCAAGCGAGAGGAGTTCGAGGAGTACCTTCAGGTAGATATCCAGTGATATACAAGTCTGATACTCTCAGAGCCTTTTGAATGAGATAGAATAAAGACTGATGGCCCTCTGTCCAATGGAAGTGGGGTCGTGTCATTATTATTTAATGCATTAAAATTAGAACGCTTTTCTTTTTAGATATGAATTAGGTTTCTTGTTCTGATGGTGCGTAGAAACTTGGTTTAACATTAAGTACGAATTAGCTTCACTATTTCTTATCGATTTCACATTTTACTTGAGTCTTCATGCAGAAAATTAACCAAACTCCTTAAACCAAGGAGCAGACGTGCAAACAACTTTCTTATTAAGAGTTTTTCCCCATGAATTTTAGGTGACTTGTGGAAACAGTTTAGAGCCATTTTATCTTCCATCCATCCATTTTCTGTACCCGCTTAATCCTACTCTGGGTCTCAGTTCTTGTGCAACAGCTGGATGCAGGCTGCAGCTGGAAATGGTCGTGACTGGGAGCTATTTGCCACACACGAGGTAAAACCAGTGAAGCACGCATCCCCACTGTCTGGCTTTTTCAAATATTGATTCAGAAAGAAAAAGAAAAGCTAAATTCTTACAAGCTGAGAACTTTGAATTTTCCCATCATTGAAGATGCATTTCCAAGCTTTCCAGTGCACTCATTTGAAAGGTATACATTCTCTTTCTGGGAAAACATAAAGCACCATGCTCTTAGCCAATATAAACTCCTTACTTGAAAACTCTCGAACTCACTAAAATTGGAGGGAAACACCTTTTCAGACCTCGCCAACTTTTGCTTTAAAACACAAGCTAATTTGTTTTTAGTTAACAAGTCTGATAAACCAAAGGGTGGCTTTAACTTTCGATGAACCAACTCCTCTTTATTTTATTTCTTTGCATCTCTGAAAATAAATAAATAAAGAAAATGGTGCCTGTCGGAAGGACCGTCGCCATATAATCAGAAATGGTAACACAAAAAGCAGACACATTTCCCAGTGATGGATTAGCAGTGTGTCATGACTGTGAGTGTTATGCTGAAAGTAAGGAGTTAAAAGGGGTGAATTGAGAACTTGTAAACAAATAAAAAAAATATGTGATATTTTATATAAAAATAGTCAACATTGGCTGTGATGGACTGGCGACCTGTCCATGTAGGACCCCGCCTCTCGCCCAATGACAGCTGGGATAGGCTCCAGCCCCCCTGCGACCCTATATTGGATTAAGCGGGTGTAGAAAATGGATGAATAGTCAGCATTGGTCAAAACTTTGTTGGTGGCATTGAAACATGTAAAACGACAGCTCCAAAAATAAGTAAAACAATTGGCCACGAATAGTTTTACCTGAAAAGTCTAATTTACATTTAAAGCTTGAACGTGTTTTTTTTTTTTTTTTCCTTTGCAGAAACTTCTGCAGCATCCTGAGCTGAGCAACAGCCAGCTCCTGGCCGACTTCCTGTCTCCCCATAGCATGGAGTCGCAGTTCCTGGACAAGATGTTACCCGATGTGAATCTCGGTACAGTATGCGGCAGCTTTTCTCTGGACTTTCTGCCGGGAATGTTGCAAAGAAAAGTGAGATAAATTATGCTTGAGCTACAGAGCATGTCAAACGCACCGTGACACTGTTTGATCGGGCCGACCTTGGGTCGCTGTGAAAACACATGTCTGTGGAGCGGAAGCAAAAAAAAGTGACAACACCGTACATCACTGAGTTTAAATATTTATGATTCGCAGGGAAAATCATTAAGTCAGTGCCAAGCAAACTGATAAAAGAGGTAAGAAACACAACCTTTGTAATATGTTTGTGATTTTCTTTTTTTCTAAAATACAAATGTTTGTGTCTTGTTTTTTAAATGTATTTATTTTTTTTGTATTTTGATCCTTAAATGGTCTCATGAACATTTGACATGGTGCACACGTGCGTTTGAGAAATACAATGTGAATATATCAAGATAATGATCTCCCCTGTTTGCCTCAGAAAGGGCAACATCTGGAGCCTTTCATCCAGTCGTTCTTCAACTCCTGCGAATCTCCCAAACCCAAACCCAGTCGCCCTGAGCTCACTATCCTGAGCCCCACCTCAGAAAATGATAAAAAGGTTGGCAGTTCAAACTACGCAACTTTGACGCTGTGTTCCTCTTTGCAGTCAGAGGGGATTTTAGTGTTTGTATTTGCCAACTCCATCTTGTGGAGGCTTAAAAAACATCCTTCTCTTTTTTCATAGAGGGTTTAAAAGATTTTCAGCATACTCAGATTTGCATGTGTACTCCAGCAGCTTTGTCATTCATTCATTACTCAAAGAGCCCTCAAAACTGAATAGTGGAGTCAGTGGGTGTTAAGTTGTGTCCAATCTAAAAAAAAATCTTCTCCCCAGCTCTTCAATGACCTCTTCAAAAACAACGCCAACCGATCAGAGGTTACAGAGAAGAGGCACAATCAGAATTACTTCATGGAAATGATCACTGTTGAAGGGGTGTACGACTACTTGATGTTTGTGGGTAAGTTCAGTTTTGTCCGTCCTTCACAGCCTGTTTATCCCATGTATCGAGTTTATTTGGATATCCAATGCATCCTGCTGATCATTGTGTAAGTGAGAAAACATTTTATGTTGAAAAAAATCTCTAAAAGAAGATATCACCTGGCACAGAACAACTTCGAACAGCGTTTCTCTGACAGAGTACATACATACATGCCAAATTTCATTGCTCATTCATAGCATTCACTAAAATCAAGGATGCAGAACTACTTTTGATGTTGCATACATGATTGAATTCAAGATGAATTCAACGGACACTGTTAATTTCTTGTGAACTGTTTAGCCTTCTTAGAATATAAAGCCAGCATTTATTTCTGAGTAATAGTAAATCGCGTCCACAGTTTGTTTTTACACACTGAAAGCAGTTCTGAAAAGACCACTAAATATTCCATATTCCCGACAGATTTGACCTAGATTCAGGCAGTTGATCGATTCAGTTCTTCTCACACTTTTTGGCCTTCATTCTGTATATTGCTCAGGGAGGGGGTAAATAAAACTGAAACTGAATCTTTTATCTTCTCATTTATATTTAACCTGCTAAAGTAAAAAATAAAGAGATTTTTTTTAAAAAAAAGAAAAAAGCTATAAACCACCCAAAGAGAGAGAAATATTTATCTGAATGGGTGGTGTGTGTTTCATACTTTGTGGAACTTGTTCCGCTGTTAAAAGTTCACAGTGTTCATTTGAACGTAGCGGTGAAGGAATGTGGAGGTCCTGCGTTTTCTTGATGTGAGCGATGCTTTTCTGCCCATTACACCTCTGCAGTGCTGAAGAACGTCCCTCTGTGAAATCAAAGTCTTTATTTCATAAAATGTTTAGAGAAAGAAAAGACCCTAAACTATTCACATCTTCTAAAAGTTTGTTGTGTCCCATTTGGGGGTGTATGTTGTTCAGAAAAACATTTACAATAAACTTTATTTTTATCAGCCTCTTATCTGTTCTACTCAGCATTTTTGTTCTCAGTCTGCCAGTAATGTTTCTTCCTCCTCTCTGGAGCATTTTTCCCTCCCTCTGGTGGATCAAAGGGAGAAAAAAAAAGGATTCCTATAGTTCCTGGAAGAGAGATTGGAAATGAACTCCTCTTTGAGGGATATAAACAAAATTACAAATGGCCACGTCCGCACTAAATAAAGCAATTCTTTCCATCAGAAGACACTGTTCCTGAACAGGCTTTCTTTCCATTACTTCTTTATGTCACCATGGTACATATTCTCACAGTGTTTTACCACCAGATAGTTTGGAATGACTTCAATCAAAGAATAGGCAGATTGCCTCATGTTCCACCATCGTTATTTACCAGAAAAAACTACTTCTGTATACTCTAAAATGTCTACGTGAGCAAAACATGCCAAATGTTCTTTTGTTGGCTGCAGGAATGAACACACAAGTCTTCATGCACTTTATGTGTCAGAGGAGCTGAAGTGGATTACTATTAATGGCAACGTCTCCACAAGAGCAGGAAATTCATTTGTGTAAACAAAATTTATGGCTATAAAAAGGAGCTGAGTAATGTTAAAGGAACAATTGTTGGAAATGAAACACCCATTTGCAACCAATACCCATAGACTGGGTGAGGGTCTCCATGTTGAATTTCATGCTGCTGTGGAACCTACACCGTTTTAGCCGTAGGTGCAGATTGTTCATTAGAAGCAGTGCTAAAGACTGAACAAATTAAAAAAACTCAATCTTTACTAACAGCGGCACTTACTCGTCAAAACTTATATGACACGAAGCACACATGAGTTGCCTAAGCTTTGACTTGATAGACCTCACATGTAGTAATCTGTTTTTTTGATCGGTGAGCTAAACTTTATCCCAGATGCTTTCGAACTGATGGGCTTATAATTTATTTATGTAAAGATGATTCACTGTAGCTCTGGCGCGATCACTGCAAGGCATTCTGGCTTTATATATTCAGTATAATGGGGAAAAAGAGCCTATTAGAATACTACAGACGAAGTTTGATAGTCAATATTTGATATAAACACCCTTGTCCTTTAACACAGCCTGAATGAAATGTCCTTCAGACACCCCAAAGCTCTTCTTTGGATGTTGCTTTTTGTTCCGTTCTCGGTCAAGACCCCACACCGCTTCAGTAATGCTGAGGTGTGGCTTCTGGGGAGGATTCATCTCTCCATAAGTACATTCGCCACTGATTTTCAGTCTAGTTCTTGTGTAACTTGGCATCCCTCAGCCTTTTCTCTCTGTTGAGTCTTTTTGACAACCGCAGCTCCATGGAGACCATTTGTGATGAGGCTTCAGTGAACATAGATCACATCTCTCAGGTCCTTTGCCAGGTCTTTGCTGGATTTGTCCTATTTCATTTCATTACATCAATTTTAGATACAGTTAATCTGCTGTAGGTAGTTTTTTTTTTTTTAGACCTGCCACTTGTTTTGCCCTTCGCTTGTCCAGTTTTCTCAATTTTTATTAAGGGCACACTGCACACCATGCTGAGAGTTGCCAAGTTTTCAACCAGTACTTTTAAGGGATCACCTTATGGAAGCAAAAAACAATTTCATGTCTGTCAAACAGTGTTATCTTTGGCCTTTTTTTAATAGATGCGACTTAAGAAATGGGAACACATTAGGTGTTTTTGTGACAGGCTGCTAGTAAGAAAGTGTCTACGGGTACAGTCTAATGTTGTTGTTTTCTTTTTTTGCTAAGTTATCTGTTATGTGTAAACACAACACTGGTCAGTTAAAGTTGTGATGTTAAAAGGGCTGGACTGAAAGGTAATAAAAAGTAGCCAGTGTCCAAAGACCTTTGGAAAGCCCTGACAACTATTGCTCGAAAGCACTTTAAAAGACTGCAAGAAAATTGGTCTTGTTTGAGGCAAAATACAAGTAAATAAAGGTGACTGAAAACTTTTATTCACTACTGTAGTGTTTTACTATCGCAATTCGGACACATGTACCCCAAAACATAAACTCAGACAAACTTAAAATGTGGCAATTGTTTCCTAGCAGGTTGGTTTGAAGTTTTCAGAAACAACTAATCTCCAGGGACTTTAACCAAAACAGTCTGAGTCTAATGTGTTTAGTGGCATTTTCTGCCAAAGGAGATGCCTTGTTGAATATAAACATCAGATGAAAATGGCTAGTTTTTTATCTTTGAGGTCTGTCATCTCCCTGCGTGGTATTAGGAAAGGGTTTGCACTAAAGTGCTAGTGAATCTATGAAAAAGATATAAACACTGAATATGTGTTGCTGCGTTTTTGCTTGTTTGTCTTCTTCATCAGTGGTCCGGGCCCATCATTTACTCAAACATTTCTGTCCTTCCTCCTCTTCCTCGTCATTGCTGACAGGCCGAGTTGTCTTTCACATCCCTGACTGGTTGCACCACCTTCTTATGGGGGCCAGGATCCTGTTCAAGAACACCCTGGAGGCCTACACGGATTATTACCTTCAGTACAAACTGAACCAGGTGGTGCAGGAGCACCGGCTGGTCTCTCTCATCACCCTGCTTAGAGGTACACTGCTGGGAGAGACTGGTTCTGATTTTCTCATTGAACACTTGGAAATATAAGAATGATTACAGGTATTTTCCCAACTGTAAATGGGCGATTGAAATTTTGTGCTAATTCTTTGCCTTTATAGATTCAGTGTTCTGCGAGAGCAGCCTGCCCCGCTCAGCCCAGTACAAACAGAGCAGAGCGAAGAGGACATTCGAGGAGATGATGAGCTATGTTCCAGGTATATGTTCGGTACATACAGGTGACGTTTTCCAATATTAGGCCACCTTTCTTGCTGCTTTTCCACTTCCACGACAAATGTTAAGACAAGTTGCTTGGATTTGAAAACCTATTTTCTTTAGATTTTCTGGGGAAATGCATCGGAGAAGAGGCCAAGTTTGATGGAGTACGCCTTCTCTTCGATGGACTGCAGCAGGCAGTTCTCAACAAACAGGTACAGGGCACACTCTCTGCATGTTCACCTGATTTTCACTGTATGTTTGGTCCATAGGAAATATATTTAGACAAAAAAAAAACATATAAAGATGGGGTTCAGCTGCTTTCTTTGTATCTATGAATATACTCACTCATACCAAACCAGTTCAGATTTTTCCATTCAGTTCTTTGTTTACATATTTTTTCATATTCTATTTGAAAGTTACTGAACTTATTCTCATGCTCACTTTGCTTTTTTTTTTTTGCCTTCCTCAGCTCACATATGTGCTACTGGACATCGCCATTCAAGAACTTTTTCCAGAGCTAAACAAGGTAAACCGATGCCAAACTTGTATTAAAAAAAAGAAAAAGAAAAAAAGAACTGGGGCTTAATAACCACACAGCCTCCAGTGTCTAACCCTTTCCTGCAAAGGAATGATATATCTTACTATATATCAAATTATATTTCAATCATTTTCTATATTATGTGTAGGTACAGTACTTTGAGGAATTTGTTTAAAAAAAAAAATGCGTCTGTTTTTGTGCTGACAGGCTTTCTTTCTTTCTTTTTTTTCAGCAGGTACAAAAGGAGACTGCTCTGATTGCTCCATGGATGTAAAATCAACTTGAATTTTTCACTTGAGCTAACCTGGTAGTCTGACATGAATTCATCCTTTAACCTGAAACTAAGGCCCTGGCATTAACATGCGTCATGGGTTGTTCAATCTAAATGCGCACCAAGTATGTCATTTCACACCTGGAATTAAAATTGGTCTCCGCATGCATCTTGAAGGACCGGTTGTGAACAGGTCTCACTTCCCCACTTTGTACGCTGATAATCAATTACTCTGCATCACACACAGTCCGCTGTGGACATCACACAGGACATCCGTGGTGAATCTACAAATGTTTCTCGTTCTGGACCAGTCTGCAGAGCTAAAGATGGAAACTGCTCCTCTCAGTGAAAAAATAACTTCACTGCTTGCAATACATTCATTAGCTGTTTAAGTCTTATAACTCTTACAATCCCCTCCCTCTGATGTTCTGCTGTGCTTCATTAAAATACCAGTTTTAAGCACCGGAATTATTCTCAGCTGTGCTCTTAACATTTAAGACGAGGAGTGAAGTCTGGCCTCCAGGATCGACAGAAATCTTGCATCCACTGCATTTAGACATCATTTTCACAAGTTCCAGTGGAAACCCTTCCGTTAGGTGATGCTTCATAGTGGATCAGAGCACGTTTGCGGTTACAGTATTAAAGAGTTTACATGCATCCCACACCTCCTCCACATGATCTCACAAGTTTCTTTTGCGCTTCCTGAGTGTGTTTGTACCTGTACTTAGAATTGTCTTCTTCTACTTGTGTCACCCAAGATCCATGTTAATTCCAGATGTAAAAATGATCTAACAGTGACTGATCCAGATACTGCTGAAGGAAGAAGCAAGAATTCCTTCGGTTAATGTGTGTGTAATTAATTTGTAAAATAAGTTGTATAAATAAATGCTAAAAGGAATCACAGCTTACAGTGTAAAAGTGTGTTTCTGTTTAACAACGCAGGCACAGCATTCACACACCTGAGTGCGCAGTGAGAGATTTTGTACTCATTCACAAATCTGCACACACACAGCACTCAAAAAAACCTCCCCCCCCCCGCCTTGAATGGTCTATTTCAGGCTCCATACTTTACTCATAATTTCACTTTAATAAACAACTATTTACCCTCGAAGATGAAATTAAACTTGATCATCTATACAGAAGACAGATGACTCAGTTTCATGGGTGATTCGGACAAGTTTTCATGATGTTCTTTTTATTTTTTATTTTTTCTCGAGTATAAAGAAATACTTAAAAGAGAGCATTTGTTTTCTGTTTTGGAATTTATTCCAAAAACCTTACAGGAAGACTTCCCAACGATTACTCAAAGGCAGCAAGCAGATACACTGATAAACATTTATCAATTCACTGATTAATATGCAGATTATACATTCTGACAGATGCTCAAGAAGATCTTCAAAACCACAAAAAACAAAACAAAACAAAAAAAGCTTTTTTTACATCTCTTATCTGCAGTATTGGCTTGTAACCCCTTAAAACCTAAAAGGAGTTGTCTCATATAAAAATTAAAACAGTGCCTTATAATTACTAAGACTTAATTGAGCTTTAAATATACATTTTATGCTACTTAACCGATTCAATAATATTTGTTGAATTGTCCGTAAATTTACATCCAAACACCAGAACTTCTCGAGGGGATTGTTTTAAATAATTTGTTGGTTAAAATGAGTAACTGCCTGGATACCCATCTACCCTGAGACTGAACTCTCAATTTGATTGTCTTCGAATTATCCTTGAAGGTGGTTAACAAGAAAGGCAGTGAACCAGCTCCTGAACGAGTTTCTGTTTGAAACAATTTCCCTGAGTGCAAAAAAGGCGATTCAAAGGGTCAGGGAGATGCTGAGACTCAGCAGCAACAAGCCGAGGCAGCGAGCTGGAGAGACGGCTGAGCTCCTGAAGGTGATGCGGCCTTCCACGGCAGGGTACACACGCTTCATTTCCGAGATGTATTTGGAAAAGACAGAAATATCCATATCACCTGTAAAACCCAGACGAAGAACAATCGTAACTGGCTTATGTTGATTATATATTTCAGTACTATTTCTCAGAAATTTGGATATTTGTTAATGATCTGTACAGCACACAAATGAGAGCAGCTGCAAGTAAAAGATCACGCATAGATGTAAAATATGAAGATTATGCTTTCATGGAACACCATTAACGGATAATCTGCACCAGCAATATGTTGCTTATAAGACACCTGCAGTCACCACCAAGTTGTATTTGTATTGATGGAGGCAAATTCAGCAACAGGCTTTAATGGATGGTGGCTCATTAGTAACTGCACAGGCAGGAGTAACACTTAAAAACAAATCAAAGAGGGCATGCAATGCTAACATGCTCACAGTGACATCTCGGACAACTGAACAAACTGGTAATAAAAAAGCCCTGAAGGAGAGTGGCCGTCACATATTTTGGGGGGAAAGTGCCACTTCACAATAATGCACAATTAATCAGTAACAATCACCCCAATCTGCTAACTAAACTGCTTACATCATACATCAATCATTCCTAAAACACTACAACAACTTCATATGTTCTTAAGTATGTGAATAAGAAAGGTCACGTCCTTTCACAACAGTGAATTAAAAATGTCCAAACAGCGATGTGATGAAGCTCAGAACTCAACCTGAGGACAGCTGCTGTGGAAACAGATGATTTAACTGTAAAACTCTAGAGTGTGACCTTTCTGTGTGTGACTTTTTTTAAATTTTTTTCACAACTGAGTTTAAAATAGAACAGATAAGGATTGACTGTTAGGTCATGTTGACCCTTTTGCTGTGTCTGGAATAATTAAAACTTATACATAATCAATCAAGTCACTGCTGCAGTGCAGTGTTTGTAAATGTGAGCAAACTGCTTGCTACATGGAAGCTCATGTGGACCCTGCTACTGTAGATAACATTATGAGGATGCATGTATTTAATAAACTTAGAGTACAGACCGGTACCAACAGCTGTAAGCACAGATTATATCAGCTATAGACGGCATAATCAATAACCCTCTAAAGATAAATCTGTTGCGTCTGCAACTCGTTAATGTCAATGGACTAGCAATCCAGATGGTAAGGCTCTGAAATTCACATGGAACAAGTCCATTCTTTTACCTTGTTAAGGTTTTTTAAAAGGCAGCGGGCAGGCTCTACTTGAGCATCACAGCAGTAAGCACAATTTCTTGTACCACATTAATGTATACAACTGCTTTCATCACGATGCCCTGCAAGCACCCTGTAGCATCACACTCACAGCTCATACAGTTCCACTAAATATCACCCATTTTTTTAAAAACTAGACATTAGCATGTAAATCCTGGTTGATTCTCAGTAGGTTTTCTCTTTTGTCCCTTAATTATCTGCTGGTTTCTGACAACTTCTAACAACACCCTTTCCCATTACCAGCCTCAGTGCATTCCAGATGTTTCACAGATTAGTAAAAGCGGCTTAAATAACATCAAGTTTTCCCCTCCTAAAAAAGTTTCCTCCTCTTCCCACATACAGGTCCATGCACTCCCATTCGATCTTGGCACTGTCTTGAAAATATTCTTGACAAGAGTTCAGTTGTAGTTCAGAAACTGATAAGCAACCTAGATGTAATAAACGAGAAGCATTTTCCTCCCCTCCAATAAGTTGTTATTGAGAAGCACGGCTTGCAAGAAAAGAAACAAGAAACATTTACTGGCAAGTGCTGCCTCTTTGCTTGGCTATGTTTCTTTGTATTAATCAGTGAATAAATTAAACAAACTCTTTGTTCTGGTTGTCTCGATGCGTTAATGTAAAGGCATTTAGTTGACAAGAAAGGAAACTAAATTGATAAAGGTCCACGTGACTGCCACCTACCAGTGTTATGCTTCAGTATTTCCTCCTTGATCATGCTAAAGCTATCACCTCCATCCACCATGTATGAAGGCATGACCACAGTGTATGTCCTCTGCAGGTCTAATGGCTCATATTTGGGCACTCGACACTCAGTGCAGAGCATCGACAGCGACACAACGCGTTGGTTCGCCGGCTTGGAGAGGTCATACTCCACGTGAATACCTGGAAATGTTCATGAGAAAAGGGAGGGAAAATGCGATTACCTCAGGAGATATTTGGTGTTTATATGTACTTTGGGTCAGTATGAAGCTGCGCCCAGCAGCTGCTCATCACAGTTTAGCTTAAAAACGAAAAAACTGCTCGTCTGACTAATTCTGAAACTGAGTACCGCATAAAACCATCCCTCCATCTATTTTCCATTCCCACTTGATCCAATTCAGGATCTAAGCTGCCACTGGGCAAGAGGCAGGCTACACCCTGGACAGGTTGCCATTCCATTACGGGGCCAACAGTGTTAGTGTTTTGGTCTTGCCATTTTCTCACATTTCTCAGTTTCTCTTCTGTCCAGTCGTCAGCTCCACTCCCTTCACCTGTATTTCACCTCAGCTGCCTTCACTCACTGATCGCCCTCCTCTGCGTTTAATTTCCCGGTTGGGATTCACTCATTGTCAGTCAGGTTTGTCAGCGGCACCGTTCTTGTCATAGCATGTTCTAGTACTTGGGTCAAGTCAAGTTTGTTTCTGGCTTTGCGGCAACTTTTGTTACAGTTTCTTTTTTTTTTTTTTGGAATATATCAAGCTTTACTTTAATATCTGCATTCAGGTCCTCTCATCTCCTCGTCTACATTCCATGACACTAACGTACATGTTTTTGGATGATGGAGGAAGCCAGAGTACACAGAGAGAACCCATGCACGAGGACACCAATTCCTTAAGTTCTGTCCAATCACAAAGAGGAAAATTTGGTTTCTATACATTTTCTGAAATATGCAACTTTTATTTTTGTAGTTACATTTGAACTATTTTTTTTTTTAACATTTTTGCTGTTACTTTTTGTTGCTGAGATTTTAGCTTTACTGTTGTGTGTTGTCTAATATTGTGTTTTGCATTCCGAAGGCCACTGCATACAAGCAGGCTTGTGAACAAAGACGCCTGTAGTGTCACCGATATGTAAGCATGCAAGTGCTGAAGAATTTCCAACATCTGTCTCCAAAGCTAAAAAAGTTGCAGATAATATTCTGTTAGACAAACAGGGAAGTGGAAGAGCCAAAGGACAAACCTGAGACTTGAAGAAATTCTCCAGACATACTTCCATATCTATGAACGGAGTGTTCAAATGCTTTTTTCACTGTTGATCCTTTTATCTTGACCAAGTCAAAGGTTCCTCCAAATGGTAACACGGTAAGGATGTCCTCCATCGTGATGGTACCTGTAAATACAAGAGCGAATTCAGGTATAGTATAAACCCAAACTACATCTGTAGCCACAGCAAAGTGGCAAAAAGCCTTTGTAACGTGACTCTCAGCAGTTCTGAGGAAAAAAGAAACAACAACAAAACCCTTAATTACCATTTTTGTAGCGCTCGTCTATTGCTGTTCTTATGGCCCCACTATTCAGCATACAAATGCCCACATGATTCCACTGCAGCTCATCTGAATACTTTATGTTGTGATATATCTGTTGGTACAAAGGGGAGATAAGTCATGGCAGTAAACCTCTGCTTTTGTAAATGACTCTGATGTGTGGTTGGAACCTTAGATTATCATTAGCATATCAAGTGCTGTTCAAATGAACTTCCTGAAAACTTCCTAAACCATTTCACTTCCTCAAATGACTTCTTACACAGACATGGTCTGAGGTTTCAGCCAGTACAAAGATCGTTTGTTTTCTTGAACTCAGTAAAAAAGTCAAACAAAAATGCCTTGGTAGTGTGTAGCTTTTAGAATTAACTGTGAATGCAATGAGCATCGCCCGTAGTCCTTACCATAGCATCACAGATTAAGTTTCCAAGGTTGCACTCCCTAAATCGACACTCTTCAAACGTCCCGTTGAGGTAGACTAAAGTTTGTCCAACATACTGTGAAGAGTACTGAGTCAGGTTTTTCTTCCACTTCTCCACATCAGCGAGAACCCCTGGGTCTGAGCGATTCAGGAAAAAGTCAAGCTTGTAACAGAGCAGGTCCTTTTATTCTAATGAAAATAAAACATTAAGAACACAGATTTTGCTGTGTGCTTCTGTGACTATTTCAACCAAGGTTTCAAAACATATTCAGGCAATATACACAAGGTTTTTCAACCCCCCCCCCCCCCAAAAAAAAATAATCCCCACATCTTATCTCGTTAACATGCTTTCATTACGATTAAAAAAAAAACATCTTGAAAATGCAACACTTATGACAATGCATAGCAGCAGGGCAGACAGGCATAGTTTCAGACCTCGACTCTCCTTAGAATAAGATGTGTATCATTCATTGCAATGCCTACGAAGAAAAGACAGCAGGGAAAGAAGACGAGGCTTGGTTTCTTGTACTGAGCATGTAATTTAGTATTAGTGTATTTTCCATAATGTCACATAAAAAAGTTTAAATTCATGTGTGAACTTAAGTTAACTTTTTCAATAAAGGTAAAGTTTAGTGTGTCTTACCTTGAGGTATGCTGCTGTCCATTAGGATGGGGTTTCCAACAGCTTTTCTGACATTCCCAGCCTCATCAAAGGTGACTTTCAAGTATCCAAGATATTTCCCAAAGGCGTACGCCTGGACCACGGGCACATTTCTCCCATCGTTAGATCTCACCATACTAGGATAAAGACCCGCTGGCACTTCAGTGGATGGGGGTGTTCCTGCAGAGGAAGAAAATTATTTGTTTCGTGGGGCACTGCCTCTTGTTTCTGGTTACAGTGATGTTGCAAACATGCCTTGGAATTTGCTTAGAGACAAAAAGAGAAAAAAAAACATAAACCTTTAGTGAAGCACAATCACTAGGATGGATCTAAACGTGAAGTTCGAATAGGATGAATAGGATGAAAATACCAGAGTAGAGGAATGTGTTGGTGTGTCCTCCAATAACGACATCAACCCCTCTCACACGCTTGGCGATGTCTTGATCCACATCAAAGCCTGAGTGTCCTAGGGCGATGATTTTGTTCAAGCCCAGTGTTTCCAGTTTATCCACCTGTAACTGAAGTGCCTTTATCTCATCCTCAAATTTCAGGTGAGGGCCTGATGCCAAGAGGAGACAGGAGTAATAAAACATGGTCACAAAGTGCAGCATTCAATGCTCTCACTGCTGGAAAAAAGCCAAAACCCTATGGTGTAACAGATTCAGCAGTGTATATCAGCAGAGCTTTAACTCGCCGTGCATAAGGTGCAACAATTTGCAAAAAGCACATTAAAGCCTCAACAAAACAGCAGAATATGACTTTACCTGGCATGGATAAGAAAGGGGTTTCGGCAGTGGTGTAGCCAACCACTGCCACTTTCTCTGGGCCTACATCGATGATTGTATAGGGCCTGTAGCTGCCACTCAGTTCTGCAGCCAGTGTGTAGTCAGGTTTAATGTTGGCACTCACCACAGAGCAATTTACATTCTTGAGGAAGGGCTGGATCAAACCATCCACTCCATTGTCAAACTCGTGGTTTCCAAAAGCCTATTTGACATTTTTTTTTAAAAAAAAGGGAATTTTATTATCTCATATAAATAAAATCAATAAAGTTAAAGCTAGGTGCAATTTTTTTGCTAAAGAAACTTTTCTGAGAAAAAGCTAAAATCAAGCACGTTCAGCTCTGTTTTGTGGTAAATCACAATTGTTCTCACCATCACGTCATAACCAAGTTTGTTCATGAAGTATGCTGCTTCTGCCCCTTTATAGTAGTTGAACCAGACAGTTCCCTGAAACTGGTCTCCAGCATCCAGAAGCAAGACATTTTTCTCCTTTTTTCGTATCTCCGACACTTTAGTGAACCTCCTAGCGACCCCGCCGAAACACGGACCCTCAGATGGACACTTCCCCGAGTCCTTGCTGGTCTCTTCAATGCGTGCGTGGACATCGTTGGTGTGAAGCAGAGTCACCTCGAATGTTGACGCGTTGCCCCAAGAGTTTAAAAGTAGAACGAAGTAGACCGAGGCGAGAAGATCGTAGCGGGACCACCAGAAACTCATCGCGTCGCTGTGCGTAAAAACGCGCCGGTTACCCAGGGCGTCAAGACCATGAAAAGGGCATGGGCGTTTCTAGTGAAGTGCTACGTGTTGATGCACAGAGCAACACATAAACTTAAACACACAACGCTGAAGTTGGCATCCGATTCAGCATAAAGGGCCATTTCACTTAATTTTTTTTGCATTTTGATCCAAGTACCCCTCTTTTGATCGGCCAAAAAAGGGTCCTGTATGGAAACTACATTACATAGACTGCTCAAATCTGGATGGAATTATTCTAAAGAGGCTGTTGATTCATTAAAACCTTGTTTGTGATTTGTGAAACCTTTTTCTGATTTGTGAAAATGCAGAACAGGGCCATTTTACTGCATTTTTGTTATTCTGCTCACACTAAACAGGGTCCTGTATGGAAACTACATTACTTAGACAGCTCAAATCTGGATGGAATTATTCTAAAGAGACTGTTGATTCATTAAAACCTTGTTTGTGATTTGTGAAATCTTTTTCTGATTTGTGAAAACTCAATAAAGTTAGATTTTCACCCTTTTTTTAGGTCTCGGTCACATAACAACTGCTCTAATTAAAAAAACTACTGCACCTACACCCTTCAAACCTGGACTACATTATTCTCCTCTTCAAGATGAATGATTAAAACCATGATTTGGATTTGTGAACCCATTTTCTGATTTGTGAAAACTCATTAAAGTTACATTTTAACCCTTTTTTTAGGTCTCGGTCACATGACAACTGCTCCTGAAAATTACACCTAGTCTTCAATCCTGGAGTGGATTATATCTATATACCTGGCTAAAGATTTTTAGCAGAATGAAACAAAAAAATCAAAATAGGCCATTGCTTATTGGTATGACATGTCTTTGCTTAAAAATAACAAATGTCAAACTTGAAACTTGGAATAGCTTTATTTCACTACTTTTTTTAATTTTAGGTGTTTGTACGCCTCTCAATTTCTCCTTGAATCTGCATTAGTAGTGCTTGCCTTTCGCTGTAAAAAAGAAATGTTGTTATGAATAACTTAAAATAATTTTCTATATTCATATATATTATTTCATGTTGCTTTTATCCCTTTAATTATCTTACCTCTCCTCCATGTGTCCTTCCTCAACTTTTTTCACTGCCTCTGCCCTGTTCAGTCCCTTTTTCTCTTGTAGGGCCTTCATCGATGACTGCATGAAATACAAATATTTAATTTGTAAGACTCTTTGCAAAAAAACAAACAAAAAAAAACAATTACTTCACGTTTTCATAAGGGTAAATTACTGTCATGGTGTAGGTATTGGGGTTAGGACCCAAAGCTGACTAGAAAACAAGGGAGCTAGGAGGAAACTAGGATATACACATAATCTAAAGAGAGAAGGGACAAGGAGGAAAAACTAGATAACAGGGAACTGGGAGAAAACTAGAAATGCACAGAATCTAAGGATGACCAAAATACTCCACAATAAAAAGACTGAAAGTAAAACTCAAAACAGAAATGATTTAAATCAAAACAGGATAATAAGGGAGCAATCTAGGAAGGGAACTAAAGGGACACAGGTAATACACAAAAATATAAGATAAAAAACACAGAAAACTATTATACAAAATAAACCTTAATGTACAAAACAAAAGCCAAACCCGAGCAGTGTGTGACAATTACAAACTTTTCCTTTCTCGTTAGCCTAACATGTTTTATTATTTCACACCCTGCTTCTCTTCACCTCTTTCTACCTAATTTGAGCAGAATAACAAAAATGCAGTAAAATGGCCCTGTTCTGCATTTTCACAAATCAGAAAAAGGTTTCACAAATCACAAACAAGGTTTTAATGAATCAACAGCCTCTTTAGAATAATTCCATCCAGATTTGAGCTGTCTATGTAATGTAGTTTCCATACAGGACCCTTTTTTGGCCGATCAAAATGCAAAAAATGAAGTGAAATGGCCCTTTATGCTGAATCGGATGCCAACTTCAGCGTAGTCTTAAACACAGGATAAGCCTTTTCATTTTTTCTGTATTAAAAAAAAAGATGTGATACAAAATATTTTCAAAAGCTAAACTTTTAAAAATGTTGTAATTTTTGTCTTTCCTTTTCAGATAAAATAAAATAATAAACTGTAGAAATATGGAAACACCATGTAAAAACGATTTGGAAAAATGGAAAAGATTTTAAAGTACTGTAATTACTGTATTAATAACTGAGTAAATATTTTCAAGACGATAATCACCATTAAAACGGCTATGTCACCAAAAATGGTTGGTAGCAGGTAAACTAATTTCTCAGCTTGTCCACCCTAAAGCAAAAAGTTTGTGTTTTTTGCACATTGTTGATCTATTCCTTTTTAGAAAGATCATTCATCCAAAATAAAAGCCTTAGATTAGACTTATATTACCTGATAGTTGATACCAGAGGTAAGTCTAAATTTGGACCACAAGATTTCAGTTAAAGCGATACAATGTAACTTCTCAAAAAGCCCACTCTGGAGCTCCCCCTACAGGCTTGGAGGTAATGTACGGTTACACTGTCGTAAATACAACACCCTTTCGCTTTCACGTTTCACGTTTGTTGACGAACCGGCGAGGAGTCAGAAGGTGCAAGCTATGTCGACCGAGAAGGTAAGAGTAATCAAATGTACCTGGGAGCGTGAGAGGGGTCTATTTGTTTTTGTGGTAGGTGTGCCAGAAAGCAAGTCGAAGTACTTCCGCTCAGCTCCCGGGCCGCTCCCAGGCCGGTCCAGCAAAGTTACATGGCGCAGTTTTTCCAACTCAGACCCCCGAAGGGCATAGGAGACAGGCCAATCGTAATATTAAAACTCATTCTAGCCGCACATTTTTTTTCAAGCTGTTATTTTAAGGTAGAAATGTTACATAGTATTGCTTTAAGCCATAGGACTGATTTAGTAAGAAGTCAGATTTTTTTTTTTTTTTTACACCTCACAACTTCTTCAATAATGTTGAAAATCAGGCTGTTACTTTTTGTATAGATTATCTACACAAAATACTAGGGGGCTGTGTTTATGGTTGTAAAAGAAATATGAGATTCATTGTAAGATGCATTTGGTGAGTATTGGACTTTAGTCTCCTCTTTGGTTTGAATAACTGAATCCTTGCACCCAGCAGAGGTGAATGTTGAATACATGTCTGTCACCCATCAGCACCCCTTAGTGGACAGGCGTACTGTGAACACAAGCGTTCAAGGAGCAGCAGATGAATATATCCACCCATCCATCCATTTTCTATACCCGCTTAATCCAACTGTAGGGTTGCGGGGGGTCATCATTGGGCGAGAGGCAGGGTACACCCTGGACTGGTTGCCAGTCCATCACAGAGACAAACGAGACAAACGAGCAAACAGCTGGAGTACCCGGAGAGAACCCTCGCATAGACGGGGAGAACATGCAAACTCCACACAGAAAGGGCCCCAGCTGGAAATTTAACCTGGAACCCAGTGCACAGTGATCAAGTAGTAGAATCAGTAGGAGACTTAAGTAAATCAAAAACACAGCCTCATATGATAAAACAAGTAAATCACAGCACAAATGTTTCTGTTTGGATTTAGTCACAAAAAAATATCTGTGCGGAAACTTGACAGCAGCTGAGAGGGATTAAATGCTGTCATGTATGAACAGAGTTATATTTGAATAATTTTACATGCATGATTGCTGATATACCACCAGAGACTGTCAATAATTTGTGATGTGTACATACATTCACATCTGCATTGCTGCATTCATGCATTTAGAAGCTGATGATAAAACAGAACATGACCTGCTCATCAAAACTTCGCTCATGGGTATCACAAATGGTCCAAATATCTATATAGTACATCTAAAAACTATAGTGCAGGTCATTTGGTTGTCCCTCATACTGTTTCACCCAAAGCCTTGAACTACTAGCACTCTGAGCTGTGTGGTCTGCACCACCACTGAAAACCCAGCAGCTCACCAAATGATTGATGTGTAGCCTCTCGCAGTTTTCGCTAAAAGAGCCAGAGGCTGCATCTGATGCAGTCTGACACGTGTTGACACAGATAGACAGATGGTATTGTACTTGTGAAGTGTAAACATTCCTCATATATAACACCCGATACCCTCGCCCTCTTTTTCTTCTTTCTACTGCTTCTTGAGATGGCTAAAAGCACTTTACAGACCTTTGCTCATAATTCTATATGACAAGGAAGCTCTGATAAAGTGGGATGGAAGTAAGTCTTCATGGGAAATGAGCAGACACACATTAACCCAAGAAATGATCTGTTCATGTACTCTTTTTCAGTGTTCCTGGAACGAAACAGCAACTGAATTGAACTTCAAACCGCAACCTTGCATTTTTAGACTAAATCATGACATGCATGTGTGTGAGTGTCCTAAAGAGCAAGTTAGGGAAACAGAGAGAAAGACCACATCTCTCAAATGTTGACACATTCTAAAATTCCAACAACACATTGAATTTTATTTTTATTTTTTTTACATCTGACTTTATTCGCTCATTTATTTCAATTTGAACTCCCCTGGTTACAAAAACCACTTTCATTGTGCTAAAGTTGTGAGACGTGTCCTGTCCTGTAACTTTTCACCTAATATATTAGTTCACTGACGTTTTCCTAGTTTTCCTTCATTCACTCATTTGCTATTTTTTCCCCAAGAGAGCATGTTCATTTTGTAAATGATGCATGGTACCAATGGACAGTAAAGTATTGCATGCTTTAAGGCAAAGCTGACAAGACTAACCTTTTGATACATCTGGTTTTAAAACTAAACTAATCTAAAGCTAAACTGTAAAATTCACAACAGTAGTACCCAAAAGCATAGATAATGTCCTCTCAGTCTTTGGTTATATTCTTATACTACCATGTGCATTTATTCTTTTATCTTACTTCTATTCTGAGCCTGCCCAAACAAAACTAACAGAAATCAGGTACACCCTTATTATGACATTTAGTGAGCGTTTAATGAAACATTTCACAAACAGTAATGATGGTATTTATTATTATAAGAGCTATGCAACAGGCGACAGTCACTGCTATGCGAATTAAACATGTGGAGCAACATAACACTCAGACTTCAGTTAAGCTTTCTGAGTACCTTTGATTAATCAACCACTTTGTTGCTATTTCAATGCCCCAGAGCACCATTATTGATCACGGAGTGAATTGTGTTGCGCAGTTAATCTTTCCAGGTAACATAGCTGCCATAACTAATGTTAGTGATGACTGATTGGCAATGAATAAAAATGTATTTCAACCATATTACAATGGAACACATTGAAATTAAATTCCTTCCCTTTTCAGTGCATTTCAAACATAATATTGGGGGAATGTTATTTATCAATCTTCAAGTTTCTGCATTACAAGCATACGGTGGTTTAAAGTTCCCCAGCCCACAGGCTTGATTTGATTTTCAGATATTGCTGATAAGCTGATGGAATTTCAGCTTGCTTGTGGCCATCCTGCTGCTATTCACACTCCATGAGAAATGACTATTAGACAAGTGCTTATAACAAGTGCCGTGTCACGTCTGAGTTTTTGTCATGTTTTTAGTTCCTGTTTAGTTTTTAGTTTTGCCATGTTTTAGGTTAATTAATCAATAATCAATAAATCGAGTTTTCTTTTGGATATCTGCATCCATTTCCTATTTTCACGCCACACATCACCACCCTATGTGACATGTTGTTAGCTCTTATCTGCCTCCGGAGGATTTAGTTTAGCAGAGAAACCTGAGCATTTACGCAAACAATCCCACACAAAGTCAGACATATAACACCTTTAAGACGTAATAAGTTTAATTAATTTCATATTAGGTACATACATTATCAGGTACTATAGGTCAGTTATATAGTAACTGCAATCTATACCAAGGTCCTATTCAAATGAGGCTATTTGTGATGCAGACCTTATTGTTTGAAACTAAGGATTAATGTAATGTAACAGAATCCCTATGACTGACATAGTGGTATCAATCTGGCATTTATGCCATGGGTTATTAAATCAATTCTGCACTTGCTTTTTGCTCTTTAAAGCATGGACAGGCTCCAACTTTTAAGACTCATAACTGGCTGAAATGAGTTTCCCGTACGGCCGCTTTCTAACTGGACTTCCAGTCAAGCCAAAATGAGTCTGACCAGAGTAACATTTGCCAGTTATCAACACCACTTAGCTAATGCTCGTCACATGGCTTACTCAAGGGAATGAAATACTGCTTTAGACAGTGTATTTTAGTAAACACTTTATCCCCTCTCTTTTCTCAGCTGTAGGCTCCAATATTTTACATGTGAGTCAACGTACAGGATGTGCTCAATCAGGGCACAGCCCTCCAAAAAGTGGCACGATCCCCTACATGACGGCAACAGCTTCTTCATACAATCATCAGATTTGGAGAGTTTGAGCTCAGAAAGCCCCCAGTTGTGAATAGATGCAGTTATCTCTCTCCAAACATTTTTAGCTGGAGGCCTTTGAGAGCTGATTGGCGGAGCAGAAAGCATCATGTCCCACTAGACCAGCCTTGGGCACACTGCAGAGGGACAGCTCTTGTAACATGTCAACATATGTCCTATATTTGATGATCTCATTGTACCTGAAAGAAGCCTTTAGGTTATACACAGCATTGGAAGAAGTCATTTGATTTCTAAGCAGTGTCGGTAACACTACGTAACTAAATAAGAAAGTTGTGCAAAAATGTGCCAACAATAAAAACCCCAAAAGTAATTCATGAACCAAATGACCTGTTTCAGATTGTTTAGGGTTTTTCGTTTAAATTGTATTAGTTCATCAATATACCAACATTATTCATGTGTAAGCAAAGTCTTTTTTTCTACTGTATGACCCATTCTTATCATATTGAACATAGAAACTGGACAAATAAGAGCAAAATCTGAAAAACTGATCCCTGCAGTGAAATGACCCAGTGGTTCTTTTTAAAGTTCTACAAATTAAAGTTCTACAAATTCCTGAATAATCACCTTTATTATTTCATGATTAAACATTTCTACCCTTATGGGGATAACAATGCCATGCTTCCATCAAATGATGAGTTCAATTAGTAGTCTGATTGAAAATATACAAAAACCCTTGCCATAACATGTTATGGCACAAGTTCACCCTTCTACATTTGTAAAGGTGCATGTATTGATCATACAATAACAAGAAGAAATTGAAGGACATGCATGCAACATTAAACTTTTAAGTAGTTTTGAAACTGTCACCATCGCTCAACATGTTTTGGTGACAGTTGTAACATGAAAGAAATGCATGAAAACAGATGTTACAGGCCAAATGTAGTTATTAGTGTTCGCCTTAAAATGACTATTTTAGAAGCGAAATCTTAATTTAGCAAGTAACTGGTAATGTTAGGACCTGGCTTGTGGGGCCACAGCATGAAATGGCGATTGATGAGTTTTATAGGAAAACATGGAAACAAAATAAAAAAATCCCACCAAAGCAAACAAAAACTAGTATGATGACCCAGCAGAGACAAGAATGGTAAACTGCCAGAGTCACGGGTCATACCTTACTTTCACACCTTCACAGGTGCAGCCAGTTAAGCCAATTAAGGCAATGAATTCCATGCAGCAAACAATCACCGGCACTGCATAGCCCATGTTGGAGCAAAACAATTCCTGCTGATAAAAATATGACAGACACGGAGGACTTCATAACTGCTGCAACATTATTCATAGTCAAAGTAATGCCAGAGACAGAGGTGAGCCTTTTTCTTCTTTTGAAACATCAATATGAAAATGATGTTGTGGTTTTGTAGGCAAAGTTTCTTTAGAGATTTTTTCCATCATATTCCAAAATATGGAATATTAAGCATGTTAATCAGAGGAAAAGGTTATGCCATTTTTAATATTTTTTTTGTTCAAACTTAATATTGATATTCATGGTTATGTGATAAGAAAACACAAGACTGTTTCAATCAGCTGAAAGTGAGTGAATCTTCCAATTTGTTGGAAGTGATCTCTTAACCACGACTAAGATCTAATGGTACAGTCTTGAAGCGAAAAAATGAGGTTTTGGTATGACGCCTTCAGGTGCCTGTCAGGTCTTACTATGACGAACATGTCACAGGTTCTGTTTAAGCACTGCTCATGAGTCCACATATTTATTGTGCAGTTTTGGGTGTACTTTCAGGCCCCAGATTCCAAACGAGGCTGACCTAGCTGCTCAGATTGGTCATTTCTCCCATGTCTCATCTCATAAACACATGGATAAGAAGTAACCATTCCCTACAGCAGTGGTTTTGGGTAAGTAGAGAGAGGGAGGGCTGACTCTCACAACAACATGGGATCTGTCCTGATTTGGGTTTGCCCTATTTGGTCTCAGCTGCTACAGCTGTCAGTTATCAAGGATAGAAATAGAAAAATAACATGAAGCTTACTCCACAATATGAATTGAAAATGCTTTGGATTGACTTCAGTCCAAGAAAATATAACAATGCAGCAGGGTTACTCAGTGTCTGTAGCATAGAGAAAGCAGAGCTAAAGCCAGGATGCTGTTGATCATGTTCTCTTTCAATGCTGAGCGTAAGGTGATACTTAAAGTGACACTTCTCATCTAAATGTTAATGAAGCTACAAGTGACTATATGTTAGGGTCATTATCAGACTGTGTGGTTCTCAGCTCTATTGCATTTTAGTACCTTTTTAGCTCCTTTATTTTACAGCTCTCATGTGCTGAATCACAACTTTCAAAAAACAGGTAGCTGTTTTAGGCAATAACCCTCTGAAATGAAAGCCCGTAATATGGACTACTTGCAGAACACCAAATGGCAGACAGACATCGTTGGTGAACACAGAGGTAGCAGTAGCTCAACACAGAGCAAAAAGTGACAGAATCTTTTCATCTCTACTGTCCAGGTTCAATGTGGAACACAAACGTCAGGGCAAATCCTCCAGCTGTAAGCTGGTGATCCACGACAAAATTCTCCTGTGAATGTTTGTTGGCACGAACTTGACCTCAGCTACTGAGGATACAGCTCGTCACAGTATCTAAGACACAGTGAAACAAAAAGAAGCTCAGGCCACATTCAATACATCCATAATTTTGAACAAGCATAATTCATAATTTAAAAGTCAGCCAGCAAAAGCAATGTTTACATAAAAGGAAAAAGACCGTACATTCCTCTACCCACATTTGGTGCTCTATATCTGCTTTAAGGATCACCGGATGGATACCTTATCGCCTGACTAAAAATAGGACTTTCCCAGGTCAGTGTGAGATTGGAGGTAGCTGTTTAACTGTGCTGTGATCGTGTTATCTCCTCTCATATGTGTTAAGATGATCGGAGATAATATAACCGAGTCACAGAAATCAACTCCTGCTGCTACTTCTGCTGCCGAACTGGGTCTCACGTAAGCTTTTCATGCAGAAAACCATAACCAGGAAACAAAACAAGCGTACCTTAACAACTCAAATAGCCTAGCACTCTTATTCTGTTTTGTGTATGTTCATGGAATATGACCCTATTTTCTTAATTTTTCTGATTTTTCTTTTTATTTATTCATTTTTTTTTTTTTTTTTTTTTTTTTTTAACCATTCCCTCAACACAGCAGGTAATTGCACTAAAGATATTTCAGAAAATGCTGCAATGAAACCAAAAACGCATTAAAAAAACCCAAACACGATGGTTAGAAAAAAAACAACACATTAACAAAACAACAAAGAGAAAACATATTTTGGAAACTATGAATTTAGAAGCAAACGCACAACCGTACCGTAAATAAATATTTGCCCATCTTGAAACCGATGGCAGCAGCACATCTCAAAAGTTGGGACAGGGCCATGTTGACCACTGTCCAGCATCCCCTCTGTCTTTACCAACAGTCTAAACATCTGGGAACTGAGGGGACAAGCTACAGCTACTGGAACATCATTTTTGTCTGATATTGGATTCTAGCTGCTCGACAGTGGTGGGTTTGTACTTGGTGTTACATGATGCCCCAAATGTTTTCAGTTGAAAGGTCTGGACTGCAGGCAGACCAGTGAAACACCAATGCTCTTCTACGAATCCATTCTGTTGTAATAGATTCAATATGTGGTTTCCCATGAAGTGCCCATGCAGTGATTTCCATTACAGATTTACATCAGTTTTAATGCCGGGCATAAAGATCACAGAACCCCAATATTGATTCTTTGTCTGTGTCCCTTGCACAGAGATGTCTCCAATTTGTATGAATCTTTTGATGATGATAACATGTACCGATGATGTTTGTATATTAGTTTAATGTAATCATACACTGTGGAACATTATTCTAAAATGGATCCACAATCCCTTGACAGTTCTTTGCAGATTGTAGAAAGCTTTCAGATTGCGACATCTTACAAAACTGAAAATGCAACAACTCACAAAATGGGACAAAAAAAGAAAAACCCCAATTTTTTTTCAAAACTTAATTTTGTTGTCGTTTTCAACCAGTGCTGCTGTATGTTGCTCTCAGGTCAGTCATATGTAACAGAAATAATCATGCACTTTTGTACAAATGGTGGGGATGCTGGCTTTGCAGCACCACTGCCTGTGCATGAATAGCGGCAGGCAGTGGTGCTCAGTCAATGGGCACAATCATGAACGCACAGGAAGGTTTGTTTCACTGAGCCCTGCCAGCCTGAGGTTTCTCTCTGCTGAATTCTTACACAGAAGAATGACTGCCATTTGTCGCTGCCTGTTGGGGGAAGTGTTGAACAGGAACCCAAATCTGTTTTCTCTAAAAGCTAGTAACTTGTGGTCAGTAGTGGCAGCATATACTGTCTTATGAAATTTGACCAAAAATTCATAAAAGGCTTCCTGCAACACATGTAGTCATTTAATTAACACAAGAAGCAGCTAGGATCGGAGAAAAAAAAAAAAAAGCTGGTCACTATGCCATTTTCAAAGGTATATTAGGTATTTGCGTTCACCTTATGGGTTATTGGTCAATAAAACAGACATTACTGGACTGTTAAATGTTTAGTCTTCTCAGAAAATATCACTTAGGTGACATTCTATGCTCATTTAGATGCGCAAAATGCTCTTTTAACCTTGTAAATATTGGTTTATATGGATAAAAGCAGATACAGAAATTATAATTGTAAGCGGAAAAATTTAATTTTATAAGCTGAAATGCACATCAATTTAGCGTTGTTATCAAAAGCCATCTGTCTTTGGCTGAAAAAGAATGAAAATAAAATTGTGGAACAACATTCAACCAATAATACTCTGGCCAATAGCACATCTCTGGGAGACACTCTCCTAGTTCTGAGTGATTACTTTTTATAACTCCAGTTATTACAGATCAGCAAGTAATTACCTAGTCATCAGCAGGACCCCACAAAGACAGTAAAACAAGGATGTGTGTATTTATATGATGCTAATTGTTCAACAAAATTACTCAGGCTTGTTGCAGCCTGAGTGAGAACAGTGAGGGAACCTGAGCCCTGATATGATGCACTGAACGTTGGAAAGATGTTCAGCCTTGTGTTTAACTGACAGTGACCCAGTGCAAATGTTAAAGGGATAATTCACCTCTTTTGACATGAAGCTGTATGACATCCCATAATAGCAATATTATTTAAGAACATTTTCTTACCCCCCGCTGGGTACTGTAAGAGTAATCGCTTGGTGCTATTTTCTCTCCCTTGTATCACTCCGTGATTGCCACCTGCCGATAGACGCGCCTGTTACGGTGTTTACTGCTCGGAAGCAGGGGACTGCTTGGTTTGCACTTCGGTCTGCACAGTTTACACAGCCCGTAGTGATACGTAGGGGGAGAGAAATAGCCTCAAGCGATTGTGAGGTCTGACTTTTTCTGGATGAACGAATTTGTGATGCAAATGTATTACTCTTTTGAACGCATATTGTTTTAAGAAGCAAAACGCTTTATTTTTGTGGCCTCAGCCAACTAGCCGGACTACCTTCATCAAAACGCCAAAACGAAGCTGGAACTCTGCTCACAGTACGCAGCGGGAGGAGGAAAATGTTCATAAATAATATTGCTAGTATGGGATGTCATACAGCTTCGTGTCAAAAGAGGCGAACTATCCCTTTAATGACACACACCTTCTCTCACACATCAGACGTGCCAAAAGTCGCAGGATTTGGTGAGTGTGAACTCTTCATCCTAAATATTTCCTTGCTGCAAAAACAAAAGCTACATGACCATATTATGTCAGGTCTGATGAATCAGTTTCAGGAATTTACAGGATGGTGTGATATAGAATAAAAATTCTGGCATTTTCTAAGCAAAACACTAGATCCCCTTGAAGAAATATTGCTAGGCGCCAAAATCTGCAATTTTGCATCCCTTATGAGCAAGAACATCATGACCACCCCCAATGAACAGCGGCAATATTGTAGCATAATGTTCTGCTAAGTAAAAGCACTTGTTTTCATACTTTAATTGTAAGTGTCAAACAACATTATAGGAAGGATCTCTGAGTTTTTACAGTAGGGCAACTATGAGTTCCAGAAGAGACAGCTGCTGTGGAGGAAGTGAACATTACAGATGTTTTCACCCCTCAAACATGTGGCAACAGTGTTAAGCTACACTTATCAAAGCTTGCATTTTACTGCATTTGAAAAACTGGAACACGCTACAGCTGGAGTGAATTATACTAAAAAGCATAAGTCTGTCTGCACACTGGACTTTAGCTACCTGCAGGTTTGGCCATGAATAGTTTGACCTGGGACAGCTAATAGTTGAGTAGGAAAAAAAAATCCTACAATAAACTACCTTTTCATTAAGAAAAACTACAATTCCTTGTTCAGAGCAGAGAACCTAGTGGATGAGACGAATATGGAAAGTTTCAAATGTGCTTTGATACACACTTAAAACATTGCAGCTATATGAATTTGTTGTGTTAAAATCTTAAGTTAGGAGACAAATGAGTATAACACACCAAAACATGTGACTTGGTTTTCATCAATTATCAATGTTCCAAGCGCATATCACAGCAGATCTGATGGCTTGTTGAAACTTCTGATTCTGTATGAAGGTCTGTTGTTAATGACAAAAACTTTACAACTTTTCACAAACCATGACATTAAAAGGTTACTCGTGGCAGTGGTTTGCAAACACTTGGCAATAATAACACAGCTATTAATTACAACTTTTGAACCGTTTACAAAGTAAATGGACTGTATTTGTATAGCGCTTTTCTAGTCTAACTGACCACTCAAAGCGCTTCTAACACTACATGCCACATTCACCCATTCGCACACACTCATACAGCACGTCTACATCTATACACACTACGTGCTTTATAATCATTCACACAAACATTCATACACCAACGGATTTATCGGTAGGCATATCGACGTGTCTTGCCCAAGGACACGTCGATATGTAGCCCATGGAAGCCGGAGTCGAACCACCGACCTTCCGATTGGTGGGTGACTGCTCTTCCTCCTGAGCTACAGCCGCCCCAATATAGTACAATATAGTAAAATTATCTAGTACTTCTCACACTCTGTGAAAAGGGAAATGTTACTTTTATGGGTAGATTATGTTAGAAAGGAGAAACAAATGGGCACTATGACCCTGCAGAGGGGGGAGAGAGAGAGGGACGTGGCTGTGGTCGGTGGGCTTGTTTGATGTCAGAGTTTTTGAAAACTGACACTTTGGGTTGGCTCACCATTCATTCACAAGGGGCCTCAGGAGTCACAGGTTTGAAGAATGTGTGCCCTACATGCGGATTATCGGTGACATTCTCTCAAATTTTGAGACTGAAGGACGCACCGCTCAACATTTACGCAGATACCTGCTCTGTCTATTTTGTTGGGTATTTTTGCAATAACGGTTAGGAAGTTTTTCTTTTATGGATAAAAAGCAGAAAAAATCGACTTCCTGCGATGAATGGATATTTGCGTCTATTTTGGTTTCTTGAAATGAAATCCTGATGTAAGAGATAAAAATGAGGAAGAAGGGAGTATTATTTCATGTCTCAGGCTGGTTGTGCCATTTCTCTGACCAGATGGCACAGGTAAGGCGATGTTCACCAAAAGAAAGGGCTCCTTAATTGATAGATATCGGTGGGCGAAATCAAAGTGACAAAAAGTTATGGAGCTCTTCAGTCAAGTCGAGGCAAGTCAGCCCGTGAACGCCACAAACGACAGTTATATTTCAGATTTAGCCACTGTTGATGAGAGCGCAGAGAGTCTCGTCTATCAGATCAGTCTGGCTGTAATTCTCTCGGTTATCACACTGGCCACTACTTTGTCCAACGCCTTCGTCATTGCAACAATCTCCCAGTCGAAGAAACTTCAAACTCCCGCGAACTTTCTGATCGCCTCTCTGGCCGTCACCGACCTGCTGGTGTCTATTCTGGTGATGCCCATCTGCATCTTGTACACGGTGATCCACACCTGGACGCTCGGGCAAATAGTTTGTGACATCTGGCTCTCTTCGGACATAACGTGTTGCACTGCGTCCATCCTACACCTATGCGTAATCGCTTTGGATAGGTACTGGGCCATCACGGACGCAGTGGAGTACTCAAAAAAGCGTACGCCGGCGCGTGCGGCAGGGATGGTGGCCACAGCCTGGGTCATCGCCATCTCCATCTCCCTGCCGCCTCTCTTCTGGAGGCAAGTGAAAGCGGAGGAGCTGACCAGCTGCAGCGTCAACACGGATCACATCTTTTACACTATCTACTCCACTTTCGGGGCTTTCTACATCCCTACCCTGCTCCTCATTGTTCTGTACGGGCGGATATATGTGGAGGCTCGGAAACGGATCCTGAAGCAGTCCCCGAAGAAGGTTGGGAAAAGACTCACCTCTGCGCACTTGGTCACCAACTCCCCTCAGTCCGCGGCGTCCACGACCTCTCTACAATGCGGGAGACACGACACCCCATCCAGCGACACCGGGTCTTCAACGAGTGTGAACCAGGTGAAAGTGACGGTGTCTGATGCGTTTTTGGAGAAAAAGCGTATTTCGGCAGCTCGAGAAAGAAAAGCGACAAAGACTTTGGGGATAATCCTCGGCGCCTATATTGTTTGCTGGCTTCCGTTTTTCATTTACACATTGGTGGTGGCCACATGTGACACCTGTTTTAACCCTGAGTTGTTCGACTTTTTCACCTGGTTGGGATATTTAAATTCTCTCATCAACCCGATCATATACACCATGTCCAACGAGGACTTCAAGAAAGCTTTTCAAAAACTTGTGCGCTTCAGATGTTGTAGATCGTGAACTGTTACTTCAGTTGCCAATAAGATTTATTCTTTTTTTTTTTTGTTGTTCTATCTCAAGCTCTAATGAATGACAATGCACGCATTTAGTAATGTCTTTATAACTTAGACATTGTAATATGTGCACAATTGCAAAAACCTCCATCATTTGGGCAAAAATGAAGATCAGGGTAAAACATGAAATGTTCTAATATAATATCCATAGATCTAAATTTATTTATAAGAATAAAAAAAAATAACTGAAAAGTATTTTAAAAAATATGTTCATATAAAAAATTGCTTGTATACATTAAAATTTTTACATGTTGGTTGTGGCGGTGAACCTCGGATTTCCACACCTCACTGAATTACTTCCAATCCGTCATCGTCACACATGTGTTGAGTTGTTTAGTAGGCTATGGGTGCCGATGTGGATTGTACCTTGCGTAAACAAGAGCACAGCTTGTTATTCCCATGTGATGGCTGACCAATTGAAGCGTGTAATCACACAGATCGTGAACATCTTACATGAATTTTTTTTATTTTTTATCATGAGTACATTTTTGCCAAAAAGCAAATAAGATTGTTTTGTTTCTAAAACTCATGGTTTAAGCATATGTGTATGATTTTGATCACGGACTGATTGCGGCTACCACGTGCTTATCCTTGTTTAGAAAGGCTCTACTTTCTGTAAAATATTCTCACAATGTCAAAGTCAAACAAAGTGCAGCTGATATTTACCCAGCATAGCAACTATGAGTTCAATTTTGCTGAACAAACACTCCCTTGTTTTACTGTGCGTGTGTGGGTCTGTTTGCTGCTACATTAAATATATATCTACAGTATGATATATTCCTGTGTCTCATGGTTTGCAGCATTATTGCCACAGATATTTATTTCATTGTCGAGTCTTGCCTGAAGAGCCAAAAAAACAACACAAAGCAAAGGATTTGTCAGGATAACATGAAAGAAAAGAATGTTGTTGTAGGATTTGTGCAATAAAGGTTTTTACGTATTTGTCTGGCACAGGTATTTTGAGTACTGGCTTTAATGCAATGTTTAGTTGCAATATGAGAGATCAATGACCCCAGCACAAAACAATGACGTCAAAATAAAATCCAACAACCTCATGGCGCTCTTGTATATATGGGACATTAAACAGTCAATTTAGAAAAATGAGTCATTCCACGATACTAACTGCAGGTTTTTTTTCTTTTTATGTATCCTGGCTTTACCGTTTAAGCTATTCGCCTTCTTCCTGCCTTCTAAGTATCTTCCTCCAGGCACAGGAAGAGGCATCTGTGTGATCAACACCTATCTGGGAGTTACGATGGTGCATAGCGCTCTAATGTACTCCAGACGGTGAAAGGCACTTACACACATGATGTTTTTGTATGAGTTTTTCACAACATGCAAGGACAATGTTGGAGCAGACAAAACCTTTCTAAGAATTAATCAGGTCAGTTACTGTTAAAGTCTTTCTGTCGCCTGCGAGCGGTTGACAAACAAAGATATTTTAGAGCATTAAGACCAAAGTATAGCAGCAAGATGGTATAACTATCTATATTTATTTATATATATATATATTAGCACACACACACAAAAAAGAAACCCTGAACACAAAAGAACAGGAGATGCCGTCTGCACATTGAAAACTTCAACTTTCCAACCTACAAGGCTTTCCTGAGGCAGACGTCCGTGAGAAGAAAAAGAACAAACCAAAACTATTATGCTAAGAGCACATAATGTCCTCAAAAAGGATGATATAAGAGGCTTGATGTGAGAAATGATTAAATGGAGTGTGCTCAAGACAACCCATATCAGTAAGCAGAATAGGTCCTAAAGACATTCGTCTTCATCTTATGAATATATCTCATTAATTAAAAAGTAATTTCCCCCAAAAAGTACATCTTATGTATTCAGTTGAGTGTCAGTGTATATATAAAGAGGTTTCAGTTTTCAGTCCTATAGAAATGTCAAGATGGCGAAAAAAAAGTACGAGGCATGCACGATTCTGAATTTTTGCAAATATCTGAAATGCCAGTATTGTCAAATTCAGTTTGGCCAAACACTGATGTGAGTGGTTATTCATAAACACACATTTTTCCACCTAACTGCAGGGAGCATCAAATCTCTTAGTGGAATCATGTCCATCCTGATACAACAACCAAGGCAAATTTGATTTCATTCACATGTTTTGGCCTGATGTGGATATTTCATTGATTATATCTAATGGCCAGTGATGACCTGCCAATCTCACTGTCACTTTGCATCCCTGAAAGCTACCATAAAGAAAGCAGCAGAGGCAGAGCCATTTTTTTTTTTTCATTCCACACCTCTACCTGGGACTAAACTTAACCGCAAGGCAGCTTGACAGCACAGAGTGTGACAGTGACATATCGTGTCAAGCACCTAGCCTCAAGCCGAGGTCTGGAGCAGGTTGCAGAAGTGTGCGGATTCTTTCTTATTCTACACCAATATTTTTCAGTCTTCAGTCCCCACCAGAGATGATCCATGTGACATTCCTTAGCTCAGCAAATTGAACCCCTTCCTTCAGTTTTATCAGACTCTATGGAGATGCCTAAGGTTTTATACAAGCCTATTTCTCATTAAAACCAGACCTTGATAGCGAGTTTGGTAGAGTTCATTGGACATACAGTCACAAATCTAAGCATGGTTCTGAACGTAGGGGAAGGATTACACTAAGCAGAGATGATCCAAAATTGATCAGTTAATCTTTTATGCATGATGACTGTTCATGAAAAACCTGTTCATAAATCCTGTTCTAAAAACTGTATTTATGGTATTGTATATCCAGTAAAATATTGCATTACTCATGAGGGCAGCCCTGCTGCTGCAGCTGCAGAGCAGTGTGCACAATCCTCTTCCTTACATACGATGATTGCACAGTGCAGGCAAATATGTTAATTACACCGCCACCTTTTTCTTTTAGCTGAATGTGCTGCATTATAGATGTGTCACAGGCCTACTGTGGAGTGAAGGACACAAGGGCCTGTCAGGCTGAACACATGAATAGTGAAGCTATGAAATTTTCTTTCACTGCATGTAGTTTTGGTCAGCAGTTTCATAGTTTGGCCCTTTCTGATTAAGGAAGGTTTGCAACATCGCATGGAAAAAGAAGGCACAACAGACTTAATAAAGTATCTCTGCAAAGTGAAAACAATTGACTTTGAGGAGTCAGCAATTTATTTTGTGGCAGGAAAAGGTAAGGATATTATTGGTGAATAACAAGTAGACACAAATTAGACACAAATTCTGATATTAGGTTGGATATGATGCCAGTGGAGATTAAACTTTCACCAAATGTAGACATTTTTAAATCCAGGTTAAAGACATTTCTGTTCTCATGTGTCTATGCATGAAATATCTTTGAACTTATCTAGACTGTTGCTTGTTTTTAAATTAATTTAAATGATTTTATTTGTTTCTCTTTATATTCTTTTATGTATTTTTTTAATGCTTTTTACACTCCCTGCTGCAATGCTTTTATTTTATGTAAAGCACTTTGAATTGTTTTTACATGAAATGTGCTATATAAATAAATTTGATTTGATGATGTATGACAGGGGTAGGCAATTAGCGGCCCGGGGGCCAAATCTGGCCCGCCATCAATTATATCTGGCCCGCAAGATTAATTTTTTAAATATGATTTTTCAAATATATTTTTCAAACCTCATATTTTATCGCCTGTTTCATGAGAGACGCCAGGAGATGCAACATTCAGCCTAATAACAGTGCATAGAAGAAAAAAAAGTTTTAAATTTAAAAAAATTAAATGCATTTATGTAAATCCAGAATAGAAAAACATGGCCCGTAATACCATTGTCAGAAAAAAAATTGGCCCGGGTCCAAACTTAATTGCCGACCCCTGATGTATGATATATGGCAGTATTGTTTAACTATCATCAAAATTTGTATTTATCTGTACATCCATGACAAGTAGAGTGTTCTTTTCAGTTCTCTAGATTCCAACTTTTAGGTTTTTCATAAATAACCTTGTATTTCTACGTTTGGATATTTCAGACATGTTTACTCCAAACACATGAACAGCTCCACTAGGTTAAAAATCTCAAAATAAAACCGCTGGCTAAACAATAAATTTGTGCGAAAATCTCATGAATGTCTGGAGATAACAACTAAATATTGAGTCAAAGTTGAAGATGGGGAGTTGAAGGTAAAGCCATTTACTGCCTCATTTATACCCACAAACACGAGTCTCAGCTCATGTGTGGCTTAAGGTGTCAATCACAGCCTTCAGTGATACATGTTCTTTCCTCTCTTACCAGCAGCTCTGTGGCCATGAGCAGTTTCTCTGCTTTTCCACAAAGTGGGTCAGTTTAAAGGTTCCTAGCTCTCTGCATTAGATTCTCCTCCAGCTTACCTACATGTCTGATAATTCAATTCTCCGCTTCTGAATTATACAGTGAGATTCTTTTGCAGCCCTGGCAAGGAGACAAGCTGCATTCATAGCTGTTATTTGAACATAAATAAAATAGACTTAGTATTGGAGAGTTAAGAGTGATTGATTGTGGGACTTTTTGAACTGTCACGCTTTAGGCCCTTAGTGGTACAGAGGATGCACATACTTTGTGGAATTTGGTTGTTTTATGGTCTGTCTGTGAGGTCTGTGGCAGGACACAGATGCGGACTTCGGAGGAGTAAAAGCAAACTGATTTATTATTTCCAGAACAAGGTTAACAAAAGGCGCGACTGGGCCAGATGACAAAACTAAACTGTGAAAAATAAAACATGAATATACTATGACAAAAACAAAAGACTTGACATGACATGAAAAACACTTATCTTGGATTGAAGTGGCATGAAAGGTGAAAGGATCTCACAATGAATGTGAGAAACCAGAGAGACTAAATACTGAGGGAACTGATGAATGACTGGATGCAGATAAAGACAATGAACAGGTGACGTGAGTGAACTAATGACCAGAACATGGGGACTGAGGAAAAAACAATGGCAAAACTAAAAAAAGATGAACTTAAAACTAAGACGTGACATAAACTAACACATGATAAAACTCAAAAGAACTAAAGACATGGGGAAAACCCCATGGACATGACACTGTCTCCTGATACTCTGGCATCCTCCCACCATCCAACAACATGCACATTACCATACCAACACGTAAAAAATGCATTTTCATGTCACATTTGTTCAGTGTGAGAACCTTCTATAATACTTGTAGTCACGAACATGTTATTTTTTGTCTTACTGTTTGGCCGCAACAATGGGCCTTTTTTTTTTTTTTAGACACGATGAAATAAAAACATCCTCCATTGTGGATTTTTGTTTCAACAAGCGCTTTGAGGTATACTTATGGCATAATTTACATTTTGTCTATTGATCTTTTGATATTAAGCATGAGAAGGAGTATTGAGATGGAAACTTTTCCAGCACGTTGGCTCATCCTTCTTTTCCCGAGCAATAAAATCTCAAAATGTCATTGACGCTATTTAAATTTGCTTGACAGAACCAAATTCAGAGTTCCCAAAGTTCTTGCCACACACTGAGCAACACACAATCAAATTTTTAGATACCAAATGATGAAGCATTTAGCATGAATATGTCCATTATAACTTCAAACATCCAACACCAGCCTTTAGGTCTCTCTCCTGGCTTCTTTTAAACAGCAGTATGGGACCACCACTGACAAGTGAATTGAGAAATATTGATTTCCTCATTCCAGAGGAACCTGTCAATGAATAGGCTATGTAAGGGATATGTGAACAGTCAGATTTTGAAGTTGATGTGCTGGAAGCAGGAAAAATGTCCAATGAAAGCATCAAATGGCTCAAAATCTCTGTTGGCTAATCTTGAAAATGGCACGCCATGTGGAAGGTTCTCCAGTTGCTGAGCAATGGACAACCAGAGAACAAGCTGTAGGAGCATGGGTGTCTGAGATACAGGGAATGTACTGAAGGCTCTGCGGCCTGATTCCAGCCACAATGCTGGCTGATGAAAAGATGAAAGACCATGCAGCCCATCACAGCGAGCTGTCAACTGGAGGTGTGAAAACCAGACTGGTCGGCGTGGACGTGCTGAACCCTGTCCACTACAGAAAGCACCTGCATGTGAGCAGGAGAACTGGAGCAACAGAGGAAGGAGGCCTGATCTGACTGATCACAGCTCGTGTCCTTTATGTTGTTTATCTGGGGACAAGTTGTCAGCAGGATCCACTGTGGGAGGAGGGCAGCAGGTGGAGGCAATACGATGATCTGCTGGGAAATCCTGGTGCCTATGTGAACGTTACACTGATTGTATATGCATAGTATGTTAATACTGTGATGCCTGTGGTTGATCCAGTCATCATTATAGAGAGAACTCAGAATCTGAATGTAGGAGGGCACAGTCTGGTTTACTTGCCAAGTAAACCTTCCATTTGCAGCTGCTTATCCAGGTCACCTTCTTCTCATTCCAGGGGAACACAAATTCATCTTTAACAGATGCCAAGCCATTTTAAAATATGGCTCAGTTCTGAGGTGCAGATCATTCCTGATTAGAGTGAGGCCAACAACCATGAAGGAAAAAAAAAAAAGGGGAGAAAAATATTTGAAACACATTTATGGTGACCAAGGGGCTCAGGAAAGGGAACAGCCTCGCTGGAATTTGACCGGGTGCTTTTCCTTAACAAATTATAGAACTGTAATTGACAAGTGGGTAATTTATTTCAACATGACTGCAGTGGAAGGAACATGTAGGCTATCAAATGAACCAAATGAAAGTAGCGCTACACGTTCTGTCACAGCCACAGATGACCATATTACTCCCTCTGTCAGACTAGACTGAATGGATCTTGTCATTTTCCAAAGCTCATGGCTGATAGGTCAAGGTTGTAACACAGATTGACAAGTGAAGGCACAGCATTGACAACGAAAAATGCAAAAGATCAGTCTAGTTCAAAGCTAACTTTATTCTCAAAGCTGAAATCTCAATGTAGAAAATTGATATGCTGCGATTGATCAGTTGGAAAGTTGGTCACCCTTTCTTTATTTGAACATTTCCATAAATGAAGAATGCCATATTGGTCCTTTCACTGCTACGAATTTCAAATGTAGTGACAGAGCATAGAATCTTCCAAGGAAAACAGGACTGATCTCCTGGTAAAGCTCTGCTGACATGATTAAAACTCTGAGCCACTTAATCACAAACCTAAAATTGCATCCACATTCAGAAGCGCGCACACACAAACAAGGACGTAGATCGGCACCATTGTGGTAGCCTTACATCAAAGCCATGCTTCAATTTGACAGGTATTGAAATTTGAGGGTACCAGATCAGTCTAAATGTGCTTCATGTTTTTATGATATTTTTGTACTAAATCTGCTACAATCAAACCTTTTTTAAATGTCAGGTGTTTTCTTGAAGCTCATGCACCTTATAGATTTATATTCCACAGTGGATTGAGTTGAGGTTCCTGTCATGCTCCCGCGTGCTTTAAGCAGGTGAGGATTAACAGCTTGACATAAATGCATATCTTATGCACTGTCAATGGACCAGACCTCCTACTCTGCTTCTCACTCTTTTCCCTTATTCTTTTCCCGTATTTTTTCCCTTGCCCTACAGTTTCTCCACAAGTATGATTTAACAAACCCAACCTTGCGTGGACTCTTTATGATTTAAAAACTACATTAGGCCAAAGTGTGAATAATTATGAAGCTTAATGCTCTTCACCCCCAAGAAAATCTTTTTTTGACTTTAATTGGCATTAGTTTATGGAGTAAAAACGTGAGCAAGTGTTGAAGACTATTCTGTGGACAAGGCAAAGTCTAATTTATTTTTATTATTAATGAGCTCCTGTCCCAAGTGGTCATATTACAAGATGCAAAAATTTTCAAGAACTAGCAGTTTGTGAACAATCCACCAATTTAGGCAGATTAGCTACAACTTAATTTGAAAGTGAAATGGAAAGTGAGATGACTCATATTCTTCTACTCAGTTCAGGTTGCTTTGCTGTCTGCTTTACCAGAAAGTCTTTGTTTATTTACAGATGAGAAATAAACTCATAGTTCATCTTCAGTTTTGCTTGTGACTAACGGCTGGATTTCTTTTGCTAACCTGGGTGTCTCTTTTTTGGCCTAGTGGATCAAGACTTCTTTTTCTTGGGAGGGTAACAGTAATCTTTACGTCTCTAAGTTATTACTCTTTCTTTTTGAAAAGAAAAGCCTCTAGGTCTAACTTTGCTACTCTGTTGTAAAAAAAATATATATTTTTTTAATGATTTTATTGCCTTCTTGTGATTTTATGTAGCTGTAAAGCACTTTGAATTACCTTGTGTACGAATTGTGCTCTACAAATAAAATTGCCTTGCCTTGTATTGTTATACAAAAAGCAAGGCATTCATTCTATTCATTATCAGTCCTGAAGACAAGAGAGAGATATAATTTTACCAAAACTACAAATCTTTAAATCTTCTCAACATGTGACAAATCTGGGTGTTCTTTTAGACTGAGCTGGATTTTTTTCCCCACATATTAGAAATGTAACAAAGACTTTATCATCAAGGATTTTATCATCTTAAAAATATTGCCAGTCTGCCAATTTCTCTCTCTTGCCAGCACGGAGGTGAGACGTCGTTCCACTATTATGGATCTCATCTGTGGAACAGCCTGCCAGAGAACCTCAGGGCTGCAGAGAATGTTGATGTTTTTAAAAAAAACCACACCTTTTTAGTTTAGCTTATAATTAATTAATTAATTTTTAATTATTTTCAATATTTATTTTTTAATTATTTTATACTTATTTATCCAGTGTTTTTCCTCATGGGGATCTTCCACACCAGGGACTATGCCTACTCGGTCTGTGGGGTTGTTGCCGTGGGGATCGCCCCAGTCGGGGTGGCTGGGGGATTCTGCACTGCAGCCCTGGCTGTGGAGTGGACGCCGGCCTGCCCTGATCTGGGCGGTTCCCCGTGGTGGCGGCCTCTGTGGTCATTGGTGGGCTGGCTCCCGGTGTGGACAGATCCCCAAGATATCGTTTCCTTACTTCAGCATCGAGCCAGATGTTGATGTTTATTGTTGTTGATATTGATTAAGATCAGATTTATTTGTCATGCATGTATGCATGACAAATAAAATGACAAATACACATGAAATTTGTCCTCCGCTTTTAACCCATCCAAGTTGGCACCTGTTGACACACACATGCACATGCACATGCACAGGGTCACACACTCATGGAGACAGATGCCAACCTGGAGCGGTGGGCAGCCATTCCCAGTGCCCGGGGAGCATAGGGGTACGGTGCCTTGCTCAAGGGCACCTCGGCCATGACAAGGAGGTGGACTGACACCCCTCCAGCTGTCAGTTCCACCAATGTTTTTGTGTTTTTGTTTTCTTGTGTTTGGCATTTTGTTTGTAAATGAGAATGTACCTCTGACATGTTTTAAGTTTCTAACAGTTTTAGTAAATTAATAGAATAAAGGGCAAGCAGTTACAGACTGAGAAGCAGGCTTTTGTGGGAAAAAAAACACACTTGGATGACTACAGAGTCTGAATTAATGGCTTTGAGCAGCATCATATGACCACTAGAGTGGGTGCCTTTTTGGGCGTCCTTGTAACCCCCGGGCACTGAAGGCACTGACCATGTGTAAATGCAGCGTCACTGGTTTAAGCTGCTGTGTAGACCTTTGCTGCATGAGGTCCCTTCTCTCCCTTCATCTCCTTTTCAAATTCCTTAGGCAAAAAAAATGACGAAACAGGAATATTCTAAAGTGCTCACGCAGTCATGCAGTAGGCACATTACCAATTTATGTAAAATAAAATATCAAAATGCATTAATGCTCACTTCAGCAAGGATACTCAACCAGTTTCTGTTGAAACACACTACTCACGCTATACATTCAGCTACTGTACTTGTATATAAAAGCATTTTCTTTTAATACTAGAAGCTTTTCTTTTCACAGACTCCAAATAATTGTGTCACATCAGGGCTGTTGAGCATGCTGCCCTCTGTTGGTGTTTCAGAAGTCTGGGCCTTTCTGTTGCATGATGACACGAGTGGGAAGCACATGAATGAGATCCCTGTCAAGCACATGCTATAAAAATACATAGTTAAGAATAAGCAGGGTACATATCGTATAGAGGTTGTTACAGATGTTGTGATTTCATGGAAAGGTAAAACCCATATTTTTGTTTTCAAATTAAAAGTAACATGAACTAATCTAGTGATGGTTATTTATCTACATTTGGGTTCCCTCTCCTGAAATGTTGCGGTGGCCATTATGTGCAGAACAGAACAACACCAAGACTACAAAATAGAAAAAAAAAATTAAAGAAACATTCTGAAATCACTACAATAAAAGTGAACGTGGTGCAAAATATTCAAAATGATGTTTCTGAGGGTGTTATTGAATTTATTTTTTATGCTGTGTTTCTGATAATGGCTCAAATGGTTGCAGTCTGCTCGGACTTCAGTCACTGCAATACTCTGATTTGTTAAATGTGTTTTCTCGTGTGTCTTGTGAAATGTGGTAAGTTTATTTATTTTTTGTTTGTTTGTCTTTTACCGTTTTATGAATTTTCTGTGTTTGTTTCTCCTATTGTGCTTTATGTTCTGTTGGGTAATGCACCCTAGGGTCACAGTAAGATATAATCAGATTTAACTGAATTTAGAGCAGTTAATTATACCCGAATATGCATTTGAGAGATAAAGCGTTAAACATTATAATCCACTTGCTTTGCTTGACCTTAAATCTTGCATTGATAGGGAGGTCATCAGAAAAATACAGCCTTTAAATGTATAAATACTGTACAGAAAATTATAATACATCAGTGACCTCCAATGTTCTTGTTGTGCTGTCTTCATGTTGGTCACTGAAGTTCTCTGTCCACCTTGCATTTATGATTTTACACAATTAATAAAAAGGCTGTTTACAACACTTTAGAACAAAGGCTTGTACAACAGTGGCTCAGTGAAGCAACTTCAGGTTCAACCCTGGGTTTTAGATTCATAAAGCTGATTCACTTCTGATATGAGTGTATCACCATGGCTACTGGGCTGGAAAGCTAAACCGCACAATGGAATGATTATGTCAAATACAAGTGACAGCACTGTCTCCAGACTATAATCAGTTCTCTCGGATGAGATGAGAGCATCTCATCTCTGTCCTCTCCCAGGACTCAGATCGTCTACACCTCTGCGCTAACAGCATTTCTGTTTGTGTTGACACTATGAGATTGAAAGTAGTGTTCTTGTATATAATTTCTTTTTTTTTATCTTTATTAAAATCAAAATCCATCCATTTCACATACCTGCTTAATCTGGGTCATGGGGGAGGGAGCTGGGGTCTATCCCAGCTGCCAACGGACAAGAGACAACCTGGACATGTTGCTAGTCCATCACAGGACCAACACAGACACACATGAGACACAAATTAAATAACCATGCAACCTCACACTCATTCTTACAGTTAATAGAGAATAACTGGTTAACTTGACATGCATGTTTTTGGATTGTAAGCCGGAGAGAGCGCGTGCAAACTCCACACACAAAGGCTCCAGCCAAGATGTGAACCAAAAACCTTCTTGCTGTGAGGCGACAGTGCTAACCACCACAACACCATACGGCCCCATTTAAAATCTAAATTCAAATTTGACTTGAAATGATCAGATTTCTTTATTTCTTTCAAGCACAGGTTGTAAAAAAAAAAACCTTGCCTTATTCTCAGTGTATGTTACTTTTCTCACAACACATTAAGAAAAAAATATACCAGCTTTTCTGGCTTTGGCTGCAGTAGCGGTGAGACTTTGAGCCTATGTTAGGCTACCCAGTCATGGTAAAAAGAAAGGACACAATCTTTTAAGGTTTTATGTATCAAGACATAAATAATCTGATTCTTTGAACTCGGTAAATGGTATCTCAAATCAACAACAACACATATTATACTTTATCGTTAATTACTTAACTTGCTCAGCAAAAGTCAAATCCAGAAGTGGTGTCAGAAGCAGTGTGATGTGTCATTGCTCATAATTATGATGTTTTATTTATCTAATTTGAAAGATAAGGAAAAGATACCCTAGAGTATGTTGAACCTGCTTCATTGTACAGGCCCTGGGTTTTCATTGTAGTTTTTACAGGTATCTCAGTTAGGACCTCCAGTGCCAGGGTCACAGGCTGATGTCATTGCAGGTATTAGCACACTGACAGGGACACTTTCACTGCCGCAGGTGTACTAAACCACAGCGATTATCAGCCCAGAGTGGATTTTCCCAAAGAGGAAAAGTATTTCCGTTAAAGGATTTCCATCTGCTATCTTAGGTACTCATCTGCTCTGGTCTCCTAGGACAGGTTAAAGCACAATAGAGATGAATTCTATTTTGTATATACATGTTATGATTTTTTTGTTAAACCTTACAGGCAATAAAAAATTAGAGATTCTGAGATAAATCCCTATATTATAATGTCTTCATTTCATGTCTGTTCCTGTTGATTTACATAATACTGCCACTTAAGACAATATGTAAATAACGCATATAAGGCTCCCTGTATATTTGATATTCAGGTGAAAACCGTATAACAAACTAAATGCCTTCTTCTGCACTTTTGCAGAATTTACATTTACAGCCCATGGACTTGGAATCAAGGCTGCACTGTGGTTTGCGGTTAGAACTATATATTCACAGTGAGAAGGTTCCTGATTCAAATCCCAGCAGTGGAGTTTGCATGTGATCCTGTGCATGTGTGGGATCTCTCCGGGTACTCCGACTTCCTCAACAGTGCAAAAACATGCATGTTAGGCTAATTAGTGATTTTAAATTGACCTTAGCAGTAAGTGTGACTCTTTGTCACGGCTCTTTGTCTCATATGTCTCTGTGATGAACTGGCAACCTGTCTGGTTTGTGCCCCATCTCTTGCTTGATGGGAGCTGGGATAAGCTCCAGCCCCCATGAATTAGATTAGAAAATGAATGAATGGATGGATGGATGGATGGGGAGTTTTGGGTAAAAAAATCTGCATCATCAGTATCATTGCATGGTTTGTGCCTTGAGACAATAATATAATGTATAAAATCTTTTCTACCATTGCAGTGCAGCACATACAGTATGAAGATGTGTATTATATGAAAATAACAACCTATAATTCAGCACTAAAATGTTATTTAAAGATACTTTGGTTAAATTTAATAAACAGTGCTCACATTCAGAGTTGAATTGTTCCTGACAGCTTTGATTTTGCTTTTACTTACAACTTTAGTGATAAGCAGTGATATGAGTTATCTTTAACAATTTTCCATGTCAATGTTGCAGAATGGTCATCTGATAATTTTGGTGTCAGTTTAGTTGGTTGGTAATTTGGATGTGAAGTCAGTTTGGAAATCCTAAGAACTTCAAGTAAACCTAAATAATTTTTGCCTGATGAAGATGACACACATAATAGAAAGGATGTCTTTTCCTGTGCCAGACCCTGTCAACCAGTGACACCCTGGCTTTGTCCCTGATGAAATTACCCCTTCTGACAGATGGCAAGTACCACATTCACTCTGTTGCATAATTAAAACTGACCTCTCTAAATGAAAGTAATCAGCTAGTAGTAGATAGTCTAGCATGTTTAGATAAAATCCTGGATGAGATCAACAAAGATTTGTTTATCTTGGGAGGAATATGAAGGTGGCACATAAATATTGAGCAAACTTGGGGAAAATAATTGTATGAACCTCAGCTTTAAGAATTAATTGCATTATGCATAATTAATACTCCACAATGTGAGTGTGGGATCTGAGTGTGTTACATTTGTTCTTAATTTTCACCTTGAACCTATAATTATTGACCTAATCTTGACTGAGACCTGATTTGTGACCTCAGGTCTGACTATACAGTCTGACTAGAATGTGCAGTTTAATTAATCATTTGAAGCTCAGGAATGGAAAGAACTGTCCCCACAAATGTGAAGGAGGTATACTTTAGCTTCTTTTAGTATGCTGGCTTGAAAGCTGTAGAGTATTGCTATAAGAGTCTGTGGTGCAGATGAAAATGATTTCTCTGATCCCAACCAGTCATTGGAGACAGGTCATGAAATTTAAACATCTAATCCAGACCCATGTGCAAGTCTGATGTTTAAAATAAACTGGGGAGAATTTAAAGCTGCAGTCTGCAGGATTTGTTGTTGTCATACGTAAAGTCCTAATTTTTGGCATTTTAAGAGTTTACATGATCTATCAGAACGCTTGAAGTTGAAAACGGTGACCTCCGTAGTCGCAAAATGCAAGAAATGCTTATTTTTTTTAACCGAAAAATAAAAAGTTATTCAACTTCCTGTCCCGCCCCATCAAAACACATGAGAACTCGTGCACGTCTACGTGCACGCCAGATGCGCGTACACGACTCCTCATTCATCAACTCACCTGTCATTTGCGATCATGGAAGACACAGTAAGTAGACTAGCCCGTAATGAAGTTCAATAGTCTAGATAAATAAGCATGGGGACGAGCCTACCTTGTATCGCGCGTGCACAATCAGTGATTGACAGGCAGCAGAGCCCAGCTCGTAACCTGATTGGTTACCTTTTACCGGTCCGGTCTGCAATTTTGTAAACAAACCTGCTGGCTTTGGAGGGACATAGTGGGACATATAGGGGACCTAGAGAACTAATTTTTTTTTGTATTGGGGTATTTAATGTACTACTTTCAGAATCCCTGGACAGTTCCAGGCATTATGCTTGAAAAAGAGTTGCAGACTGCAGCTTTAATAAAGGTATAAATAAAGGTATGAAATAGAAATAAAATCTTGCTACCAAAGCTGACCAGTCCCTGCAGATCTGAGACTCACACTTGTCCTCTGCAAAAATACCCTAACATGTATTTTGGGCTTAAAGCTTTAAGAAACTTAAAAGGAGGGCCTTAAATTAAGTTATATCTATGACTTGAAGCCAGAGCCAGCATCTGAGATAGGTGTGATTTGTTTTTTCTTCTTGGTGCTTCTCAACATTTTGCTTAGCTCCTGTCAAGGTGGACCCTCAAAATGTGTCCACGTGGCATTTGTTCAGTCAGACGGATATTATCAGTAATTACCGGTAGGTTAAAAAAAGTTCTGATTGATGAATGTTTTGCTAGACTTCATAAAAGATGTGTGACTGAGCAATTATGTATTCTTTACACACTGTAAATGAGGAACTGGGTGGCACTACAAGTTGTGTGTGAAGGATCGATGAGATTTGTCAGTGATACAGAAGTTTGTTTTTAGTTCTTTAGAACAACTGCGTTTGTTGGTTTTGACATACAATGTCGAGGTTTCAGGCTGATGTATGCAATGTCATAAACCACCACTAAAATAATATTTCCACGTATGATACGAGAGTGGATGGACTTGTTATCTGGAAACTTCAGTTCTAGAAACAAGTTTCTCCTTGTAAGTCAGGAACACACATCTCCACAAGTGCTTTAGAATAAGCTCATAGGTGATTCAGTTCTGTAAGGTGGAATATTTGAGTGAAGTTAGAAATGCTTAAAATCCCACTCCACTCCAAGGTTAAGTATCAATCCTTAGCTCAGATCACTGTGTCAGAAAACCATCTGGATGGATTACGTATATCATGAACAAGCTTATTTACAGCAGACGAATGGCTAGCAACCAACAAAGCTAATCCTCTTAGGAGGAAGAAGATAGGGTGGAAACATGGACCGTTCCCACCCTGATTGACAATGACAGGAGGGAAATCTTCTCCTTGTACAGCCATCTCAGCTCGCTTATATTGAGCAATGCAATGCTTTCAGACGCAAAATAATTTAGGACGGAACATGATAACTACTCAAAAATCAAGCGAAACAAGACACCCCAGGAATTACTTGGTTCATTTGTTGTCTTGCTCACAACGGGGTACAATTGATTAAAAAAAACAAACAAAGAATCTCAAGCAGGTGATTCTTTGACAGTGAAAACATGAGCGAAAAGGAGGGACAGAAATAATAGAAATTTGTCACAACGGGTGGGCAGGCAGGACACGGACTCAAGAGAAGTAGAAAGCAAACTTGGTTTTATTTGGCTGAGCCGAATAACAAAAAACTTAAACTGTGGGACGAGAACATGACAAAAGAAAAACAAAAGACTTGGCTTAACGTGAAAAACACTTAACTTTGAGTGAAGACGTAGCGTGGCATGAGGGGTGAAAATCAGGTAAGGATATCACACTGTGACAGGGGAGACTGGAAACTAAATGGGGAACTGGGAGTGATTGGTGACAGTGTGCAGCTGGGGACAATGACTAACAGGTGACGTGAGTGACAACTAATGAGCAAACAGAAACTGTGGGGAAGACAATGGTAAACTATGAACTCAAAAACAAAACATAAACAACCTAAAACATGATAAAACATAAAACTAAAAACATGGGGAAAATCCCATGGGCGTGACAAAATTAGACTGTTCTAAAGCTGAACTCTGTGGCTAAAGAACAACACAGTTTCAAACTTCAAGAGTAGGTAGTGTGCAGTACAGTTCAAAACTGCAATCCTGACTTCACCTTATACCCAAATCATTCACTTTCGAGGTAGAGATTTACTGGCACAGAGAGGATATGGAGTCAAGTAAAAAAAAAAAAGAAGAGGTAAGGTAAGTCAATGTGACATAAAGAGGCGGGCAGGAACACACGATGAGGCTGCGTGTCAGTAAACAAGCCACAGCTACTGTGGTGAGTTGGCAGATCCCCATGTTAGTTCAGTTGACAGATGAGGGTCCAGAAGGTGACTAACAGGATGAGGCCCGGCGGCCACGTGGCCCCGCAGGGATTACAAGCAGCAAGAAGTAGGTAAAGAGATTAGACCCAAAACGAAGCTTGCTTTTTTAACCTCATCACTGTTGTCACACTAACAGCATAGAAGGGAACTCTGAAGTGGAAATACCATCGGTACCCCAACTCTCCTTTCTGTAGCTCCCCTCCCTCCCTCGCACCCACTGCTCATTCATCCGTGCAGCCACCAGTCTACAGGGATCCAACTGCGCAGAAGAACCAACTACTGGGGAAACGGAGTCAGAGCACAGCTATAGGAGTGGACTGGGCTGCCTTGTTGGGTGTGTGCTACGAGTTTGTCAATGCTGATGAGGAGACTTCTGCTCACTCTCCTCATGGACTTAAGATAAGGAGATTCTGGATTGTATTGTTGTTCGCAACTTTCTCTTTACAAATGATTACTTTGGGCTTGAAGACATAAATTAGCCCACCATGCTTTTAAAGTCAGGAGTATTCCTCACTGTGTGTCTTTTTACCCTCCAAGCAACTCAAATCAAAGGTAAGGATCGTGTAAATAGATGAAGAATTATAAACAGTGATTGCTTTTGTTGTCATACTGCAGATTTAAGTTGCTGCATATGTGGTTGCTGCACAGTTCTCTGAACAAGCTGACTTGCATTTTATGAAAGTTCAGGTATATTTGTGCCAGTAAAATATTAATAAAATACAAAATGTTCACTCCTTGGCAGGAGTAGAGTTTTCTAGATGTAAGTATAAAATGTCAGTTCAATTTCAGCAAACATTTAATTTTCACACAAAGAAAATTTCAAAAAGGAGGTGAGACGTTTTAAGGACATAAGTATTAATTAAATCAAGTCGGCAATGACATATGATAGGTGCCACCAGGATAGAGGTCAGAGTTACACCAGTACTAATGTTTGGGTCCACACTGGTTGAAATGTTCAGCTTGATGAGCTTGGGTGAGCTCATTATCCTGAAGGAAACAAAAGCCATTCTGTTCCCCAGTGTTGCAGGACGCTAATCTTTTCTGGCTTCTAATTCTGCTGTGAGGCCCTTTTGCGGCTGCACTGGGCATTAAGGCCCACTTCAGCACTCCCAGTTCTCACGCAGCTCCCCGTGTCTGTGCATGTGCACGTCGTGCGAGCTCCAGCCGGCCTCCAGCTTACAGATATCCAAAAGCCTATCAAACAGCTGTGGCGTGCATCTTAGGAAAAACACTGACATTTCTATGGAATTTCAAGCAATCCTCCACCCTGCTGAAATGTTTGGTAACTATTTGTTGAATGGATTTTCTTGACCTTCACTCAACTTGGGGATATTTGCCCATTAAGCTGTGAGCTACAGTATCAGTGCACTCACATTCTTTGCATGCTCTTGATTTGGGGCCAATTGTGAGTTTAAAGAAAACAATATTGTTTATTTTGGAGATCATTACTGGTGTGTATTATGGTTTTCTTTTTTGTTCTCAGACTTTAGTGACTTTTAGCTTCGATCAGCACAATGTCAACCACACACAAGTGCAACATCTGCATCAAACAATGACCTAAAATTATGAACAAACTTAGTCTTAAAACAACCATAGATTTAAAAAAAAAAAAAAAAAAACTTTTTAAACTTTCATTATCGTGTATCAACCCATTTCAAACCCCGGGTCATCAAATACTTAAAATTCTTCTTCTTCGAAGCTTGTGACATCAAAGATGACTACTAATCATAAGACATTCAGTCACTTTCTGTTTTTTTTTTTTTTTTGTTCGTTTTATATTCACTACTTTACATTTGCTGTCACTTGTGGATTCATATGCTTCTTGGCTAGGTTTAGGAACAACAAACAGTCTTTAGTTAGCTTTGATAATAGAATGTGGTTTGGTCAACCTTGAAATACATCACATTTACTTGGCAAATAAAACATTTTCACTAAAGTCTTGAGTGACTGTGTGGCGAGATAATGTGATTATAGTTGAAAAGAAGCCTGCCTTGGTATTAAGCTACGCAGGCACAGGCTGATGTATATGAGGTGCCACCAGGGACATAAATCAGAATTAACTTCCATATACACATATGAAATTAAACTCTTCCACATACTATACTCAAAACCTTGCACAAACACTAGTGAAAAGCTCTCACATAAACTAGTGAACACATTTACCTCTTATATAACCTACTCAAAAGCTCTCATACACACTACTGAAAAGCTTTCATATATACTAGTAAAAACCTCTCATATACATATGTCAAACCTCTCATACACATATGTCAAACCTCTCATACACATATGTCAAATCTCTCATATACATATGTCAAACCTCTCATACATATGTCAAACCTCTCATACACACATGTCAAATATTTGTGGATTTCAGTTGAAACGGAAGGCATTTAAGTTGAAACGGAAGGCATTTCAGTGAAACAGGAAGGTGTTTTAAACCGGGAGTTGTAGTTTTAAACAGAAGTCATTCTGGTTAGCTTTGTGCATTTTGTGCAATCTCCTGCCGGTATTTTATGAAATAAAATAAACGACAATTGCTCAGCCACCCGCTGAATACCGCACACAAACAGCGGCATTACTCAACTTTATTTTGGCTTCAACGGAGACCCTGCAGCTGGCAAAGACATGCTGCGCTGGCAGGACGGAAAAAGAGATGCTAAGCGGCTATCCACCGAGTCCGGAGCTGGAGTTGAAGTGATCGGTTGCTGCCCAAGCCTTGTAGCATTTGACAGGGTCCTGATGGTCTCCGTTGTAGCTAAAATACTGTAGACGCGTGCTCGATTTTCAAGTGTAGATAGCACGACCGTGCCTTTCCGAAGCGCAGATGGCGTGACCGCAGTCCGCTGAACACCTCACACAAGCAGTGGCATTACTCAACAATATTTTAGCTTCAACGGAGACGATCAGGACCCTGTCAAATGCTACAAGGCTTGGGCAGCAACCGATCACTTCAACTCCAGCTCCGGACTCGGTGGATAGCCGCTTAGCATCTCTTTTTCCGTCCTGCCAGCGCAGCATGTCTTTGCCAGCTGCAGGGTCTCCGTTGAAGCCAAAATAAAGTTGAGTAATGCCGCTGTTTGTGTGCGGTATTCAGCGGGTGGCTGAGCAATTGTCGTTTATTTTATTTCATAAAATACCGGCAGGAGATTGCACAAAATGCACAAAGCTAACCAGAATGACTTCTGTTTAAAACTACAACTCCCGGTTTAATAAAACACCTTCCTGTTTCACTGAAATGCCTTCCGTTTCAACTGAAATGCCTTCCGTTTCAACTCAAATGACATATGTGTATGAGAGGTTTGACATAGGTGTATGAGAGGTTTGACATAGGTGTATGAGAGGTTTGACATAGGTGTATATGAGAGGTTTGACATAGGTGTATATGAGAGGTTTGACATGTGTATATGAGAGGTTTGACATATGTATATGAGAGGTTTTTACTAGTATATATGAAAGTTAAAGCTTTTCACTATATATGAAAGCTTTTCAGTAGTGTGTATGAGAGCTTTTGAGTAGGTTATATAAGAGGTAAATGTGTTCACTAGTTTATGTGAGAGCTTTTCACTAGTGTTTGTGCAAGGTTTTGAGTATAGTATGTGGAAGAGTTTAATTTCATATGTGTATATGGAAGTTAATTCTGATTTATGTCCCTGGTGGCACCTCATAGATGTAGGTTTACAGCGCCTTGGCAAAGAGAAATGATGCACATGTTTGCAAACATGCAGGACAAAGAAGTGTGATCCATCCAGATGTCAGAGTGACGGGTCACGGTCCACTATGACACCTTGATGGATCCCAGTTAGAGATAAATCAAGGCATAAATCATACACAAGAAAATGATGGATATACGGAGTGCAGTGATTGAGTTGGTTAACACCAAATACCACACAGTGACATGTGACATCACATACCAATAGTGATACACACACTGATTAAAAAAAATCCAAAACAAAAAACAATTAATAAGTGTGTTTAATTAAATTGAAAATAAAGTCTTAATGTGGGAGATGAAGCCACTGTCTGTGAAGCCACATACCTTGAGAGACAGATTGAGACTGGATTATATTACCATATTCCAACTGTCCCATAGATGTTGGACTAAAAGAGAGAAAGCCACAGTATTAATAATTGCTCTGCAGTGTTTCAATCAGTAGAATCTTCTTCAGGCACTTTCTTGGGTACACACATGATTGCACAGGGATGTGTCATCTTGTGTCTGCCCACTACAGAATCTGTTTGCACAGTTCAGTTTAAGAGATGCAGAATTCATGTACAAACATGGGCCTCTTGTTTATCTCTCCTGAAATACAACATGTTAAGCTACAAATTCTTTCTGAAATACAATTCTAGCAGTACAGTTATTTTATCATTGACACCCACCGTTTGTTTTTGTATTTCCGTTGCCTTTTCTTCCTAATCTAGACGAGGCGCAGTTTGTTATTTAGTTCTGAGGATCTAAAGTCTTTGTTTTGGGGCTTATAAATCCTGGCTTATTGTCTTAACAGGTCCTCTTAGATTTGCCAGCTGGCATCACAATAAATAGCTCTATTCAATAGTGTGACTGTCACAGTGTGTGGACTGGCACATAGGCTTTTGTAATGGTGCAAAATGATCCCCTTGAAATGCCTCAAAAGTATGTCTAATCTTTACAATTTTTATTTATTTTTACCAAGGTGTTCAGAAAATTAGGGCATCCTGTATCGAATGCCACTCTAATATGATATTATTAAAGGAAATTGCACATTTTCTTTCTGTAGTTCATTACAGTCTCTTCAGGTTGTACAGTTTCATCTTTATTCAGCAATAATCCACTTCTGTATGGATATTTCTCAACACAAACTCATTTTTATGTTTCACTGAGCAGTTTCAGTCATTCAACAACTGTTAAATTGCCCAAAGGCACCACAGCATCTGTTCCATCACAAAGAGAAAGAGTTGAACATTCACAGTCTTTTAAACAGCTCTGCGTTTCTTCCAGCTTTCAGACAAATAATTCCCAGTCACAAAGCAGCACACCCGACCTTTACGGGCTCCAGACATTCTTATGCTACATTGAACTTAAAATGCTAAATAAAAACTCATTGTAAAAAAACAAAGACAAGAATAGCATCTCAGTAACCAAACATGTACAATAAACTTTTTTCCGTACAACCAGATATTGTTCATAAGCAGTTATAAAACAGCAGCAGTTAATTCAGAATAACCAAGCTGAACAGATGCCATAAGACACCCAGTTGGATTAAGAATCAGTCAAATGAAATAATCCTTGGCAGTAGTGAGTGTTGGCTGATGGACTACTGTACTACAAGTCCAATAAAGGTTAATGTTTAAACTGCTCACTCAAGTGAATCAAGCTTTCCCACTGTCACTGCAGCCCCTGACCTTTTCCAGACTGTAAGTCACGAAAGACCCCAAGGCAAAACATTGTGTAGATAGAGAAATAAAATTAATTCAGCAGTGATGTCACATCAGGGTCAACCTAAGGTCTCGCACTTTTCCAGCCAAATAATTTGGATTTGTTTGCTGTTGGACATGAACTGACAACTACATGTTGCTGGAGTTCTTGTTGATAAATGACCCGAAAAAAAAAAAGGAGCAATATCTTACTCTAATGAAATGACTGTGTTTTTCGAGTTTTTTAGTGAAACTTTGGACGTGAATTTGCTTAAAGGGATAGTTCGCCTCTTTTGACATGAAGCTGTATGACATCCCATATTAGCAATATCATTTATGAACATTGACTTACCCCCCGCTGCGTCCTGTGAGCAGAGTTCCAGCTGAGTTTTGGCGTCCACGAAGCTAGTCCGGCTTGTTGGCTGGGGCTTGAAAAATAAAGCGTCTTGCTTCTCAAAAAAATATGCGTTCAAAAGAGTAATACATTTGCATTACAAAATCGTTCTCGATGAAAAAGTCAGACCTCACTTCACTTGGCGCCATTTTTGCCTCCCTTGATATCAATGCGTCAAGCCACCTAGCGATAGCCGCACCTGTTACAGTGTTTACTGCTCGGAAGCAGGGGACTGCTCAGTCTGCACAGTTTACATTGGACGCACACAGGACGCAGCGGGGGGTAAGTCAATGTTCATAAATGATATTGCTAATATGGGATGTCATACAGCTTCATGTCAAAAGAGGCGAACTATCCCTTTAAGTCTGAACAATCAACACAAGCACTATACTAATCAAGCACTATAGCAATGAGTTGCACATTAAAAACCCAAAATGTTTCCATCATCCAATGGTTGTGATACACGTCTGTCAAATGAAGCCCTTTAACCTAGTTTCTTTTAAGTTTGAGTGGTAAGTGCATCCCTGATGGCATCCTTATTGACATGGCATTTGATCATGTAACCATGATCCTTTCCCTGCTTCCTAAACCAAGCAAAATCAATGTTTAAACCAAAAACATTCTATATTATTGACTGTATCAAACCCAGAAATGAAAACAGTGTATAAAAATGACAGTTATATGGTGCTCTCAATCTCCTGTCACACAAAGAAATTTGCGCCACCATCCTGCCTCTTTCTTCCTCCGAATGACTTTGTCGCTTCTTAAACTAAAAAAGACGAGTGTGGCGACTGGTCTGATGTGGAGATACACATATAGGTCATATTTCCATCCTGCTGCTTGTAGGGGTGGTGCTTTACAGCACACCGATCTGAGCCATATTTACGGTATAAACAAATGGCCGTTATGACTGTTTTGAAGATTTGCAGTCATTTTTGGAGGTTATATTTTGTATCTACTTTTGGAAATCTGGATAAGGTTTTATCCTGGTTTTGAGAAACCTTGACATCCTACTTGGGGTACTCCAGTGGAAACCAGGATACTGACATTTAAACACCTGATAATTGTCTCAGGACATGGGCCGGGCTGGTAAAAAAATCAAAGTGGCTGAGATGATGAGTTTGAGCAACTAATCACACGTGATCAGAAACCTGGATATTTGACTTACCGTTTAGACATGGATATGAGTAATCAGGCTTCTCAAAACAAGGGCACTAATGTGGGCTACACGTAATGCACTAAATGTTTCCTCAGGTTTCCTCAAGCAACCATCAGAGCCACAGAGGTCCTAACACAGTGTTTGGACAGAATGAATAATAATAATTTGATCTGTAAATTGATCTAACAATATGAAATTGACAGAATGTTCTTTTAAAGTGACGATGTTGCATTAATCTATTGTATAAAGGGAAACGACATATCCTAAATAAAAAAAGCCAATGCAAAATCCAAAAATGTTTGGATTTTGCATTGGCTAGATTTTTGTCAGTGACATGTTGTTAGGTTGTTAACCTGTTAATGCTCTAAACTTTTATCCATACATATGTCACTAACGACGTGCATTTACATCTCTCCTGCAGACCTTCGTGACCACGGTTTTTCTGGACTAAGGGATGTAAAGTTTCGACACTTTCTGGAAACTTCTAGACCAATCGGACATGCAACCAATGTCAGGGCAGAGCAGGACAGACATCGGGTGAAGAGGTCTACAGTCTTCACTACAGGTGTCAAAGTGTGCCCCCAGGACACGATTAAAGCGATCATCGGGAGTCACCGGGCCTATTACAAACTCAGAGGTAGAATGAAATTACTTACGTACTTTTATGACTAAGCCTTTTAAAATTGCAAACTGACATTTTGTAAAATATTGACTCTTTGTGAAAAGAGAATAAAGCTATAAATCAAATTAAATAAACTGCTGACTGCACAGCTTTGATGTTTTTTGAAGTTAGAAAACATTGCAAATACAATTTCAAGCACATTTATTCGCCTTAAACATCCGTAATTCCCCATATGCGTGCTCATCTTAGTCTTTTCTACGAATTAACATGCACACACTGAAAATACCCTACTGAATTATTATGATGATAAATGCAAATTTCCCTTGTCCAAGAGAAGTGAATTGTGGGTGTTTTGAGAGATTAGAATTGCCATTGTGGCTGTTATAATAGGTTTGTAATCAAACTGAGCCGCAACAGCTGCTGTTGCATGTGATTTTTAAACTGAGGCAGATTAATTTGGTATGCTGGCGGTAAAAGGCATCGCTTCAGAAATTAGTTTGTCTGAGAATAAATTTCCCACACGCATCATGATATTGGACAATTTTATGCTCTCTTCACCCACAGAGCCGGTTGAAACGTGGTGGATCTTTGGGGGCTTTGCTCTCATGATTTTGATATTCTCAAAAATGTAATTTGTTAAAAAGATTAGTCTTTTCTGAGACAACAAGCAGTGGTATTTATTTGTGCTGTCGTCTCTAAATTACATCAAACAAGTTTTGTGACTTAATACACTTTATGAGTTATTGTTATGAAAATGTTATGCATTTTGTTTAATATTTAAAGCCACAGTAAAACGCTGTTCTGTGGGGGAATTAAAACCTAAACATAATCTCTAAATTATGTCTATCTCACCACATGCAGACATGCCAAGATCAATACAGATACCACTTGCCAGATTTCTAACTTGTTTTAGCTATGATTAGATGATGTCTTTTGTGTTTTTGATGGATTCTGCTTCTATTTCACTAATATTTGCAGAAAAAAAGTTACATGATTTATTTCTAGTTTGTCAGGAAGCAATATGGGAAGCGTTTCGGATCTTCTTAGACAGAGTTCCAAGCCCAGCGGAGTACGGAATATGGGTTTACACCTGCCAGCATGAAAACCTCTGCATGGATGACCTGGCCCAGAATTTCAGCAGCTCTCAGGAGCATCTGGACTTGGTGGCCAAAGTAAGTAATGCAGCAACCCAACAAGTTTGTACCACACAATAAAGTGGACATGTTATGATTTTGGTTGTTATTGCAAATCTTTAATAGCTGATTTTTATTATTAATATTTTCAGAGAGCTGCAGAGCAGACTGAAAGTGAGGGGTAGGTACAACATTTGCTTATGAAATTAGTGTGTAAATCTAACTTTAAGTTCATGGGAAAAGTCTGTTCTGTATTGTGCAAAGCTGCCAATAATACAGTATATAAATGGTTATCCTACCAGTCCATCCATCAGAAAATATTGAGGATATTGGGAGAATTGAATGGATGTTACAGATGTTGATTACTTCCTCATTCAAAATTCTATACTTTTGTTCTAAATTCTGACTTTGTTTAAATCTCTCAGTGTAAACTGTATTGTATAATTTCTGAAGAGTGGGGACTTAAGAGGAAAAGAGATTCCTAAAAGGTGAATGTTCTTTCATTTCCAGTTTTGTCGCTGGGACTGCAGAGCCGGACAGTGAGTGTAAGTTCCACATATGCTCAATAAAAGCATTAAATGGCTTTATTACCCCCCCAAGTGTCATTGAATGATTTAACTGAGGTGTTGCTATTTCATCTCAGGTAATTGGACTCCCCCTCCAATTCTGCTCCCAACTGAGGCTGATGAGGTAAATTAAGAAACCAACTTTAAACCAGCCATTTTTCATAGTCACATTTCAGTCCAAACGCAGCCAGAATCAGCAGTAATGACCTTCGGCTTTTTGTTTGCCAGATTAAAGAAGATTCCAACATCATTAAAGAGAACTTTGAGGAGTACATTGTTGAGTTTAGCATCACTGTTGTGGATCCAACGTACAGCGAGCTGCTCAGCAACCCCGAGGCACCACAGTATAGCGACATGACAAGAGAGCTCAGAGACAAGGTGAGATTAAACGCCTGCAGCAAATGTCAGCATTCTTTTGAGGTGCTGTCTTTACCCGTCTGCAAACACTGCCTGCCGATGAAAAGCAGAGCTGCCCCTTATTCTCCCCCTTTTGAAAGCAGTGTTGTGTAGCAAGGAAAGATGTATATGCCAGCTTCAATTAAATGGTTAGATGTAAAACTGAACCTGACTGATTTAACTGCTTTAAGGTTGCAACACAGGACTTAAGGTAAGACCTGTCAATGACTGTGAGCCCGGAATAGTAAGATCTATTCGTAAAGATTATCGCTGACTTAGGAGGGACTGACTATAAACACAATCTTTTGATTGACCTTTTGGTGCTAGAAAATTATTGACATAGAATTTCTGACGTAGAACTCCTTGATTTTCTGTCATTCCTGTCTGCTGCCGCTCTCAAGCCCTGTCGTGTTAGATGGGAAGCAATGTCAGACATTTTCACATCTCTCCAGGGATCTTCAGAGGAGTTCAGGTCCAGGTTCCGTTCTGTCTTTAACCCACTTCTGCATTGTCTTGGCTGTGGGCTGAGGGTCATTATTCATTTGTGGAGGAAAAACTTCAGCATGCTGTCACTGCGATGGATAGTGACAGCATGCTGTGTAAGTCATACAAAATGTCATCTTAAAGCTGTAGCGGTAGAAGAAGAGATCCACTTAAGTTTACTACTTGATACATTTAGTTTATTTTTTCTACGTTTTTAAAGAAGATAGCCATCTGTGCACCTAGTCAGCTCATGTGGCTCCTGCTTCCTATTTCCTCTTTCTCACTTTTAATTCCTGGTGCTAACATTAACCATGGTGACCTGATTAAGAGTAGAAAGCACCAATTACAGGTGTGAACACACTCAGGACAGAAGGAGGATGCATTTTTATCTGGTCACTGGACACGTTCAGATGTATGGCCAAACATGAAGCAGTCGCACAAAATAAACTTTTTTTATGTTGTCAAGTAGAACAGAGTTTTGGCTGTTCTACTTGACAGTTACATAAGTAATATGAAGCAACATTTGACTATTTGACAAAATGCTTTGATACGGTGCTACTCTAGTTATTTCCATGTGTAATTGCACGAAAAAAAGCAGCAAAAACATTGTGAGCACATCTATGCCGCACTGAAGCACAATTATTCCCCTGAAACAAGTCCACACAAGCAGTGGCGTTTCCACCAGGAGTTTTGTTCTTTTGAAAAAAGCATTAGCTGTAAAAAAACAAAAACAAAAAACAAACAAATAAGATGTATCAATTACAAAAAAATCTCCTGTGTGAGGTAAGAGACGGGTTTATTTGCATATAGAGCAGGAAACTGGCATCTGATAAGATATGGGCGCTCAAGACGCAAGTTGGGGACACATCTTAATACCAGGTCTGAGCAGCCTCTTTGTGTCAGATATTCTTAATGATTCCATCTCACCACTCTGCTGCACAAACCAAATTGCTGGTTAGCTGTTAATTGGTCAGTTTGGATGCATGGTCCACTTTAGGAAAAGTCCTACTTATTTCAAACTTCTTCCATCTATTATATGGTGGCCACTTTGCCCCAAGGAGCTAATAATAACAATTGTTATGATCATATTCTCATAATCTAATTTTATGTTTTGTTTCTTACATATTTATTTATTTTTTTGTTGGATTAGGGATGATTTCCAAATCAGTGCCACAATCCTGTCTGAGCAGATCATTCGACCCCACGACTTATTTACTGGTTTGATATACAGCACATTGTCAGTTGTTTGGCCATACATGAACAGGTGTAATGCCTTTCCAAATAAAAACATCTTGAAGATGATCAAGAGGAAGGGAAACAAAAGGTCTGCAAACTTAAGTTAGAGTTTCAGTTTTTTTTTTTACAATCCGAGTGAAAGGTCTGAATACTTCCTGAATGCGCTGTACATAATTAGTCCTCTAATCTGCTTCCATATAGACATTCCACTTCCCTTCCTTTGTTGCCTGTCTATTAATGATAATTATCTAATGGCTGATAATTGTTGTGGTCCATTAGCTGCAACACTAGAATCTTTACATTAGTACATGTACTATGAATGCAGGAGAAAGTGATAATGCACAACATTATCATGTAATCATATTGAGTGGTCAAATTTGGCAGAAAAGTGAACAAAGAAAGGCAGCCCTAAATCAACAGGTATGTAAAAACATTTATAAGCCAAAGCTGGAGGAACAATATTGTTGAAAATTCTATGAAGATGCTAGCCTGGCTGACGCGTCCACAATCTCGATGAGATGGTGGTCTGGGAACTAGGTGTGCACTTCCTGGATCTGGGAGCTTCAATGTAAGATGAGGGTTGATCTACTACTGTAGACAACAAAGTATATGCTATATTCTACATGAATTTTTATGTTGTAGAGTTGTGAATTTATTTTATCAATGGAGAAATTGAGCAGCCTTGTACTATTTGTACTACTGTAGAAGTTTGTTGTCATGGCATGTGATTTAAGTGTGGTAATTTTGGAGATACTGCCAGGGTCCATTAGCGCTTGTACTAAGCTATTCGGGATAACTCAGTAACTCAGCTGATGTTCAGCCAATATCGGAAAAACTTTGGGTGGGCTACTTGGCTGGATGTCAAATGACCGTAGGGTGAATCTACTCCGAAACACTTTCTACGGCTGCATCGAACGGTAACGTTGAGTCCGCTGTCATGTTGGATTAACACTCTACAAGCTTCGGTGTAGCGCATAGACGTCGTCATCGTCTTGCTGCCCCCCCCCCCCCCCCCCCCCGTTCTGTGATTGGTTCCCAAACTCAGGCAAAAATAAGGGCGGTGGTTTCCAGGCTGACTTTTCAGTGAGAATGAAATCGAGCGCAAGGCAGCATGGGAATTCCCAGGCTATGAAGATGCTTTAATATGGACAAACTTCTGATGCTGATCTATATAATACTATTTTGTTCTTCTCTCTGTAGATGTATCATGTGTTTGAAAAAGTTCCAGGATTCAAAGGGATAAGCGTTCTGGGATACCGGTGGGTTTCATTAAATTTCATTAAAGGTTTCATGAAAAGTGTGATACCATTTATTTGAAACCATTAACCATTGCCATTGAAATTAAAAACTCAAAAAACAGATTAATTCCATTTAATTTCCTTAAATGAGTTTTATAGTAAAAGTCTGTAAAAATACATCAAACATTGCACTATATCTTCTTTTGATGAGAGATTCAAAAACCCCTCTGCATGAGCAAACATCCACGATCAGCTAGATTTGTCTCTTATGAGGGTCTGTGACATGTTTTGTTGTAATGCTCAGATCGGAGGATGTGTCTGTGCGCTACGCTGTGGTCTTCAATGGAGAAACAGAGCTCAATGATGAACCTGAGGATATGGAGGTGCCTGACACAGAGACAGATGAAGATGTAAACGCTCCTAAACTGAAGTACATCATCTCAAAGGCCTTAAACCAGAAGCCACCACTACTGCTGGACGTACAGACACTCAGCTTTGAGGCTGGTGAGCATAGTTATAATCACATATAGCTGAACTGAATATGTCAGAACACCTTTACAGTTTTAAACTGCAATTCTTCTTTTTTAGTGAACACTATCTATCCAGTGGCGGAGCTCGATGTGAACCCTGTTGAGACTGTAACATCAGAGGACGACACCACACAGGCACCAACAGGAGACAGCCCTCCCACTCAGAATTTATTCCCCACTGTGGCAGTGATGGAAAACTCACTAGAAGCTTCTACTGTAAAATCAGACACACATACCTTTGTGCCTTTCATCCCCAATATCCTCCCAGAGGCCACTGTGGAGTCTCCCTTTGTGGCAGGTACAGAGGAGGAGTTCATGAAAGAGGATGAGGCGGAGGTGGAGGAGATGCCAACTGAACATGATGATAGAGGTGAGGTAGAATATGAGGGGCAGATGGCGGGCGGTAAGCCCTCCTCTGGTTAAATCTCATTTATCAAGCAGGATGTCAAGGGCAGACAAGTTTAAAAATTGAATGATTTATTGATTAACCAAACATTAGAATAGGGTGTTGACTCCATCTACCATTGTTTACTGTTAACTGCAAGAGGCTCAGAAATTAAGTATAATCCTACATTAAGCTGTCATTGTCTGGTTTTTGGGGTTTTATTTTGTTAATGGTGGGGGGGTGGTCTGAGGATGAGTTTTTATAGGCTCCAGATCTAAGGTGAGGGAAAATCTGCAGTGGGTATATAAAACACTACATCCCCAGGTGACATAAGTTAGAGAGAGGTACCACAAAAAGTAAAAGCAATAGAATAAAACGAGGAAGTCCATTGATAAGAAGTCCAATGCTTGTATGTATCAAAGTCTGTATAAAGGTCTACAGCAGTACTTCTGCATATGATAAAAGTTGTGTTTTACAGAGGCACAAAGCTAAATAAGTGCACATCTTTTTTTGTTGTTGAATGATTTCGAAACTAATCACTCCTTATAACCATCAGAGGAGTTATGCATAGTAGAATTTATCAGGCTCATTGTACACCTCTGCAACAAGCACATAAAATCCCGACATTATTAAAAAAAATAAGAAAATCTTTGCAGAGTGCAGTATTGATCGTCCAAATATAGTTACAGTATCTACAAAGAACACTCATTCCACTCAGGAAAAGGAAATTACAGTTTAATTAGACTTGGTGATTTGATTTTTTTGCGCAAGGAGATGCTGCCTGCAGAGGCAATGCGTCTTCTTAACAAGCAGCAACCAGCCTGTGGCCCAAGTCATTACAAAGTCATGCTGTGCAGGCAAACTTTGTTAAACCAGAAGAACCTCCTTTTGAATTCTGGTGCTATTGCTCCAGGCTTTTGGGGAAATGTATATAAAATAATGCACCAATAACTCACCAACAGCATTTTCATTTAATGGAATGGCACAGTCATAAATAGAAGGAATTTTTGGTTTTAACATTTTACTGCATGGTATTATATTGGACCAAGTTGATACAGAAAATATGTGACACTGAAAAGAAAATCACATTTGATATTGCCTGACAATCTATCTGTTTATTTATCTTTGATAGTCCAAATGTGAGGTTGAAAGCAATAGTTTTAGGTAAATCCACCACCACCAAGAATACCTCCTTTTAAAATTGCAAATCATTGTTTTTACATTAAAAAAAAAGACATAATGTGACTAGTTGGAGGCTTCAGCTTTCTTATTACTCTCTCCTCAAAAAGAAAAGAGGCTGTATGTATGTAACCCCCACCATAACTTAAATCTTATCCTAACTTGAATCCTAATACCAGGTCTTAACCCTTAAACAGCATTTTTGGAGGGGAGTGACTAAGCGGGGACAAAAAAAAAACCTTCACTTTTCCTAAATGTCCTTACTCCTGTGATCTAAAATTTAAATAGGCTCTCACTAAGACAGTTGGAGGAGCACTTATAAGATCCTGAGAGGGCCCATGTGTAGAATTGGAGAACATTGGAGCATTTATCATGTTCCCATTAATGCCTAAACAGTACAGTACAAGTGACCCACTGAAAATGAATTATAATGTGTGCCATGTCTTCTCCCTGTTGCTGTAAATCCACAAGTATGTCTGGCTGCAACTTACAGTGGGACAATTCTACTCTGACCGTATCTAATTTATCCCACATCCAACTCCACCCATAACCAATTTGACTGAATGAGTGTGGCTTTTACGAACTTGTACACTACTTGGCTGTGCATGTGTACATATATTATTTCAAATGCAAAACAACTCCTGATTATTCAACCTCTCTCCTGTTAGGTTTTGCTTTACAAGAGCCAGAACAAGCTGATGAGGTTAGCCCGGACCATCCAGAGCAACAGAACGAAAACATTCCTGTGCCAACTCAAGGCCCCCACCCTGAAGGGGTGCCGACGGATGCTCCCGCTGAGGTTAACCTTGACCTGCCACAGTCTACCGTTCCAACGGTTTCAAAGACATCTGTCACAGAGGCAGCAGCTCCAGCTTCCACACCTTTATCTTCTGAGAACACAGTCCAAGGCTTTGAACCAGAAACGTATCATGATCCTTTACCAGCCCCTGTGGATAGCGGCGAAGCCCCTGAGGACAGGGATGATTCAAGTGGAGGGTACAGTGGAGTTAACATAGTCTCAGTGGACCTTCCTGCAGATTATTCAAACATTCAAGCTGAAGCTGGACCAAGTCAGAACAAAACGAAGGTGGAAGTGACCAAGCAACTGGAAGAGGAGAGTGGCAGTGGGTTTGTTTCAGAGTATGATGAACATCCATACGAATCCACAGCTGCACCTGCCATGAGACAAGTCAACACACCACTGATGACGGCAGTGGATAATAGCAAAGAGTTAGTGGTTTTCTTTAGCTTGAGGGTCACTAACATGATGTTTTCTGATGACCTGTTCAACAAGAGCTCCCCTGAGTATAAGTCACTGGAGAATACATTCCTTGAGCTGGTAGGTGCACAAGCTTTTGTGTTGGATATCATGTTTCTCCATGTTTTATTCTCATACTTCCTTTCATAATCCCAAGCTAAAACTGACAGGACTGCTGGTATGCAATATTTATTTCAAACTTTAGTTACACCTGAGATTTTGGTTGTGAAAAAACAATTGAGAGCAATCCCTGGTTGGTCTGAGTTATGTTGTCCTGCACAAGTGAGGACGCACTGATCAGTAAGCCTTATCCTCACAATGTACCATTATTATTATTACTTTGTTTTCATTGAATTACAAGAAAGTGTTACAAGGCTTTAAACAATCGCCTAATTCTTGGTCAGATCTACAGTAAGCTAATGCTTTTGTTTCAACGGAGTCACTGTGTCAACAGTGTAGAAAAAAAGCAATTGAAATTGTTCTGTTTCACTTAGACACAGCACTCTGGGTCCAGAAACTCGCCAAACCCTGGAGCATCTAGTAAATCTGGGCCTAGGAGACAGACAACTTTAGCCTCCATACCGGTATCTTGCTTTATTTCCATATTGGAACTACTCAGAGATTATTGAGAGAACAGGCTTTCTGTTTCTCGACTAACCTTTTCTAAATGCAGTATCTAAAATTCTGAAGGCACCCAACATTTCTAACATTTCTGAAATTCTTACACTAGAGACTAGACTGTCCTGCTGCAGATACTCATGACTAATTGTTTTATCTGTGAACCTGATTGTAATATTGATGTTTGTCTCTGTGCATTTTGCCTTAAAGTTTAAAATTTTGCTGCCGCTTTGCTTTTTTCAGATGCTTTCCAGGTTAAGTTTCACAAACATTCAGCATAGTCTCAGTTTATGCGTTTGTGCTTCTCGTGTGTCGGTGTACAGTGTGGTCCCAGGTTTGATACATGATATAAATGTAACATTCAAGCACTTGCCAAACTAGCTTGCATGGTGAGCTTGGTGTTGCTAAGCCTATCAGTACCTAAATTTAACGGTGTTACGTTGTCTACTGAAGTTTCAAATCTGCTGCCTGTGTGGACTTTGCTGCTCTGCTGCACCAGTTGCTTTGGGTTTTACATTTGCCAGGCTGCAGACTGAAGCAACCAAAGTGACAGAAAGTGCTCATGGCAAATAAGAGTAGGAAGCAGTTGAGGTATCTGATTGTCAAGTTAGAAATCAACTCAGTTCAGATGAAGTCTGAAAAAGAAAGTGGTTGGTGGAGAAAGACTAACACAGGTTATCATTGGTGTTACTTTTCCCTATTACAAGCTCACACCATCAAAACTTATGCGTAAAATGGGTGGATTTACTCTCAATGCAAGAGATGGTAAAAGTTCCTGACTTCCTAACTTTAATTGATATTTTGGGGAAAATGGGTGTTTGTTCTCTTGCTCAACCAGCAGCTGGTCAGCTTCGCAGAACGTGAAATCTGTAAACGAGGAGAAAGAGTCAATATGGAATTCTCACAAAAACCATTAAAAATGGTCAACCTGTCCTCATTCTCAGAGCATCATTACATATACTGATGTAATTAATTATTCATTGTATAACTGTGTTTATTGAGGAACAGTGTGTGTTGCTGTACTCTTTGAGCAAGTTAGCTATTCACAAATATACACTATTCTGGGGTTTAGGATTCTTCATTACAACATTTTTCAGTTTTTGCATGTCCGAAGCCTTAAAAATAAACCTACAGATTGAGCGACTTAACGACTGAATGTGGGGCAGAATAATATGATAATAGGCTTAGTAAATACATTTGGAATGTCATGCTGCTTTATTCATTTTGTGTTGCTAAAAGTGTTGCGTTGCACAAGGTAGAGAGCGAGCGAGCTATCCCAGAGTAGTCTGAATCATGGGACTTGTCTGCCTTAGTTACTGGTTAGTGACTTGAGGTAAGAAGCTTTGAACAGTTCTAGTCAGTTCCTGTACCACACACACATCGTGCTAATAATGGTTTCAATCTCCTTAGTGTGATGTCAATCAAGTGTGTGTGTGTGGACATCTGCATGCATTTTGCAGGACTGAATGGACGATATGACATAGGCTTACTATATCTTTATGTACTATTACTGGAATAACATTTCTCAAGGTCCTTGTCTTTTTTTAAATATCTGTTGCTTTTTAACAATTCCTAAGAGCAATCCTTGCATTTTGTTGTATAGAACACTTTCGAATTAGCATTAGTTGCTGTCTTGAAGGTGAGGACTATCTGGATAGTGTACATCAGGGAAAACGGCTTCACTTGACATCTCCATTTTGTTTCAAGGCTTAGTCACAGGTTGACAGATGGGACACACTGTATTTTTAGGCTAGCTCAGATGTGCCTTGAATTCTGTGTTATGTAAAGTCATCGGCCTCAAACTGAGCAGATGCATTGATAGAAATAGGATTGTGTGTTTGATGCAAGGCAAAGGGGCAGAGGAAATACAATGTACTTGGACAGTAGGATATAGTTTAGATAGTATTTAAGGTTAAGATTACTTTGAAGTCATGTAGTTTGATGATTTCAAATGAAATGTTTGCTTATCTGTCCTTGTGTATACATGCTTGTAGAAGGCTATTCTTTGCTCTTTTTACTGCTGTAAAACTTGGCAATTTCCCCTTGTGGGACAAATAAAGTCTGTCTTAACTTATCTGATATGAAAGTTCAAGGTTTAACAATGCGTGTTATGAGCTGGATGTGTTTTGATTCTAGTTTTCTGAAACTATTGTTTATAGTTTCATGGTGTTGTCAATTCCTACACTGTATCAGGGAACATTATGTGAAGCTCTAAAAATAAATAGACATATAGAAAAATACAAAAATAGAAAAAACAAATCTTTGATAAAAACAACACTCCATCTCCAATTTTTAGTGGCTGCTCAAACCACAGTTCTTCTTCTTAATTGACGTATTTAGCTTCCTGGCAAACCTAGAGAAGTCAGATGAACCGGTAAGTCATTACTGTACTGTATGGATTGTTGGTGACCCATTTAGAGTTATCAACATATCGTCCTTTAAATGGGCTATTTGAGGCTTTTCCAAACTGGTTTATAAATCAGTGGAAACAGCGAAAATCATAACAAGGAAATGTTGAATAATATTATATATTCGATATATTTTTTGTATTAGGTAGCCCATTTAAACGGATATACTATTTGCTGTGATATATTGACTTCCTAGTACACACACACACACACACACATATATATATATATATATATATATATATATATATATATATATATATATATATATGTGTGTGTGTGTGTATATATATATTTGTTCCACAATAGCTTTCAGTTTTCTGTATTCTTTGGCTTCAATTACTCCTGTACCTACTGGTTTGTGAAGCAACCAATAAAACTGGATATGGAGTTTGTAATGAGTTTATTTGCAACAATAAATTAGATAAAAGGGTTTGACAGCATAATATTGCTTATGACCTCAGTTTTGGACATCAGTGAGAGGATATTTCACTTGGTTTTTAAAAACAAGAACCAGTAGATACACGTGTAACTTTGTGTTAAAGTGTGAGATGGTGGTTGTGTTCGTAACTTGCTGTTTATTAAGTTCCCGTGTATAACAACAGATTAATTGCTTGTGCTTTTTTTTACTTCTTAGTTCAGAAACTGCTGAGTTTGTTGTTAAGGAACTTGGTTTTGACCTTGTGTGAAAAGCAATAAAGTGAGGGTGGTAATATCAGTGGATATGTTGAACTGTGACACAAATGAATGATCACACCAAACTGTGTATGCAGTTGGGCTGCAGGTTGTCCCCCATTTGTTCTGGAAGTTGGACTCCCGATTAGTTTTCCTCTTCCCTGAGACAGTATCAGCTATATGGCACTAGCCTTCCATAAATTGCGTGCCAGTGATAGGTGAGATAACCCGATCAGAGCAGAGCTCCTTAAGGCCTCTTATCTCATGTACAACAGCCAGGCCTGCTAAAGTTTCGTAATCTCTCCCTCTCACACGGTGGTTTAATGCTTGCCTCATCTAGTGAACACGGAGTGGCTGGAAGGAGAGCGGTGCAGATCGATGACATCTATGCAGGTCCTCTACTTTTGCTGACTACCTCCCCATCCTAAATCACACCACCGTCATCAGTCTAAAGTCTTAATAGATCTCAGTTATCTGAGCAGCAAGCTTGCAAGTCTGAGGGGATATTTTTTCTTAATGTAACAATGTGGAAAGTAAAAGTTAAAAGGTAAAACATGGCTTTATATGTTTTTCAGAGCAGATGTTTTTGAAGCTGGCATGAAAGTGGTAAAGTCCTTCAGTTTTTTGAGCTCTTTGAACTGGTTTAATAGGTTAATTTCTGATTTAATGATTTGGACAGTTAAATTAGATTCAGCAAAGGGTATCTCCCCTGTTCGCCTGCAGCCAGAGTATGACTGCAGTTTCTAAAGGGCTCCTAAAATTTGATGCACCACTGTTGGATGTTTGTATTTCTGTAAACATTTGCGTAACAGTTTCCATCAAAAAACATTTATCAAACATTTCTTTGGTACTTGATCATGCAAGTTGTCATTAAAGTCTTTCTTAAAGGCCTCTTCATCAACTGTTCTATGTCTCCTTCCTGATTAGAATTTGTATGTTTTGTGCACTAATGCTTACAAACCTAACCCCAAATCTGTCCTGGATCTAATCACACACTCAGTGTAGCAATGGCAGGATTTCATGCTTGCATCACAATTTAATTGTGAATTATTTCTTGAATTCACACTGTAAACATACTGTTCACCATTCAAATGAAAAGGGAATAATCTGCTTCTCCTCTCCATCCACACAGCTTTTGCCATATTTACAGTCCAATTTGACCGGATTTAAGCAGCTGGAGATTCTCAACTTCAGGAACGGGAGTGTTGTGGTAAACAGCAGGATGAAACTGGACAAGCCAGTACCTTATAACGTTACAGAAGCAGTGCATTGTGTGCTCGAGGACTTCTGCAATGCAGCATCCAAACGGCTTGACATTAAGATTGACAGTCGCTCATTGGATATAGAACCAGGTGAGTTTTTGTTCCTTATATAATCCCTTTCATTTTACAAACACAACTCTGTTTAATTCTTTTTTGCAGTTCATTTGTGTTAAACAACTTTCGAATTTGAGACTAAGTACAGTCACTGTTAATTCCCCTTTTTGTGAGTAAAATCCATATTTTCTGTAAGAAGTTGTCACAGCATGCAAACAACAGCAAAACAAAGCACTCATGTAGTCTGTACTTATGGTGAAATTTGTTTATTTATGCTTCAAAATCGGAGCACTTGTCCACAGCAGTCTTTGTCAAGTGCTGTACAAATCTGACGCATCTTCTTGGTTGGAAGGGTTAATGACTCGACATGGTCTCATTAAATCCCTTATTTAAAGCAGACAGCTCCACTCACAACAATCAAAATGCCCTTCAAGCTCTCCTCTGAACCTGCAGACTCTAACAGACTGCATTAATGTTAATGAATACCTCTTTGCTCTTTCTCTCTGACCTCTGCTTTTCTCTTCTGCAATCCCTCTCTTCGGTTGGCTTCAGCTGACCAAGCAGACCCCTGTAAGTTCCTGGCCTGCAACGAGTTTTCCCGCTGCGTGGTAAACAGTTGGACTAATGAGGCAGAGTGTCTGTGTGATCCTGGCTACAGCACTGTGGACGGATTGCCTTGCCAGAGCACCTGCACATCGCAGCCAGACTTCTGCCTGAATGGAGGCCTGTGTGAAATAATCCCGGGTCATGGAGTAACCTGCAGGTACACATAAACTGTGACAGACAACACAAACATGACCTTACAGAAGACCCTCGTCCTCTCTTAGGCCTGTCTGGCCAGCTTTAATTTCCCTTTAGTATCTTAAAGTATCTTTAGTATCTTTGTTTTTTGGGTTTTATCATGTATTGTAATGCAGATGCAGACACGTGGAGTTACATTAAAAGAAAATCATCCTTAGTTGTGCACTCAAAGGTATCCAAGTTGTGAGAGTTTACTGATGAAGAACCCCTCATGAGAACAACACAGAAGAAAAGAGTTAAAATAAATATCAGTGGAAGAGATTATTAGTGTAATTATTGCTGTTTAGCAGCTAGCTCTTAAATCTTAGATACCTGGCAAATGCATACAGACTCAAAAATGATAGATCTGATCCTGAGTGATTAAACAGACTTTGTATGTGCTGCCTCATATGCAGCTCAAACATATTAACATATGAATGGTAAGACAGAATGTTGGGAAAGATATTATTTGATTGAAACTTGTTTCTAGAAGACTACACGGGGTCAGGAGCACTTCTGAAAATCATGCGCAGTGAACACAGTTTGTCACGCAACCAAAAAGTTAAGTTAAAACTAAACCATCCGAAGAAAATATCAGATCCAGAAACGCTGCTGCCCTCTTTGGGCCCAAGCTCATATAAGATGGTATAGGTTTTGTGGTGTGATGAAGCAAAATTTTCAATTATGTTTGGAAATCATTGACAAGAGAAGTCGGCCCATTCAGGTTTGCTGAGGCACATTGCGTTGTAAAGTTACTATTAACATTGAATACGACAGAACATTTTTGAGCAACATGCAGTATGCTGCCATCCAGATTTCATCCTGAACAAAACAAAAGAGCATGGCTCTGGAGAACATTGTGTTTAACTTTTGTCTGCAATTTAAACTTGTCTCCCCTTAAAAACATTAAAGTGGAAAAAATATGTCAAAGCAGGCCTGTTGCAAGCCTGTAGCTGTTGCTAAAAATTCTCTATCATGAAAGAATGTCAACAAATTGCTTTCAAAACTCGAGCATTTGGTCTTCTCTGTAACTAAAACATTCATTGTGTTTTTAAAAGTAGAGGTGATGCAACATAAAGGCAAAAGTGCTCCTATCCCAACTTTTAAAATGTGTTGCCATCGAATTTGACATGAAAAGATATGTTTAATATTGAGTGTGTACAGGTTGTCTTGAATTTGTTTAAATTATGTCTAAATCATTGTGTGTTTCCATATTTCTATATCGAGCACAGCATCCAAACCTTTGGAAACAGGGTTTAAGTGTATATAATTATATTGTGAATTATAGAAAAAAGGCAGTCTAAGATGGTTTAATTACAGTTGCATTACAGCTATGCTTTTCAGATGTATCATTGTGCTCAGTGGTTTAGATAACGGTGTGTGTGCTTCTGTATAAGTTTTTCTCATCTGTTTCAGATGCCCTTCAGGTAAATACTGGCACTACCACGGAGAACGCTGCGACGACCTGGTTTCAGTGCCATTAGATCCATCACTAATCGTAACCTGCCTCGTGGGAAGTCTCTGCTTTGTTTGCGCCGTCATTGGTATTCTGATATTCATCAACAAGAGATGTGTAAAAACCAGAAAGGCTATAACTTTGGTGTAAGTCTGAACACCTTGTCACCTATTGTACATATACATCAGTCATTGGGCGTCACCTTCTGTCCCAAAAAACATTTGTTTTCATTGCCTCGTCTCCTTTACATTGTAGGCATACCCTTGCTCCCTATGCCTTTGAGAATACTTTGAGGGAGAATCCAGTATTTGAGAACGATGATGGTGTCTTAACTCAAGTGTCCACATTACCATATCCTTCAAGTTCTGCCTCTTCCCAATCCCAACAGTCTGAGCTGGAGCATTTTGCCTCAATTGAAAATATACGTCTGAGTATTGAGGTACACCGTGCGGTGCTGCACAACAGACTAAACTGACTAAACTACTAATCCCCCCTTTTTTTTTTTAGTTAATATGAATCAAAATGCTTTAAAAAACTCTGTACTAATCAATAACTTCTTTTCTTCACAACACAGTTTGCATTGCTCTCATTTTCCATACCTTCATGTTTGCTTTATATGCAGCATTAAAACTTCTTATCTTAACAATAGACTTTACTGGTCACACAAAAACTTTTAAAGCAACTTTTTAACCTGCTTCGTAGAGATCCAAAGAGGTTGTTGTTTTTATCCCTGACCTGTGAGGTGCCAGCTGCAGGAGGATTAACTGGACTTTGTGAAAATGCTTACTTTCATTGACCCTTTATCTTGCCAAAATGCTTCTGGGGCAACAATATATTCATGGAACACACTGAGCCCATTTACTCTGTGTCTCTGCAGATCCCCAGACAACTCTACACAACAAGATCAGAACAGTTAGTCTCAGAAATGGTGGATTTTCATCACTGTATACCGCACAATGAGGTAAGTTAAACCGCTTTTGAGTCAGACTGTAATGCTCAGGAAAGGTATATGCAATACCATGCTATAATAAAATATAATGGACATTTACATTAAATGAAGGTGATAGACTATATTTGTACAGTTGTTTTCAGGGATTGCACTCTTTATAAACAGTGTGGTGAACAATGATTAACTCTGCCGTAAAATATTTTTCAGCTGTATGACGTGTGCAAAGGTAAAAACATCTGTGCATGAAACTGTTGATGATTTCTGGACTCACAAACCGAATCGCTGTGGAGTTTTTTTTGTGCAATTAAAGTTTTGTCTTTAACACCTGCAAAATGAATTCTAGAAACCTGACACCATGATAACCATGTACAAACGTTTTCTAGATAAAACAGTGTTGATCGATGCTTCTGCGTTATACTTTCAGATATTGCTGTGCATGTGGTCATGATAACAAATAATGCTGACGTTTATTGCATTACCCCACCTGAAATGAGCCGTTTGTCACTCTTCTCCTTGTCTCCTCTAGACGTGGCGACTGCAAAATGAATACAGAACGTGTTGTGTTTTGAGGGCATCAGACAACGACCGTTTTGAAGTAACAGTCATCTGATGATATCTTGCCTGTCTGAGCTGCCGACACAGCGCAAAAGCATAGGGAACACAGGACAAATGTTGCCATCACACTGCGTGTAGTTTGCTTGTGAGATGCAGGTACATTAGACCAGTGGTTGAATTCATAGTGATGAAAGTCTCCAGCTAAACAGTGAGCTATGGAGATTAAACACTGTTCAAGGAGAACCTAATATTTATTTCATGTATTAAATGGTAGGAACATTTCCTGTACTCCCTTGGCAAAGGTTTCCTCACAATGAGGTATTTATTATTTACAAACTGATACACATGACTGTATCTTACTATATGTTTAGACTGTGAAATTTAGTCTATTTTAATGCCATTCTTTAACACTGTTGTATCCAAAAAAGAGAATGTACTGTATAAGCTGTTGACTTTGGTTGAGGCACATTGTTTATAGAAATACTGGCTGCTGTGCGGTGTCTCCATCAGTCTGTCCTATCCCCAACTTTCCCCACTAATCATTTGTCTGTTAAAATCTTGACATATTTTTTATACATTTTACATTCAAAACAAAAGAATAAAGTGTTTTTTTGAAGGAAGGGAATCCTTTGTTTTTGGCTGCTCAGAATGTGTTAAGTCTCTGTGACTGACCCTCATATACTAAAACGTTTTAACTTAAATATGACCCCGAACGTCGTTAGATTTATACGATGCCAAAAGGCAGATCGTAAGAAACCAAGGGGAAAAAACAGATGGTTATTTTTTTCTTTATACATTGAAAATGATCCAATATTCCGTATCTGTAAGTCACTAAGGTATGTGAACCCCCTTAGATGAGCAGTTATTTTGCAATCAGTTATCTCAGATAAAGACAAATTTGGATCATTTAGCTGAATAAATGTATTGAAAACAATGGCAAACGACAGGATCCTAATGAAAAAAAACATGTACTATTAAAACTAGCTTTTATTGGTATCCACCTTTTGGTGTTAAATCAATGAAAAAAACAAAGATAAATTTTTAAATAAAATAATCAAACGATACCTACACTACACTTTAGCACTTTATTCACTAATTCACAAACTAATCTTATTAATCGCTGTTAATATTAGGACATATTCATTTATCAAACATTAAGAAAAAAAAACAAGAACATTATAGGATTCTGTTTATTTTCTACAGTATTCCAGAGCAATGGCCGTCATACAGTATAACATCAGGATGGAACACTTAACTCAGTAGTTAAGGTTTATTTCATAACATTATCCTTTAGAACAGTATGGGTCTAAACAAGGGTTAGATTGTCAAATGAGATGACTGAATTGTTTCTGGTCGAACCACAAGAGTCAAGTAATCAGCTTAATTAAATATAACATAATAAACACGCATAGCACACACACACACATACACAAAATATATCATTGTCTGTAAGACAACCCAAAACCCATAAAACTGCAAACATGAAAACATTTTGCTCTCACATAACAAATGAGCAACAATACAAAAAAGTGAGAAATTTGTGTCAAGAGACACCTAATGTACTGTATACACGGCAAAGAAATAATGATTTCAAAGACTTTCTTGACTTTACAGCCACCATAGTTTTTGTTATAGCTGCTGTTCCATATTTGCAATAATGGATGACATATAATATTCAAATAATCTATAGTTTACTTGGTATGACCTGGTTATTCGAGTGATTTTCATCTAACTATTTGTGAAAGATTTATTTACTCTTACTGACATCAGATTTATCAATGTAAATGCTCATAACGGAGGATTTCATGAGATGACAAGACAGTTACACAACTTTCAAGTAATCTTTGTCTATTTCATTGTCCCTGCGGATCGTTAAGGTTTGAGGCTGATGGCTAGAAAAACTAAATCGGTTAAGACTTCTGTGGTGCAACAATATTGCAATTTAAGGCCTCACAGTGGCATTTTCAATTATTCATAGACTGAGAAAAAGGCTAAACTTAATGATAACGCTACACCATTAAGGTGTTCCACTGCAAAATGTAAAGATATTGTTTATAAAACAAAAAGAAAGAACAAATTATAGGTAGATATAAAGAAGGTGTTTCAGTGATTGATACACTGAGTGCCAACAGGAAGGTTTTGTAGAGGGCATCTGTGCCTGTGGTTACTTTTTTCACACACACCACAGCTACAGCGCACTGCTCTGAGACTTGCAGGTTGGTGTGTATCAGTGTCGTATTTCTGGGTGAGCCGGGCACTCTGGTTCACTTGAGGAGACTCTGCAGCATGGCGGTAGCGTATGTTGGGCGGGCCTGCTTGTTCTCTATGGCTTTCTTCAGGTACTGAATTCCATCACAGCGTTCCCAGATTTCCTCAAACTGCCTGGGCAGGATCTCTGCTCCTCTCTTCCTGGTGAGGCCCGTTTCCTCCAGACTCAGCTCACACATTTCCATGTCATCTTTGCCTGAGCGGTGGACAAGAAATGAGGACAGAGGTTCACTAACAAAACAAATTATCTGTAAGAAGACATTTCTATTTAAACTCATTTGGGGCTTCCTTTTAATCAAGGGCATAATCCACCAATATATATGCCTATCTGAATGATGTGATTGTTAAATCAATTGCTACCTCTGGATTTTTTATTTTTTTTTCCTCAGATATTTTAGACCATAGAGGCTTCCACATAGGATTCAGAATGTGCTAGCTCGCCGCATGGATAGGGCACAGAGTAGAGGAGAAAGGTGAAAATTGCATCCAGTTCAGTGACAGTGACCAAGAAGATATCCAGGAAATAGCTACTTTTCCTAAGCGCAATCTTGGATACAAGATGTGTCTGTGAGGCTATCAGAAGAAAGCCCTGGCAATTATTTTTTACAAAGAAGGAAGAGACAAGCAGCAGTTTAGAGGTTGTGGGTTTTTCGTAATCTCCTCAGGGAAAGACAGAAGTTTAAGCTCATCCAGGAGCTGCACATGCACAATAATCACTTCCAGATTTACTTCAGGCTGAGAAGGGAATAATTTCAGCACCTGCTGGGAAGAGTGACTGACAAAGATTTAAATCCAATTTTAGGTAGCGATTACTCTAAACTAGGAGTAACAATATGTCTAAGCGCTGTGATTTGTTAAGATCTGCCAGATTCCCTCTGACTGGATGCTTTGACGTGTGTATATATACATGGATATATCTATATCTCTATAAATGTATATATTTGTGTGTGTATATACATACAGTATGTATTCATGAAAGATTTGGTAAAACCGCTCATAAACACCAGATGAGAGGTGGGCTAAAGATGATTTTTCGGACATTGTCTTGGCTCAAGAGAAAAATCTGCTGACTCACCTGCGACCAACACAATGGGCTGTTTGTCTGGATGAAGCTCCATCTGTCTGGCTATCCAAGGCCCATCAAAGTGGGCGTACCACCAGCCTTTCTTTTTATTCTGTGGGTCCTTGTACTGGTCGGCAGGCCGGATGAAAGGAATGCGAAAATAACGCTGCTGGCGGTTCATGGCCACTTCCTGATGCTGGGCTGTTGCTGGAGGGGCTGGGTTCTGTTCAGCTGCAGTGCGATTAGAAAAAAACATACTTGTAGTAAACAGAAATTGTGGCTAATGTTCAGAACAGCATCTGTGATTTAACCTTACATATATGAAGCCTTATAGTTTTTCAAAGTGCAGACGATACACTGAGCCCTGCATTAAGCTAAGTACAGATCTTTCAAAACAACACAAGATCAAAAAGAACTCGAGGAATGCAAAAAACAAATATCACATGGCAAAACAGATAAAGCCACTTCTAGCTTCTTATTAAAGGCCAAGTATGGCCTCTGCTGAATCCCAAAAAGGTCAAGAATAAGACCCAAATATAAGAAAAACAAAGTACAGCTTTCATGACATATCATATCAAGTTGGAAAAGTAGGTAAATATAGTGAAAGTGGGAGTAAAATGTAATATTCACATAACCATCAAACCTAATGTTTGTTTTTAGGATTAAAAGAAGTAAAGTAATAATAAATTCAATGTGCTGTTGAGCTTGAAAGCATAAAAACAACATTTGTGTGTAAGTATGTGCGTGTTAGTGTGCAATTCTCGCTGGGTTTAGCTGAAAATGAAATAAGCAAACCAAAGTTATCATATTAGTCACTGAAGAGAAAAGCATGGCTGGCAGTTACTTGCTCATTAGATCAAATATTACTGAAAGAAGGCATCTGAATATTTAGGCCTCAGCATTTCATGTTGTCAAACACAATCAGGTCAATTCTATTATATCATATTAATTCTAATTATTCATTCTTGCCACTGAAAGGAAAGACCTACAGTGGACAGAATAAACACTGTCATCTGTGAGGCTGCTGACCATAGGGTGTGGGATTATGCTGACTTGTGTTCATTTCCACTGGTGTAGCACTAACTTAAATATAGATATAGCAACAGGGTGATGGATGAAACAATGTCCTTTACTAACCATAGTCAGTAACAGATTTAGGAGCCCTCTGATCGCTCCCGTCATCATTACGCTTCTTGTTCTTGGACTTCCACGCGTGATAGACCTTCAGGCGACGGTGAAACTCCTCTCTGCAAGCTGCCAGCAGCTCAATGTCTGTCCACACAACACAGAGGCAGTAAGTGGTTACGGACAGTGTAAAAAAAATTCCTCTTATTTCTGTCCATATAAAGAGGATTTGCTATCTCAGTCAATCTTTTGTTTTTTAGGACAAATTCTAGATTTGGAAGTGAAATTAAATAATATGTGATGGCATGATTAATACACACCCTAAGAAAATAACATGTTACATTGCTTAAAAATTCTTAAAAGGGGGCTTCAACAGTTTATTAACAAACGTTTTACATAAAATGCTTTTTTTCAGGGGTGTTAATAGGTAATAAACATACTATTTTGTGAGTGAGTTTAAGCAGATTTTGTTACAACCAGGCTGTTTCTTCAACAGGCAGTCTGTGTGCAAAGCGATCTGACGTAAATGGTTTAGCTGCATATGTGATGTACAGATGTAACTTTACAATATAAAATTGTGATGGCCTGTAGGTTTTTGTTGTGTTTTTTATTATTGTGTTATTCTGATTGCCATGTGCTCTGTGTTAGGCTTGCTTAAATTATTTTAGGTTCAGTTCTATTACATGTCCTGACTTCTTTTCATTCCCCTGGCTTCTCTGTTAGTTTTTGCTTTCTGTTCTCCCTACACACCTGGATTAAATTATCCAATTACCACACCTGTGTGGGATTAGCTTCCTCTGTATAAATACTCCCTGGGTCCCTTTTTTCAGCTTCTCCTCTCAGTTTGTGCTGTTCATATATATCAACTCAAGCTCAGTTTCTTTATGCCATGCTCTGCCGTATCTTTTGGGTTTTTGTGTTCTGAATTTAATCCTAAATTGACTCTGGAACCGAGTATGAGCGTGCTTAGTTGTTTGTTTTTTATTGGCTTTAATGCAGTTACAGAGCAGTTGTGGTGTGTTAGTACTCTTTGCTGGGATGATAAATTACTAATAGTTGAATAGGAAAATCAGAACAACCTCACATATTCCCCAGATGAGAACAACATTTTTAAGACAGACTCCCAACTGAAGCAAAATATAGCTTTGTATTTGTCGGCTTAAGAACATGGCCATTTAGAACATCTTATTACAATCAAATATGCTTCAAATGCAGTTTTCGGGTAACACTACCATCAATATTAAAGCAATTGGAATCCATAAATTAGCCAGATGTCCTTGGAATCCCTAACACTGATCAGAGCACAGTATACATTGGTGACAATGGAGGCATCAGCAAAAAGTAATTTGCTTTTCATGCTGACTGAGGAAAACGTTGGCTGGGAAAGATCCGCCACCCTCCATAATAGTGGTAATTTCCTCTCTCCATCACTAAAACACAACCCAATGAGCCACAGCAGCTGTGGAACACTCTCCCACTGCTCCTCTGATTTTTAGGAGAGGCATCTTGTTTTTGCACTGAAGTTGAAGCTCTTCAACAGTGACTTTGGCAATTTTACAAATGTAAAGAAGGCACAGAGAGAGCTGGTACCCCCTGATTTTGCCGAAACAAGATCAGAGTTGGATTACTCATTCTGATAACTGTAAATAGATTTGGGAAGGGGGGGGATTATACATTTTACAAATAGCTCTAACACCTGAATCTGTGTTGTAATGGAGCGATCTGAGCACACAAAAAGCAACTTCATGCTGATACTGGATTCAGGATTTCTCACCACATGAAGTGTTGATGACATCTCGCAGCTCAGCATACTTCCATTTGCTTAGATCATACTTTTTCACACCAGCAGCAGCTTTGGTCGCCTGCACCTGAGGACCTCTAAAGCAGCAAAGAGATGGATAAGAGTGAGAAAGAAAAAAATGAACATGAATGTGCACACAGGTAAGTGGGACTCTTGATTTAGTACTAAGAGTCTTCCTAAAAAAAAAAAGCTCAAGAAGTGAAACAGTAAAAAAATACCATTAAATTATCTTGTGTATCTTCTTTTGGGTAAAGTACATCTTAACAAGAATACGGCAGGACTGAAAAACAATGTGTAACCAGGCAGTGATTTCATATATAAATCATCCATTAATTTTCTATGATCCAACTAAGCGTTGTAGGAGGGCTGGAGTCTATCCCAGCTGCCATTGGGCGAGAGGCGGGGTGCACCCAGGACAGGTCACCATTCAGTCATAGGGCCTCATCGAGACAAACGACTATCCATGCTCACACTCATTCCTCGGGTCAATTTAGAGTCTCCAATTAACCTGAGATGCATGTTTTTCAGCATTGGGAGGACAACCCACACATACAGGGGGAGAACAATATATAAATTAAATGAATCAAAATAGATTAAGTTTCAGCAACTTAACAGACTGCTGCATTGCTCTGAAGTCATGTCTTCAGCTTTCCTGCTGAGTTTAAGCTGCTAATTCCCTAATAGGAACAAAGGATTTGCCATTTCTAATTACACTCAGCATAGTGTCTCTGGATAGAGGGCTGTTGATCAACGAATCATAGGATTACCATTTAGAAATCTTACTGACGGGAGAGATTACACTGATTTGGGATCATTGTCATTCTGGCTCTGACATGTGCCAGTGTGTAATAATGATCAAGCAGAAAAGAAGCTTTACTTTTGTTGCATGAAGGGATGTAGTGAAGCAATGGCCACCACTTAGCTTTTGGCAAAAGGTAAATAGGAAACGGCTGGCTTGAGGGAGACTGAGAGCCTTTGGACATTCCTTAACTACAACACCAGCCATGCTGGCTATCATGTGTGTGTTTCTACTTCTTGAAAGTTCTTATGTGCTTTGGCTCTGTGCTCTGTTCATGCAACAAATGTAACATTTTTTCTTTCAGAAGGTCTCTTGTTAGTTGTTATGGGTTAGCTTGTTAAAGACACTTGCAATGAGGCCCATGGAACCACAACTGACAAGATAACAGACTATTGGTCAATGTGTAATTTTGTGTTCAGCGCACCTGCAGAAAGCTCTCTTGGTAGTGTTACAAATTACACCAACAATGTCAGTTAAAGTTAAAGTTAAAGTTTACCCACCATTTTCTTTCATTATTCCTTTAATTTTGTTTTAAACACCAAAATAGAGATGAATAAATACTGTCAGTACCATGTGAAATCCATTGTGCCAAAAGTCCCAGAATGGAATAGGTTGCCTTTTGAAGAAACGAGGATTGTGCTGCCACAATCATCTGAGAGTCTCTAAAATCTCCTCTTAAAAGAAAATGTTTGAAAACCACTACTAGAAAGTGAGCTACAGAGAGTGTCTTGTTTAAGAAATGGGGAATAAGTGACTGAGGTGGCTTTTTGATTAGTAGCTGTGTTATTTTTCTGTTACCCTATTGTGAAGTCTTTAGGCATTTCATGACATTTTTAGATAGCACAGTATGCTTTACCTCTTCTTTGTTTTGTTTTTAGACAACACAGGCAGGATCAGCTGTTTTTCCCTGCACCATTGTCTGATGTTGTGGTGACATAAAATCACACAACACTTTTCTGTGTTGGTATAGAGTTGTATTTGCACTATGCAAGTGTGCAACGGGCTCTGAGTACAGAAGCGTTTGCATAAAAAACCGAGACCACGGAGCTCACCTCTGGTCAACAGAGAGGAAAAGAGCCATGTGTGAAACTGCAATGTAGGTATAAAAATATGCTCAAGGATTCATTATTCATGCACATGGATATGTGACCCCTGCAAACAGATGGGTCTTATGTTTTGCAGTCCACCCATTTGTAAACTGTGTGCACAGACTTGCGAACATTTTCTCTTTTAGAACAAGAAGTGTGCTGGTGTGTGCAGGAGAGAGGAAGCTGCTACATGCAAAGAGGAAGATTCTCTCTGAACAGTCGGTAGTATGCAGCATTTCCATGTTACCATTTAGTATCAGCTCAGCTGCAGCTTTGGTTGAGAAAATACCAAAGATATTGCATACAATCTTATTCAATGAATTTTTTTGAGAAAATTTGTGAAGAGTCGCGTTCAAACATGCTTCACCGTGCAACAAAAAAACCCACAAATAGGAAAGGGAACAACATGAGAAGGAATCATCACTAACTGGTTAAACGCCTCTCAACATGTCCCACTGAAACCTCACTGAATTGTCTACAATCATAATGTAATGATCTTTTGAAAACAGATCTTCTCTTTCTCTGTGGTAAGTGATTATGACATTAATATTAGACAGCCTGAGTTGTCTTTATCAACACAGCTTTTTGCCTCTCTTCAAATATGGAACAAAGTTGTGCCTTTGTAAATTTTGATGTCAGTAAACAAGAATGTGTGAATATTGAGATCCTAAAAACACATCAATTAAAAACCACTGATGTGACATTCAGAGTAGTCAGGCAGTAATGAGATGAATAAATCTAAAATACACATCCAGCTGGAGGTAACTATTCAATTTAGAAGACAGAGAAAACCAAAATAGCTCAGCTGGGCTGGAGAGCACCAAAGATGCTGCAGATACACTTTCACCACTGCAGACTCGTTCAAAGCCAATTAAATGAAACAAAGATTGATTTCTAAATATTACTTTCCCATTATTCTCTCTGGTTGACATAAGTGCACATCAAGTACCCTCAATAATCATGTATCAGAACCACCAATTTGGAAAATAACACATACAGAACCTCAAAAACAATTTGGCTGGAGGGTTCTTGTAAAAAAATTATTTCAATGTTGGATTTGGTTGTCAGCATGATCTTGTATCTATTTTAAGCAACAAGACATTGGGCTACAAAAGGGATTAAGAGAGTGAGGGCGTCTGTGAGTGACTACGGCTGGTGTTAGGCACATTTGGTACCGATATCTTACATGGCTCTGGCTGAGGATGAAGAGATAGGAAGATCTGAAAAAGAGTCATCACTGGAGAGAACACAACAGGAGAAAGCCAGTTATATATGCATGCTGATGTCAGCCTGAGCCAGCACAGCTCATTTACTGTGTATGGCATACGTTTTGTGCAGTACTGAGCAAGCAGTGTCATGCATGGAGTTTGCATATGCAGTACCTGCGCAGGCTTGCATCCACCAGGCCTTCCTCACTGATGAGCTCTGCCTCATTCTGAGCAATTCTCATGGCTAACTCCCTGTCTCTTCTCTCCTGCTCCAGTATGGTAGCACGCTGGGCCTGCTCCTCACGCTCCTGAGCCAACTGGACTTCCAGCTCTGCCTGTGAGACACATGCCACAACACCACACTTTAACATTTGATGTGAGTGTATAAAATCTACATAAACAAAGTTCCTGTCAATTGTACAAATGCTGCCTTGAGTAACAAATAGTTGGTAACAATTAGAGTGGCGCCGTTTGTATAAGCCTGATTAGATTAGACTATTTACCCAGTTTGTTTAGTTGCTAATAAAGCTTTACTGGTCATTTGTCTAGACACAGAAGGGCACAGAACTGACGAACATTCAAAACAATGAGGTGGAAGATTTTGATAGGCTTAACCTCGTTCAAACTTCACTATTTTTTCTTTTTTTTTTTATATCCGGAAAATGAACTAATGGATGCATATGTCTGTATTCATGAACTCCTCACAAGATTAAAAAAAAAAAAACTACACTACTACAAACACCATAAAACAAGCAAACACCACATTATAGTCTGAAGTATAGCAACAAAATGTCAAATCATACAGCAAATCTTTCACTAAACTACTTTTGAAGAACTGGAACACACTGAGGCTGTGATACACATTCATTTCAACCCTCCTGTCTGTACACTGCGCCTTGCATACCTTCATCTGTGCTGACAACAGTTTGAGCAGGATGACTACTGCAAGTGACATAGGAGAAAAGAAATCCAAGACCAACACAATTTTCCTGAACAAAAATAATCTTACCACTGCAGATAGACACACTGTGCTGCACACTGAATGGAGGTAATTTTATTTGCTAAAGCTAAAGCTCCTCTGATTGTTGCTTCGCTCTCTCCTCATCCTCTTTACAATTTCTGAGAGATGAGCTTCTATGTACTCCAGCTCAAATAATTAGAAATGGCTAAAATAACTGTCATGTGGCAATAAATTAATTTTGTTTCTCAATATCTGAGGCTATGTTTGCAAAAATAAATTGCCAGGTCAAATTATCCTGTCACACTGACATCACATTAAATGCTTTCCTATGTAAATAACACATGCAATGAAAAAGATGACAAGGCCGGAGAGTGGAAGAAGTAAAACAGTGTTTCACTGTAGGTATCAACTCCAAATGTTTGCTCTGTTGCATCACTGTGCAGCTATTTTGTGGTTGCTGGTCAACATGTTCTTGCTAGATAAAACCCTTTTCACACAGAAAATATGCAATGCTAATGGCTTCATTGGTCTGTTAAAGTGATGGCATTCAGTCATTCACAAACTGGTCACTTTGGTGTTAATATAGTCAAACAGAAAGCAAAAACTTCAGTTAGCGCTCCAAAAGTTTTCTCACGTTCATTTATCGAAGATGCTGTGTAAAATAGCGACTCAGCGCTACATGCAATTATCATTGGTTAATGACAGAAGAGGAAAATTTGAACAGCATTGTTGTTGATTCATTTAACAACGTCTGATTGCTCTGAACAGCTGGTCATATGTCAAACCCCTGCTGCTCTGTCCGCCTGCCCCTTAATGTGATTGCTGCAGCTCACACTTGTTGAAAGTGATACGTTTATGTTACCAAGTCTGAGCTTGTTAGATTGGTGTATCAAAAGGTCGTTGAAAACCACCAAGAGGGTAATTCACACAAGACACCAATGCACTCAGTTGCAAACAGATTAATTGAGAGTAGCGTCAAAAATTGCTTTAGTGAAAGACAGCAAAATATATATATAGATATATATATATATATCTATATATATATATAGATATATATATATATATCTATATAGATATATATATATATATCTATATATAGATATATCTATATATAGATATATATATATATGCCTATTAAAGGGGAACTCCGGGGCATTTGAAGCGCAATCCCATTGCTAGAGGTTGTCAAATACTGACAGTAGGACACAGACCGGTGCAAATCGGCGCTCCCTGTGCGGCGATTGCGCTGTTTGCGCAGCCTGTCATGCTAGCCAAATACGTAGTGGCTAAGGGGCAAGTGCTAAACCTTCCACGTAAAACAACAACTTGCACACTGCAGAAACGTCACACCACTTTATAAACCATCCGACAATAAAGTCACAAGCCTTACCATCAAAACCATATGCATGGTTCTCACATTACTGGCATGGGGACGTTACAAAACAACTTTATAAACAGCATGTCACTTACCGGTTGTCGGTATGCTCGCGCATGTGAAAGCCCAAAAGAGTCAATGGATGATACTCCCAAATACAAAACAATTATCTTCTCTAGAAAAACTGCGTTCAAGTATTTAAAACATTACAACAATACATGCCCAGTAATATTGTTGTAATGTTTTAAATACTTGAACGCAGTTTTTCTAGAGAAAATAATTGCTTTGTATTTGGGAGTATCATCCATTGACTCTTTTGGGCTTTCACATGCGCGAGCATACCGACAACCGGTAAGTGACATGCTGTTTATAAAGTTGTTTTGTAACGTCCCCATGCCAGTAATGTGAGAACCATGCATATGGTTTTGATGGTAAGGCTTGTGACTTTATTGTCGGATGGTTTATAAAGTGGTGTGACGTTTCTGCAGTGTGCAAGTTGTTGTTTTACGTGGAAGGTTTAGCACTTGCCCCTTAGCCACCACGTAGTTGGCTAGCATGACAGGCTGCGCAAACAGCGCAATCGCCGCACAGGGAGCGCCGATTTGCACCAGTCTGTGTCCTACTGTCAGTATTTGTCAACCTCTAGCAATGGGATTGCGCTTCAAATGCCCCGGAGTTCCCCATTAATACTTTATACCGAAATATAAAGGAAAACAGCATCAATGTTGAAAGAAAATCCAGATTTTGGATCAGAAACAGGTCAAAAGATGGTATAACCACATCAGAAGTAAATTAACTCTCTGTGATGTCTTCATAATATTATTTTTGGGAAATAAAGCACTGCCCATAGTGTTCAACAGCACACCTTCAGCATCTTCACTTGACATCAAACAAAAAAAAAACCAGACATCTGTGGTAAACCCAGTATGTTGATCAGTCTGTGTGTAATGTGGAAAAAGGGGAGAAACAGTAATCTTTTTTATCATACTGTCAGAACTCTACTAATCGGTCCATGCAGTTACCAGATCAGTTACTGTAGTTCACTGAGAAAAACAAAGTGAAGAGCAGGCTGCTGAGGCATTCATAGCAAAAATTAACTCTACCGTCTTCTCAAGTTAAGATAAAGGTGAGAAAATTGGCAGTTATTTCCCGCATGTACATTTTTAATGGGCTTTACAACTTTTCAAAGGACGGTTAATTAGAATGTGGTTAATATTGGAATATCAGACTGCGGGGGATCTAACCTGAATAACTTTTTCTTCCTCCTTCCTCTTTTTTCTGTCCTCCTCTTCCTGCTTTCTTTTCAGCTCCATCTCTGCTTTGCTAAAATTATAAAAGAAAAGATTGGATACAGTATATCGATACAGTATATTTATAACAAGTCAAATAGTGATATTTCTCTTCACTTACAGTTTTCTCTCCTCTTCCTCTTGTTTGCGTCGTTGCTCTTCCTTCTCCCTGCTCTTCCTCTCCTTGTCCATCTCCTCCTCGATGTGTTTCAGTCTCTCACTCTCTTCCTCCTCCTGCTTCTTCTTTTGCATGGAGGAGAGCAGCTGCTCTGAGCGTTTCACCAGCCCTTGGTACTCTGTGTCTATCTCCCTCCAGGTCATCACTGTGGCCTGGTGGTCAAAAGAATACAAATTATGGATTATAGTCACAAAGGAAAGAAAGAGGAATGCATTTACTTATCCAACTTTGAAATGTTTTGTCTCAGGGGAGTTCAATAGTAAGGCTTTCTTCAAACACTAACACCACTAGGTGTTTATTTAGAATAAAAACACCTACGGTGCTCATAGGATACTAATGTGTTTTTTTTAATTTGTTGGAATAAAACTAGTCTGGAACTGACTGTCAGTCAGGGAAGGGAAAATTATCAGGACGTGGCACAGACTCTATTTCCACAGTGCAACTTTTCCATGTGGCAACACATAAGACACTGACTGACAGTGTGTGTCTGTCAGCTGCACTTTACAGCTGCAATACTCAATTCTCCACAGTGTTGTCAGACGGTCAGCAGGGGGGAGAGGAGGTCACCATATTGTGACGATTCATTAGGGTGACTCTCTAATTGTGACACAGGAAGGGGAGACGACAAGGTCTTGTCCTCAAAGTCTGAAGGTCTGAATGACTGCCACTGACACCTAATGCATTATTCACTCAAAGATGGCATGCCAGGAGCAATTTCTGAACATTCAGATTGCCATAAGTGCTGACAGAGGAGATGCTAATAGGCTAACAGTTTAACATCAGAAAGATGGAGCTGTTAGGGGAGAGAAATTGCCAATCAGGATACCAATGAGCACTGTAATTATATTTGCTGATTGCATACTGGAAACAGAGTTTAAAATGAGCACCAATATAACTCTGGTACTCTAGATATCATGGGAGTGTGTTTGCGATAATTTGCCGTTTCTGGAGGATCCAATAAAATGGGTGCATATTGCATGGGGAGAGCTGGGATTTCTCGAACCAAAATTTGATCATTTAGCAAAACAGCCTCAATAAGTAATCATTGATAAGGAGAGGAGTCTTCTTCACTGAGCTCTTTTTATCCTCAGGTGATTGAAAATATTGATTCTGTGAGGAAAGGGTGAGAAAAGGGAAAGGCGGTGGTGTATAGCACTGGGATAAAGTCTTCTTCTACATGATATGACTGGTTGAGGCCATTTGTTCACAGGTAACCAGATAAATATGAGGCAGATGTGATTAAATCAAAAGTCATTTAGTGTTAAACATAGATGCAAACATAATGTGTGTTATGCTTGTCAAAAATTATCAACACAAACAGGTTTACAATCACAAGATTCTTCAGAGCTTAGCTGAACTTTTACAAGGAAATACATATAAAATAAAAAAGAAGAGTGTGTCACCTTTATCTTTGCTAAGAGAGCATCTATGGCAGCGGCCAGTTCCTGAACTTGTTTGGCCATATCCTGTTTGCCCTCCTTCAGCCCGTTAACCACCTCATTAAAACGTTCCATATGTTTCTTCAGGCTTTTTACTTTCACCATACCATCAATTCTGTTCCAGGAGAGAAAAATGTAAAATTACAATGTAAAACTGTCATGCAAATTATCAGTACAATCTTAACAATATCCTGTTCTATTCGTCTAAAACTGAACATTGACCTGATGGGAACTTTTTCTTTATTTAGTTGTAAAAATTTGTGTTTGCAAGTTTAACATTTAACTTTTGTTGATTTCAGCTTGGACAGAGATGGTGTGGCTATGGTGAGCTCTGTGGCCTCACAGCTGACCAGCTGGCTGTGAGTGGAGGTCACTGTCTGTCTGTGTTAGCTCTGAGGTGGAGTGGTGATGTTTTTCAGTGACCGACTTTTGTTTGTATTTCTTCGCCTCTTGTTTTCATCGTGTTTAGTTTTTTTGTTTTGTGCCAACTCTTTCTGTTTTGTTCAGTTCATTAGTTTGATAGAATTCTTTTGCTCCTGATCCAGCTACGTCCTGGAGTTCTGTCTGCATTGGGGTTCCCATCTCTAGCTTTTTTAATGACAAGAGAGTTGTCTAAAAAGTTTGAAGTTCAATGACATAAAACAAAAAAACATATCTTTAAAGTTCAATCTCTCAGACATTGTTGTGAGTTTTTAATAAACTAATGTCTTGTTTTGTTAAATATATGCTAAAGAAGTATAGCAAAATCCCTTTGTTTTCTCCCCCAGTATTGCCATGAAATATATTTTTCATGATTTATCACTAGATGATGATTTTTTGTCAGTGCATCCATGATATAGAATTTCTCTTGACTTGTGAGATGTAGTGGCTGGGATGTATCTTTGGATCTCGGGTTCTTTTTATGATTCCATTTGAGTGGTTATGATGTTACTCGTTATTGAGGTGGGTGAGGAATTTGGTTTCTGTCATTCTGCATTTGCCAAGCCATGCTGTTTCCACTGATTCAAATTGTATGTTGACCATTTCTTTCACTGTTGTTCATTTCTTTACATTTATATCTCATAAAAAAATATCATTACAGCTCGAAAGAGCCACTGAAGACACTGATTTCTCCTGTCTATGATATACTTCACTGATTGCTTTTCTAAATGCATCTCAAAACAGACGTGGTATTTCCCAAAGCAGTACAGACACTTATTTTTTTTCACAGTGCACACATGTCGCTTTAGATTGATTTGAAATCATAAAAGTGGGATATCGGAAAGCCATCAAAACCAACCAAGCGTGAATCTGTTCAAATAGATAGCAAGTTCAACAACAAAAAAAAAGAAAAACAGAGAGGAAACTGACCTTGGCTTATGCTTCTTCTTACACAACCACATACGGACAGTCTTTTGAATCTTAATGCAGGCCGCAGCTCTGTAACTCATTTTATTCCTGACTGTTGTTGGGGAGACAAAAGAGGAGACATGCTGGATTACTTGCAAAATTTACAATTGTAATATCAATTACTTTATTGTTAAGGGCATGCAAAACCTCCTCATCTTAGATTCGAATGGAACATAACACTCAAAAGCATTCACAGAAAATGAAAAAGTCAGAATAAGACGAAGTGTTGAAATAATAGGAACGAGTAATAAATGACCAGGGCCAGAGGCAGCGCTCTGTTATAGCTGTAATGTGGTTTCATTTGATGCTTTCACACAAACATGCTGGAGCCAACCTGCACTTTGTTAAACTGTAGAGATCGATAGCTTGGCAGTGGATGTAACATGAAAGTAAATCTGGAGTGCCTTTCCTTATGGCTGGAGGCTGATTCTTTCAGAAGAAATGAAAAGTGTGAAATATAAAGGTGAAATAACTGCCTCATGCTATGATGTATACAAGGGCATATGACAGCCACGAGAGAAATGCTAAAACATCGAGGAACTTTTTAGCTCTGTAGGCTCTATAGTTAATATTAAGAACAGATATCTCAGATTACTATATTTCCAACTGTCTCCAAAAAGCCCAATCCCTTCCAATGAATATAGGAAATTTAGAGATATTTGACTAAATCGATTATTAAACTGAATACTCATTTTGGTGTGTTTGAGGTTGCTTGCGTTACTTTTAGCCCATGTGTATTTAACTTACGCTTGATAACCGACAGGCAGCACCACTGGATCTTCTTCCAGCAGCTGCACAACAACCACTTGTTGACTTTCTTCAGCAGCTCAGCGAGGTGATCCGGATCAGACTTCATGATTTGGTCAAACTCAGCAAACTGGTTCACACAGACACAAATCAAACTATGACCCTTGTCTTTGAAGGTATTAAGGTTGTACATTATGACATTAATAGTTTACCTTTCCCGGGCGGAAGAACACTCTTGTCAGTCCAAACTTGAAGTCATTATCATTTAGACCCAATGCTTTGAACAAAGCCTGCAAAGGAACAAAGTGTCAAAACAATGATGTGTATAAAGTAAGACGTTTGGGCATTAAGATATTCATTTTTGTTATAGGTCAGTTTGGCTTTTTGATTTTGCACTAAGCTATTAACACAACCGCTAAAAATGGATCTTAAACTGATTCACTTGTTTCTTAAACCCAACACACAGGATTTCTCCAATAAAGTAAGAAACGATTCATCTTATGTAACCAACCTTGCAGAAGAGTCTTGGATTCAGTCGTGTGAGTTTATCCGGCATATATGCCTTATACATGTTGTAGAGCTCATGGAAGGGGGCCCTGGAGGGGAATCCCCCCTGCATCAGGTCCAACACTGACACCATTCCTAAATAAGACAAAATCACAGTGTTAATGAATTAAAAAAGAAACATCTTCCCTGACAAGTACCAAAGAATAGAGTAGAATACCATAGAGAATAGGTTAATCCATATCAATGTAGCACAGAAAATGCATAAATCAGCACAATATTGTCTGAAATGTTTTTGGTTTTTTTTAAGTAATATGAAGCAAATACCAGTCTTCTCAGTGACTGAGCTTTCGTTTTCATTTTCCGTTTCCACATTGGAAACGGAAAATGAAAACGACGGCGAAGCTGATGACATGTCCTTCTACAAATCCCGTAGTTTAAAATGGCGGAGCGACATGGAGACATTCATTGTCCGTGAAATATTACACATTATAGCTTTAAAGATTTTTTTCAAATAAATAATTAACTTGATTTTTGAACATGTCATAGTGACATTTAAATCTGTGGTATTTACTGTGTTCAATAAAAGCTTGTATTGTAAGAGGAGTCAGCTTGATTAATGCTGTTCTAACAGAATGATGTAGTTCAGTGAACTCATCCTTAGTATATTTGCTCCTTCTCAAGATGAAAAAAATCGTGACAAAAACCACTTTAAAACATTGATTCACTGTATGTTTAGATAGTGTTTTGATCCTACCTGAGCACTGCAGTTGTGAGAGAATTAGTGCCCCTTCAAACTGGTGGCTGACCATCTTCAGGTTAGGTTTTACGCAGCGAATGAAACTTGAACCCTTTGCACACAGAGATAAATCAGAAAAAATGCTCCAACTCAGCATGTTACTTCTCAGTCTGTAGAAACCATCTTTATAATTAGCATATAAATAAAGTAACTGCGTGGAATAATGACACATACAGTGCTGACTTTACATTGCAAAAAAAAACTGATTTGATCTGACACTAAGCAAGCAATAAGAACATGGAAGCTCATTTCACTCACAGTGCTGCGAAGCTTCTCAAGCAGCAGGTTCAGTTGGGTCTGTTTGTGCGAGCAAAAGAAGAGAACTGTTAAATTATTTGTTTGGAAGAAAGTAGCTAAGACCAGCTGTTTCAAATGAGGTGTGAGTGCAGCGTGTCCTGGACTAGCTTAGGCTTCAGAGTCAAGCAAAAGCAGAAATCCAGACAGGAAATACTGTAACTGAAAGAATTATTTAACAAATGAATAATACGAAACATTATGAATATATTTGATCTCATTATGACAATTAATATTTGTCAAAGACAGATTTGCAACCATCTAAATTAGCAATAAAGAAACCACAAGTCTGATGAAATAAGATGGCTCAAATGTTTTTGCATGACGGAACAGAGAGTGTCCAACACAGATAGTTGTATTCATTGACATGTAAAAGATGCAAATTAAGTTGGCTCCTGGCTGCATAAGTCTTTCTATCTCTTATTTTTTCTCCTGTCCTGCTTTCACACCCTGTTCTATAATACCTCAAGCTGACTTTATCCAGCTTTATCCACCAAGGAAGTTTTTCAGAGGAAAGAGTTGGAAAACTGGAAGAAATCTAAGAGGAGAACCCGAAATAAGGAGGGGAAATGGAGATGAGAAGGAGAGTAGAAAGGAGAAAAGTTACAGAACAGATTTGGAGTTCAGAGTAAGTTTACTATCTTTTAAAAGTCTGAAAAGAAGCTAAGAAAGCAATTTTCACATGTCAACTGCTGCACAGCATATATCATATGATCTGCATTTCTATGGCATTAGAATCAACAATCACAAAAAGTACGGTGGAATCTAAGAGTTAACATTTATGTGGGTGCAGTTATATCAGCTGGTAATTCTCTGACCTTGAATTTGTTGCCAACACTGATGAAGCCGAGTTTGCCCGCCTTCTGTTTGGAGTCCTTGGAGGTGCTGGAGTTCTCAAACAGCTCTCGAACAAATTTGTCTTTTGATTCACACACTAAACTTTCCAAGGACATGTGGAGGGCATCGTTATTCTTTTCCACGAAGCGTGTCTGTCAACACACACACATGCATCATATACACTTCTGTAGTGGCAGACCTCTACACATGTTGGTATACACTATCTTACACAAGTGAAAAATATATCCTAAACCTATTCAAAGCTGTCTGCATTAGGAATTACCGTTTCATAGCAGACGGCTCCTGCAAAGTGCCTGACCATGAAGCCCTCATCATCCCGGAGATTCCTGTGAATGGCCAACTTTGACTTCCTGGGTACCTAAGTGGAAAAGAGAAAAAGTTCAATTAAAACTCTGAAACATAGATACACTAACTTCACTTAAATCCAATCCATCACCATCTCTACAGAAGAATCTTGTTAGTTCAGACTACTGAATTAAGAAGGCAAGTTTGCAGAATTACATTTCTGGGTCAAATTTTTGAGATCTCATCCTCCAAAGCAAAGAGAGAGAAAAAAGAATAGCCAGACATTATGTAATAAATGCAGATATAATCTTAAACTTTGTTCAAGGTAATTTGTACTTATTTAGCACAGGGCGATGTCTCTAAAAGGATTTCATGCTTGCAAATATGCATGAAAAATGCCAAACAAAAGCAGCTATTTCAGACAGTTAGTCTCAGTCAGACAAGAAAAGTAAAACTGATCACAATGACAAAATCAATGTGCATCTACAACTTTCCCGTCTAACAAAATAACTTGGAATGCAGAAATAGACAAAAAGGGAAAATACAAAGGGAGAATAAGAACGATAGGACAATGGGAGATGAAAGCGTTCAGAGGCCTAACCGTCAGTCTGAAGTGGTCTTTATGTTTGCTGTGAATGGCCACTGCAAAGTGTTGGTCGCTGGGCTGAGGAAGACGATTCTCTTCATCCAAAATGTCTAGGATTCCCACCAGCTTTGCCTCCACAAGATCTGGATATGACAAATGCTATGTTAGCAAATCAACCCCATTAATATGATTCATATTAAAGTCCAAATCTACAAAGTTCAGTGAAGCATCCGTGACAGCAATTTCATTACGCATTTCTTCCCAAGTCTTAGGTTTTACGTTCCTGGACCGAATGAAAAAACATATAAATAATCTGGTCCTTACCAGGTCTTCAAATTAGACTGATACAACCTCAGATGAACAATAACACATGACACATTTCTTGTTGTGTCAAATTTGAACAAGAATTGACCCAAAATACAGAATAATAAAACTGCAATAACGTTTTCTGTACGATGTTATCAGTCTCTCACATCATTGTGGAGGAATTTTAGTACACTCTTATTGACAAGGTTGATTCAGTTCATTGAGTTTTGCAGACGTTCATTTATGCACAGCTCTGTTCAGGTCCTACCTTAGCATTTCAATCAGGTTGAGGTCTGAACTTTGACACGGACCACTGCATCCTCACAATTCTTTTTTTTATTTTGACATTTGCGACTCTGCTTGGAATAATTGTCCTGTTGCATGATCCAGTTTCATCCAAACTTTAGTTGAAATATGACTCAAGAATACTTTGGTATACATAGCTCTAGGTTTTTCTTGTAGTTTCTCTGAGAACTGCAATTGAGAATTGGTACAAAACCGATGAGACATCCTCTCCTAGGAAGACTGGCAACTGTCTCGATTGTCTTTTCATTTGTAAATTATTTTTCCTACTGTAAAATGATGGGTAGAATGATTTGAGTCAAAAGAGAGTGCACTCGCTTTTTTACATGACTGTAACTACAAAGCAAATAATTTGCCTTAAATTGACATCAAAACTGACAATTTCCAGCAAAGAATAAGTTTTAAAAGTTTGCAGAAATCTTGAGAAACAACCGAAACTTTAATTCTCACTATTTACCTATATTAAGTGATGTGGAAACGACAATGGCCTTTATTAAGCAGAACTTAAAGAATCACTAAATGTTCTGATTGATATTTGTTGGAAATTTCCCCTGTTTACTGTTTCTGGATATGAATATTCAAAGTATAAAACATGTTTATCAGGATGCTCATTTAGTCAGAAATTTGAATTATGCATGCAACGCTGTTGAGAAAATAATGTGATGGCCAAGGACCTTAGAGAAAATTTACATGAACAAGCACCTGTGCATAAATCCCGAAGATGGATGAGTGAATTAATGGCCAGCCCAAACGGTCATTTGCAAGTCATGAATGTTATTCACTGCTGTCAGTTAGCCTCACACCTGAATAATCACAACCTTTGAAATACAAATCGAACTGCTTCACCTTGGTACGTGGACTACTTCATCTCAATAATTCCAGGATTCATTCAAGGAGAGACATAACCAAAACAAGAGGGCATAATTTCTCCATCTTCTCACAACACAAAAGAGAGGCCACAAAACCCACAAACACTCACTGCACTTACTCTCCTCTGACACGTGGATATGCCAGGTTTGAGGATAATAAGAAGTCTGTATTTTTGTCCCCGCAGCAGGTGTACTTTCCCTGCGTTGATGTGGGTTCCAGAAGAAAGAACCACATGACTGCTATGTGTCTGAGCTGCTGTTACACTTGCACCCTAGTAAATCTGGGGTACGAGGGCACTTCAGGTGCCCATATCTCTGTCAGTTCTTCTTGCACTTTCTGCAGCACAAGCTCTTGAAGGGAACACAGTGTCAGCTTATCAACATTACAAGGACCATCCAGGACAATCCCTTAAAGGATAAGACCGGTTTTTTGACATTGGGCCCTTGATTTCACATTATAACATGATGTTCTACTCACCCCTGCTTGTTGTTGGTCATTTGGAGCTGTTCCGAAGATATTCGCGAAGCGTCTGGCTGCTCTCTTGAGATATTCGGCCATGAAACGGTTTCCTATGGGCAAGCTTATACAGGCACAAACTATGCTGTTTATAATTTATTAATTACTCTACACTAGCACTGATAACGTGGAGGTGCATCGCTTACTTAAAAAAATCCGGGTTACTAATTTTGAATTTTAGCTGAATGAATAAATAGGCAGCAGGTCTGTGGGCTGTCTGTGGTAGTAGCACTACGATGACGTCAGTAACACCCACTTTACGACAAAAAAAATCAAAATTACAATAACCCGGATTTTTTTAAGTAAGCGACGCACCTCCACGTTATCAGTGCTGGTGTACAGTAATTAATAAATTATAAACAGCATAGTTTGTGCCTGTTTAAGCTTGCCCATAGGAAACCGTTTCATGGCCGAATATCTCAAGAGAGCAGCCAGACGCCTCGCGAATATCTTCGGAACAGCTCCAAATGTTCAACAACAAGCAGGGGTGAGTAGAACATCATGCTATAATGTGAAATCAAGGGCCCAATGTCAAAAAACCGGTCTTATCCTTTAATCACATATAGCTTTGATTCTTGGTCATTTGAAACTTGTTCAAGTCAGACATCTCATCAGCTTCAGGGGCAGATCTGAACAAATTCCTGCATCTTGTTAGCCTGGCTGACGCGTCCACAATCTCGATGAGATGGTGGTCTGGGAACTAGGTGTGCATTTTCTCGTATTTGAGGTGTGGTTTACGAATGCCTAGAGCCGTTTATTGGGCGCTATGAATGTCTATCAAATGACGTCAGGTTCTTCCCATGCTGCTTTGCGCGCGATTCATAGCCAATTGTATCACTTATACCAGATGACGACAGAAATTCGACGAGGAAGAAGAAAAAAATGGAAAATAAAAGTAAACTTGCGGGTTGATCTACTACTGTAGACAACAAAGTATATGCTATATTCTACATAAATTTACATAAATTGAGCAGCCTTGCTTTGTTGTCTACAGTAGTAGATCAACCCTCATCTTACATTGAAGCTCCCAGATCAAGGAAGTGACGTCGACGCAGCTTTAGCAGCAGAGAAGCTATTAGGCTTGTGTTGATAATAATAAACTCCTGGACTATGTACAAACTTCCAAATGCATCGTTTTGTGAGTACAGACCATATTTGTACTACTGTAGAAGTTTGGTGTCATGGCATGTGATTTTAGTGTGGTAATTTTGGAGATACTGCCAGGGTCCATTAGCGCTTGTACTAAGCTATTCGGAATAACTCAGCTGATGTTCAGCCAATATCGGAAAAACTTAGCTGGATGTCACGGTTCAAATGACCCTAGGGTGAATCTACTCCGAACCATCACTTTAAGTAGCTTAGAGCGCAAGTTTACTTTTATTTTACTTTTTTTTCTTCTTCTTCCTCGTCGAATTTCTGTCGTCATCTGGTATAAGTGATACAATTGGCTATGAATCGCGCGCAAAGCAGCATGGGAAGAACCAGACGCCATTTGAGAGACATTCATAGCGCCCAATAAACGGCTCTAGATATTTGTAAACCACGCCTCAAATACGAGAAAATGCACACCTAGTTCCCAGACCACCATCTCATCGAGATTGTGGACGCGTCAGCCAGGCTAGGCTGACTTTGCAGTGAGAATGAAATCGAGCGCAAAGCAGCATGGGAATTCCCAGGCTAACATCTTGTTTTTTACTGTAAAGCTGAGATCATCTTTATACTCATCAGTGACATCTTCTAAGAAAAGGACACAGTGAAATTCTAAAAAAGAGACATCACGCAGGGATTTAGGAGGAAAACTTACCTATGCAGTCCTGGTTGTCAACATAATGCACCTCATTCACTCCAAGCCCTTCTTTTTGATATAGTTCTTGCTCCTGCAGTGATTAAATATAAAAGTTTTAAAAAAAAAATCAACCCTAAAAATGGCATTGCTAAGATTTCCTGAAATAAAAAAAATTTCTCCACTTCCTCAAAAAACAAACATCAAACTGATGTGATTCGGATAATAACGAGGCTAAAACCAGAAATGTGGCACATTAATTGCAGACCTTGGAAAAGAATAACATTAAGACATCACAGGAGAGAAACAAGCCTCATCATTTCCCCAGAGAAATTACCATCCTAATGAGAGAACACACAGGAGAGATGGAGGGACAACGTAAGGAAGACAACAAAAAAGGGATGACAAAGAAGCGTGGAACACCAAACCCCGTCTAACAGGCTCGTGAAAGATTAAGAAAGTTTGGCTCGTCTGTGTTGTGATGTGGCAGGTTCCCCGGGATGAAGAAGTAAAACACACCAAATCACCCTAATACACAGGCTGCTCACCCACCTCTTTGAGAATGCGCTCGTTGAAGAATTGCTGTAGTTTCTCATTGCAGTAATTAATGCAGAACTGCTCAAAGCTGTTATGCTCAAAATACTCTGAGGGGGAAAAATAGAAGAAGCAGAAAAACATTTCATGTTTCAATTAATTCACAAAATAAAAAATTTTGCAAAGCCTGTGTTAATTATGGCAGTAGGGAAAATTATCTCTCAGGCAAGGGCTCTGGTAATGAAGTGTATATATGTATTAGAGTACTTAAAAAAAGGAAGTATTGCGCACAGACAAATGTCTCTCCGAGAGACTTAATTCCAAACATAGCAATGACAAATTCATATCCCGATGGGAGCAAAACTCAGTGAATTTGGGAAATAACAGGAACAGAGATTTGTCTTTTATGTAACCGGTTCTTTAGCTAAATCTACACTTTATTTGAAACTTCTATATTTATTGCAGCACGAACTGCATGTCATTACCAAACCCAGCTATGTCCAACACGCCGATGAAGTGGGAGGAGGTCTGGAAGGGGAAACACTGGTTTACTCGTTTCACCACATGATCAAAGAGGCGGCTGTACACTGCCTTGGCCAGGGCATCACGGGCATTGTTTGCCTGTTCCACCTTCAGAGGCACCCTGAGGGGACAAAAAAAGTGGGGCAGTGAGAGAAAGACTGAAACTGGGACACGATCGTCTCCAATAAAGTAAGTCTCCGTTTGATTTTTTTTCGGCAACCCCATCTTTAAGGTAGCGGCAAATGTTTTTTGAGACATCTTGCCCTCAGTTCCAGTATTTTCTATTCCAGCTAGGTGATTTTGTAAAAATGAGGGTCTTTCTTGGTCAAAGAGAGGGAATTCTCAAATATAAGCATTGAACTCTATTAGGCTCTCTGAGGGCACTTTAATACTATTCATGTTGAAATTATTCAAAAACGTTGACTGATGTGACAAAGTGCAGCTCCACAGTGACCAAGAGTTCAACTCAGCTGTCCCAGTTAGGACGAAGCTGAATTTAAAACTGAAGGAACTCTGTTTGGCATTGTTATAGCTTATCCCACTACTTTCTAATGACATTCAACCCAGTCAGCTCTCCAGAAAGATGAATCCATTGCGAACAGCACTGATCCATTCGTGACGGCAGTCTAATTTGACCCTTTCTTGTTTTTACTATGACAAAAGTTACGTGAAATAAAAACATCTAGAATTCTGACAACTGATCTCAGTCATTTCTATCTGCTGCAATGTCTCGTGTGCACACAAGTTAAAAGACTGTTTTGTCTCCACCCCCTTCTGTTACACCCAACCTCCCATTGGGAAGGGTGGATTTGTCTGGAGCAGAGTAACAAAGACAGTCCCCCCTTCACTCCACCTGCTCCCCAGACACTGGGGCTTCACTGTACTGGAGCCATGCTCCCTTTCCTCCTCAGATACAGATTGCATTATTTATATGGAGAAAACACTTCCAGGCCAGCCCAGCATCTGGCCCTTTTGAAATATTAATCTATCAAACCTGGCCCTATCACTCAAATACTACAACACCGCAAAAGATGATATGAGCAGTGTAAATACAATTTTTTCCTTGTTTTTTGGGGTGTATTTTTTTGGAACAAGTATTTAATTATTTGTTTTTTTAAATGTACAAAATCATGTTGTACAATTTAGCTGTGAACTAATACATACAGTCTTTAGAACAACGGCTGCACATAAGACGCATTCATTATTTAAATTCTACTTCGCTAATCTCTGACAGTTATATATATATCTCTGATAATTTACAAATTTGAAATCTCCTGTCAGCATTCTGCTAGTTCAGTGAGTTTAAATTGTTTTTCAGCAGTGAACAATGGCTTTGGCTTTTAAAAAGATTAAGGGGTATGTTTTTATCAATAAATATCTAGACATTTAAAGCTCATTACTGTTGCCCTTACTTGATAACTGTGCCTTTGGCGCCCCCTGCTGTAGTGAGCATGACTCTTGTTGTGAGGCTGACGCGCAGGTCGTCCTTGTCCAGGCCCAACAAGTCAGCACAGTACTCTAAAGTCTTGTCTGACTGATTCTTTAGGCTGCAACCACCTGTAAGACAAAACAATAAAAAAATATGCAAGCCACAGGTTCTGAACATGCAGGATGCTTTTCTATAACTTCCTGCCAACTGCTTTGAGAGCAACTTCATTGCATATTAACTTGGAGAATTGTTTTTGAGCCTCACAGCTGAACGTGAATGGTGTTGTCTTTTGAACCAAATGCAAGTAAACAGTGAATGAATAGCAGCACCAAAAAGCAGTCTAATAAGAGGCTTATGTGACTGAGAGGTTCAGCAACGGTCCGTGTTTATTGTACCGCAGCGGGAGAGACACGAGTCGCTCTTCTAGAACAGCACAAGTTACATTTGAAAGATTAATCTTTCCTCCGCATAGACCTTGATTGAAGATTTAAGCAATAAAAACAAAGGGAATAACAGCTTGTAGTTGCCATCGTAACAGAGGTCCTTTTTTATCACCACTTCAGACCAAGCAGTGATGATGTTCAGGGACATGGTTCCGTTTTTAAAATGTTTCCTTTAATAACAAAACTACTGACATCCATGCTGTTACATGTGTTGAATTAACAAATTAAAAAAAACAACCTTTTCCTGTTTTGGTCAAGAGGCTGATTATTCAATTCAAAATTATACAAAAAATTATAAAACTTCAAAAGTGGAGGAAGTCATTTTTTAAAATTTGCTTAAAAAGAAAACAAAACGGGACGGTTTCCACAGATAGTGCTGAAAGGAAATACTGGAACACAACAATAAAAGATCAACCCGTAAAGGAGCAGATGCAAATAGACATCACCTCATGGCAACACAAAACAGTCTTCATTTAAACTTGCCTAAATACCACTTTTGGACAATTTTGCAGATTATCCTAAAGTATTATGAAACTATTTGAAATTACAGCCTCTGCCTCACCTGAAGAGCTCCCTGTTTCTTCAAAGTCAATGTTCCCCAGATGCAGAACGCCAGCGACAACCCTGAAAAGATCCAGCTTCTCTGTGTCATTCAGACCAATCTTCTTCATGGCCACGCACATCCTGTTAAAGTCTCCCTGGTCGTCAAGAAGAGGGTCCTTCAGAGCGCCCAACTTCAGATGCTGCACAATACACAAGAGAGTTATAAACTGCAAAGAGACAAGCACCATGAACACTGTGGTTTCAGTTTCAGCTGCTTGTCTGAGGCAATGAGAAAATCTGACTTGGAACTGAACTGAACCCAACAGCTCACACAAAACTAAAAGACAAAAGCTAAAGAGGATCTTGAACAAACCAAAATATATTGTAAGGAAATACCTCCACCAGTAGCACACAGCAAGCTCCCCACTTTGGTAACTGATACTGCTATGTAGTTTTGTCTGGAAATGCCTTGATGACCACTGCATTTAGGTGTTTGAAATGACAGAGCCAATGTAATATTCAGAAATATGAAAGCCCTAATGATAAAAGCTATGAGAAGAGGAATAAAGAGTGAAATGTTTCATGCTTTATTCGGTGTCTTTATTAGGTTAACTGAAGATTAAAGTGACTTAATAATCGACAAGGGCTGCACAATTAATGCTCATGCTGAATATGATGCCATTTAATAGACTATTAACAAGTTTTGTCTCAATCAGAACAGTGCTTCATGTTATATTGACATTTATTTTGCAGGAAAACACAATAATTATGCAGCCCTGCACCATATGACTGAAAACAACTGAATAACCAAACACAAATCCAAACCTGGCATGCACATGCAGACAAAGAGGAAGTGCACCGATTTCCTGTTTTCACTACAAACAGGAGCACCTACATCCCCGGCAGATTCAGGGTTTAGTTTGGGGAAAACGTAAGAGGAAGAGTAGGGAGCACAAGGCCTTGAAAAGAAAACATCACCTTATCGTCCTGCACATTACACAAACATGAGGTGGGGCAGACAGATGACAGCTGACTTAATAAGCAACATATTACATGAAATACACTTTTACCTAAAACTTCAAAGATATATATTAATAGATTATAATAGTTTAGAATACAATAGTGAGCACAACTGATATCAGGCATGTTAAAGGACCATTTGACATTTTATGTCAACTTTATCAAAATCCATTTATTTCATGAATATTTCTGTTTCAAATGAATCTGAATCTGGAAAGAATGTCATATCTTAAGACAACAATGCAAATTACATTTCATTCGAAAGATTCAAGAACAGAGCAGTTAAACATTTAACTTGAGGTTGAGGGACACTGATTTGATGACATAGTTATCTGTATAGTGCACTCCCATCAGTGTGGGAGACAAAATATCATATCATGATTTATTTCAGGTATCCGAACAAAACGGTATCAAAATGAGGTTTAAACTGATAACCAAAGAAAAATGCAAAGCATTGGATTACAGAGAGTAAACCAGAACAGAATAGGAGATTACCTCAGGGCTCTTGCGGCTTTGCATTATTTGTTTATCACAGTCTTTACTGGCAAAGTATCTGGTACATCCTCGGTTCAGGTACTGCAAGAGAGAGAAAAAATTCAACTTAGAAACAATTGTAACAATTTCAGTAATCTGAGGAATATATTTCAATCTCAGTGAAAAATCTGCTGGGGATGTTATTAGTTTTCACAATCATTATCTCCCAGTATTGCTATACAGCTGACTGAAGGCAAATTGCATAAAATAACTGCCTCTGTTCATGTGGGTGTCACCTCAGGGACTAAATGTGTTGATAAACATTTCCGAAAAAGAAAAAGCAACATGAGCCACTGGTTTATCTGTCCAATGCCGTCTAGTAGAGCATGTTGAAGAAAATTAAGGCTGGGGTAGACTTGCTCCTTCGCTTTGCCCCTGTTGAGCTGATAATTGTATTCAAAAGACAAAGAATCCAGTGGTGACATGTTTTGCTGCTGAAGGGACATGATTTTAATCTGGGAAAATTTTTAGTTTGTGTAAAGAGATCCCTATAAAAAAAACAAAACCCCTGTCAAATCAAGTGGGATTCCACAAAACTGCCAACCAATACTTTTTCTAAGAACCCACGAACAAATAAAGACAATGTAATTGCATAAAAAAGATCAAAACATCACAACTCAGCTTTACTTTTCAGTTTATTTCAGGTGGGAATGATAAAATATAATCAATCTTCTTTTCATTTTAACAGCATTAAATTTGTTGTTCTTTTTTCTTTAGAAATATTGCTACTCCACCAACTGACCCTGAAACTGTCTGGAGAGTCCAGGTGTAATGTCTTCTTCAGGTCCTCCGATGCGCCTGCACACAGCCTGTAGAAAATGTGGTAGTTCCTCTCGTCGTTACTTTGCATACAAATCCTTGACTTCTCCAACAGGTAGTGGGACACAAATCCCCCCACAACTGCCTTCTGGTGGCACAAAGAAGAAATCCCATCTTAAATGAGGAAATCGTAAAACAAACTAGCACAATAGAAGCTGTCAGCACTTACTTTGTCGTTAAAGTGGATTTCTACAAACTTCCCGAAGCGACTGCTGTTATTATTCCGGACTGTTTTTGCATTTCCAAAGGCTTCCAGAAGAGGATTTGCTGAGGTATGAAAGGAAAAAAGTTAATTCAAGATAAAGAGACCCAAAAACAGTGCATATAAAACCAATATATTTCCTTGTGCATGTATTACCTTCCACAATTCTCTCATCAATATCTTGACCACTTCCATATGTTGTTGTCAGATATCTGAACGATAGGGATAAGAAAACAATTACATCCTACATTACTGTGGCTGCTTATCATTCAGCGACAGTAACAACAAATTACTGTTTTAGGGGCTATTTGTGACATGTAAACTTTATCGTAATTGTGTCGTGATTAGGTGTCAGACTTTGTTCACCAAAAGGAAAAGAAAAAGGGAGTGTTTCAGTTGGTCTCATACCTGAGAACAAACTTGGTGTTTTCAGTCTTTCCGGCACCAGATTCACCAGAAACTATGATGGACTGGCTCATCTTTAAAACCTTCATGTCCCTGTAGGCTTTGTCCGCTAAGCCAAACATATGAAAGACAAAATGAAAACAGATTAATTTACTTTCTGGCATTAGCAGGGCATAATGATAGGTCAAATTATTCATAATTTTATTTATCAAGGTTTCTTCAAGAATAACTGTGACAACAAGAGGATGATAATGAAATTTAAATGAAGTTCTCTGCACATAAAAACGACAAAAACTTCTATAAAGATGCAATCCCCTTTATTAAATTCTGACAAAGGTAGATTTTGTAAAGGAAAACTGCCACAGGTCCTTTTTACAGAGACCATGCTATGACGTGTGTTCAGCCTTTCTCTATTGGGTAAACAGACTTCAGTTTGGCCCTGTGACCACCTCCATAATTGTTGCTCTCAGAGATAAAACTCCATTCTGTATCTAAGCATTAAACACAGAACGTCTCATTAGTTTGAAAAAATTTAATTCTATTTTGCTTTTGCTAAAGCTTGTATTTATATATGTTACATGCTTACTTCATTTCAACTCGTACAAGAACAATCCCTCTAAATGTATCTTATGATCCACTATAAGTGCTTAGTGGGATATTTCCGGGAATATTTTCAAGGACTTTAAAAACTCAGCAATCAGTTCAAATTGCTGTCTTCTCCCTCATCGCTGCCTATGTGTTTCTCTATAACAAACTCATTCAGGCTCACCCTCACCCTTAAGGAGGTGCAAAATGTGTACAGTGTGTTTGCAAACCGTAACCAAAGATCGGCGTGAGCTCTCACCTATAGCATAGACATGCGGTGGCAGAGTGCCCAGTGATTTCCCTCGGTACGACTTGATGGCATCAGGGCCGTACAGTTTTGGTATGTCATAGTAAGGATTAATAGCTATCAGGATATTAGCCACAAAGGTCTGCAAGTGAAGCAAATGCAAGCACAATTAGGTTAACTGCATTTAAATAAGCTAAATTATTGAACAATGAAAGACAAAAGAAGTGAAAATGACCCTACTGAGGACTGAGGAAACACACCATAACTTGTTTTCATGTCTTACATTTCTCATCTACCAGCTGTTCCTCATTTCCTAAGTGAGGTCAAGACTGGGTTTGCCAGTCTGGCCTTTGTCTAGCTGCCCTTCCCTCTTTGCCACCTGGTACTTTTCCTCTTGGGGAATCAAGGATACAGACCCTGTCTTTCTGCTCTCCAACCTGTTGTATGAGCTAATTAAATGGTAATGTCTCTAACCAATAACAAGAGCAGCACTGTGTGGAATATATACTTGGACAAAGGCAGATCATTACAGAGGGATACATACATAGATGTGGTCTTTACTGTACCGCACTCTGACATTGTTGAGAAGAGTGGCTTCATTCAAGTACATAAGGGAACCTGTAACGACCGAGGGCACAAATAGCAGATGTAAAATCCAATTCTCGCAGAATTAAATATATATGTGATTGTGTATATACATTTTCAACGAGTTTAATTTCGGTAAAAACTTACAGTTATCATCAACATACTTGTTGACATCATCCTCTGCAGGGAAGACTTGGTTCATCGGAGCAAGAAAAGTCTGTAACATGAATCAACCTAATTATTGTAACATTTACATGATGCAATTCACAGGAGAGACATACGTGCTGCAAGTTGTACCGTCTTCATTAATCTGTGCCAACATTATGTACAACAACACTCGCGGTTTAGTTCTAGCAATTAGAAAAGCTCATCATTTGAAAATAGAGACACATATTAAACATCGTTAACAGCTGGGCAAGCATGCACAAACATGAAACATTTATCATGCTAAAGGATCCCCATAATGATGTATAGACTGACATGTTCACAGGCTACATTAGTTACTGATGTTTTCACTCTATTGTTTAAAAGTCTGAGTTCATGGAAATAAACTCAATGGAACAAGTCAGCTGTGAGAGAAACAAGGGGAGACATGGCAGGACGATGAATAATTTGGTGGGAGAGCAACAGGATCTGAACACCTGACTGAGTTATTCGGTGGTGTGTATGTGGTCAGGAGCAGATAAGTGCTGGTTTTACAGGAACCCATCAAGTCGTTAGAGACTAACTTTACCCTCAAGATTTAAGAAAGGGTAATCGTGTATTGTTTTTCTAAAGCATATAGCAACAACATAAGCAGCTTTTTCACCATTTGGATGTAATGTGTAACACACACTGCCTTCTGCATATCAGAACCACTGGCTGAAGAAGTGAGCATGATCCTCTCTGCGCAATGATGCATGGTTTATTGCCACAAACAGCCGGCAAGCATAAACAGAATGAGCTTTGTGTGCCTGCTGCAGGAACTTGGCACAAACCTGAGCAAGGCCATAAACAGTAACGACCATGTGAAAAATGTCTGACCAATAAAACTGACGGCGAAAAAAAAAAAAAAAGGTAGATGGGCTAAGGGTAGGCCCCAGAGCTAAGCCACTAATGAGCTCAAGTTTGCAGTTAAAAGAGGCATTCAATGGGCCTTTCATTGGTCCACTGAATGGGACAGAATTCATCTCTAATGAAGTGATGATGAAAATCATGAAATAAATCCTCAAAAAAGTTAGTCTTCCAAGTGAGGAATTATAAGACCTGTAAGCTATACGTGTACTGAAAATGTGAAATTCTCAAGATAAGCTGCGTGCGAGAATACAAACATCCACATCAGATCAAATAATAATCAAAATCTACCCTCTCAGCTCCTGAGTACTAAGTCCATCAAATGTCTCAGTATGATCTAACATGAATGCAGTAGGTAATTCCCCTGAGAATTTACAGTGAAAGCGCTGTGTAAAACTTTATTCTGCTGACCTGTGTGTCGCTTTCCACAAGCTACTTTAAAAAAAATGTATTATTGATATCCAAACCAGAAAAATCATTATTACAGATAAACAGAGAGCCTCATCTGCACCTAATATAATAATTTCAGCAGCCCTGTTGTTGCATAATTTCCTGTTACTTATGTAACCCAAACTAATTAATTATGTTTTTTTTCCTCACCCTCAATATTAATAGGGAAATACTTACAAAAGAAATTTTACATTTTCATTTAAAACCATTTTCTATTAATATACATTACTGACAAATAATAAAAAAATTAAGAACATGAACGTGGGCTGGATATATTTTAAAATGCAAGAAACACATCTCATCGTCTCTTTAGTAGCAACTTGAGATAATAAACATGTTAGAAAAGCACTTGTGAGAATAATACAACTAATGAAAGCTGTACTCCATTCAGCACCTTCAGGGCCTTGTGCGGGCTGGCTCATCCTCACACAGTCATTTTGAAGGCACTGTGCACGGAACAGAATCAAACAAATCCTGTTAAGGATTAATGATGGCTGCTGCTTCCCCTACTATGCCGAACTGAGCCACACCAGGGATGTTATTCGAGACACCAATTCTATGCCCGCTATAACATCCCTGGTGTGAGACTTGGCCGGGCAGTAATTGTGGTATTAATAGTTCGGTCAAAACAAAAGCCTCCACTACATGTCTGTTGTAAACATCAGAGGCCTGCTTGCTGTGGACACGTGATGGCTCAGGTGTAACAGGTGGCCTTTACCTCCTAATGAGCTGCTCTTCTCCAGGCAACCCTATCAGCCCACCTGCTGCTTCTCTTCATTTATTTATGTCTCTGTACATGTGGTCTCTGGTGTTTCTCACATTTCACACATTGTTGCGCTAACGCCTTCCTACCTGAAATCACACTTGAAACAGACCGAAACATATCTACAGAAATTATAACTCTTCTTTTATTGTCATTTTCCTTAAAGCTCTGCACATGAATATGCAGTTACGTGTAGATGGCGATGAGCCCTCTGGGATTAAGGCACAAAAATGTAGAAGTGTATTTTGCACCACAAACTTGCTTTTAAACTGAAAGTCTCGGCTTGTGTGTATGACCCACCTTGCCCCTCTGGTTCGTTGGTTCTATCGTGAGCGTGTCGGCTCCTATGTCAACGATCACGCCCAGCTGGAACCCGTCGGTGGGGTGGGGCGCCCACACTGGCTTCCCGTCCTCCATGGCTTACCTCTGCTCAGCACAGCCACACAACTGTCAGGTGAGGGGCAGGGAGAGGAAGAAAGCCAACGTGAGAGGAGGAGGGGTTAAGATAGGCATGCAAAATGCAATACACAGATTTGCATTTTACATCAAGTTCCTTAAACAAACTTGGCTTCCAAGTTCCTTCATTGTCTGTTTCTCAAGTCTAATATATATGCACACATGATATTTACCTTGCATGTACTTCACTACTGCACAGCTAATGAAAGTATTGCTATTGAGAGACTTAAACAAAAGGTCGTTTTTCACCTAATCCTTATTTGTCTGGTATTAACTATGTGTGTCCCTTCAAATATCACAATAAGTTTAAATAGCATAGTTCAGTAAAAGTCTTGGAAAGAGTAACATTTTGCAGTAACAAGTTAACTTTTTAATTGATGTGAACACTATGTAAAGCAGCTAAAGCAACTTTAATGAACTCTCAAGATAGATTAGAAGGAATTAATGAACAAATTAATCCACGGTGACATTGCAGATCCATTTGCATTAAGTGACTGGGACTATACCAGCTGCTGCTGTCTGCTCTGCTTTTCATTAACTTGTTATCCACCTACTGATCTTGTAAGAGAGGATCTCTCACTGCAGTGAGGATACAGTTGTATCCTCAGGGACTCAAATCCCCTAGCAAGGAAAACATGACCCCAAGTGACCCACAATTGTCTGGAAGCATGTTTGATGTCCAAGCTAAAACTACACACGAGATAATCCATTTAAACTAAAGGCCTCCTGAATTACTTTAAATTCACAAAGGGCCAGTGGTTAAGAGTTGGTGGATTTCTACAGGACTTTTTGTGAAATGTGTACATACAAATCCTGAAGAGTCAACTTTCTGAGTCTTTGTAGTCTCTGACAAAATGCACAGCTTTATGCATTTGGCGGTTTTGTTAATCTCGTGAGATATTCTTTCACAAATGACGACAGCAGTGGCGACAACCAGGCAGATCACTTTTAGCTGGATCTGTTGACAATCTTAAAGCATCTTCAGTCAAATGTGAAACTTGAGTTTTCACAAGCGTGTTGTTAACCTGCTTTAATTCAACAACTAATATTGTGAATTCAAAAAGAGAGGGTATTTGATGGAAACTACTGATATATCCCAATGTTTAACGATGCAGTCGATTTAGCGTCAAGATGGATCTAACCTGCAATACTGCAATAGAAGTGTGTGGTGGGGTGTTTTCCTACAGAGACATTAACCCCTGCCTGTATTCTCTTTGTGCCTGTCAGGGTTGTGGGTACGTTAGCACCCGCCGACAACAGTGCAAGTTTGAGCAGAAATTGCTGCCCTCTTTTTAATTTATATCCAGTTCCTTTCTGCTTTTTTTTTTTTCTACTTATATAAAGTGAAAATACAACCGATCGTATATATTATTCAACAGTTTTCAATGGATAAAATGAATAATTGTGACTTTAAGAGACGACAGGAGCAGTGAGGGATGGGAAGATCTTTTACAATAGATTTGTTATGGTGAATCAAGCCATTCGGAGATTCTTGGTCTCTTACAGCAGTCAACCTTTCACCAATTTATTATTACGGAAACGCTGGAACATGCTGTTGAAATTAATGCAAGTGCAATTTCCTTGAGCCGTGCATTTAAGTACTCAGACAGCTGCCAAGTGCTATATGTTGTACTTTTAATGTGATTTATTAGAACTGTATAATACTACAGCACCTGCCACAGAGACTGAATATAAGATAAAGGAAAACGACATGCTGTTATCTCAGTTTATTGTTTTATGACCCATCTCATCGTAGAGCAATGCCTTCTATTTACAACAGATATCTAACTCAAGGTTGCTAGGCCAACACAAGAGGAGAAGATTTCCTTTATCAAAAACCCAACAGCCTGCAAGGCCAAATCTCAAACAATGATAATTTAAACTCTTCACTGCTGCTTACGAATGCTGTCTGTTCATAGCAGCAAATCTGGAAGCAACAAGATGATATAAAACGCCTTGAACCTCTGCTGTTGAAAGCTGAGTCAGTGGATGGCTTGAAATCGACCAGATTAAAGGTCCAGTCATTCAAGACCAGGAAAATTACACTATAGGTGCATTATCGTTTGGGCATTGTGCGCTACGTTGTTTTCCATTTTCAATTATTGAAATCAAGTGTTTGTTTCTGATCAGTTTCCAAACGCTTGGATTGAAACCCCACTGAAACACAAGCAGTGGAAAAACACCACAGATGGAAAAAAAAAAAAAAAAAGATAAGTATACTTTCCAGGTCTGTCATCATCAGCCTCCAAGTGTTAGATCAAGGCTGTGCGTGGAAGTGTTTGGGGAACCGTTTTTCTTAGATGACAGATAGCAACAAAGCCATAACACAGTTCCCCACATCAACCCAAGTTTAATTACCGTTGTCCACACAGGAAACATGCTCAGTTGAAAAATACATGACCACTAAAGTCTAATATGAGTGCACACAAATTACTGTGGAGGAAACACTATGGACACAATCCAGTGATCCAAATTAATTTACTGAGAGCTCAAGGATTTTAACAATGACCTCGAGTCAACCCTCCAAACTATCTGGGGTATCAGTAAAGATGACAACCTGCTACATAAAACTCGACATCACAAAGTTAATGTGTCTCTGACTGCCCGGAACAGAACTGAGACCATTCCCCCGTGAGAAACTTTGACTCCGCAGCTGTAAATCCTCTTAGTATTTGACCCTAATCCAGACGGAGAAGTGAGACACTTCAAGTGAGGCCCAAGTCTGGCAAACTCAAGACAAAGCAAATCAGAAGGGAGCTGCGTATCAGGTGAAAGAGACTGAGGCTTGCAAGCAGTAAACAGAGCAGAAAACATAAACATGAAAATACAAATGTATGGACACTGGCTCCGAGGTTAAAGCAGGACATGCAACAACACGCCTCTTGTTTCCTGCCATTTGTTTCCTGTTCTCTACCAGGCCAAAGGGACATGGAAAATACACTGGACACTGACTGCGGGGCAAAAGCAAGAGAGATGCACACAGGGGCTACACTTACAGAGGCAGAAAAGGGGTATGGCTGGAAATAGATAGCATGTCGAGGGCTATACAGTTTAACATTCACAAAAAAGGAAGCAGTCTGTCATGAAAAAAATAAAATAAAAATCAGAAAAACAAAAGCCCAAGTAATCTTGTTAAATCCATAAAGGGAATTTAAATACACTGTGGCAATACCACAGCATGTACAGGATAAAAAGTCTGACTGCGTCAATACAGTCTAAGATATAAGCTATCCTCTCTCTGTGGACTAACGGTTTTAAGCCCCTTAGAAATAAGCCATAAATGACTATAGAGGAAGCAGACATTACACCGATGCAGGTAGGAGCAATTAATTGGTACGCAGAACAGTTGGAGGACTGTAAATAAACTCAGTCGTGAATGGTTATGAAAAAATAGCTCAAGATGTGTCTGTCTCTGACTATTAGGTAAAAAGTGTAAAAGTTCGACAAAACAAGCATACTTACGACTTATATCCTTCAAACAGTCAAGTTTACGAGCAGGGGGTCAGTAATGACTTTTATGTCCCTCATACGGGGATGTGTCTGTGGCACTGGTCCAGGTTTCTCGGCGTTCCCTCGCGCAGCAGGACAGGACGGATGAACACGAGCAGACTGTTCGCGCACCGGTAAGCGCCGGTGACGTCACATCAGAGGTGCGTTGAAGTGCCGCTCGTAAGATCCCGTGTTAAGTAAAAAAAATGTTTGTTGTTTTGTTTTATTCTAATTCTTTATTCTAATTCTTCCGGTGGAAGTATGTTTACATAAAGACAGTATGTTACAAAAAGTGTGGGTTGGCTATAAAAGTACTTGAAATATTCAATAGTGCAGATCTTCAAATAATGTTTTTTTTTAGCTGCATCAAAGACATCGAATTCTGCTCTAATGTATCCTACCTTTACAAAAACACGTTTTATGTCACTCTTGGAATCGATATTTAGATAAAAATATTCAGAGATATGCTTTGGACCAATTGTACTCTCTGACGCCATATGTACTTCAGCTTTGATAAATACAGTTGTTTGCGTTTGATATATTGATTTTTTTCCCCCCCTTTGTTTCATCTCCATAAAACTGAACCAAAATAGCGAACACCTTACCACTTCACCCGGTGTGTTGAATAGACTACAGATGCAGCCTTGACTTAAGAGTCATAAATATTTGAGAGGCACGTAATCTAAAACTTATTGGGGGATTTTTGAAGGAGACACCCAATCCACAGCTGAAACACTGGCTGTCACGGGGTTTATAAATCTAATTACGATATCCGATACTACTGTATTGGACGGTGTCTGATTACTGACTCAAGATGACAGCATGTAAAAACTGAAACGAGATATTTTTCTCATAACATGCTCAAAGTTTAGACAACCATTTGATAAAAACAAAAACAAAAACAAATAATAGATGGCACATTTTGTATTTGGATACAACAACACACAATCTAAACAAGATTTCATCAATCATTTTAATCGTGTAAAATCTCGCCCTGTGCTCCAGTTCAGGAGCCTCCCCCCATACATGGACAATGGCTCTCTCTGGTGGCCATCCAAGGGAGAAACATATTTGTGTCAAAAACCAGAGTATCAGCTTCCAAAAAATCTATTCATTTACAGGAGGAAAGAGAAGCATAAAGAAATTTGGTGAACAACTTGTTTTCATTTTAGAATGAAATGCATTATACATTTTTGTCTCCTATATTGTTTAATTGTGTCTATATATGTAAGCCGTGGTCATTTACAATTTGAAATAAATCACATAGCATGGTTGACGCACTGCAGTGCTTTTGCAGTAAATAAATGAAGCAAGTGGCACACAACCCATACAACTTTCATTTTTATTAATGAAAGAATCGCACCTATAGGACAAAGTGAAAGACAGCTCATGTAAAGGTACAGTCACTTGTTATGAATGCCAACATGTGTTACCTTCTTATCACAAATGAATGAAAATCTACAAGAGTGTTCAAAAGCAGCCGTTTCATTGTAATTATCTGGTAGCATTGAGTCAGTGCATGTATCAGGCCCCACTGTCATCAATCACCCGACCACTTTCCCAGCCAATTATCTGTTGAGCCCCCCAACTGCTTTTGCCTTTATCAGTGAACTGTTTATAAATGTCCTATCGCACACGCATTCTGTGGTTGCTGGAGGGGAAACATGAAATGCGTCTGTAGGACTGCCAGCATTCAAAGCTCCTGCAAATCTTTGCAAGTTGGAAATATTTTTGTTACTTCGTCCTGTAAATTATCGCTCCAGGTAAGCAGTCTGGATTTTGAAATGTCTATTTATTTCTAAGCCAATGAATGTGTAGTATTTTTCATTAGTGCATTGCTGTGTTTGCAACTACAAAGCGGAGCTTGTCCTTGGTTTAAACAAATCTGGATGTGGCTTCGATGTATTTGTGCCAGGCGTCTAAAAGCTAGGAATAAGTTATGTAAATAAAACAAATCCTCCAGGTTTAATTATTTTAGCTCTGAAGTAATTCATTTTTATCCTAATTACCTACATTTTTTCTTTTAGGATAGTTCTCACTCACAATCCTTTCTTTAATGTGTTCTGTTTCTCCAGTATAGCCTACCATCCAGCCTATGTAGAAGAATGAGAGGAGAGAAACTGCTGCTTCATGTGGTACTAATGTCTGCGATGATGAGTTTCTTGCAAGTACAGATTTCATATGGTCAACACATGGCAGAAGACTCTTGCACAGTCCAAATCCTGGTCCCTGGACTCAAAGGCATGGCTTTCTTTCAGACACATCGCAAACCAAGCAGATTAACAGTCAGTTGTCAGTGAGTGAAAATAGAAAAAGAATTTGTCTGATCATCTTTTTCTTATTTTTTCTGCAAAAGGAGAACCGGGAGACAAAGGACAAAAAGGAGCCCCCGGCAGACCGGGAAGAGTTGGCCCTCCAGGAGAGATTGGTATACTTTGCTGAATGTTTTCTGTTTTGCTTTATGAGCACAGTTGTATTTTCCTAAAATGTCTTTCCTTATGAAGAGTAAACCTACCGTTGAGAGGAAAAAAACACAACATTTACCACAGGAGATGTATGCGAGTCCTAATTTTCACAACACCACAAGATTTGGGGGAAAGATCGCATTTCTTGGGCTGATAAGGTGCTGTTACACCACAAGCAGGCCAACCAGATATGTCCAAGTGTTTACATTTGGGTGAGAGGTTGGAGGAGAAATGATGATAATTGTGGAATCCAGTGTTTACTGAAAGCCTTTAATGAGGAGTGAAGGGCTGTGCTCTGAGGCAGATTTGCTCATCTTCTTCATTAATATCTTAATATCTAAGTGGAAGAAAATAGTGTTTTTTGAGTTTTTAAAGTGTTTTTTCCTATAATGAGAGGTGTATGTTTTTTAATAGATTGCATAATATTTAGAATTCCTTAAAATATGCACTTTTTTCAGGGGAACCTGGGTTTAAAGGACAGAAAGGCATGATGGGACGTTATGGAAAAGTTGGCCCAAGTGGAATGAAAGGTTGTACAATATGAGTGATGTACTTCATCCAAACCTGTTTTGGAATAAAATAATTAGATGTTCAGTACAAAGCTAAATAGAATTGCTAAATAACTGTATTTTTTTGTCTCAGGGGCTAAGGGAGATGTGGGTGAACCTGGTCCAAGTGGCCCTAACGGAGAGCCAGGTGAGATATTAAGCCACTTTACACTGTTTATCAATCAGATTATAGCAGGATTAGACAGATTTGGTAGAAAATTAATTAAATCGACTGTGTTGTAATCCCCTCGCATTTTTGCCTTATCAGGTGTTCCATGTGAGTGCACACCAATGAGAAAGATGATTGGGGAAATGGACATTATTGTGGCCCACTTATCCTCAGAGCTGAAATTCATTAAAAATGGTACAATCTTGTCATTCATTTGAAAATGTTGTGTGTGTAGAAATATTTCCCGTCTGTCGTTTTAACTGCTCAGCCTTATAGAAGTGTAAATGATGGACATGTCAATGTAAAATTTATAGAAATGCAAGTGCTCATTTTTCAGCACTGCCCTCCCCTGCAGCTGTTGCTGGCATAAAAGAGACAGACAGTAAGGTCTATCTGTTGGTGAAGGAGGAGAAGCGCTACGCCGATGCAGAGGCCTACTGTCAGATGAGGGGAGGGCACCTGGCCATGCCGAAAGACGAGGGGGCCAACGTAGCCATTGCAGGTTACATAACCGAGGTAGGCCTGAGCAGAGTCTACATTGGCATTCATGACCTCGACCGTGAGGGCGTTTTCACATACGTGGATCGCTCTCCCATGACCACCTTCAGCAAATGGAGGAAAGGTGAGCCCAACAACGCCTATGATGACGAGGACTGTGCTGAAATGGTGGCCTCTGGAGAGTGGACTGACGTAGCGTGCCATCCCACCATGTATTTCATTTGTGAATTTGATAAAGACAGTGTCTGAGTTCAGTCAACAAACTGCTGTACTGTCTGCAGCTTCCACCTGTAAATACAACAACATCACATGCCAGTTGTTCAAACTTGTACATTTTCCGTATCTTATTAAGCTCACAGGCTATTTAATGTCTGAGCAAGCAAATCAGCTTTACCTTTTTAAGAATTTTACTCATTCTGAGTGCTTTTTAATTTTCACATTCTGTGTTTCATTGGCATTACCAACAGCATGTCAGGATATGTATTGAATTTTTATGTTATGCAAACTATCCAGTAAAAAGGCCACTGACAAACAAGGCAAGTAAGCAGAGGGCTGTAGATTGTATAGAAAAATATCCAATTAAAAGACAGATGTTGGTTCCAGTTGGGTGCTTTTAATCAAAGAAATAGAATGCAGCATGCATTGTATATTCATATTCATATAATAAGTTATGTGGCAGTTGTCATACAATAAACATGGATGGATAATGTGGAAAAAAAATAGTGCATTATTTGCTACTGCTAAGATTATTGCTGCTTATTTCTACTGCAGCAGCTGAATCAAGTCCAGCAGTGGGAGACAGACCCCACCCTTTGAAAGAAAACTGCGCTGTAATAATTTCTTTTCACATTAAATTTACTTGCTTCCTACTGTGACATATCAAAATGCTTTTAAAGCTGCTCTGACTAAATGTGATGAATCTAATCTGCTGAGTATGAAAGTGGAAAGTATTGTCAATACTCTGAAAGCATGACTATATTCCCAAACCCAAACCTTCCAGTGACAGAAAGACGTTGCTCTGATAATAACCCAAAATAAGCTCATACATGAACAATAAAGACTGCGTCTCGTGTATTATCTAGAGCATGGATGTCCACATCCGGTCCTCAAGGGCCACTGCCCTGCAGGTTTTAGAGGTTTCCCTGTTTCAACACGCCTCATTCAATTCAATGCATCATTAGCAGGCTTGTGCAGAACTTAACAATTCCTTCCATCTGAATAAGGTGGGTTGAATCAGTTATGTTGTAGCAGGGAAACATTTAAAACCTGCAGGACAGCAGCCCTCGAGGACCGGATTTGGACATCCCTGATCTAGAGGGTAGTTACTGTTCAGTCTCCTTACATCTTTACAACATTTACTCCCCAGCTTGGTCTAGTTTAAAACGCAAGTACTGCCGGAAGCAACAGGGAATTACAACATACTGTGATGATCGTGAGTTTTAAAAATGGGTGACACTGACCTTTAAGAGTGTGAAAGGAGGTTGATACTCCACTTGAGAAAAAACAGCAGTCCTTGACATCCTAGTTTACATTATAGCTACAATGCATCCACAACTGCAGAGCTAGTCCCACAAAAGAAAAAAAGAATGTGCAGCAACTAAAATCATATTGCAGTACACCAAACACACTGGCACAGAGTCGTTTTTTAACATTGTGTTAAATCAACAGTGACAGATTTGCTGTGACAAGACTTATCTAAAAAAGTAATCTTTTGTCTCAAAACAACACAGTTGGATATAACCCACTGCACTCTGCAACAATATGACAGCATAACGTCTGCTGAATGAAAAAAAAAAGACATTACATACCTTAGATTACCTCGACACACATATTTGAAGTCCACATCTTTTAATTGTGGGATTAATCAAAGATGGCTTGTAGCCCTGGCAGCCATTGTTTTTCGGATGGGCATCCCAGCTGAGATGATATCCTATATTGTGGCCCACTAAGAAGAGGAATTTGAATATGCATGACGCATTTCTTCAAATAAAGCACAGCGCCAGTCCCTTAAGAAATGAATAATTAATGATGAGATGAATAATGCATTTAATTGACCAGGAGTTGTCTGGCATAAACCAATTAGAAGCCATTGTTGGTGCTCTCTCAGGTTACCTTTGAGGTAAACAGTGTGGACAACTCTGGTCTAACAGTGACAGAGCAGACAAGCTGTGGTAGTTAAAAAAAAAAAAGACCTGAAAAAGGGAGATATGGCTGCTGTGGAATAAATGAAAGAAATACTTCACGTCATATATACCAATTTAGCTTCCTATGCGCCGTAGTACTTAATGAGGATTTGTCTATGCTTGTAAGGCGTGTAAAAAAAAAAGCTTACATAATGCAAGAGTTTTAGATGAATGAGCAAAGAAAAGTGGATAAGGGCTGAAAATGATTAAACACACATTATAGAGCATATCGATGAATCACCAAAATACAACCTCCACTCCAAACAAGTTGTTATGCTTTAAAATATGAATAAAAACAGATTGCAATGATTTGCAAATCTCATAAGCTGAAGTTTTGGTTCACAAGGGAATACAGAACATATCAGATGTTGAATGAGAGACACATTACTATTTCATGAAAAATATCAACTCATCTTGAATTTGATGGCAGCAACACATCTCAAAAAAATTGGGACAGTTCATCACTATGTTTTTAACCACAGAGCTGGCATCAAATATGCCATCTGGGAGCTGAGGAGACCAGCCGAGGGACCTTTTGAATTGGTGAAAGCACTGTACAGAGTGTAGTCTGGAACCCGGTTCTCTACAAAAAAGCTTTGCCTGTGTAGTTAATGCAGTATGCGGCTTGGCATTGTCTTGTTAAGACATGCAAGGCCTTCCCTACAGGTAAAGTTATCTTGCTGAGAGCATATCTTGCTCTAAAATTGTATATACCTTTCAGCATTGATGGTGCCTTTCCAGATGTCAAAGTTGCCAGACCCATAGGCACTAATCCAACCCCATATCATCAGAGATGCAGGCTGGAAGCAGATAACAAGCCGGATAGTCTATCTCCTTTTTAGTCTAAAGGATGCGGCATGCATGATTTAAAAAAAAAAAATTAATTCAAATTTTGATTTGTCTGAGTTTTGTAGTAGCGTTTCCGCAGCATTTTCACATATGGTTTCTTCTTTGCATGTTTTTGCAGACTGCTGAACCTCTGCCTATCTTTACTTCTTGGAGACTTTGCCTCTTTAGGGTGCTCTTTTTATTTTCAATGGTGTCACTGACCTGTTGCCAATTAATGTAATTACTTTCAACATGATCTCCAGACATTTTTTTATTTTTCGTACCTTTTTCTTAACCTTTTCCACCCCAACTTTTTTTTTTATATAGGCTGCTTTCAAATTCAGAAATCTTGTCCATAAAGTAGTAAATATTTGATACGTTTTCTATGTTCTATTATGTGTTTGATATTGGTTTATGAAATTTGCTATTTGAAATTAGTTATCAATTTATATAGTAACTACTGAGAAAATGAGCATGTGCTTTCCTAACCCCATCCCCACCCTGGTTGCCTGGGTAACGCAAAAATGACTTTTGGAAAGAAATCCCAAATTTACTTTAGCAACACATATAAGAGGGAACTTCGCAAACAACAGATACACTGAATAAGTTTCTCGATGCTACATCTCTCATGTAGATGAGCTGATCTCTGGAAGCTCAACACAGCAGTCTCTCATTCATTTTCACTTCAAACAACTTAGTTTGCTCCAGTATGCCTGGCACAACGGGGAGAATTCACGTACCACCAACAAAAAACACAATTATCTACAGGAAGAGAGATGTGTTTTTTTCCTGGGAGAAAAACTGTCGTAAATCCACGGCAGGTGTCAACCTTTGAGAACTTTTTGAACACTTTAACCAACGGGATTGAAGCTCCGTTTGGCGCCGTGAGGAGGCTTTACACTCCCACACGCGGCCGCATACTTCAGCATCTGGAGGACTTGAAGCAAGGGGGGGCATATGTTGCGGGCGGAAATGAGCCGTTGAAACAGTTGGAGTAAGTGCACAATCTTTCTGTGTCATGTTGTCAGATGTGCGGATGAGTTGGCAGGAGGTCAGCTCATTGGTACATCCATAAAATCTTGAAGTTCAGCTAAGGTTTCCATGGAACTGTGATGAAGGCTCGATTTGTTAAGTGAACACTTGTTGCTGTTAAGTATGAAGTCTCAATGTGTTGGTCACACCTATTTCTTTAATGCCTTTCAGCTATTGTGGGATAACCATCATGAAGCTGCAGAGTATGACACAAAAACAAGTAAGAACAGGTTTGGAATTAATTAACAATTACAGTAAATGTAATTCTTATTTTTAATGTGCCATACCATAATGTGAGGCTACCCAGTATAGAGTCTGAGGCCAATTGCAATGCAGGCCAGGGTTGGTATAACCAATTACTACATGTAATCAGGCTTTTGTTATCAGATTACAAAAAACCCACCCAGTGATTTTAATTGATTTAAAGAGTCCATAAAAATCACAGAAAGGCTTTGGTTGCCTTTGAAAATGATTTTATCTAGATTACAGCTTCAGTGTCTCAGATTGCTTGATTACAGTTTGATTATAACAGGAAAATAGTAAAAGAAGAAATGCAGTACGCTCATGGATGTTCATACCAGCATGTTTTTTTGCATTGTGGGAGTATTCTGAGGTGACACATTTTAAATGCGGGATGTATTCTGATGCTAAAGTAAATTATTCTTCTCAAATAAGTTTTTTTTAATGATGATTCATACTAATATAATATTTTCAATAATGATTTATAGATAATAGTTTTTTTACTTGCATTAAAAATGAAATGTATGCATTTGATGAAAACAACAGATGCAAACAAAACAAACAAACAAAAAAATACCACAGAGGAAACAGCATCACTCATGTTTTAGAGCAAATGCATTACACCCGTAGTCCAATGTCTTTGTTTGGTCCTCACAAAAATAGCACTGTGAAAATATGTTGTAATTGCATTTAGAGTAAATGTTTTAATGTTTAAAGCTATAATGTGTAATATTTCACGGACAATGAATGTCTCCATGTCGTATGCTGAATATAAAGAATATAAGAACACTGCACTTTTGTGATGGAGGTAATTAATAACGATTGAGGTAATACTTGTGAATGATAAGACTCAAATTTGTTAATAGACAACGTGAAATATTACACATTATGGCTTTAAAAAAGAAAACCCATTCAGATTTGACTTTTTTTGTATTAATTAATTTCCAGAGTGCAAAATTATCTTGAATCTACACTCAGTAAGTGACTACATTTCAATGTTATTAGGCCAAATTATGCCCGGGACCAACGCTATCTTGAATCAAAACATGATGATAAAGACAAAAATCCTGTGGTGACGGATAACATCTCTTAAAAGCTCTTAATTTCATCTTGATTTCATATCCAGCCTGTTGCTCACAGCAGAATAGTTGCTTCAGCTCGCTGGAGGAGAGCTGCCGATGGGACTTACACAATGAAGTCAGTATTGATCTGAAACTAGATACAGATTTCCCCCAATATAGAATAAATCATGTTCTCCTTTGGGTTGTGTCTCGTGTATTGTTTCACAGTGTCTTTACCAATGGAGACTTTATCACTGGTTCCTGCAGCTCGAATACCGATCCCAAAGCATACTCTTAAAAGCTGGGAAAAGGTTTTAGCTATGGTGACCAAGAAAGTGAATCTTCGCACAGGTGCTTTTTTCAGGTAATATCTAGTATTAGTAAATATTGCAATTCATTTTAAGTTAGCAATGTGTGGTACAGTGTTAATGGTGGTAAGAAATGCAATTTTTATGCATTTGTTTATTTTTCTAATGTACTATAAACCTTTACAGAAATGATTGAGTTTTGTCACATCTCGCAAAGAAATGAGGCTTGTCAAAGCATCAGCCTCTGTTTTATCCTGTAGAGGGAAATATGATTAATGGAGACTTTGCTGTCAATTTAGATGCAGCGAAATTTTGCGTCGCATGGAGAGAAGAAGGATGTTCTAGTTAATACGTAATGGGGACAACGTCTCGTTGTGTTCGGTGGGATCTATGCAGAACAGCCTCAAACCCCTGCTGTGATGGATTTCAAATCGTGCTCAATTTGTCCGATACTATCTGACACATACCAAAAACAAGCATAGTCAGAATAATCAGTGTACCACATTGCTCCTATTTGTGGTATGTCTTTATTTGGCTTCCCAGGCTTTACACATTAGATGGACAACCTGTCCATGGCCCCACTGAACTGGAGAGCAACCACTACTATGCTGCAGTTGGCTCAGAAAAGTTCAAGCCTCTCCCATATGACCAGTTGGTCCCCTCCAGGGATATCAACGTGGAAGACAACACAATTAAAGGGAATGAGAAATGTTGTCTATGGTTGGCTGTTTTTTTCCCCCCATTATACTTGCAATAAACACCAGATCATAATTTTGTTGTGGAAAGGGAAGACGTGTCGTGTCGGTAATGATTTTCTTTTTTTTTTCCCCCTGCAGCCAAGACATCCTACCCGCTATCAAAAAGAAAAGATCTGGAAAGAATGTGGTGGGTATTGTTTCAGAGTAGCATGCAGTTTGCCATCCTCTTGTGAAATTTGTTACATTTTGCCAGCATTCCCTCTAGTTTACTGCTATAGCACCTTGGTAGAACCACAGCTCTTTGCACACACAGCATTTCAATTAACATTTCCCACTTGTGTGAGACTTGTTGTGGGGGCGCAATTCGTTATGAAACAGCACTATCATCAATCACTGTCGGCAAGACGCATTGAGTAACCATTGCTTTCCACTTTGATGGGTAACCCCCACAGAGACAGACTGGCCCACTTGATCAAGTGCAGTGAGCCTCACAGTGTGCACCAGGGGGACTTCGCTTACTGAAAACAACAACAGCAAAAATATATATATATATATATATATATATATATATATCTCATTCAAACCAGAACCAGGACAATTTGTATTGTGATTAAGTAGACAGAGAAATGCTTTGAATCCATATGAGGATTACACTGTTGAGGGCCTGAGATGAACACCAAATCACTTGGTGAAGACGAGAACATGCTCTGTCAGCAGGTTGAGGTGGAGATGGGGGGCTCCCTGTGAGAGATGCGTCTGACATCTGATTTTTCTAACCATGAAAGATGGGCGATGCTGTTGCAGGTGCCAATTTTATTAGATAGAGAAAAATGCCCCTCACCTTATCTCTTGCTCTATCTGTGGCTGACTGTCTTTGTATTCAGAAAAAATTCATATTTATTAGCGATATATCAGAATGAGTTAAAATGCTGGGGCTTTTGTAAAGTATTTTCAAGCATAAAATGATCAATGAAAGCAACATAGTTATCAAACTTTGTTTAACTCATTTAGTAAGTAATACGACCATAGCTCTTGCCATTTCACTTAGTACCATGAGGTGGAGACAAAGACAGACCTATGGTTGTGTTTTGCATACACCAGGTCATTGTAGCGATTGTCACTCACAAGACATAATGCAGGCGCATTTTACTTTCCTTTTCTCTATGTCTGATCCTTCATGGACCTGTAAACATGAGCTGATCAGTTAATAAGGACTGTCCAGAGGGAAAAGATACATGTGACAAATATGACTCCATCTGTCTTGATCTGTCAGCTGTTCAGCCTACTGATTACACGTACATTTATTGGGTCACATCCACCATTAATTTCAGTTTGACCTCACAAAACAACAGCAGTCATGTTGAAACGCCTATAAAAAGATCTTTTAAACATGCCCACTGAGGCAGTGTAAAATGTAACCTTGCTCTCGCACCCTCACTGTATGGGAACAGTGTTTGTCCTGTCCTGTCTACACCAGCGGTGGAGCAGCTCTGCACTGCTGAATGGGACATCTGGTCTGGAGAATGTAACGCTGAAACTCTACAGCACACTCTGTTCCCCTCGGAGGCAGGCGCACAGTATATGCTGAGTTAGGTGACTGCTGACATCACAAGGACTAACTTTGAGGTAGACATAGCATAAAGAGAAGATTAATAGAAAACGGAGGAATGCAAAGAGGTAGAGAGAATGATGATGTGCATCAAGATCGTACTTTCATGTTATAATGTACTTCACACAAAGCATCTTGTGAAAGCAGCGCAGAAAGGCTGACTGAACTTTCAGTAACTGCACTCTGTCATCAGCAATCATTTGCTGCTGTTCCCCATCTCTCAGCTTTTCATGTATGATCTCACTGGTTTAGGGAAGTAGTAATGCCCCGAGGAAAACTATACCTCCTCGCTGCTGCCAGCATGTCTCCACACTGAGGACCCGTCCTGGGAGTGGCTACTACTGATACCACAGTAAGAATGGCTGGAGGCTGGTCAGTCCAATTGTTTGGGACCTTTATTTTCCCCTGGCTATCATATCACAGTGTCCTCTTGTTGACTCCTGTTCTCTGCTATTTGAGAGGGGCCACAGATTACTTTCTGCTCGGCCCTCCCCGAGCCCCCTTTGCACTGACTCCAGCACTCTATTTCTCTCTCAGGGGCCTCCTGATACACACAGTTGTCTGCTCTCACAGGGCACGGTACTGTAGATATGTAATGCAGCAGAGGCTAGATGACCTCAGCTTTTCCACTGCTGTGTTTCCAGTTGTGCTGCTACTTGTACTGTACTCCCCCGGCTCTGCAGCACCCCTCTCTCTGCTTTTTTCTCCCCCCCGTCCTCCTCACCACTCTCCCTGAGTGAGATTGGCTTGATTAAACTTTGTTGATTTAAATATAATTTATTTACATCTCACCACCAGGCTGTCGACGAGCAAAACAAGCTGTTCAATGTTTGATTTGATATCTTGATTCTGAACTTTATCGTGACGTGGTTTCACATGACTCAGAGATGAACTGAGGTTACAAAACTGAACGGCTTACCACTGCGACAGTGCCACTGCTCGTTCTGTCTTTGATCTCCTGTGGCTGTGGACACTACAATGCGCGTACATGAACTCTGTTTCAACTCTCCTTTGCTGAATATACAACTCCAAGCAAACTTTGCTCTTCTTTTCTTGTTTTATTTTTCTTCCTCAGCCCACTAACGGCTGTAGAAATTCAAAAGAACATCAACAGACTTTGCCTCCGCATTAAAGAAAGCAAACAAGAGAAGAAACAACTCAGCTATTCCCCAGACCCAGTGTTAGTGATCTTGCAAACACCACTGCCAGGAGTGTATTCTGGTGGAAGCCTAAGATCGCTACACTATCCCCTGAGCCAGCCCAGGGACCCTGCAGTAAAGAGCGCTGTAGCTGAAAAGAAACATTGAGTTTGCTTACTCTCACCCTCTGTGTCTGTGTCTCTCATTCTCTGTAAGGGAGACATACCTCACCTTCCTACCTACAGAGGGGATGAGGAGCCTGTGTGGAGAAAATTGCCTTTTGTGGAAGCATTAATTCAGATGTGTACCCTGCTGTCTGAACATCACTCTGAACTCTCCCCACTGCTCTCTCCCTCTTTTTCTTCTCTTTCTCTCTTGCTCTTTCGCTCTCTCGCCATGCAGCTGAGTCCCAAACCTCTTTTTTTTCCCTTTTTTGCCTCCCCTCTCCATCAATAACCTTCTGCTGTCTACAGCTGAGGAATAAGTTATTCCCTATGACTCCCTCCCTTTCCCTTTAAGCTTGTTTGGATTTTCATTGTTTGATCTGGCTTGATAAATAAGACAAATGCAGTTAGAAATTCATGACTGCCCCATTTCATCAATAAATGATTAGTTTGCCACGCTCCCCGGTGATTGATAGGTTGTGCATGCAATGTATCGGAACCAGATGAATTCAATACAGTAGAAGTCATGGGGGAGCTACAAAACATATCGGCTCATGAAAAATTGAGGTCAGTGGAAAATGTAAAAAAACGTTAAAAAGTGAGGAGAAACGAGGTTTCCCATCATGGCTTGTCGGTCTTTATGTTGAGCTTTATGATACAAGCAAAAGGTCAATTATGAATAAGAGAAAAATCTGAGGACATGTGCATTAATGTGGGCCTCTGCTTTGTGCTTTCTTTTGTCTCTCTGTGTAGAGTGCTCATGTCTGCTTAAGAGGACCTTGAGCACACAGCCAGGGGCCAGATGAAGAAACACACAGCCAAGCCGGAGAGAGCCAAACAACAGAGGCAGGTGTCCAGGAACCCAGCACTCCTCACAACAGGGGGTGAGCAGAGCATTTCAATAGCAGTGTTTCTCACACTGTCTTTCTATCCAGCCCCCCGCCCCCCTGTCTTCACAGTTTTTTTTCCCATCTTCAACACATTCTCTCTCACTATGATAATAGGAAGAAACCTGTTGCCTTTTGATTACACATTTATATCTAGGCTTTCATTTTGGCACACATGTACGGCTGTGCATTGTTGCACACTTCTCCGTGCGTGTATGTAAGGAAATACTGGGCTAGTGTGTGTTGGGAATATAGAAAATCTGGCATTTGGCAGTTGATGGAGCTTTCTTTGGATTGCCAACCTATTCAAGTCCAAACAGTTCATAGCTCAGTGCTCTTTGAAAGCAACATGACTTATTTTTTCTGTGGATATTAAACAGAACATGACTTCAAACGCTGTCAAGGGGGCTTAAATCATAGATGAATTCAATCAGGCCATTTTGTTGAAAATGAATCTGGAGAGTCTTGTTAAATAGAATACTTTAATTTTCTCGTAGTGTGAAAATCTAAATTGTAAAAAGTTACTATTATTATTAACATAAGGAACACTGACAAAAGACTGTAAAGTGACAAATGGTCCTTGTTTTTATTTGATAATATATCATTAGCATTTAGTAACAGTTTTTTCCTACGGTTGTTGTTTCAGGTGTGTCTGTATGTTAGCACATATGAACCACATATGCAGATTGATATAATTGCTTTACTAAAAAGACACATCCTGCATCATATTTAACATGACATGATTGGCACTAGTGAATCATAAGGACTGTAACTTAGATTTTTAGGCCCCACCCATCCTCACTCAGATAGGGAAAAAAAGGCAAAAATCCAGATAAGATGTATCTTCGCTAAACACATTTCGTCTTACCACAATCTGAAGTAACCAGTTTTACTGCATGAAAATGTGGCTAATTGTTTCCTTATTCTTTCTAAACAATGAAAGCTCTCTAAAAACGTCAGATATGACGTTATTAAAAAAGAACACAATTCCCGAAGTTTCAAGGCAATCTCCAAAGATGTTTAAATGCTTATTTCAACAATTCAGAATGTCACTAAGAAGCTCCACAGTCTCAGAAATGTCAAGCTGTTTCCAGGCTGTGGCACTTAACTGAGACTGAAACTCATGTCTGGGAGGGTTGGTGTGGATTAGGAGGAAAAAACATGCAAGACATCTAAAGAGCTTCAGGCTGACCTGAAGCAATTTTTGAGTGGTGGCTTCAGACTGTAAAATGTGCACCACGCTGAACCAAGTAGGACTCTGTGAGCAAGAGTGTAAACAATTAGAAGAAAAACATCAAAGGCAGGCGCGATTTTTGTAAAAATCTTCATGGATAAGCAAAAGTCTTTCCAGGATAAAGGTTTGGGAACAGTACACACACACACACAAAAAAACGTAGCTCTCTGGGAATGCGGTGCATCAGCTTTTTTATAGGCTATCGTCCTGTGGGCAGTTTTCTCAGTCTCTGGTACTGGAGGGATTGAATTTATCAACAGAATAATGAAGCCAAGGGATTATGTTTTAGAATTAAATGTATTATCCTGAGGTAAAACAACAGGATAAGTACCTGGAGCGAACATCCAAATGCACGAGAGAAAAGGCTGAAATGGAAAAGACAGACTTTTTAAAACTGTGCGGCAGCGAGTGCTGATATGTGCCAATACAAAGGACATCTGCAAACTTAAATGAGCTTGAACACATCGCAGCAGAGAGGTGCAAGAAGCTTCTACATGAGAAAAACTTTTTTTTTGTTGGTGGTCAATATTATGACTTTCAATGATGAAGCAAGTGGTACATACAGACAATTTCTCTTATTAGTGCTCGTGAGCATCGTATGGTGAAAGATCAGAGACTTGCAGTTTTCTTTCATCATTTTGCTTTTTGCCCCAAAAATAGATCTGACAGTTATGCTAGGCTGAAAAACAATGATCAAGTAAACTCACTTTAAGCTGAACATATTTCAAGAACCAAATCCATTTTTGTATACATTGTTCCGTCTTATCAGTGGTGTATCTACTAGCTCAATAGTGTGTTTCATTATTCATATTCAACTTTGTTTCAGATTTAGTAGTTGCAGACCAAAAAAATAAAAAAGTTTACAAGAGGAAAAACAGTGTAACTTTGTTGCGTAAGCTTCTCTCCAAAGGTATTAGTAGCCCCCTGCCTCTGTCGAGATCTAACCTGGGGACAAAGGTTCGAGCTGGCTGGCCATTTTTGTGGCAGGACGACTGTGGCTCTCCGTGGCCCTTTCGTCTGTGGGGCCACTCTTAAATATAAATGGCATGACACCGGCATTGATCTCTTGTGAGGTTGAAAAGAGGGGACAGGAGTGCAGTGAGGGATGGACGGGTAACGGGGAAAGAGAGGGCAAGAGTGTGTAGAAGAATGAGAGGGCGGTTGCCAGCAGATGAGGTAATTGTGATTAATCAATTTTCTCAGCGAGCAGTGTGTTCAGTGCGCAAAACAAAAGGAGTGATATGGCAGGAGCCGCAGAGGTACACGAAGGCCGCCAGTTGAAGGTGGACCTGCCAATTGATCAGGTAAATATAACCCCACTCAGCATCCACCCGACGGGCGTACAGTCTTTAAACAGCTCGGTCTTTTTATCAAACAGGAAGTAAGAGTTGATGTAAAAACACAACATACCCACAGGTAAACATACAGGCGTCATGAAGGAAGCTTGGCCACGTGCTGATTCTGTTTAACTTGACAGTATGTTAATAACTGCATTGTTTTAACTTTAATCATTTCTATATATTTCTGCTGTGTAAAAATTCATCATGACAACGAGCTGTTTATGTTCCCCGTTAAAAGGGTTAGATGAAAGAAGTGTCAGCAGCTTGAGCAAAATCTGCCCCACTTGCCTTCCATTAAGCTTTACCTTTGTTTTTCAGCTTCAAACAGAATTGGAAATATACTTCTTGTACAGTATAATATGATTTTATGTTCACAATAAGGCTTGTGAATGCTCAGTTGAACAAGCTCCATGAATATATTAATATAAAAGAAAAATCAATATAGCATAACAGTCTAGTGTTTGCCAATGGGGGGATCCTGTGTTCTCCCTGCCTGCAGGTTGAGGCCGAGATAGTTGAAGAGGAGCAAGAAGATGAGTTGTTCTGCAAGCAGGAAGGCCTCCCTGCAAGATTCAGATTCCATGTGTCTGCAATTGACTGCAGGTTTCAGGAGCAATGTAAGTACTCTTTTTATAAGTTCCTTGTAGCGCCGTCTCACATTCCTTTAATTCTCACTTCATTATGATGTCCAATCTTCTCATTTGCCTTTGGATTAGGTCACGTAAAAATGGCCTAACCAGCTATTATGGTAATGATCATTTGCATAATTGTCAGAGGGTCACATAGACCTGTTTCCGTGTGTGCAACCATAACCTGTTTTTCTGTCTTTTTGACCCTCTCTGTATATTATGTACGATTGTACATATTTACCATCTTTTCTCCAGGGCATGGTATGTCAGAAAAAGTTACCTGTCACAGTAATGTTACTGCAGGCAGAAGGTTGAATACATCTGAGAAGTAGGTAAACTTTATGTTTTATGCATGTTGAGAGCTTAGCCATCGTCGAGGGTACTATATATAGTATATGTAACAACACGTTTGGTTTTTATGTCCCTCACTCTGGTTATTGTATATATTGTATAATAATAACAGTGATGAAGTAGGACTGAGCCATGTGTACAGATGTTTTTGCATGCATCTCTGGTTCCCAGAAATTACACTCATTTAAATACAATTATTTTGCTCTAATAATCCTCAAGGGACAGCAGTATGAAGCTGTGTTACTGTGATGAATGCGCACAATAGTTGGCTGATATTACTATTCCAAGCAATTTCATTCGGCTTTGAAATGAGAAGATATTGAGTCTTATTTAAGCAATCAATAACCTTGAACATTTTGTTTTAATGAAAACTATAATTTCAAGCAGTTGCAATTACACCGCAGGGGAATGTTTTCGTGTAGTGATGATTTTGCTGCAGTATGCACTTTTGCGATAAAGATATTCTTATTGGGATAATTATTGACTTCTGGGGGCCAGTTATGACCCTGGCTAAAGACCTCATCAATAGCCTAATTCATTACTTATTGCTTTTAGTCATACATGACTGTTGCTGATTCAGATTGGCTATGGATTGCAGAGAATGACCATTAGATAATAGAAAAATAATAATGATGATAATAATAATAGTTGTACAGACTCAGCTACTTCTTGCAATAATCATCTCGCCAGGCAGTTTTTCTTAGTATCTGTTAGCTAGTGGTGACTCACAAAAAGGAGAAGGTGGTATCTTGTTGAAAGCCACTGGAAAGCTTTTATGCGGAACACATCTTAAGGATGAGGAATTAGATTATAGTTAAGTGACCTGAATAGTGTCTTCACTTTCCAGCAGAACACTGACTGCCGAACCATAAAGTTGTTGTTTTTTAAAGGTTCATTCATGTTTTATCAGGGATTAAACATGAAGTCGCTGTCAGACGGGAAATAACAGTTCTGAAGGTGAGACTTAACTGAACTTAAAGTCTAATCTTTCATGCATACTCTTTTCCCTTTGAGGCCAAACAGGCTGTCGCTGTCTCGTCATCAGCAGCCCTATCATTTAGGGGGCTGTGAATAATAATGAGGGATAACTGCACTGCTATGACTCATACTTTCAGCTGAGTTGAGACAGATTTCCTCCCACTCTGGTGCTCGTATATGCTTGTGAAATGCCCTGTGTACGCCGCATACGAGCATGTATATAGTGGATATTGATGACCAAATTCAATTACATGATTACATTTTCAGCTGAAGCTTTAAATGATTTATTACATCGAATTTAAATGCATTTACACACAGTGCACCAGTGAGGCGGTGGCATGCATGTGATATTGACCTGTGTGGTCCAGGCCAAATAAAGAATAACGAGATTCAGCATCTCTGCCACTGAGACAGTCTGTTTTAACTCTCAGCGGCAGAGAGCGAGGGATGACGGCCTAGAGCTTGATGCACATTTATCAAAGCTTTTCTTATAATCACCTGACTGACTTTTGTTGGGCTCTCTGAAGGTTGCCTTTAGAGTGTACGCTGTTAAGGAGCTGATTGATTTCCTGAAGGCGTTGTCTGTCTGTGTTGTAGATGTCATACACTTTGAGGAAATGTGGACAAGGGTAGATTTGTAACTCACTGCTGTGGTATTGTGTTTACAACTATCATTTGTTTTGATTTAACAATATCGGCTGATTTATCAACCAGTCAGCTAAGCATTTTTTCTTAATTAATATTGTTAGAAATGCCAATACAACTGGGGAAGTTTGATCAATTGTCTTCCTCTCCTTAAGAATTTTGTGATAAAAAATCGAATCATTATTGACCAAGGCATTGATCCATCCCTTCTCTTTTCCAATGCAAGTCCATTTCATTTGTTTTTCATCTGTTTTTCCGTGCTCCTATTCCCTGAAGCTTAGGTTGGCCATTACAAAGGCCTCAGTCTCCCCATGCAAGGTCAACTATAATCAACTCTAGACAATGTCACCGCCTTGCTTTTCCAGAGAAGCTAGGCAAAGGACAACGACTCCAGTGGGCTTTTAAGGACCTGCTGCATTATACCATTCAATTACTGTTCATTAGATAGTGTACAACCATTAATCAGACTGCAATGTTCTGCTAGTCCTCAGTGGGGACAATGAACTGGGGAAATTTATTCTGGCTTCCTGGCTAGGCTACTGTCTCAGTAGTAAGATGAAAGATGATACATTGGAGTGCACTGAAGCTTTCAGTACAGAGACATCCTAGACTGAACTGGTACTCCAGTCTCGGTGTCTGTTTTCAAGTGAGGTTCTTCACTTTATGCACCCCATCTTTGGATCTTAAGAAACATAGGCTTTGTCAGAGATTTACAGCATAAGTGGGAGAGTATTACGAATCTGATATATCTCTGAACGGTGAGAAAGCTGACAGATTTACTGATTAGAGCTGCATATGCATGGAATATGACTAGACGATGATATGAGAAACTGATTTATGTTTTACAGGAGGCTAAAGGGAGAGAGGTGTCACACAGGCTCAGTGGAATACCATCACGGATGTCCCGGTTTTTCAAGGGTAGGTTCATCAAAGCATAAAGCCTGGTAGTAGCTCACCAGCAGCTCCAGTGGCGGCCCCCGCGTTCCCCTCCACAGAACCTAATGCACCAATAAAGAGACCGCTAATACACTCTGCATTACCGGTCCCTCCCTCACGTTGCATGTGATGATCCGCAACTACCTCTCAACATCTGGGAGAGCTTTACGCCATACTTTATGGAGACCATCTGGTTCAGTGGGATTTTTTTTTTTCCTCCCCAATCTCCAATGACTTATTCTAGTATCAAAGGCACCTGCACATTTAGATGTGCCAAGCTGAGAGCCCAGGATTGTTCACTACTCTTTATATTTCCCTTGTTGTTGGCAATTTGGAACCACTCAGAGAGAATAAGAGGGATATGTGTGTTGTTACTATCAAAACACATTTTCCTCGCCATGACTTCTTATTGTCAATAGAATTGCATGGTCTTGCTTTTATATCAAGTCAAGCACATCTGTCAAGCACAGCTGAAAATACAACATAGTGTTAAAACCCAAAGTATGCCAATGATGTAAACATGATATTTTCCCATATCAGGGACTGTGCCTTTCAAAGATTCTGGGCAATTTTATTCTAATTATCTACAAAACATAGGCTTTGGTTGTGGGGCCCATTCGGTGACTTCCCAGCGTCCCAGATTGGCCCTTGTGAGAATTCCAAAGGTGGTTAAATGGAACGGGATGTGAATCCCTGCAGGTGGTTATCACTGCCTGCCCCTCAATCTGAGGTTCACTCTGTCAGTGTGACACCTTGAAAATCACTGCATCCTGTGCTATCAGCAGGCTCCCTTCCCAGCTCATATGTCCTCCATCCTATCAAGAAAGGACAGACATACACGGACATGAAAGCACACATATCCACAAACGCAAATCCACAGAGTGGTCTAACAGATAGCAGTTTGTATTAAATGTTTCTCCTATACCGCTGCACATGATTTCTCTGTACATACATGCAGTTTGTTTCAAATATCCTCATATTAATAGGACAAGAGGTTGAGAAACGGCTTTGTACACTCTGCTACTGGTTAAGATTTCCCTCAGAATATCAATGGGCACTACGGGGGGCATTTGAAATAAATCACAGCTCATTATTGCTTGCCGGCTCGAGGCCCGCACACTCATTTTTCTGTCCGTATCACGTTATATTGTTGTTGTTGCTTATGAATGGTTCTGCATCATTCATGCCTCATATTCTCGAGCTGTCACAGTGGATCTGGAGATGACACAGATGCAAAGCATAACTGGAGACTCGGAGCCTTGGTGGAAGGAAGTGGGATGTGAGAGGAAATGCAAGTTATCTGTAACAGAGTCAAACCTGCCTGCCACCTGTTTTGCATCAAAATGTCAATATCTGAGACAGTTTTTATCCTTGAAAGGAATTTTTCATCTGAGCAAAAAAAAAGGAGGGCTTTGTCTAAAGCCAAATCTACCATCAAAGTATTTGCCTTTATATAAATGGCTTTTTCCATATACCTGAGGGATGTCCCACCTTGACTTCCATGTGTGGAAGCAAGACATACTTGTGGGATCAGTTTGGCTGAGATTCTCCTTCAAAAGTTATTGGCATCGTGTACAATGGCCTTATAATTTATGAGAACTGTTAAGGCCTCTGACAGAAGTTGTAAAGCATCTTGACTGATTGGGTAGATGTGAGATGTGTGCAGTCATGGCATATTGTTGCCTGTATGCGTGCACAACATACAGAGAGTTCCTCTGCTTGCTCTGTCACAGATAAATTACTCCTCACAGTCAAATTAAGTTGTTGTAAATCACCTCGTGGACCCGAGAGTAGTCCTGAGTGACGACCTTTACGCCTCTTTGACTTTAACACTTATTTATGTTAATCACATCTGTATTATACTGACAATAAAACTGTGTCACATTCAAAAAAGTCATTGTCTAGCAGTGCGCACGACAGGGTCTCAAAAACACACTGGTTTTATTTAAACTGAAGGGTTAAAGTGATGACATCATTTTTTAATGATTCTGTATGAACAGTTTTGTTTTTGTCTTGTATTTTACAGAAATTTTAAACATTGATGTTGTTTATTTTAATTAGCACACATTTTATTCTAAAATGTATGTATTATATAATGTGCATTTCGTGTCGTTGTTGCACATTACAGCAACCTGTAAGCCTTACAAATAAATGCTTGGTCTGCATATGAAGTCCCTTTCACAAAGAGCTCATAAAAGTTACGACACTTTATTAATCACATGCTCTTGATGTTAGTCCACTGCAATTCCTCTAGTAATATTTGTCCTGCCTTTATCAGCCAACATTGTATTCAGGCAAAAAAGAATGGTATTCATCACTGACGGCCTTTGTTAACTAGAGCAAAGTTGGTGGAAAATGTGCGCTTTTCTTTTCATTCATCATACGCTTGTCATGAGGGGCCTTCAATAGTCTGCAGCTCCCAAAAACAAGCAAGTCTTTTTTCACGGTGGAAAATAATAAGTTCCAAGGGCCGCGTGTTGAAAATCAACCATTGTGATGTGAAAGAGGCATCTGCGTGTGATCTCCACCGCACTTGAGACGACAGATGAAGTGCACCACTGCCTGGTTACACATTAGCGTTTGATTGCCAGTTTGTTCTGTGCGTAGTCCATAGCTTTGAACTCTGCCTCAAGATGAAAGCCAACCTTGTCCACAGTGTGGCCACGATAGACCGCTGCTGTTTCTTATTTGCTCCAGGCACCATCAGGACTTCTTTTTTCTTTTTTTACAGTTCTTTACCATTCTGTGTTGAGCCTTATGTATAATTCATCATACAGTGCATTCTGCGACAGCACCCTGTCTCAGCTCCATTTTAATTTAATGCTTTATCTCTCCCTCCTCTTCTCGTGTTGACTGTGGTCAATGTATGATACCACTAAGGTATGTCTTTGCTGTGTCCAGTGGACTTTGATCTTACTGGTTCCTGTGGTGAGATCATCACCACTTAGTGCTTGTTCCCTCTTTTGCTTTCTCTTACCGTTTCTGTTTCTCTCTTCTCCAGTGTCATAGAACACAGTGTCAGACTGTTAAGGACCAGACATCCTCGCTCTCGTCTGTCTCCAGAGGCCAGCTGCTCATCTATGAGACGAAACAGTGTTATAAACCAAATAAAAATGTCTTGTCTCTTGACAGCCCCGTCTTGGATATATGGCCTCTTATTTCAGTGAATATATTGCATAATTATGTATGGTTATGAATATTACATGGAACCCCACACTGAGCGCATGGTAAGATGCCTAATTGCAGAGTTTAATTATTAAGGAGCAAAGGTCCTGAGCGGGTTTTGTGAAAAGCTCTTTTGATAAATTATTTTTTACACTTTTCTGATGAATTATTTTGGGGGCTCTTGTCTAATCAGTAGGCATAGTGGACCGACTAACTGCTCTTGAGAGAGACTTATCTTTCCATGGAGAGGAATTACTATGCTGATTAAAGCCACTGAAATCAACTAATAACTTAATGATATTGGAGTGGATAAAAAAAGAACCTCTTATAGATGTGCAACAAGGGCGCATTGATGGGTAGAATGAGGGCTGTTGCTGTTGACCTTGGGGCACCGCTTTCATATTTCTGTGTAACATGAGGGTAAAGAAAGCCTGTGATGGTATATACTGAAGCAAAGCTCATTTTAAACACTGTCATACTGCTTTACTTTATACTTGATATGAAGCACTTCAAGGAAAAAGTCCAGAGAGGCTGACTAAACAAGGAATAAAAAAACAGATCTCCCTCAAGTAGCCACTAGGCACATCTGCTCCTGCCGCATCTTCCTCTGCAGCATGTTCTATGAGTGAGACTCCCACACAAAATTCTCCCCTCTCCTGTTTTATTTGAGTATTCCCACATCAAACACACATTGCATGCAAAAAAGTTTATGGGGTTGACCTTCGTTTTATGTCAGAGAAAAACTTGGTGAATGAAACAGGCATCTCTGCTTGTTACTTCAAATGAAGAACTGTTGCACCTGATGTACTCCCCCATAACAACTTAATTGCTACAGTGCTGACAATAAGAATCATTGACCCACTTAATCACAGTGCTGTGTCACGCTGTGACGGTGCAAAACGTAGTTCACCACAACTGTGGGATCGAACGCAGGGTAATAGCCGGGCTCCTTCCATTCACCTCTTACAAAATGCACGTGAGTCTAGCACTTATGAAATGCAGTCAAGCTGCTTTTGGCAAGCCAGCATCAATATGTGAATAATTGATTGATATTGATGTGAAGATTGCCTCTGTGTATCCAGTATAGCAGTTTGTTTGGAAGTCTCCCGTGGAGGGCAGCAGCCTGGCCAGCTGTCAATAACACGTCACAGTGGGCACTTTGACCAGTTCAAACACTTCAGTAAGAAGCTGAACAATTGTTCTCGGTGTGGGGTTACTGTAAATCGGCTATTTTGCTTTGAATGGAGGCATGAAACAGATTCAGTCAGGGCTCCACAGAGTTGTCTGTAAATAAGCATACATCAGTTTTGATATTGATATTGTTGCAATAGTTGTAAGTACTGGATTTGTGAAGATTGCATATTACTTCTGAGTGCTCAGAGAAGTAGTTTCTGAATGTAAATTGTACACAGTTTATACAGATAATTTTACTCAAAATCCTGTTCAACAGTAAACATTTAGGAAAAAATACTTTATTTGTAGAACTGACTAGCCACCCAGTACGACTACCATGCATCATGAGCTATTGGGCACATTTGTGTCGGTGAACAGCTTACACTTTACTTCGTTCAAACATCATAGCAGGCGTAAAGCACTTTCCAGTCACAGAATAAATAAGAAGTGTATAAGCTTTTGTATTTGTAGATAAAAACAACCAAAGGTCATTTCATACAGACTCTATGTGCCTTGAGACTTGTATTGTGCCTCCTAGCAGACAAGATGGACAGGTGGTTTTATAAAAAGACCTTTTCACAACTGACATCATCCAGAGCCACCAGGGGGCCACTTTCCCTGCCTTCCATGTTCCAGCCTGGTAGCTACCCGCTGTCTGCAGCTAATGGCTGGAAGCACGGCTAAAAGCTCTCAGAGTGATAAGGTAATATAGAGTCAGAGAGAGAGGGAGAGTAAAAGACTGCTGTATCAGTGGGACCATATACACTGATTATACAGGGATGAGGAAATGGTCTAAAAATAAAAACAAATGGAGAATGCGAGATGATATCACTGACCCCAGATTGCTGACGGCAGTGTTTTGAGTTGTATCCAGATGGTTATGAGGCAGGGATGATGGTGGGAGCCGAGACTTACTGCTGTCCTCTTAACTGATGTCATGCTTAATAAAATAAAAGAGTAGCATTCTGTTTTGCAGTGGCACTGATGATTGATGAATATTAGATTTAGAATGTTGCTTTACTGATTCATAGTGTTGAAGACAGTTTCAGCCCCTTTTTGACTGTAGTATTTTTGTTAATGACTACCAGTCAAGATTACTGTTACATCAGACCTCACCCTTGTTTTACTATTTCTTCATTCATCCGGTCCTTTGCAGCTCCCATCTGCCACTAACATTGTTCACATACATGTAAATAAAGATTTGTTCTTCCATTTCTGTTTAGTTCCCCACTGCTTCCTTTTCTGTTTTTGTCCCTCCCCTTTATCAGTTCTGAGACTGGGTGTCCTTAGTAAGATGGATGTGTGCACTCCCAGGGCAGATGGCCGTCTTGTTACTCTGTGTACCCGGCTCACACTTTAACACCCAGCCGTCTTGTCTGGCCTGATGGGGCCATTGCCTGGGAATAGAACTCTTGTACTGCACAGTGCACCAAATGTGTGTTGTGCAGCTCACTGCATGGATGCTCATCCATTTTGTCAGAGAGTGGGCCATAGGAGACTAGGAGTGCTACAAATGCACAGATGGGTTAGTCCTTTACGGATCAAAGTTATTGTTATGCTGCAGGATAACTCTAAAGTAAACTTTCATTATTACGCATTTATTTTGTTAATATCTAGACACAAGTCCCCTCCAACCCATGTTTACAATCTTAATGTTGTATAGACAATTTCTTGGTCCTTGTTTAGGGCCTGGATTACCTCATGTGAATGGGAACAACTATGGCTTGTACGTGTATCACTGCAAATACTTAAATCTGAATATATGCATGATTTTCTGGGAAGTAAACAAAAAGATATCACTAGAGGTTGAAAGTTTTTATTGATACAATTCTAAAAGGTATGGCTACCATACCAGTTTTTCATCAGGATTTAACATTTTATTACTTGCTTAGTGGCATTGTTTTAATATATGAAACATATAAATCACTGGATACATAAATTTAATCAGTGAAATCACATGCTGTATATGCTTTTTGCTTGCACTTATGTAAATCCAGTCAGGGCTGCTCTGCCGTGTGAAATTGCAGTCTTTGTCTACCCTCTAACCATACGATTTCTTTCATTTCAATCTCAATCGGAATATTGTCCCTTAGTTGCTCCTATCACACGTAATGAATGTGCTGCCCCAAAGGTGAGAGCTGTAATTGATTAGAAACCATAATGTTTTTTCATGCTCGGTGTAGTCAGTGATAAGAATATCTGCGATGAGTGAGTGTGAATGCATATAGATGTCTTGTATGTGTGAGTTTATGTGTGTATTAGTGTGTCTGATGGTCTGTGTGTGCTGGACATGACATCAAAGTTGTGTGTGCGGTGGCTGTGTTTCATCCTGGCTAATGAAGAAGCTGAGAATGTGCTTCTGGGTCACAGTGGGAACATGCGCAGCGAGGTCACTTCAAAGGCAGGATAATGACGGATTAAGTCTAAATCGTGGCCATGCTTTAGTCGCTTTCTCACATCTAGCGTGTTGCTCTGCATTTTAATAACAAATCATCGCAATATGATCCGGTAAAATGTCTCTGCCTTAATTTCCCTTGTCCATCTTACTCTGCGCAAATCCCTTATATCCAGATTAGTAGATCATGGTGGGCAGAGTGGCGGGCCTTTTTATAAACCCTTGATGGTGATGAAACATTATTTAATTAATGTCCATATATGTCCCTATGTATTCCAGCTTTAATGAACTGCTCTCTGTACAGTTCCTCTTGGCTTATTGTTGTGTCAGTAAAAACAGCTTTTTATTTATAACAGCCCTAAAGCTTGCAAGGAAGATATTTCATCCTTGACTAGTTCGCCTCTGCATTTAAAATTAACCCACCACAGAGCTTTACACAGGTATAACAGACATTTCACTGAAAAAAAGTGCTTCAGCACAGTATGCAGAAAACGGTTTAGAGGAAGACAAAAGTCCAAGTTTATTGATCTCTTAGCATCTGATGTGTGATAGCAATCTTTGATGACTACTTGTAGAGTTACAGCATGTAGGAAGCACTGTGGGAAGTGAAAGTGCTGCTGGAGTAGTTTACCCTCCTCTTGACCCCCTCTTGAAAGCTGATCTGCAACTCACCCGAGCAGGTATAATTAAAGGTGACCCACTACAGTCACCAATAGGGTTGTTTCTAATTGTGAGCGATAACGTCAGGAAATATCTATCAAATTCTTAGCCTGGGAATTCCCATGCTGCTTTGCGCTCGATTTCATTCTCACTGCAAAGTCAGCCTGGAAACCACCGCCCTTATTTTTGCTAGAGTTTGGGAACCAATCACAGAACGGGGGGGGGCAGCAAGACGATGACAACGTCTATGCGCTACACCGAAGCTTGTAGAGCGTTAATCCAACATGACAGCGGACACAACGTTACCGTTCAATGCAGCCTTAGAAAGTGTTTCGGAGTAGATTCACCCTAGGGTCATTTGAACCGTGACATCCAGCCAAGTAGCCCACCCGAAGTTTTTCCGATATTGGCTGAACATCAGCTGAGTTACCGAGTTATCCCGAATAGCTTAGTACAAGCGCTAACGGACCCTGGTCCGTATCTCCAAAATTACCACACTAAAATCACATGTCATGACACCAAACTTCTACAGTTGTACAAATATGGTCTGTACTCACCAAACGATGCATTTGGAAGTTTGTACATAGTCCAGGAGTTTATTATTATCATCAACACAAGCCTGATAGCTTTTCTGCTGCTAAAGCTTCGTTAACGTCACTTCTGGGAGCTGGGAGCTTCAAAGTAAGATGAGGGTTGATCTACTACTGTAGACAACAAAGCAAGGCTGCTCAATTTCTCCATTATTAAAATAAATTCACAACTCTACAACATAAAAATTCATGTAGAATATAGCATATAGGCCTACTTTGTTGTCAATTTAAGTAGCTTAGAGCGCAAGTTTACTTTTATTTTCCATTTTTTTCTTCTTCCTCGTCGAATTTCTGTCGTCATCTGGTATAAGTGATACAATTGGCTATGAATCGCGCGCAAAGCAGCATGGGAAGAACCTGACGTCATTTGATAGACATTCGTAGCGCCCAATAAACGGCTCTAGGCATTCGTAAACCACGCCTCAAATACGAGAAAATGCACACCTAGTTCCCAGACCACCATCTCATCGAGATTGTGGACGCGTCAGCCAGGCTATCAAATTCTAGCATTTAGTTGCATTTAAGATACAATCAAAACAACTGGATGATTGAAAATGATTTAGCATTCGTTTTGATGACCTATTGTTCTTTTGATATCCTTTTAATTCACTGAAAAGATTATTTCAAATGTGAAGTTGTCAGTGAAACGTCTGTTAATCAAAGTAGAATCAAAGGGAAAGTTTTGAAAGTGATTAACACTCCAAAAACCACTCTTCCTCTTCAAGATTCCACGCATGGGCAATAAGGTTTTATCAGACAAACATACAATTAACATTGCCATATTGTAAATACTGTAGGCTACTGATTGAAGACAACCCAGGAAGAAGTTAGAACCAGGGAATGGACTACAATGCCCAAAAGATATTGAAGTAAATTTGTTAAAGGTTCTGAATTCATAAACAAATTTGCAAATCCATACAACAAACAAATACAAAAAATAATAAATTAATAAATAGATAAATAAAATGGCTATATCTATCTTCTTTGCGTCTGCGTCATTGTGTCCTGATGTCCTGGTCCTGGTGTGCGACGCGATTTGTGTCTGCGTACGCAGGTGTGCGCGTTACGTTGGCCTTGCACGCTACTGTTTGGTGGCAATTAATGAGAACAAAGCACGTGCGAGGAAAAAAGTCAAAGAAAGCCAGTGAACTTGCTCTCACAGCGAAAAAAAGAATAAAGAGGCGACTCGAGAGTTGATTTCTGGGTTGCAGCTGCTCGATTGGGGTTATTGTCATGTTCAGATGATAAATGCTTTTGACACCCACGCTCATCTGGATATTCGGAAGTCATAACTTGATTTTCAAAGTGGTAAGACAAAAATGTTTTACAGTTCATGTCAAAAATTCCGAATGTCTTTAGAATGAAATGTACGGAGCCCCTTGAGTCTTAAGGTGAAATATATTGGGGTGTCGAGAAAGCGTGCACCCGTTTTAAAAAGCGCGCTCTCATTTAACCAAACCGTGCTCTCCTTAAAATATAGCAAGCGCACGTTTACCTAAATCGTGCGCTCGAATTACTAATGTCGTGTACTCGCTGTAATACAGTCGTACTCACGTTATATCCCTCGTGAGCACAATTTACTGAAACGTGTCTTCACTTTGTAAAGTGCGCGCTCATTTAACCAAAACGTGCTCTCGTTGAAATACAACGTGCGCACGTTTACCTAAATCGTGCGCTCGATTTAGTAGTTTCTTGCTCTCGTTGTAGTAACAAAGTTATATACCTCGTGACCACAATTTACTAAAGCGTGGTCATGATTCACAAAACGTGTTAACGTTATTTAAGAAATGTATAGCCTAATTAAAATTGGCACAAGTAAGCAAAGCGTGGCCACGATTCCACACTCTCATAACATCATGAGCCAAATTTACCAGCAGGATATGATTCTTCACCATTTTGAAATGGACTTAATCAGGGTTTACCATGGGCTAGGTATGGAATACAAGAATATTCTTTCAACCTTGGCGTCCAGTCATGGCATCATCATGATTCTAGTTGACTCAAAGTACTTCACACACCCTCACCTGTTCTCAAGGCTGCCTTGTAAGGCGCCCAAGTCAGGGCTGTAGCCAAATGAAAATCCTAAAATATTTATTTGCATTCGTTAATTTTTTTCCCAGGATGAATTGAACAGCATCCAAGACACATGGAATGCACATCGCATCCGTCCGTCCAGAAACCCAGGTGTTCCGGCTGGAATACCGGATATAATGCACCTGGCTCCGCATCTGTGGGGGGCTGAAGATCATCTCTTTCCTCTCGATGAAGCCAATCTGACCGTCTGCAAGTGGAAATGCACCTTCCTCGACTCCATACCATGCGACATCGATGTATTTGATTTTTGCACAGGCATAATGCAAGAACGAGGGTTACAGTTGACAAACAGTCCAGACCAAGCACTTGAATTATACATTACATTAAGGGACACTGTTCGTCCCATAATACTTGCTTAGGCATACATTCGCCATAGCACAATGCACTTACTGTTCCATTCCAAGCAACTTCCAAATAGATTAAAAAGGTGAGATGCTCACACTGTAATGGTAACAGATTTCGTGGCCACAATTAATACAACGTGCGAACGTTTCAAGCAATTTGGATTTATTGTTGCCATACAGAATGTCGTGGGCACGTCTTACAGATCGTGGGCACACTTTTGTTTATTGTGCTCACAAGGTATATAATGTGGGCACGACTGATGGGCAGCGAGCGCACGGTTTTAGTAAGACGAGCGCACGGTTTATGTATACGCGCGCACGCTTTATTTAGACGAGCGCACGATTTAATAAAGCGAGGGCACACTTTGAAAAGTGAGAGAACGCTTTCTTGAAACCCCCTGAAAAAGATATTGTTTGATCTCCACCGGGCTCCGTAGAAATGCAAACGAGTCTTTTTTGTGTTATATCACCATGAAAAACAGCCAAAGACGACAACATAAAAGCTTTTATTTGTTGTACGAAAAGATAAAGATGGATGCAAATTGGCAGCCCTGTATTACATTTAAGTGAGTTCCTTGACCCAAATTTTAAAAGACCCCCCCCCCCCAGCAACATAATGTTTTTCCAGTTTCTATTTCACAATGGCAAAGACATCTCGTCGAGAATAAGAAATTAAGATTAAAAAAACTACAAGACAAGTTATTAAAACAATTGTGTCAGCACTTAGGCATTGACAGGGAAAACCACAGCTTTTGTTAGGAATATAGTGCATCATTTAGTTATAGGCCTATGTGACTAAATGAAGGGGATAGGGAAAAGGACACCCTTTTTACAGTAAAATATGGTGGAGGTTGTATCATGCTATACGTGTCACTTTGCCACCTTTGCTACTGAAGGCCAAGGTGCTTTAGAGCGAAATGTGTCACCCAGTTTTAGAACACAAGTTGGAGGTGAAGGTCTTTGGGTCTTTAAGCACAACAACCTGAAGCACACGTCCAACAACACACAAAAAAAACCTGCTCAATAATCCAGTTCAAAACCTTTGGAGACACAATTCTGAATTATGGGCTTCTTTGAGAAAAATATTCCTTAAACCTGAGTCAGTTCTGGATCAAAGTAAAAGCACAAGTATGTTTCATCAGGTTATATTGGGTATAAGGAGCTTGAAGGGCTATGGCAGAAACTATCAGCAGACGGGTTCATGATGGAAACTTTTAGATGGTCAACTCTTTAAATGTGTTACCAAAGGCTTGAGAATTTAAGTTGGTAACGGCAATGTTATGTTTTGAAGTTTTATCATTTCACTGCTTTGCAGGGTTTGTTTTGTGTTTTTCTTTTGTTTGATAACTTTGGAAATTTATAGACGAACTTTGGATTCTTTTTCTGAAGACATTCTTAATTATGTGTTTACAATGCAGAGATGGCAATAATTATGACCAGGACTGCACGTTTATTGCTATTTTGATTTAATGCTGTTGGGCTGCAGCACCACATTCTGTGCCCTACTTTAACAACTTTTTATTTGTAACATAATCTTTTTACAGCAAGTATTCTTTGTTTAAAAAAAAAAAAAAAAGGTAAAATATAGCTTTAGGTCACGTTCAGTTCAGGATTCAACCCCATTTGGGTACTTTCTGATTTAATAGGAAACCTCATCTAAATGATAAAGTTAAGACTGTAGAGGATTACCGAAGCTGAAACTAGGTTGTCCATCTCCAGTCCAGAGAATTGGCTGAGCCACAGAGCCTCATTTGCTGGAGGCTCAGTGGCAGCTCCCATTTCACCTGGGTTCTCCGATGTTTAATTGGCCTCATTATGTGATTAACTTAGCAAATTTACCCCCTTACCCTCAAGGCACAGCTTTGAACATCGGCAGACCGCAAACCTTCCCAAAGTCACTCCATCATCAAAACCACAATGTCAGCATCCAGGCTGGCCATCACATTCCACTGGGAAGTTTTCATTTTCTTTCAGAGATGCCTGTTTACGTATATTAACCTCTGTGCCTTTGACTCAACACACTTCTTGGGGAAAAGAAAAAAAAAATGCAGTAATTCATTCTAGGATGATTAGCAATATATCATTGTTTCCTTAGAAACGCTCAGTGTGCACATTATGTTGCTTATCATGCTTTATATGCTTGGCATGATTTTTGCAAGCTCTGGAAATTGTTGTGCTGTGTGCGTCTGTGTTGTGTTGCTTTGGCTGATGTTTGCAGTCAGACCTTAGCCCCTCACTGTCAAAATGTGTGAAGTTTCATGTGAGACATAAATCTATTTTATTTCAGGGAACAAAACGTGCATATTGTAATGCAACTGTTCATTTTCAGTGTATTAGATGGACTTAGGTGTTGCCTTTACTTCTCAAATCAAGCCCAACCGTGGGGTGAGTGGAAAGAAAGAACAGTCCAGCAAACAGAATCTAATATTTGGAAAGCTCTGGCTGTTTGTGGGTGGGCTCATAGATATTGGTTTCATTTTGCTGATGTCCTTGGAGAGTAGTATGGAAAATGAAAAGAAGATGGAAAACACAAAGTCCGTGATGTTAATCTGTGCTGTCATCACTGAGCTCTCACAGGTCCTCTGTGGGCTTCCTGACAGTCAGATGCAATGGCCAATAAAGTACCAATTTTACCACACCACTTATTATTTGCCAGCATCGTTGCAGGTTTGCTTCCTTGTTTGATATCCAATGGTAGAGAAGGCGATGACGACAAAACGAGTGTGTGTGTGCATGTTTACGTGTTCGGGGGTAGGGGAGGAGAGAGAAAGTTTACAAATGGGATCCATCATTTTTCATGCACAGGGGTGACATCCCTCCGTCAGCCAATTTCGCTCCGATAGCCAAGTCCCTTGGTTCATTGATATCTGCATTAGGGACCTTTGTTAAAGGTCTCATCTAAATGCATTGAAAACCGCCTTTCTCCTTCTGCTGTTAGGAGTGTGTGCATGCACGCGTGTTGCCTCTGCAAAGATTTGCCGACTTGGCTTTGTCTACATTAAGGTTAGTCTATGTGGTGTCACTGAACCTAGAAGTGAAAAACAGCTTGTGAGAAAACCATCAACAAAGCCACTAGAGCAAGCTGTTCCGAGTACTCTCAGAGTTGTAGCTATGAGGGTTTGTCACTCTTGTTGCTACTGAGAAACTCTTGTGTTCGCAGTGGAATGGATTTGATAAATGTATTCAAATTACCCGCGGAGAACGAAGCATGACCTGTGAACTTGTTTCAAGAAGAGGATATAAAGCATCGTGAAGGAGCTAATCTCAAATTGATGTAAATATGACAGTACTTTCTGTATCAAGTTGGTTGGAGTAGACCCATTAACCAAAACACTTCAGAGCCACTTCATTTTTATTTTTCCACCAAAAACACCCTCCTTAATTTCCTGCGCTCGTGCAGTCCTACAGTTCAGACCAACCTTACCACATCCCTTGCACATATTAAGGGGATTTAATTTGCTATTCCCGTCCATCTCTTTTACAAAGCCGTGGTGTGATACAGCAGAGGTGCCGAGGGGCTAATGTCGCTGTCAATCCACCGTCCCCTCGGCTGCAATCTCATGGCTTAATTTCCACACAGATCCAAGTACCCTTGAGCTTTAAGAGGTCTCATTCACACACTTGAATCAAAATTGCCCCCAACTTACTTGGCCAGCAATTTCGCAACACTTTACTTATAAGCAATGTTGCACTTAAAACATTTTAGCAGGTTTCTGAGCTATCAAGTAAAAGCTGTGCTCCTTACCTAGCTTATCTAATATATTTAATATATTCAATACAAATGTGTTGCACATTTCATTTGCAGCCTGTAGGTAGTTAGGCTATATCTCCTGGCAATCTCATAAGATATATTAAGAATAGTAATTAATAAACTTGATCATCTAAAATTGACTAATAATTTGGTGCTTGAGGACATCCCTGCAGTGCAGTCCATTGGGATTCAATTAAAAAGTCCTAATCTATAGTTGTTCCATAGGATTAAACTATGTTGCCATTGCACCAATATTCAAATTCACCTTCAAATGACTTTGAAATGAATCAGTTGCATTAATTTTACAGACCTTGTTGAGCAGTCACAGTACAGTAACTGCTCCTACATGAATGATGTCGTGTCCCAGGATGTTTAAAAAGAGAATTGCAGTGGGAGCATCTGTCACTGTCTGTCACTTGTTTGAGGAGAAAATATGTTTGACACATGCTATTATTGTTTTGTCCCATTTTCAGAAATGGACATTTGGGGGCGAAGAGAAATGTACTTGGTCATAGGTGTTTAGGTTTTTTTAAAAGTAAATTGAAGAACAATTTACTGCGCAAAGGCCTCACTTACTAATACTCTGTGAATCATAGTGAGTTGTACCCGATCTTAATGCTTGTGGTGATGTATTCTATTTTAGAAAAACTTATCACCGCCACTCTCTTTTATCATTTCAGGCAGACATGTCAGTGCTGTTGGATGTGGAATCAGTGCAAGGGCCACTGACAACAGAAATGGGGATTTATGCATGCCGTGCCTGAATACACAACACTCCCAAACCAAAGGTAAAAGCAAAACCCTTACCAGTTCTTTTTGCCCCATCATTATTTCTTCTAAATCCCATACTAGCCAAGACCAGTGCCTTTGACAGCATGACTGATGAGTTTGCCGTCGTGAATGTCAAAAGAAATGGTCTCCCGCACCTTATCTCCCCTATTTCTCATTGTGAGTGAGGCTTGGGGATTTTTATGGAGAAAAGACACGGCCGTTGTGATGAGCATTACCTAGTGATAATGAAGGGCACGCTACCGTAGTGTCAGCCTCTCCAGACAGACAGGCAGGAGTAGCAGGAGCTGCTGAGAGGCACCCATTCATACGTTTAGTTGGCCTTATGTCTTTATCTAGAGACTGGGATAAATGAGCATATTTATATATTTACACAATGTCAGTGCCGTGATTGCCTTATCTATTGCTTCCTTCACTCATGGGGTGGAAATGTCATGTGGTATTCAAGTCAAATGTGCCCTTTGTTAAACTGCATATTGGGAGCATTTGGTTGATTTGTCTGTGCAGTGCTGCTTTCTGACATATTTGATATGACTGTAGATGTTGCTCTACCGTTTGATTATTCATATGGTCCACCTTTAAACCACATACAGTTCCATACATAATGGAAAAAAAAATAGAGATCATACATAGTTAATGTTTTGGTTTCCACTCAGTCTTACTGCTCAATGAACAATTACAGTTTGTCTGAGTGCATTCACAATTTAACCATACCCTGCAAGTCAAGTGTAGACTTTTTTCCTCCTACACAACTTGCCATATGTTTTTGAAACGAGTCCTCTGGTTTGATGAGCCACATATCCCACAGAGGCCTGTGTTAAGGGTTTTTTAGTGATCGAGCCTGTGACTTGGCATGCAAACCTGCCAGCAGAGACGAAGGATAATGAGGTCGGATTCAGGTCTGAGCAGTGGCTGTTAGGCAGGAAGCTGCATATTTATGATGGCTTAAAGAAGCATTTATTGCCTCGTTTCCATCAGAACATTGTCTGCAGAAACCTGACAGCTTTCCTTGGAGATTAGTCTCAGATACCCCTAGTTAGATGGTGGCAGCCTGGCCGGATTGCTTTCTCTGTTTGTCTGCTTACTCTTTCTACTCATTTTCTGACATGTTTTTAGAATTTCTTTCTCTTTCTCTCACGGTTTCCACAGTTTTCCCCTTTATCTATTTTTTATTACCCTTTACTCTCTCTCAGAAGTTTGCCACACTAGGTGTCACTTCATGTCCTCCAGTTCCACTGATACAAATCAGGGTTAAAACATTTGTTTACTGTGAAGAAGGGATGAGAGGGAGAGACAGTGCTGTGCTAAATGTCAAGGATGATGAGGTGGGTCAGACTGGCAGTGCTGTTGCTATTAGGGCTGTCTTCGCACAGCATCATCACAAACTCTGACAACAGAAAATCGACTGCACAATTTATGCTCTGCAGGGCTAAGTCTTCCAGTTCCGCTGTTTCACTTAGAAATCAAATTCACATGTTATCTTTGAGAACATCCTTCCTCTTTTCCTGGAGTCAGGAGTAAAGGAATGTGTGGTGTCAAACTGAATGTTCAAACTGAAAAATAATGCATTCTGGCATAACGATTCTTTTCTGTCTTTCTGGCCAAAACCGCATTCACAGAAGTACTCTTCCCTGCTTGCTGTTGATATTTGCTTCTTTAAATAATCAACCAAATTTATGGGCAATTCATTTTATATTTTTTAATTACTTTAACCACAGAAAACTGAGCATGTTGTCAACTATTTTTGCGGCGATATGACAAGCCGCAGTGTGTTCACGACTCCACGCCACGCCTGTATGTTTGCTGAGTGCCTTGTCTATGAGCTATATGATTCTTTCATGAGCTGTGTGGTGGCTTGCCTTTCATAGGCGTGCTCTCATTGAGCACTTAATCAATACCAGTCATCTTGAAGTCATCCTTTAAAGTGGGCTGCTGTTCTTTGTCTGCCCTGTAATCCATCCCTATACAGCTATTTGAATTTGTATTACATATCAAGAGGACCGTCTTCACTATCAGAAGACTTAACAGATTGTTTAAGGACCCTCAGCACTTTTTCATAAGCACAAGTCCTGGTTTGTAAAAATCTATACACGGGCCTGAAGACCTGGGGCAGTGTTGCAAGTAGAGTAAGCCAGGAACGTGTGCAGAATTTGAGATTTGGGGGAAAGCTATTTCAGTGTCTCAGGTTTTCTCTTATTGTTTTGTTAAAGCTGGTTTTATTGCTGTTGCTCAGCTTTTCTGTCCGTCTATTTGCCTTGGGTTTAAGGAGTCGCCAAAGGTAATTCATAGTGTTTCCCTCTGTGAGAGAGTATTTGATGAGGCACTTCTAAAGCTGCCCCACTGCAGGCATAAAAAAGGCCACTCTTTGGATTCTGCATGAGCATGGTTTCTAAATCACTCGCAGCTTCTTGTGATTGTACTTTTGTTAGTCTATGTGAAGTGAACACTGATAGTATTGGCATCACAAAGACATTTTTTTTTTTCTTTTCTTTACATCGGTGTTCCAGTCCTACAGCTCTGCCTTTTCAGAGAGAAATGTGCAGTGATCCATGCTCTTAACACAGTTAAGAAAATAGTTTTTGAAAATTGGACCTTGAAGAATTTAGAGTGGGTGAGTAATTGGAGGTCAAAAGAAAGCAATGCTCCATGACAGAACTGAACCCACAGTGTAAAGGGGAGAGAGGAGGCAGCAGAGTGTCAATCAGCCAGCGTTTTGCCCGCATTGCCCCTTAATTTAATCACTGTTTAATTACTGCTGTCCCCTGAGGGGCACTCTGCTAGGTTCAGTTACTGAGCTTTTTCTTTTCCTCTGCCTCTGTGTCTGGGTTCGTTTTTAGCCCACGGACAGTCTCTCTAAAGCAGGCCACTCTCAGAAGCCTCAGCAGTATTTCAACCTTACCTCGGGGCCTTTTTCGCACAAATCTGCTGATGATAATGTCAAGGGCGAGCACATATGCATATGTGCAATGAAAGATGCCTGCAGGAGGAGAGACATTACAAACACACAAGTTTATCCAGCCAAGCAAGGGCAGAAAAGGCAGGGAGTGTCTTGAAATGCTATCTACCACTGGCCACTGCTTTAAGACCACCTATTTGCTGTTTAAGTGAGTGCATTCAGAAATATAAGCGTGGTGCAGCTCATCAACAGAAATCACTGCTGGTCACATTAAAATAAATGCACTCTGGCAACAGATATGATGCCATACATATAACAAACACAATACGCATGATGTGGTTTCTCTGGATCACCAGCAGCCCACCGCCATAGACCTAACGTTGGAACTGTCGGGGGATTAGCTCACAGTTTAGCTGTTAAGATGCAGCAATCAATATAAATTTACCATGGTAATGATCAGGTGCAGGGGAGTGTGGGTCTCTTGTGACTCTCTCTCTTTCTCTATTCCTGTTACGTGGCCCGGTGCTCCAACTCCCAGAGGCCTGCGGGTATCACAGCTAAAAGCTCTGCGCTGCACGTCAAACCTCAACTGAGGATTACAGCCGGGAAGCAAACAAACAAGGCTGTCTCAGAGACTGTGCGACAGACACAGGCAGCAGCCTGCACTAGTAATGAAGCCACTGACGACACACACTTATGCGCAGGCACACGCACACCTTAATAGCCCTCAGCTCTCGACCATTCCCTTCCAAGAGAAGCCTGGAGGTATTTTAGACTGTGTTAAGGATATAATGGGAAAAATAGAGATGATGTGATGAGGCGCTGTGTGTTTGTGTGTGTGTGTGTGTGTGTGTGTGACTGATAGATGAGATGCTGTCTCTCAGGAGTGTCCATGTTGATGACTATAGCGAGAGGAGAGTTGAGACAGCCGCGACTCCTGGGTATTCAGATTGGAGTGTTGACAGGTTTATTATTGAAGTTTGTATATATCTTTTCCCCTCACTCTTCTTTTCACTGTACCGGAGGTGTCAGGGTGTGATAGTCACTGTCTTCTTCTGTAGTTTTGTTCATGACATACAACAAGTGTGCTGTTTCTACACCAGCTGGTCTCTTGCGACTGGCAGTTATTTCAATATATCAGAAGGAGACGACAACGGCATAGATGAATTAAACGGCTTAACACTTCATTGTTTTTATACTCAAAGTTGTTAACAGTTTTATGGGTTGAGATGCAGTGTTGATGCCAACGCTAAATTGAAATTCGCTGCAGTGAATTTATGCCAAATGTTATCCCTTTGAGCTGGCTCTCAGGCCTCGTTTATGTCGAGCAGGACACCCAGCCAGAGTAGAATGGCCCGTATTGCAATTTAAGACCTCCTGCCTCTGACATTAATAAAGATGGAACATGTACAGGAAATTAAACTCTGACATCCCTATTGTAATGAGATCTTATCCATCATGATACTGTTTACCTCGCAATCGGATAACATGATCAAATTGAAGCTCAATCAGAGCCTCATGCCATGGCATCGCTGTAACCTGCTGGCATTACTCTCCTAAATGGATGGATAAGTGAATGGGATTTAAATAAAGACTCTATATGTTAATGGGCAGGGTTTAGCTCCCCTGCTGATTCGCTTTTTGCAGTGGCACAGTAGAGGAGAAGGGGGAGGGAGAGGGCTAAAAGCATGCAAGACGCACTGAAGATGAATGTCAGTAGAGTGTTGTTTTGTTATGCACATTTCTAATTTTCTTTTTCTTGGTTTAAAAAATGCAGGGATGAGTAAAATGAGCTTGTTGACCTCAGTAAGTGTTTCAGGCATCTCTGTTGTTCCGGTTGGCCACAAGAGGGAAGCAGCTAGTTACAGAGACAGAGGACAGGTCGCAGGTTCATAATGGAGAGATGTGAGATATATTAACTAAAGGATGTTTGTATCAGCCTTACTTTCATGCATCACATTTATTTTTATTTTACGACCCTATGATCTTTGGTACAGAGGAGGAGAAAGCTCTGTGGATAAGAAGAAGTGGGAATGCTAAATTTAAAGGTATTGGCTTTTATAGGTAATCAGGGGGCACTGATCAAAGCTTCACAATACTCAAAAGCTGCTAGGTTGCTCTCAGGAGTGGGACCAAGTGCTCTCCAGCCAGACTGAGTAAATTGCCAGATCAGCTAATCAGAATTCAGCTGGAAGATGCAAGTTAGTGGAGACTAATTGAAGACAGATTTAAAGGGTATCCATCTGGATATGGCAACACTCCCCCGCTCGCCTTAGTGATATGTGGTGAATTTTAATAATGTTTTTTATATAATGGTGTGTATGCGTGGAGTGTGGAAGGGGGAAGGGTCCTCTAAATGAGGCCTCAAACATACAGGGAGAAATTACTCAAAGGGTATCTCAAGCAGACTTTCCATTTACTTGCCCTCTTCGCCTCTCTCGGGGCACAGGGAGGGCTGTGGTGGGGGGAGCCACACACTTGTGAAAAACAGTGCATGTGGGATGTTATCAGCACCTGCTCAACATGGGTATATGAGCCAATTAAATGTGTACGGGTGTGTGTTGTCCTCCTTTACATGATTAAAATCATAATCCTGGAGTGTGTGGTCCTGCTCGACCCGACGCATGTTACTATTGAACATTATGTGGAAAAAAAGTTAATTTAATGAACGTCCTTATACAGCCTGAAGTATTGTCGAGCAGGATGGATGAAGCCACAAATGAATGAACTCGCAGAGCAAAGGGTGGACTGAATTTATGTTCAGCAAGAGTTTGTAATATTAAAGATGGAAGATGGACATTGTTACAGTTTTGGAATATATTAACTAAAGCTATTGGCAGTATTAAGCACTACTTAATTAACAAAAAAGCATTTTATTGTACTTATTAACAATCTGATTCACAATATTAAAAAATGTGACATCAAGTTGGATTAATTATCTTACACACAGCGTGATCATGTTGCACAGTCCATTAAAGCGTTTTCCCTTGACATGATTGGTGTTTCCAGTTGGATATCTTATCCTGCGACCTTCATAATTCTTTCCTGAATCTTTACAGCAGATCCCAGTCTGACAGTGAAAATACCAGGGCAAAGAATATTGTCAATATGGCATCCACAATTGCTGTTATTTCCCTCAAGACCTGGAGTCACACATTTGAAGCAATCCTCTGGGGTCATACAGAAAGCAAAACAATCAAAACTGCTTGTAACAGACTTAAAGGGAAATTGAGAAAGATGGAAAAGAGCAACATGGATAGTAGTAGTAGTAGTAGTCATTTTTCGTGATCTTTGTTCAGGATGAACTAAACATACCCCAGCTTTGCAAGAAGTGAAATTAGACTTTTTTTTTTAGGTACCTGGTAGAAAGCTGAAACAGTCCTGCAAGTTTTAAGAGGAAATGATAAATCCAAAAAGCTGTCATCGTATTGGTGCTTCAATTTAAGGTATGATTACTATCCCATATGTGAGTGATGATTGAACCAATGAGGAGGAGTGTTGTTTCAGTCCCTAAAGTCAGACAAGCAGAATACATTTCCTATTCTACAATCCTTTTAATCCACAAGCAGGCATTGTGAGTTTGATACTTTGATATGCATGGCTGCATTGCTGCATGGGTAAATCATTGGGGGGAGGGGGAGGAAAAAAAAAAAAGCCCCTGTCCCTCCATCAGGTGTCTGATTTCTATTCCTACTTCGAACACATGGCACAGCTAGATGGAGATTGCCTGTGGAGATTCACCATTTGTGCAGAATAATAGCATATCTGGAAATTCTGCCCGGGACAGTCTACAGTTCCTCAGATGAGATGTGTGTTTGAGTAGAAATCATCCAACAGTGAGAGCGATTGCTGTAATGATAGATCCCTAACCAGACATTTTTCATAAATGGAAACTTGGATGTGGGCCTGAAAAGAATCAAAAATGGGCATGGCCATGCGTGAAACAATTTAGAAAAATTGCTTTTGCACTAAATTGCTGTGCATGGATGCATGCTCAGGATGCTTTGAGAGGTTATAGAGTTCATGTTTGGGTGGAATCAGTCAGTCCATTAAAGTTTGGAAAGTGTATATTGTGTTGCCAGAGAAGTTTTGGTGTGTTGTTTTTTTTTTTCGTTTTTTTTTCTTTTTTCGTTTAGATAGTTTTAAATAATTTTTTGATTGAAGGATTTATATTTGAACATAATGCACTGCTGAGGTAGACATAAATGGATTACTTTTACATATATTTAACACTGCAATATGAAGATGCTCATTTAATGCCATTTTCTTCTGATATGCAGAATGGAAGGTCTAACCTGAAGGTATAACAGTATGATTAGAATGGAATGTCAATCCACTGCCATCCTTATGGCCAGAGTGATGAAAATATAATAAAGTGATTAGGAGGTGCATAGAAAAAGCTTTGGTTCATTTATATTTCATACCATATGAAAAACTAATCTGACCTATAGACTCTGTGGCTCATGCTGGAGATGGAATAAGGAAACCTACATTAGTACAACGATTGAATATCAGAGTCATTGTATTATTTACATAATTAAAAATCTGTCTGAGCATATAACCCATATTCAGTGGGCAGATGCACTAATACAAGGCTTGAGATGAAAATAAGGTGGCAGCAAAGGCATTATTCAAAAAGACAACTTAAATCAGCCCGATCAGCCCATCCTAATGTGATTACATTAGGATTATTGGACACTGTGGGGATCTCTCAGGGATTATAGCATGCCAATTGAGCGAGATTACAACAGAGTTCGACCTAATTATCAAAGTAAAAGTGTTGAAATGTGTCAATTTCTACCTGTAATTAATGATTTAATGTTTTCCAATCACCATTTTTCTTGTTCAGTTGAGATAATGCCTTGATTTGAAATCCTGCATTTTTTTGTTGTTTTTTTTGGCCACTTGGAGACACAACGCTGACATATTACCTCCTGAATTCAAGTGAAAAATTTGTCAGCAAACTGTTGACACATGCAACAGATGTGGAGCAGTATTGCCATTCATTTGGAGGTGTGTTTCTGGTCACCTGGTGAGAGCAGGTCTGTCACAGAGTCTAACAGGAGAAGGCACAGTGTGCACAGCAGATGTGCAAAGCAGTGACAGCAGCCTCGCTGCTCAGTCTTATCACATTAAAGTGAGCTTTTGGTCACCTTAATAATGACTCTCCTTTTGTGTCCGTTTATGGTTTCACCTATTTACTTTTTCACTGTTCTACTCCGGCTAGTTATCAAATTGAGCTGACATTTGGTGGTTTGTGTATCGTGCAGATTTAGGATTTGTAGTTTTTGGCATGCACACACACACACGAACACCCAAAAAAAGCTTCTAGTATTGGCTACAGCAATTTGGAAGAGATTGCCGCATCCTCTTTAATCATGATCACTCCCATTCAAATAGTCATGTGATTCATGTTTTATTTAAGATTACGAGTTTGATAATAGCTGATTTGCATTTTTTACACCATGTCATGTTTGTAACTTTATCTGAACGTAACGCTATCACAGCCAGCTGTAACACAGTGTGGTGCTGTTTTTAATGCTACATGATGTTGCATTGTTTAGTATTCACTTACAGTGTCCTCACCCTCATACGCATTCTGCTCTGCATCACCAAACCAAGCTGAAGTTGGATACTGACATGCATTAACTTTGACCCTGGCCTAATATTTACATACACAAACCACCTCTGGTGATGCCCCATAAACGTGACACATATGTGATATGCCTGTCATACATGGGCAAAGTCACTGTGACTGCGTCACACTGTGACAGAGCTCATATGCCGCTGTGCAGTTTCTGATGTGTGTTTTTTTTATTTATTTATTATTATTATTTTTTTTTTTGGTGAGTGTGATTGCTTGGGTGCATTCATGCCACCTTACTTTGACAGTCCTGGTCTTGCTCCATCCCACAGGTCAGCTGGGGTTTAATTGTGAGCCTTAAATATTCATGGGAACATTGAGTAGATAAATGAAGGTATAAGCACACTGTAAAATTTTCAATAGGTCAGGTGTCGCTGACTTCGCAGGATACAATTTACTGTATGGTCTGACATTCGCTGTAATGCCAATTAACATGTTAAGAGCATGAAAAGAAACCCTACTGACATTTTCCATTTATGCATTATGAAGTAATCCACAATGAGAAGGATACTATTAAGACTAAAGGTGCTCTGGAGTAAAATGTGTGCTTTATGAGGATGTTTTATATAGATATAAATCTATATAATTCTTACATAGACTCTCACCTTTGATGCTTCCAGTCATTATTTTTTACCTGAGAACGTGGTCCACTTTGATAACCTGAGCATTGTAGTAAAATTTGTTCATATTTTATTATTATACAACACAGGACAAAAGTGAACAAAGTGTCCGCGCTGTACCAGAGGCAGTTTGAAACATCTCTGGTAACTCTGTCAGACTGTATTTTTTACAAGAAGGGATGAACCGATCAGGACTTTTGGTCTACTTTATAAAAAGTATCGGACCGATGATCTTTTCTGCTGCACAGCCACAGGGGTTTTCGATTTCTTTCTTTCTTTTTTTTGTTTTGTTTTATTAATCTCTTATAACAAAATAAAGTGAAAATTTCTATAGATTAAAATATCTTGACAGAAAAGCTCTCAACAAATACAAAGTACAGCTTGAATTTTACACGATTGTTCAACAAACTTTGACAAAATTACATTTAGGGCTGAAATGATTCCTCAAGTAACTCAATTGCAAAAAATCCTTGAGGCAAAAACTCTGCCTCGAAGCTTCGTTAAATTCCTATGACGTTAAATTCCTATTGCGCTCACTGTTCAGCGCAGGACCGTAAACAAAAATCTTTCTTTTGTCTACACAGTCCTCATCACACTAAGTGTAACTCTGCAGAAGTAAATCTGAGACATCTAAAATAGAAAAATGTCAATCAAGGAAAAAAAAGCACTTGTAAAAAAAAGCACATAATACTAAACAGTGATGTTCCACTGATGTTCCACAACATAATTGAATGCGCCATTTTGCTCCCTAATGACATTGAGTGCCGCATGCTTCAGTCATCCACTTCACTTGAATGTGCTACGGTATCTGTCACATATTATCCCTTGATGGGACTGTGTCCCACTGATCCAGTCACATTGGTAAAATACAGTTGTTTCATTCATTCAAGGGAATATATGTGCTGTGTTTATATTGTCAGTAAGGTGTGTGTATATGTATATGCGTATATTATATATACAGCTGTTGAAAAATGGCTCTGGTATGCGAATCGGCCATGTTCCACTTACCTTTCACTCAGCCCTGCTGTTATGGCTGATGTAAAACAGCCATCTCATCCTGATTTTTATTTTTATTTTTTTTAATTTTTATTTTTTAAGATCAAAATTGGAATATCCCTAATAAGTGTTTACTGAGTGAATATGTGAAAATCACTAACTAAATTTAGTTGCACCACACGTCTTCTTACATGGACGGCTGTTACTGGTAGAGTGTTTTCTTACACTAAATTGGCAAAGCCAGCATGAATCTTAAATAGTAAATTAAATTAGGAATATGCTGAACATAAAATACTCAGTCTGATGTTTAACTGAGTTGCTGTTGATAAGATGATGTCCCAAAAATATCATAAATATATTTACATAAGCGCCCTCTTTCAGCATTTGATGGCGTTGGACAGTGCAACAGATGTCTCCTAGCAATTGACTTTGTATTAAGTATTTCCAAGTAAAGACATAGTTCATATCCAAACATTTCAACTCAACTTAGGAAATCACTTGGTTTGAAATTGGCCTGTAGCTGCTAACCTGGCATTGCTACAAAGATATTCTTTTCAGAAATGATTTACCATAGCAACACAATCGAAAGCCATCTTAACCTAACTCAGCAACCCAGCTGTCCCCCTCTTGCCAAGGTTAGCATCCCCTCATACTTTGCGCTTCCATCCTTTTCCTTAATGACTTATTTGATGATAATTAACCCTGAATCCTACAGAGACAGACCAGCGAGAGATTGATGGCCTCGTCGGCCTGCAACACCTGTTCTGCTACGAGGCTCATGGTTACCAAACCATGGCCAAATATGACTGCCCTGGAGCCTTGCATGTTAATGTCAAAGACAAACACAGGGTCCTCCCCAGTGGCCTGGGTGTTCTGTATAGGGCAGCACTGTGACCACAACCTCTGATAACAATCATCATTCTACTCAAGTCTGGCTGCTCTAGAGGGGATGTCCAGTGGTCCCTTTTGTCCCAATTAGCCACAGTGTCCCTTGTTGTCCCAATGTTCATTTATCTGCAGATACACACCTTCTTCCATGCAAATGCTCTGACTTACTTCCATAAAAGCATGTTTCCCCAGGCCAGTCTTTTTATCAGAGTATCCATACGGAGATGGAGGGAAGCACATTTGAGAATTTTGTAGCACATGGGTAGAGCATAATTGACAGCTGGAGGGAAATAACGGAAGGTTCATCTTAATTGTTCTAGTTTTGCAGACTGTCCTGTTTATTCTCTACTGAGTAAATATTCTTCTTCCTATTTCCATCTTGCTTTCAAACATTCACGTGAAACTGCAGCCAAGAGAAACACATGTAGCACATTAGATTTTGTTGTCAGTGTTTGTCAAACTTAGTTTTGTTGTGGTTGAATGCTGCTGTGAAAGTAGAGCATCATACCAGGGCTGAGTGGCATTTCCAGGCTTCATACATGTGCTCACTATTACCATGAACAGATGTTAATTTTTTTTTTTTTTTTTTTTTTTAACTCTCTTGGAGATGTTCCTCGCTCCTGAAGGGTGAAAGCCCTGTTGTTCTTCTCAAAATGTTAGAGTAAAGCACTGGTCTCCGTTATATTTGCTGCAGAGGGGCTTTTTGGGGGTCGGGGAATAATCAAATGCAGAAAAGTGTTTAATTTTTCATAAACAGAGGAACCACCAAATGCACACAACTAACAATGTACCCCAAAGCAGATGTAGAGCGTTTTTAATTTATGGAGAACCGAGTGAAATCGGCAGATGGAGCAAGAGGAGGTGGAGGCATGCTGAGGGACTCAACTTTTCTCTCTTCTCACCTCACAAACAAGGAAAGCCTGTGAGCGTGTGCCACAACACACACAAACACACTCTCATACACAGCACAAAGACACAAGCACATGCACAAATGCAGACATGTACCACCCCCACGATTTACGGGCACACGTCCCACGAACACCATCCTTTTCCACGACAGACGTACAACTACACACAGACACACACACCAGCTTTTTCAACACAGTCCCCCTCCTTCCCCACAACCCACAACAAAACTTAAATTGATCCATCCTCCTCCCACACAGACACTTATACAACCGAAAATTATTCCACTAACATAAGGCCTTCTCAGAGACACATATACAGGCAAATCCTCTGGGTTTGACTGGACCCGATTGAGAACTCCCAGTAATGAACTGCCTCATACGCTCTACAGAGTCTGCAGCAAGTAGACAGATTTCATTCTGGTTGGCCATATGTAGGTATGAATATGCATGGGAATCTGTCATACAGGAAACAAGCACTACATATATATGATGCCAAAGGTCACCGGTGTGAGGAGTGAAATTGGCTCTCTGTTGGGCATTTGGAGACACGAAGGCTATATTTGGAAGACGTGGGTTGACTGTGAAATAATGATAATGTATGAGTGCAGTCCTTGGCTCACTTCTAGAGGACAGCATTGATTGAGAAGTTTAGTCACTTAGTAACATCTTTTATTTTTATATATATATATATATATATATATATATATATAGTTTTTTAACATGTATAGTTGCTAATAAAACCTTTTCAAAAGTCAGTTTTTATTTTTTGTTTCTCTTTACGAACAACTAAGTTGATCGTAAGTTCTATAGAGCAGACAGAAACAAATGAAATGACAAAATGACGACAATGTTATCAAAATAATAATGGCAACAGATATTGGAAGTGATCATTCCAGATTTACATGATTGCACATGGATTTAGCACTTACTACTCTAAATACTATTTCTGAATACTGTTATGGTTGCAGCAGTCACCCAAGATATTAGTTCAACTACAGCGACCACTACAATTTGCAGCATTATTAATATCACTAGTTAAACAGGTTTTACAATCACCAGAATTTGCATTACAACTACAATCTCTACTGCTAGTATTGGAACTGTAGTCCATTACTGCTTCTATTGGTATTGTTGCTACTACATTACTAGCCCCAACTGGACTGGTTGCAGTGGAGAACAAGAGATTAATTTGCGACAATGATGAAACCGAACACACAATCAAAGACCGTGGTTGGTCTTCAAGGTGACCAATTAGCTACAGCCCCCCACCTTCAAAGTCTCAAAAGTAAACCCATCTAACAAGCTTTATGCTGGTTGGAAGGGCCGAACTTGTGCTTTTCACAGCCCAGTGCTCATGGGATTGCATTTATGCATGGGGACCAGAAATGTTCCCTTGTTAAAAAGCTTTGCAGCTATTGGATACTTTGTCCACTCTCATGTTGTCGTTGTACCTGTTTTTTATTTATTTTTTATTTTATTTTATTTTATTTTTGAGACTAAAACTCACATAAACAGATTTTACTGTCAGGAGAAGAAATATCCATAGTTTTGTCGCAGCTGTAGAGAAAGCCATTTTCTTATAGTGCTTATTGCTGAATGTTGGAACAGACGGTAATATCTGTTCAGAATACCTGAGCTCTTTTGGCGTATTACAGTCATTCTGCAGAAATAGTTCTAATTTAGCTTGGCATCTTATTTAGCACCTCATCTGCCAGGCTGTACTAATTACTGTGGTTTGTTAGATTAGAGTTCCACCTTACAAACGATGTTTTTCCATCTCTCCCGACAGAGTTGTCACCTCGTTTCTAAATCCAAATTCTTGTAGTAAAAAAAGAATAAAGACGAAAGATGTAAGCCAAGCCGCTGTTTCAATAAGCACAACTATCTCCGGCTTGTTAACTATTTATTTGCGGTGACATTAGACCAGCATTATGCTTCACCAAAACACATGTGTCCCCAGGCACGGCCCAGACGGCCTCACTGTCCCGCCGTCTTTCTGCTGTAAATTCCCCACTTAAAATTTCATGATCTCCGCTCGGCAGGATACCACTTCCATCATGAAAGAGTTCTCAAACCTAATAACCGTTACTACTCTGGCGGAGCCATCAAAAACCTATTTGTTTCAACAAAAGCGCTCTCCCCCTTGCAATGCTGCTGGGTAATAATGCCAGATAGGTTTTAAGGGCAGTGAATTGTGGAATTACCATTTTTTCTTTCTTCTGTAGTTCTCTTTTTTTCTCTCCATCTTTCTCCCTCTCAAGATCATTATATTAAACACTTAATTATTCATTGGTAATGCCTGTCATTGTGAAATATTGTTCTGTGCCAATCTGAATGCATCATACTGCCTCGGCCTGCCTCTCCTCCTGAGGTTAATGGCACCACCCTCTCTTGCATTAGCTTGGCTAAATGCAGTGCACCTCATAAGTCAAAGTTCCCTAAGTGAGTGGAGAAGTCATCACCTCGAGTGCTCTCTTTTTCTTTCTCCTTCAGCATGTGGGTCAGTGAGATCATCCTTACACAGGAACTGGCTAAACACACACACACTTGTTCACTTTGGACCTTTATTGTTTTCTCTGAAGGATGGTTTGGACGTGATAGAGGGGTTGCATCAGGATGGTGCTTACCATCGGAGCTTTTAAAGGTGAGGGGTGAATGGATCACTATTCATACATTGTAGTCGCGGTTGGAACATCCATTGAAGGCCCCTTTAGGGTACAGACTGTGATGACTAAATTATGAGACTGACATCAGTCATTCCATACCACATGTTCAATTTGGATGGACATAAACAGTATTAAACCGATTACAGGAGATAGTGGTGACAAGGCTCTCTCAGGTCTGATTTGAAGACGAGGCATCCTCCATGTGTTAATACACTTTGGCATGCAATCTTTCTTCAGCAAATATGCAGCGCTAACAAAAATGATAGTTTTGTGCACTTAGGCAGATTGCATGTAGATAATCTGCCTGATATTGCTAAAATTAAATTAGATTAAATGTATCACTGGTAACTGGGTATTACAAGTAATAAGAAATCCTTCCAGAGTAACATGAAAGAAGAAAAAAAAAAGCATTTAGCTGCGTGCCAATAAAAAGGAAATGCTGACATATAAGTAAACATTTTACTAGCAGTGCAGCTTTTCTCTGTTGCAAATAGAATGAATATCAACAACAATTCATTTTATTCGAGTGCGGGTCAATCTGTTTTAACCCCCGCTGAATGAAGTGGCAGAAAAAAAGAGCTAAAAGATGCCAGAGATTAATACTTTATCTTAAAAGCAAACATGGATCATTATTTCACAGCCTTCCTGTTAAACACGTATGACTTCATGTCAGCACATTATTAAAAGTGCCAGCGAAATAAAGCTCCTTTGCTGCCTCGATGCTTACCTCACCATCGGGGCACCAGGTAAAGATCGCAGAGAAAAAGAGTTATTGGACAAGGTTGAGGTCTTTCTCAGCAGATTGTGTACCCTCTCAGAGGGCTATAATGAATACAATGTGCTTACATTTGTGATTTGATCCGAGTCTGCAGAAAATGTACATTTGTGCAAACCAAATCACTTTGTACACGTATGGCTTCCTATAGAAAAGCATTTGACATTTGAGAAATTTGACTGAACAAGTCTTCCCAAATCATTTCCACTCTAGTCCTGGAGGAACTCTGTGTTTTTTTTCTTTTCTTTTCATACTTCACATGCTCATAAAAACACAGAGAAGGGGAGAGAAAGTCTCAGGGGGCCAACGAAAATACCATAGCTGGTTCCTTTTAAATCATTTGTTTGTTATTAGTTAATGACTCCTGAGGTCGAACAGCACATTTGAGTGATGAGATTTCTGACCTTCACTTCACAGTTGACTGTACTGGTGGTAGAGCTCATTAGTGAACCATCTAATCTCATTAGACGATGCTGGGCAAAGATGGCACAGCAACAAAGTAACCCGCCTTTCTTCCTCTTCTCCCTCTTTGGTTTGGACCGGGAGCAGAAACAGGTGTGGGAGCAGGCGTGCATGTCTGGGACAGGCGGAGTCTTCGCTAACCCTTCTCCTCTAATTGCTGTGGATGCCAGTATGCTCGCTATTCGCTGCCTTTCATAACAGTTGGTGTTTGGCAAGAGCTTTTATATTGTTTTTTGCTGACGCTTTGCTACTTACTGCGTCTTTGTCAAAAGAACATTTTCCAATCCTTATTTAAACCGAGACGTGTGTCCCTTGTGCATGTGACTGCCAACTGCCCCGAGATACAGTAGACTGAAACCGTCGCTTTTGAAACTTCCAGCTCCAATCTGATGTTCATTTGGTGTTGTTCTGTAACTATTAACAACAAACTTCGACACAGAGAGGCACTGCAGCGCAGCTGTGGGACTTAAGCAGTGTGTGAGCAGCCTTATAGGTCTCACCAGTTCCTCAGGCCATAGGAATATAGGGATAGCTATTTCCATGTTGACAACAAAGATAATCTCATTTTTTCTTGCTGCAACACATGAAAGTCTTTAATCAAATATCACTCATTTCCTGTCAAATTATACTTGAGTTTTGTTCTGGAGTTGGTTTTCTGTTATGCTCAGAGATTTTCCCTTTTTTCCACTCTGACCCTCTGATATTGTCTGCCCAAACTTACAATTCCCTCTCCTGCCTGCACATTTCCTCTATGAGGCTCATATTCCAAATCACGCCCAGCTACATTTATTGTCTCAGCTTATTTAAATAATCACTGGCATGTCAGCGCACATTAAGGCCCTCTGTCAAGGTAATAACACATTGTCAATGCTGGTGGGAGGCAAATATTAAGCCATAGATCAACATTTAACAGTGCATAATGGACTGAATCTGCATGCTCCTGTTTTCATTCCAGTTGGCCTTTGGCTATATGAAAATAATTCAATGCTACAAATGATATGAGAAAAAGCTGTTGTTATTGCTTTTTATGACAAATAGTTAAGAAGAAATCAGCATTACGTACGGAATGGGAAATTGGCATGCTTCCTTGTGATTGTAGTTTGACTTTGGGGACTGTTTCTTTCGCCTTTGTGGAATCGGCAGAGACACAAAATCTGTGTAAAGCAAAATGACATAAATTAACAGATTAATGTGTCTGTTTACAGTGAATGATGATCATGGCCTGTGCAGTGTTGTATTGCTACAGTGGTACAATAAGCTGTTAGCTGTCTGAGTACATGTAGGGTTGTGTTTTTGGTAATGTCATATTCTTGACAGAATGGCATGTTACACTAAATTCCTTTTTTTTTTTTTGTGTGTTCTAATTCTGTATAAAAAATTTTTTGAACACACACACAAACTGTAAACATTGACATCACCTAATCAAGCTTTTTTTTTTTTTTTTTTTTAGTAGCTAATTTAGAATTTCAACCAAATTCAAAAACCACAGACAATATCAGTTGACACAGCTAAACACCTCAGGTTTCGCAGCAAGCCACACTTAGCACTCATGTGATCACATGATTAGTTTTGTATATGGAATTCCTGGATACAAATCTATCTACGTCAACTCAAAGCTAAACTTGTAGATTCTCCCATTCAAAGGAGGAAGAAGTGGGTTATATGCAAAACTTACAAAATCCATGATTTATTCATGTTATTTAGATGTTCCTACTAGACGGTCTGATCAGTGTATCTATAATGAATCAAACGATTACCTGTATCAGTTAATATAGATTTTTTTTATATCGATTTAATATCGACCTCCGAGGAGATTGTCAGATAAAAGGCAAAAAGTGTCAAGCAACATAATCATATACAGTCAAATGCCCTGTCATATGGGGAGCTGTGGTATTGTCTAATTCACAGTGAGTTTGTCACTTGTACTGATTACTTTCCCATTCAAGTCCTCTGTCCCTAACATGAAAATATTGACCCTGAGAAGTTTAGGAGATTATGAGCAAATAAGATTGCATCAAAACTTGTGATTAATTTGATTTAATTTAGTTCAGTTTTATTTATTTTTTTGCCAAATCAAATTTTTACCAAAGAAATGTCATCTTAAGGCGCTTTAAAGCTATGCACTCACATGCAGCACATTGGTTATCTTGGCTAGTTGGTGATTCAGCTCAAGGTTCAATGAACCATCAGTTGAAAAAATCTTGTGTTGACTGCCAGGCCCCCAGCGCTTGCCCCAGGGATTCCTCTTTGGATCAGCTGTTGCTAGCTGAGCCAGCAGCTAAGAGAGCACTGGGGAGCTCCAGGTGGGTCTGATTAGCTCTCCATGGAAGAAAAGGGTCAAGGGAAGGCAGCTCAGGTTGCCTTCGCAAAGGTGGAAAGGAAGCAAAAAAGGGGAGTAAAGCGCTAAGGAGTATGTGGCTGTGAAGCAAATGAGTGGTTGCGGGGCAGTGAGAGGGGAATTAGACACGTTGGTCAAGGTCTCAATTTTCCTGCAATCAGCACGACACCTGGCCTCGTCTTAATTGTTCAGGATACTTCACCTAATCCGTTGTCTGTCCTCCTCAGTGTCTGGAGCCCTTTAAGCTCCATTCTGAGCTACAGCGTAATGGACAAAAGCAGGGATGGAAAAGGGGCCTCTCTTTGAGACCTAATCCAATTAAATAACTGTTAGAAAACCGTGAGTAGAGTTTCACATCCCTTAAAAGTAGACTCGAACTCTGGCAACCTCCGACCCTGGAGAATACCATTCTTTTAAGAGTCGCAGCAGGGACCCTTATAACCCTCTCTTGATCCATCTGACCAGAGTGTGTGTGTGTGTTTGAGAAAGAGAAAGAGGCCGGAAGAAATGGTCATGTCTCAAGTAACGGCTAGTCTAGATCTCATCCAACTCTGTGATATATCAGTATCTGGATGGTCTCTCCTGATAGTTATGTTGAAGAACTTGTGTTTGCTTTTAGTTTAAGCGTAATTAACTCATAAACACTCCTATGTAAACACAACGGAACAAAATAAAACCTAACAACACAAGAGCAAGGCTGGCATACAAAAGTACAAAAACTGCACTACAGGGACCTATCTGATTTATTCATATACAGAATCACGATTGCCTTAGGTGATATCTTTGCCTGTAAATACATGAATATGTATCACTACTTTTTGAAAGAATCTGTTCACTATTTCCCCTCATAGTTCCCATTTTTACGCACGCAAAGACGTTTGAGGCACCGCATTAAGAAACCATCATTTTTCGATCTTGAAACGTGTCTAAGTGTCATAAACTTGTGATGTGCCCTGCCGAAGTGGCCTGGCCTCACAGACATCCCCTAAATATTTGCTAAAAGGGGGCACTGGCTGGCCAATAATGTCCTTGCATAGTGATCAAACAATGAAATTTAATCAGTGGCCTCCAGTCTACTTCCCATAAAAATGTGTTCTCTAATATAAAGTTCATTTCTATGAATATTAAAGCAGCATATCATCTGTTGAATATTTCATTTGATCTGCACCTTTAATAATGCAGAATGAGAATAGAGCATTGGCCCCTTTTCCAAGTTGACGACTTTGTCCACTATTGTATGTATCACCTATTAGATTTACAAGCTGTGATATCTGTAATATAAGAGTTAGAAATGGCACCTTCTGCAATGCAGATTATGCTACAGCTCAGGGCATATTAGCTGTCATTTTAGCATAGTGAGTCAGTATGATGAAGGTTATAGTAGAAGTGGAAAATGAAGTCCAGTGAAGCATTCTTTGACACCTGCTAACTAAGAATATTTGCAGTTAACATTGAATCAGCCAGTGCCTGGGGACAGATGGAGAAAAGGCAGATATTTTGGAGATATTAAACATATTATTATGTATGGCCTGTACAAGCTTTTTTGCACAGCTTTAGATGCTTATTTAGTGTAATGGTGTGACATTATAAGGATGCAAATGAAGTGTGTAGACTTGGCAACCCTGTTGGAAAAATCCTTGGGGCTGTCTTCCCTTTGTTTCGTTTCCCTCTTAGCCATGTTCTAATTGTGTTATCCCCTTCATTTTAGTTATTTGCCTCTCTCTCGTTTTCTGCCTCCCTCCTCTGAATGTCTTTGTATGGTGCCGTCATCAAGGTGATAATTGCATTTCCAGTCCCCAGTAAGAGACATTCTTAATTATTCCAGCATTAGGCAGTAGTTATACAGGCAATTAATGCTTGACTTCACAATTATATACTTTGTTTGATTGCCTCATATCAGCAGGATACAATGGGCTTGTTTGTAGCTGACACGAGGAACACCGCAGTTTCATTCAAAAGATAAGTGATGTGACAGCGCCTGTATGGCTTCCATTCACATGCAAACATCGCATGTAGCATTGAAGTGCTTTTAATCTCCCAAACGCCCCACATGTGATAATAGTTGAATAGCAACGTGTGGACACTGAATGAGCTGTCAAACCTTAAAAATCAGACTTGGTTAGTATTTCCCTTTGATGACTTGAAGACTTGTCTCTTCTTTTAAAGTTCGCCTTGTTGTTTTTGTCTGAAGTGTTGGCACCTTCCTTGAAACACTTGTTAATATGCATATGGATCACTTAACCTTTCCTGTGCAGATGAGCTGTTAGACTTAAGCCGATGGTGTTTCTCTTCATTTCTTCAGGATCTGTTGTTTTAGTCGCACTGACATATTTAGAAATATGGCGCTAATAAGTAAAATCATATTTTGTATGCTGCTTTATAACATGAGTCGGGCCTAATTACACCGCAGTGTACACCTGGCATTAGCCCACACTTCCACATTCCCCTGTCTTTAAAAGTCTTGGCCCTGGCATCAAAGCTGCTTGATTTTGATCCTTTTTTTGGCTCTCGGGGTCTGTGTTGGCTGCAGCTTAAGTAGGATTAGAGTGTTGCACGTTAAAAAGGGGCCTCGGCTCTTCATTTCAATGTTAGCATGAAGCGGCAAAGCACAAAAATTCCACAAATCCAGAGGATCTTCTTTTAGAATTATGTCATCACTTTTTTTTTTTTTAGCTGTTCTGTTGCACCTGCTATTATTCAGACACTTGAGGCATGCTAAATTCAGCACACCTCTTTTTAAACAAACCAATTTACTGACAGTCCAGTCAAGTCCACCACTTTGGATGAACCTAACTGAATGCTGTTTGCATGCCAGCATCATTACAAGCTAAATTGGGCTCTGATATTGCCAGTCAGGGCACCAGATGTCGTATTTGATTAAAAAACACTTTTCATGACACCTGATGATATGGGCAGAACCACCAAGTGAAGGGAAGTGGCCAACATTCAAATGGAGGTGAACGTGGTGCACAGTGTTCACAGATGTGCATTTACATTGTTTGCTAACTGCCAATTCGTTACTTATTCTGTTCTTAATTACTGTCTGTTCAAACTTGGCTAGTTTCTGACTGCTATCATCCATGAAAGGTGGAAGAGGTATACTGTGGGAGAATTAAATACTTCAGCTATCTCACAGGCCACCATTATGATACCATTCATAGCAATAAAGAATCGCCTTCTTTTGAGGTCTGCTCTAATACACCAGTCTACGAATGACATGTTTTTAGTTGCCATATGATCTTGTTTTACTCTATTGACATATTGTATGTGTTATTATTGTCTCTATAAACACAGTGTTAAATAAAACAGTGGCAGTACATTGAAGAGTAATGAAATATCTACTGGTAAGGAATCGCCACGGTGAATACAATCTTTTTACATTGGCCTAATTTTTTAAAGCATTAGGCCAATTCCATCTTTTATATATTGTGTAAGACTTAACAAAAACCATCACCTTACCTTAAGGTGTGCCTAATTGCTTTTATCTAAACCTTATCAGCTTTAAATGTATTATTTTCTTGTACAAAAAGCAGAAGTTAACTCTCCATTGAGTTTCACAAACTAAAACGCATTGTGCACGTCTTCACACATATATGCTTCTTTATGGAATACTTTTTAAAGCACGGGCAAATGGAAAACAAGTTTTCCATCACCGGACTGTAAATTCCAACGTTGAAACACACCATTTTAGGTTTGAAAACGGATAATTTTTTGTTTGTGTAAAATATCCTTATATGTTATTTTACCCCCCCCATGAGCTGTCACCTTATCGTGGTGGGGGGGTTTGCGTGCCCCAATTAGTTTGGGAGCTATGTTGTCCGGGGCTTTAAGCCCATGGTAGGGTCACCCATGGCAAACAGATCCTAGATGAGGGACCAGACAAAGAACAGCTCATAAAACCCCTATGATGATGGACAATATTGGACACCGTGTACCCTTGCCCGGACGCGGGTCACCGGGGCCTCCCCTTGGAGCCAGGTCCAGGGGTGGGGACCGCCGGCGAGCGCCTGGTGGCTGGGTCTGTGCCCGTGGGTCTCGGTCGGGCACAGCCCGAAGAAATTACACGGGTCCCCCTTCTGACGGCTCACCACCCGTGGGAGGGGCCATGGGGGTCGGGTGCAGTGTGAGCTGGGCGGCAGCCGAAGGCGGAGACCTTGGCGGACGTCTGGGTTTCTCTGCTCAAGCTGCTGCCCCCGCGACCCGATCCCCAGACAAGCGGAAGATGATGGATGGATGGATGGATGGATGGATTTTATTTTACCTGTTGCTTGGTAAAAACATGGCTATAATTGCATCTCCAATAATAACCCCAATGCATTAGATTGATGAAATAAACCTACTTTATCAATAATGGCTAGCTTTTTATTTTTATTTTTTCAAACTGTGACTAAGCAAATGTCCACTCAGTTATTCATGTGACCCAATTACTTTAAAAAAGAACCGCAGATATCATTATTGTATCATTCACTTGCAATCTTTTTTATGTAATTGTGGATCATTTGAAAGGTTGGACAAACGCATGTTATGCACTATTTTGTTGATTATTGGGAAGATGATATGACCTGTTATATAAACAGATACTTTGGCTCAAGTAATTGGGTCACCTGAGCTTAAGCTAAGGTGTATTAACGAGGGTTTTATTTCACATCTACATGTGTGCATACTGGTAGAATATGCACCAAAAAAACGCTCTCATTAAAATGCACGTGTGTGCTCTATTTTCACGATGATACAATAATACATTTCTAATTTATATTGTGCAGACCTATTTAAAAGATGTCGTTTCTTTTTCTTCATGATTTCATCAGTTGTTCTTGAAGACAGTGGCTAGACCTTCTTTCTCTTTAAAGATGGCATTGGCATGAACCCCAACAGGCCCTTCAATCTGCACCTCCCTGCCTGACATCTACCCAAACTCAAATTCCGTTTACTCTGGCACCCGTCCACCCATAAACACAGATTGCTGCAGCAAACACATACACATGTCTGTACTCATGCAGCAGGACATAAAGTTGAGACCACCGTGTGGACACTAAAGCTCAACTTACACCTCCCAGTATGAGACGCATTGATAACCCCGACGTCAGTAGGAATCCAATCACAATCTAAATTGTGCCCAACTAAAACAGCCTTCTTGATTAGTTCTCCAATAAAATCCATTTCCTGCCCTTATGCCTATTTGAGACAGTTTATTTCCCCTGTGGTATCAGGCAATAGGCCCTACCGGGAACTTCCATCTTAGAATGCCTAGTTTGATGTCGGTCTGTCTGGAGTGCTTTACAGTGGCTTGATACTTTTGTCTGCCCCCCCCCCCCGACCATTCGCAGTGATTATACAAACCCTATTCTGAGCTTTTCCAATATTCACTGCTGGCTCTACCTTTTGTGTCCACCTGGAGCAGAACTACATGGGTTGGGCTTTCAGAAAATTGAGGCACGTCTTGAACTGAAGTGCTGTATTGCAGAGAAAAATGGCACAGATGTAATACAGATCCATCCAGTCCCTCTATCACAGAAATACTGCCATGATTGACTCGCCTACAAAAAGTCTTCGCTCCTGAACAGTGGTCTTTTATTTCATAAAGTCAGCAGAAGTTATGTCTTTTTTATAATCATTATTACATGCTGCAAGCTTTATGTAAATTCAACCATAGAGTAGGACTTCAAGTAATATTTCTCTTTGATGTCTTTTCTGTTTTACTGCACTTACCACTTTGTTAGTCAGTGTCTACCTTTTATGCTCCCTGGAGTGTATATTTGAGACTAGTGTTGCTCTTTTTTTCTGACTTCGTAAATTGATTTCAAGTACGAATTATATCTTGAAAATTACCTCACATCGCAGAATTGATGGTTCAGTCAGACCTCTTTTATGAATAAAAATCAAGACTTTTGGATTGCTAGAAAATAAATTATTGCATGCCATTACACGCTATGTTGATTTTCTTTCACCGTAAGCACTTCTTACAGTAACTTTAAAGTAGAAAATGAAATACTGTAGAAGCACTTGTCAGCTCTGTAGTGTGAGCTGCACAATAAAACAATATAGGTTATGCTTGCTCTGAAGACATTCGTTTTATTCAGAGTATCAGATGGTATGGTGCTTAAAGGGGCACTCCATTTCACACATGTTCAGTTCACTTGTCACAAGATCTACTCCGAAACCTGGAAAAACAGTTATTTAATTTTCCTCTGTGACTCTAAGGGGTGCTCACGCATAGGCTCAATAATTAAGATATTAATCAAAGAGAGGGCATTACAAAGTGGAGTTTGAAAAAAAGTAAGCACTCACATTATTATTGTGGCTGAAAGGATGAACGTTAATGATATTAGGAGTTGAGGAGTCCACTATTTAATTTGAAGGTCTCGTCAGCTGAAAAACTGAAGGAGCCGATCTCACACGGCTATGTTCCAGCTCACAGTCAAGGGTCTGGGACTGGGAGGTTGGGATGGGTTTTTGGTGCAAGGAACTCTTTTTCATTCTACATAGGGCTCAACAATACATCGGAATTATATTGTTATCGCAATATCATCTTGTATTGTATCAAGATGGCAAAGACACGTTCATTTGAATTTGGAGCACAGGTGCATTAATGAAGGAGGTGTTCCACTTTATGAAAGATCTGCTTTTGTTTATGTTTTACAACTAACTTGCCTGCACAGCTGTAGAAGTGGAATGCAGCCCCTCATTCTTACTCCTGAGATTAGCACCGTATATTGAAGTATTTGTTTATCAGGGTTCTAGCTAGGATGAAATTATAGCGTAGTGGTGTAGGCGAGGGAGCGAAGCGACCAAGCCCGGGGGGGATGGTGCGGCGATTTTGGAAATTTAAGGTAAAAATTGGCCATTCTAGGGGTACCCAAAGGGAGAAATTGTACTTTAAAAACAATAAAGTCTTAATAGGAGATGTTCCCATCTTTGCTTTTGGCAGTGTGTTACCTTCATAACGGACCTTGTCAGAAGACATTAAAACTTAGAAATAACCAGGAATAGAGATTAAAAAAAATGTTTATTAAAGTTACACACTTTTCAGTTATCCTGATGACAGACAAACAAACAGACAGACAGACAAACCAACGCAACCAAAAACATAACCTCCTTGACAGAGGTAAAAACGCAGGCAACCTCTTTATACGTTTAAGAGTCTCTTGGCCATTTTTGCCCCGTTGTCACAAGCTTCATTGAAGTCGAACTCCTCAGCTGGGCTAGGAGCACTCTTTACTTCAGCTGCTGCGAGCCGCTGAGCGCCTACTGTTTCGTCTGCAGTTGCACTAACTACTGCGCAACCTTTCTTGGCTGTCATCGTCAAAAACAGTAGGGTAAAGCCTATGAGGGACTAAATGAAGGCTGCATGATATTAAGAAAACACGCAATGAGCAATATCATTGTTGAATACTGCAACTAGGATATGACTTACGATACATAAACAGGGTTCTAGCTAGCGCAAACTTCCGTCACGGCCCGCTACGCTATAATTTTGGACCACTACGCTTATTTTCAATACAGCGTAACGGCATTTTGTCTGTATTTATTTGTACAATAACGCCAGATCAATGCCATTTTCACCTTCTCAAATTTTTTTCTCTGTGGCAGGGAATTGCTGCAGCTAGTGTTTTATTGGTTGGTACTGAAAACTGTTTCCCCCAAAATCATGACTAAATGAAACATTTGATGTCATTAAGATGGAAAATAAAAGTTCCAAAATGACTGGGGCTTGGTCATTATTGGGTACTAATAGTCATGGCCTTCTGTTTTTATTTTGTTGATTTAAACTATTTTATTGATCTCAACTATACAATATTTTGACTGTTAATACAGCAAGAAACAGCTGTTTGATATAATGGTACTGCTGTAATGCTGCCTTACCAAAAATAAATATTTTAGCATCTATGGGTGTTGTAATCCAAGCTTCTCTGTCTTACGTTGTGGTATCTGGACAAACGACGTGTGCAAGTGGTGCCATACTGTCCGGGGCAGGCAACACATGTACTCTGCACTGAATAATCTTTGACTACAATGCTTCTCTTCATTTCTTTGAAATTTCTTGAGATACAGGCAGCTTGGATGGCTCCCAATCAGATTTCACTTTTGGCTTTTTGCAGCGTTTGTTTTGGACTGAGAGTTTGCTGCTCGAGTGCAACACCCAGTGGTCTCCTAAGGTCACATATTATTATTATTATTATTATTATTATTATTATTATTATTATTATTATTATTATTATTATTATTATTATATATTTTTTTAAATTAAACCTGGGCCATATTTTCCTATGTTTTGGGATTCAAACGGTTAATGTGGAAGTGAATTTATGGACCTGGCATTAGATCACAGAAAAAACATTGTGGAATAATGGCAGAAACAAGCACTTTGTATTTGATGTGCTGGACAACAACCACTTTGATCAAATTGCAGACATTTCAGAACTGCTTTTATTGTCTTCCCCCTCATTATTGCAAGCATTTTTGACCATTTGAAAGATGGGGGGAAAAAAAGCCCATATTTAAAAATGCATTTTTTTTTTAACTTCATACAAAGTAGTTACCATTCCCATTTCTTTAAAACAAAAACATGGCAGCTTTTTATTGTCTCTGACAAGTGATATGATTTTGAAAGGTATGTTATTTGTGAAATCATTACTCACATATTCTATTTAAAATTATTGGAATGCCCCAGGAGTCTTTTTCTCCATTGAAAATGCTCTACCACTTGATGAATTCAAGTGTTGCATCCCTTCAGTAGAAGATATAATAAATAAATAAATAGAAATAAAAAATAAAAAGAGGCCAAACACACACACACACACATTGAGTTAAATTAGGGATTAGGTTAATAGGTTTCCAAATACATACGAGCTGTATAGCTGCCTACTATGAGACAGAATGGTAAAGTGTTAATTGCCATTAATCCTCAGTCTGTAATAGAGGAGTGATTTATCATTGGACTTGACCAAAGGTGATTTGTTTACACAGCTCCGGCCCATTAGATGTACATCCTGCTGCCTGGTGCAGATTCAGTCTCTCTGTCCAGTGGAAGTGTGTGACAAGTTGACACGCTGACGTGTGAACTTAATTGTGTGTCACACATATAAAGCTTACTAAAATGGAAATTGACCATTCCGGGATGTTTTACAGCAGAATTACCTCATTTACTGTATTGACATTATTGACCTCTTTGCAGCGGCAGAAAGGATTCTGGTGACCTCAGCCCGAAATCACATTGGGAGCGATCAATACGCCAAAGTCAGAGTTCGCATGGCTCACCCGGCCAGGTTGATTGCAGAATGAACTCCATTAAAAGTTTCCAAAGCCCAACAGTCAAACATCATTTGGCTCGGATGTCAGAACGCATCTGCAACACGCACAGGTGGTAGTGCAGTTTGTTTTAGGTGCAGGTGCACACCTGTGCCAATAGCACAAAAACTATGCGGGGGGGGGGGGTGTGGAAGGAAATAACTGTTTGAAATTAACAAGAACAAAACTTCAATAGGTCCTGTCCAAAGAAGAAATTTTTCATCAGCTGACATCTGTTTCACCATTGGCAGCTGCCTTTTTAGATCCGTGTCGCTGCAGCTGAACGCGGCTCTCAGGCCCCGTCAGTTCTCCGTCGCTCAGTTTTTTACTTGTCGTCAAACTGCTCTCTTTTGGTGACACAATTTTATGTGTGGACAGCTGCCATCGTCATTACTCTTTCTGTTTTGTCTTAAATGAAGGGCATACAGAATGAAATTGAGTTGCCACCACAGAGTTGATTCAATTGAGTAGTCAGATTTGGGAGATCTACAGTAATTGCATTTACTAATAAAACACACACACACCCCCTGCCCTCACCTCTTCATGCAGGCAGTGTTTCTGTTAGCTGTTCCCTCTCTCCTGGTACTCCATGCATTTTTCTTTTTTTCCCTTGACAAGCCATAGTCCCAGACTGTCCTCATCAGTCACCTCACTCATTTTCATCCCTTCCTTTTTTTTTCAGCTCCGTCGTCCCTTCATCCCTCCAGTCTTTTCTTTTTACGAAGATAAAGCCATAATAACTCTCTTTGTGCTCCTGTCGGCCACTCAGCTGTGGCAGCCCAGTCAACAGATAAATATTTCTTTTCTCCATTTTCCCTTTATCACCAGCTGGGTTCAATTAGCACAAGTTACAGTCGTTTAACAAATGTCCTCTGTGGCCTTTGCTCGGCTCGCCTCCTTTCAGGGATATGAGTGTTTAACTTTGAAAGGTTTGCTCGGCACTGCCTGGAGATGCAGGTGACGTGAGCTGGTGGGATTCAGGATGAGGGTTGTGACATGTTTTGTTTGCGGACTGATAAATGGCTGTATAATGCCAGTAGATAAAGGTTTACAGAGGGTGTGCGGGATGGAGCTGGGTTGGAAAGAGGCAAAAAGTCTAAAGCTGCCACCTCCCCTAAGCTGTCCAAAGCTCTGATGTGTGGGCAACACTCTGTCCCTCTCTTTACTTCTCTCTGTCCTCCCTTCCCTCCTTCCGTCCCCCTCTTTCTGTAGATAGATATTTTTATTTCTTGGCACCTCAGTGTAGATAGGCCATTGGGCTCCTGTCTGCTGGGGCAGCTGGCTGGAGGTTGGAAAGGGATGAAGGATAACTAGATTCAATCGGGCGTTGCAAATCAACTTTTCCACCAGCATCCTGGGAAGACCTGATAATGCAGGTTTCTAATATCTGACCTGTCTGGTGGAGAAGGAGGGAGGGAGGGAGAGAGGGGAGGAAAAAAAGATGAGAGCAATGGAGGCAAGAGAGAAATGAACACATTGATTTGATACGGCTAATAGTTCTGCAGTTGATAAGCACACTGGCGCCAGTCACAGAAATGAAAGGCTGGCAACAGAGGGGAATAAATTGGGTCTAGCTTTTTTGTCTCAGTCCCGTCAGAGTTTTTTGGAGATGTATCAGAGAGGTTTGGCAGACAGGGCATCAGCGAGCTTCCCTGTTTGTGTCTCCACCTGTCAGCCTTCATCCACTTTCAAATCTGAATACGATTTGAAAACCTCAAAAACATTCAGGGCTGCTTAAGTGAGTCAGAGTCAGATCTGTGAAAGAGAGAAACAAGACAGTGGGAGTGTGGCAGTCTGGAACATTTCGATGGTGTCTCATCTTGCGTACTTCTGGTCTTACACTTGCTGTTTTGAATGCGTTAGTGCATTCACAGTGACAATTATGATTACATGCAGTAAACTGAGTGTACTAATAACAGTCCAACACTTTGGTATAGAACACTGTTACACCTCTCAACTGCAAAGTTGCTTCCTTTACTGGCAGAATGGGGATGGACAGGCCAATTTTCAGCAATTTGGAGGATAAAAGATCTCTGAGTATACTAATTTATCAATCTGATCACAACAATGGAAGTTGGAGTTCAGGGTCTGTGCACACAAAAGACAGCAAGTGGGAAGACAATACATCATCAACACTAACTTAAGCATGGCGTCAATTTCACGTTATCTATGTGTTATGTGAGACAACATGGCCTTCATGAAATTTACTCTTTATTTCAGTAAGTTTGGAGGCTACAGAGTGTTTCACATGGACGAGTATTAGCAGACATCTTCAAAATGAGACACTGTGTTAGTTTGAGTTGCTCTCAATAATGAAATATATAATACAACATTGTATGCATCTGAGGAACACTCTTTTGAAGTGTGGCTTTACTCACATGCTTGTTACATTTTACATTCTAAAATCTGACCAGTTAAATAAAACAATAAAACAATTGCACTGGCTTACTCAAATAAGGCTTAGTAAGATATTCAGGTTTTGAAGTAGAATTTTTTTCCCATCATATTTTGTTAAAAAATATGTTGGAAAAATTTCTATTAAGTTCTTTGTTATTTAAAAGTTAAAAAAAACCTCTTTTTTGTGGACTTTGAAATTGAAGTTCAGAATCAAAAAGCACAATAGAAAAGTTTCCATTTCCATTCTACAGACTGTCCTTCCAAGACAAATGACAGTATCCATTACCTCACCTAGTGCAAACTCACGTTTTTTTTTTTAGTTAGGTATTAATAAAGTTGAATCTCTTGACAGTCAATGCAAAGGCCCGCTGTAATATTTTGAAACTATTTCTGTGCAGCATTACGCAAGCTCAAACTCTTATTGACCCAAACATTTGCCCTGTTGAAAATTTATTTATTTTTTTGACATAACGTTCACAGTTGACAAGTTTTAACCAAACAGCTACCATCCTTGCTGAGGTTTGTGTTAAAAGATAACAAAAAGAAAAAAAAACTCAACCTCCCTCAGGCCTGCTGAGACAGACAGGGCAAAGGCTGCAGTGTCTGTGCAATCTGCACGCAGTGTGACAGCGCAGACAACGCCACTCTGACCTTTCCTGATGCTACCAGCTAAGGCGAAGCCAGTGCAGCCGCTAACGAGACACTGACATGGCTTGACAGCTAAGGGTGGCACACAATTATTCTGGTGAAGAAAGCTGCATGTCAGTGCGTGTAGGTGAGTGTACGTGTGTTTGTAAAGACATGGAGAAATAGTCAAAAGAGTGCATGCATGTGTCCCCAACTCCTGCAGGTCCCTGTGTGGTCTGAAAAAGCTGCGCTCTCATTAATGATTGATGTGTCCAAATCTCCATGGGGTTACACTGCCCGATCCAAACACTGGTGAGTTTTCTCATGAACCCAGTCACTACTTGGAATGCCCTGTTTACACTTACGGTCTTGTCCGCCCCTGGGATTGCCTGATATAACCCCCACTCACTGATTTTTATAGTCGACTTTGTTGTTTTAACTCAGGGTTGGGGCCATAAGAATTTTTTCCCCCTTTTTTTAGGAAAAAAAAAAGGGAAATTCATGAGCTCACTGTATCTATGATGATTACACTGATGAATCTTTCAGATGAATGTCAACTGAACAGATGGTTTGCATCCTTGTCTCAAGATCTCGCATAGCTATTTACAAACTCCTCTGAACTCAGGTTTTGTTGTGCTTCGCTGCATGTGAGACGCTACATTTCTGCCAGCGGATTATCTCATAAGTGGATAATTAGATATGTCTTCATCTGATTAACAGCAGTTGATCAGCTGGATAAGGTAGTCATCTGTAGTAGTGGTTGCATTCTTCTGAACATTTCAAATGAGGTGACTTTGAGAATAATGTCAGTAAATCAATTAAGTCTTCAGTCAATAAATTAAACTGGCAGAAGTTAGTAAGAGGTACTGTGCGTTGCATCTACGGTTGAATTTGACTTTGACACATTGATTAAATCAATACCTTTAAGCAGATGACTGTATGCAAGGCTGCCGTGTTTGTATGTTTATTTCTGAGTTGGCTATCACTGAATATGTTCAAGGTTAAATGGTGATAACCCTCACTACTAAAGTGAATGTGATTACAAGTAAAGTTAAAATGCATGTTGTACGGAGTAGCACCTTTGACAAAAACAGCAATGACCGTGTGCGTTTCATGAGTAAAAGTAGAAAGTATCAGCTCTCATCAGCCGTTATCGAAGAAGTGATGGTTGGATTACAAAGCCAAAGCTTGGCACATATGGCACAGGCCATGTGTTGTGCTCTCTGATCTGCCAGGTCATTGCTCCATCAAATTCCATTCTGGCTACAGGTTGCACATTATGTTAGTTATGACATCAAAGCAAGTGCAACAAGTGTTGCAATAATCCAAGGATGGGGAGATGGGCATCAAATGTGGAGGAAACTCCAATAAGGAAGTGGGGTCAGGACTGTGTACTCTGCTGCCTGAGTTGTAAAATAAGGATTTTTAGCTCAGAACAAAGGAAGATCAGTACAGCACTTTGGAGTGACAGTATGTCACAGCATCCAGCAGTCAGTCAGCTTTAGATGAGTGAAACACACCAAGGATTTGTAAAAGATTTTAAGAGGACACTAAGATACACAAGGATCTTAGTGGGTCTTTGTAGACATAGTTACTGTCAGACAAGCATGGAAGATGAGTATTATCAGTTTGAAGGAATTCAAATCAAATGCAAAATAATCATTCACTTAAGCTTGCCTCATATGTTTTGATCTCTTTACTCTTTGTGAATTAAGAATAACAATTTTCCTTAACATCAAGTGCTTCAATCTGATATTTTCTCTTTGGTGGGAATATGTACCAACTTCCAAGGGCATAAATCAAAGGAATAAGAGGAAGCTGAAGCTCCTTTGTTGCAAAGGCCACTTGGCTCAGATACGTCAGCGTCTGAGCTTACTGCAATGCCTTAGAAGTCTCAGTGCTGGGCGCTGTTATTGATCTGTCTGTGTAAAGTTTCAGCACAGTGATTCCACGTATAAAGCAGCTATGCATTTTTAAAGCCAAGCTGGAGTCCAGACTGGACATGTAACATTTATCTGTCCCCAAACTCTGATTATAGATAATAATTTTTTTACCTTGCTTTGATTGATATAAATCCATGAAATGGGCAACATATTCCTGGACTGATGGGAAACAGAGGTCACTCAGAGGATTGTTATTTCAAACATAACCCGCCCAGCTTTCATGATTGCTGCCTATCCCCTCTCTGTGAGTGCAGTATATTCTTAACAGTGATCCATTGTTGTGCCTATGACAAGAAAATAATGTATTTCTACCAGAGTCTATCAGAGAAATGACTTCAGAGGCAAGAGGAGGTAAGAGGCTCTAGATCAATATATTTCAGGCAGCTGTGAGTGTTTTTGAAACTGAATTTCCACCTTCCTTTGAGTTGTTTTGACCTTGATCTCCAAGAAGATATCGCTCAGCTGCTCCCCAGTTTTCACTACTCCGTGATTATCCTGTACAGCATAAAAGATAACCTGCGTGGGGAGCTCCACTTTTCCTGGCCCCCCTCGCAGCATCCCTCGCCATTATCTTGCCAATCCAAAAACGGAACAAAAGATGTCACCATGCGGCCATTGCACACCTTCATCCTGCACACAGCCCTCATTATTATTATTATTATTATTATTCCCTTGCTGTCTAACTGTTCTTGGTAATAATTGAATTTAAATGAAGAAAAGGCAAAAGAGGCACTCGTTTTATGGCTGTGTTAACATGCTGTCATTAAAACTGCTGGTTGTTTTAATGGGCTAGGTTTCAAACCATCAAGGGTGAGAAGAACTGAAGAGAGAAATAGAAAAAATAGATTAAGATAAAGATTGCAGAACGGGATTTTAATTGGCGAACTGAAAATTGCTCAGGTTCTTGAGGCTCGTGGGGATTTTCATATCTTTCTATCTGGCCTCTGTATGTGCATTTTCTATTTTCAGTAAGTTATAAATGACGTGCAGGGCCTCTGCTCAGACCAAAGGAAATGAGCATGAATGCATGATGGGATTTCTGCCAAAGCAAACATCCAGCCTTGTCCCCAGGTGATTGCTCAAAGAGAGGTGCTCATCGAGGCATCAACAGACAGAAACACGTGTTGCGACAGTTCACACGGAGCGATTCGATGCATGCAAAAATCAAATGATATGCCGCAGCTGGGAAGCCCTCCCAATGAAAACAAAATCGGGGCATTAGCATGTTTCAACTGTGCCTCAATCAGTGTTTTCCGCTGTCTCTGGTTTTCATGTCCCTCAGTGGGGTTGGAGACAGACGGAGCAAAAAAGCAACCCCCATGTGGATATTAGATCGTTTTTAGAAGGAATTTGTCTCCCACTACATTTGTTTCTTTCAGGCTTACAAGCTATTCAAGCAAATGGAACAATCTACCTTTCCATATTGTCATGCTGTGCCAAGATACAGGAAAGAGCATTAATCAGAAATGTGCTTTGATAGAAGCCTGCCTTATTTTGGCCTAAAGACTGATGGGCATTTAGATGTTGTGCTTTTTTAATTTTAGGTTGAAAATTATAACAGCCATCAGAATCCCAAAAAATAAACAATGATCAAACCAGTGCAAGAGAAATCTATACTTGTGACATTGCAAAGATTGAGCCAAACTTTGAAATTGAATTTGAAAACCGAAACCTGGAGAGTAAGTTCACATAAACCACTTTTTTGAATTACTCTTTTGTATGTTTATCATTTCCAGGGACAAATTGAGCAACTTGAATGAGACCTATCAACAGTATCAGTTCTGTCTTGTGCAGCAGTGATGGCGCATTGAAAAGAAAATGCATTACATTTTCATTATGACCAGAGCAATGTGGCACATTGTAAGGTGCACTCTCGGTGCACCCCATTTATTCTGAATGAAGAGGTGGCTGCTGCAGTTCAGTGACCTCTTATCTGATGGTATGCCGCTGTCATTGAAGCCATCAGAGGGAAAGCATTAAGCCTGGCTTATATATCGACATAAGTCCTGAATGCACCTAAACACACACATTCACATAAATGTGCGCACACACCTATTAAAGCATGTCCTTCTGAAAAACATTAGAGAGGAATACTGGGTCAGAGCTTCTCGGCGGGGAAATATGTTTTCATCTTGAGAGCAGATGAGCAAAAGGGAAAGTCAATAGAATTCTCTCAGCTAAATATTAAACAAATCAGGTTCGGCTGCTGGTCCATCCAACACTGTCAACAGCACAATTATATCATATTAAATGTACACCTCTGAGCATTTAAATTGTATTGAGTAGGGATTGAACCAAGGCCTGCTTTACTGTTCTGACAGAAGTCAGAGGACGAGTAGTTAGTATGTGGAAGGAAGCAATTTATTGTTATTTTTCTGTAGCGAAGCCATGCAGACACACAGTAGATAATAAATATATATATATACACACGTACATACACGTGACCTGTCCAGTCTGTACCCTGCCTCTCGCCCAATGACGGCTGGGATAGGCTCCGGCCCCCCCACAACCCTACAGTTGGATTAAACGGCTATAGAAAATGGATGGATGGATATATACACGTTAGTGTGTATGTGTGTGTATGTATATATATATTGAAATATTCCATTTACAGTTAATCAGAACCTTTCTTTGGCAAAAATGCCAATCTCAAGTCTTCTTTGGAATGATCTTGTCATACTTAAGAGGAGAATATCCGTGTACAGCCACTTTATGTTTCTTCAGAGTTGCATTGCTGATTTGTGATCAAGAACAAGACCATCTTCACACCTGGAACGTGGTGTGTGCATTCGTTGTGCTTTGTTGAACTGCTGAGTCCGGCTTAATGTGTATATCCATACCATCTCTGTCTGATCTGACTGCGCAACTGTTTTTAAACGCAGCATGCCTCTGCTCATGACCACAAATACAGTTTTGTGTGATCAGTGGTTGGTTTAACTCAAAAAGAAAAGCAGTGTAGTTTTCTAGATGTAATTTGAGAGCATTTGCATGCAAGTGCCGAAATCAACTGAAAATAATTCATTATCATCTTAACAGCTAAGTTGTATTTTTTACATCTGAGATTGTGCCTACATACTGATATAACAGTGAAAGCTGTATTATTTAAAAGGAGTATTGATAAGAAATCAATATGATGACCAAGAAATATACAGTTTACTGTGTCTTTTACTGACAACCGCTTCCACAATCTTACAAATAGGCACTGTTCAAAAATCTAGATATGGTGTGAATGCTTTCATCTGTTACCATGGGAGCCGAAATGCAAATCATCATCATGTTCCGGGTTGGTCACTTCAACAGAGTCCCAAAGCTGTTACTGGGTTTTCTTGGTAATATGCTTTAGGTCCATGCCTTGTTGAAATGTTAACCTTTAGCACAGTCGGAGATCCAGAGCTCTCTTGAAAAGGTTTTTGCTCAGAATTTCTCTGTATTTTTTTTGTAGCCATCATTACCTCTTCCCCGGTTTCCATGTCCCTATATATTTAACTTATTATCAGTGTTTTAATCATGTTTTTAATCATGAACCTTGATAATAAAGTAACTTTACTACTTTTATTATGTCTAATATGATATCTATGTGATAACCTTTGCATAACACCGTGAAAAGATTGCAATGTATGACTAGTTGATGTTGAAGGGAGAATATTTATCGAACCCACATCACATCTTAGGGGATATGTGGTCAAATTCACATTGCATCAGTTTGTCTTTTGGGGAGTTCTTAAGTATTTTTCCTACGATCTTTCCTTAATCGCATAACATTTTCCAATGAGGAAATTTTCCGTTTCAGAATGATGGAGGCTGCTGTGCTTTTGGACACTTTAAATGTGTATTATAAACAAATCTTTCTCCACGGGAAAGAAAAGAAAGGATGGACCGGAGCTCAGTTGAAAGTGTCATTACAGAGGGTCTGAATAGTGCTTTTTTCTTTTTTCAGTTGATCATTAAAAAGCTTTTAGTTACTTTATTTTCAGTGTTTACTACTCTCTGCAATATCCTTAAATGAAGATTGTTTTGAGACTTGCAAAGATTTATAGTAAGGTCCAGTCCAGTCACTCTATGCGACAATAAGACCTCAGGAAGTGCGGCTCTCTAGCACATTGTAGCCCACATGCATCACTTCAGGGGCACATCAAACATTTATGTGTTCTGAAATCTTGAAACCCTTTGAAAGCGTTACTCAAATTATACTAAACATAAAAGCTGCTTTAATGTTTCACAGTTGTCACTGTATGGTCTAATAAAACAAACAGTTTAATGATTTGGATCCCATAATCTGAAGTGACGGGGAGCTCCTCTCCCTTTGTTTCAGGTACCATGATCACAAATGTGTGATAACCTTCATTTGAACCCATCTGCTTTCAGTTTGCTCATGCAGAATTTCATCACATCAGACTAGATCATTTTTTCGCACTTGTAACTCCAAGTTATAAGTTGCAGAATATCTCGAATGTTTTCTCTGTCAAAGAGCCTTCCCACATAAAAATTACTATTTTATTTATTTTTTTTTTAAAGTGGCCTCTTTGTCCTGACTGGCTTGCTACTTCAAGTCCTTGTGGAAAGCAGTGTATGTATTATGTCATAATGGCTATGTAATAGTTTTATGGAAAGGTTTGTTATTTAGTGTTTTTATTCCCTGAGCCGGGAACGGGGCCTGTAAAACACACATCTGCTGGCCCGGCAGAGGACAATAACAGAAAAGTCATTGGGCAGTTGCACACAGTATGTTTTAGCTGATCAGCCAATAGGTTGGCCCTCGAGCACAATATTTCATTCTTGAAAGTTATGTGGAGTGTCATGAATAGTTAGTCAAAACATACTGTATGTGCACAATGAGGCAGAACACACACTGGTGCTTAGGTGCTTTAATTGACACCGAGGGCTAAACTCGTTTAGCACATTGTTTCAATGTTTCAAAATATTGAACAGCCCCCCCCCCCCCCCCCCCCCCCTCTTAGATGGAGCTGTCATGCTGTAAGCCAGAAAAGGTACCATGTTGATCCAACAGATGAGTTCTACAAGGAAAGTTATTGGGCACTGACCTTATGTGAAAGAAGATAAATTCCTAAAGGAACTTTGTACGAGGAACCCTGAAGCTTATCTGTACTTCAGATGTAGAGAGCTTGATATGACTTGTTTTTAAGGGAAACTAAAGTGTTTACATTAGTTCACAATAGGATGGTCTCCTTTGCTGGGAAAGCAGACTCTTAGGGTCCTTGGACCGTTTTTTGTTTTTCTTTTGTTGTATTGGGGGTCATGTTGCCTGCGCACTAGGTGTTAAGTTTCTTAGCAGTAAGATTCATGCCAGTCTCATCCTCCAGGTTTGAACAATATCAGTCTTAAAGAGTCATATTGACCAAGGTAGACACTTTTGAGTACCTCAGTACTTTGATTTAACATCCATATATTATATTTCTTGCAAGGCACTTACTGTCTTGACATAAATAGGAATATTTAAGCAAACAGATATATGCATTGTGGAATTTAAATAAGTAAAAATTTTCCCTTTTTAAAGTGATCTCAAATCAGAAAAAAAGAGCAAGCCTGTATACAAGTTTGATGCACCAGCTCACTAGAATGAGTGTTTTTTTTTCATGCTTTTGCCATCCATTAGCTGTGTTTTTGACGCAGTGTCCCACACACTGAAGTACCGTTCTTCAAAATGTTAAGTTAAATTAAACATTCATTTGCCACTCTGAGATACAGTATGCAATGATGCATATGGATGCAGTGTATCACAGACATTGCATTTCTCCCTGCAGAGCAAGTTCTTTCATGGTTAGCTGCTGAAAGCGTGCACTTGTGACAGCTTCTTGTAAAAGTATATAGTAGCATCATGTACATCTGGAAAGCCTGTCTGAATCTAGCACTTTCTCTGAGGAAGTCATTTCTTGATCGTGTTTCAAGAGCAGCAGTCACAACAGCAGAAGTATTAAGTATGATTTTATCATGGTATGAGATTTACATGATCATCCTTAATCTTAGGGTGTGAACGTGTAGATGACTCCACAACATGTTCCGTTCAATAGACTCCTGCCTGAAATGTGCCTAAAGCACTGGACTGAGTTTGGGAAGCGTGCTCTTCTTCCAAGCTCTTAAGCCAGTCTCCGCTCCGGCCCACGAGTTCCTCACTGAGTGAGCGCCTGTCATGCTTTTTCAAATGCTAATGACAACCAGTGCTGAAAGCCTCAAATTGGGCCGTGCAATTCAGCCTGTGGTGTTTGGTGAGGCCCTCCTAATGTTGGAGACCATGGTCTTTCCCTCTGCCCCCCTCCACACTCTTTTGTGTGCTGCAGTAATAGGCACAGATGTTCCTCTTGCCTCACACAGGGCCACTTTCCCCCTAATCGCCACCTTGTATGCGGACGGCTTGCACCTGCCTCGGCAGCTCTCTCCTCTCTCTGTCTCCACTCATCTTACTCTCAACCCCCCTCTCACTCTTTCTGTGTTTCTTTTTCTGTCCATCACTCTCCTGACCACAGTAAGATGGCCTGCCCCGTTGCCCCCCAATTTCAGACGCTACTTCTACGGCACCTGATTGTTTAAACATTGAATTACGGAGATGGAGAAAGGGAAGACAAGAACTAGATGGATAGATTGAGGGTGTAAAAAGAGGCTATGGTGGGTTTTTTTTTCGTTCTTTTTTGTGATTTTGAAATTGGGTGAGGCACTTCTTAGTCCAGCTGGAGAGAATTTGAAAGATAATACCCTTGTAGCAGCTCAGCCAAACCTCAGTGCTGATGGTGCATTTAGACTGCCTCCTTCTATTGGACTAGTGGATTGAGGTGCTGAAGGGGGGGCTGTGTGAGGGGGGGCAGTCAGGCTTAAAAATTGGACCAAAGTGCAGTTTGCTTCATAGCTCCTGTGGTGGAGTGTGATTTACCATCATCTTCAAATGGCACTTTCAAACTGAGTGTGGAAATGTGTCAAAATTTGGTCTCTGTAGGAACCTGGGAAAAAAAAAAATCACATTCCTTTCACTGATGTTTTTCCAGCAAAATAAATTTGGTAAGCATCTTAATCACCTTGAAATGAGACCACGGCAGGTGCCAGTGAAGGCTAATGGTACATTTGCTCTAAGTTATGTCAGCATTCAAAACAGGGAAAAGACCTTTTGTGGTAGCATTTAATAAAAAGCAGCACGAAACACCTCATTACTCCAGATCACATTACATTGCATTTACCAACATTTTCCTTCCACTTTTATTCTGTTTTTATTCTTACTCTTTGTGACAGGCATAGCACTCATTTTAGTGTTCATTTACAGGGCTTTACTTTTCAGATGAGTAGCTTATTTTCACAGTATTATAGCGCTATCTGTAGACGTGCTGTAATTATCCTGAGTATCCAGAATGGACCTCAGTTTTACCAGTTTAATAGATGATTGGAGCAGTAAGACACAGTATTAGTAAAGAAGCAAGAACAGCCATAGCCAATGGTTAAATGGATTTTCTTTAGTTGTTTAGCATGAAGAGTAAAGGGTCCTCACTGGTGGGGGAAGAGAAGCCTCTAGTCTGAGTCCAAGTAATTGATCATTATTGTGTGCAACACCACAGCAGAGCCAGTGCATATTAAAATCAATGTAGTTTTGCTGTCTTTCAGCACATATTCCTCTGACACAATTTCAGCTTAGGCTAAGTTGAGGCGATGATTGCTTGGAGAGGAGAGTGGGAGGAAGCTTCGACATTTTGTGACACACTTTGACAGTTTTATGGCTCAACAGAGATCTCTTTATTGCGTGTCTTCGCTGAGTGCATCATACTGTAATCATAACTTAACCATGACCTTGGCCGAGCGCAGGGTGAGAAACAGAGGCTGTGACATTGCTTGTGATGCAAAACAAGGCGGGATGAGAGCTCATGGAGGTCACAGACTTGGATTTTTCTCTTGTCTGAATCACAAAACAAACATGAATTCAAGAAAATAGTGAATTTGCTCAATTTCATAAGAGAATTTGTATAAAAGAGAAGGTGACACTTTTTTAACTCGCAAGGTTTCAAATTATGAATGCTTTGCTAAAGTTGGAACTGCACTGTATTCAGTATCTCCCACATAGGTGCAAACATACACTCACTATGCCCAGCACACTCAGTGTGACATGATTATTCAGCCTTTCGTCAGCTGTTTGATTGCTTCTCTCAAAGGGCAAAGCCCTGCAGTAGCTTGCATGCAGGATAATTAGTGTTGTGATTGTGCTCAATAACCACGGGGGCCTGTCTGCAAGAACCCGTAGACCACTTTGGTCAGTTTGACTTCATGCACACCAAAGGAACTTGCACTCACTGAGCTAATCAAGCGAATTATTGCAGGTTACAAGGGTTTCGATGATATAGTTATACAGCATATGTATGACAAGAATGCTGATTCTGTTGCGGCAGCAGTCGTCCCGCCTTCCATATGCTGAATAGCCTGATTCATATTCTGTAGGGGCCTGGAACTTCCAAGGTTATAATACAGATCATTATCATGTGATCACTTTTCACTCGCTCAGTCAATGTGATTTACTGCGGTCACACTTTTTAATTGCAGCTAATTTGTTTTGATTGAATTTCATCAAATGGGTTGCTTTTCACAAAAGCATCACCTCTGATACGTATTTAAGAGTCCTGCTTCTGCTCAGTGCTACTTTTGATAAGGTGCTTGTGTGATGTCTACAGTTACAAAGTTCTCACCAAAGGGTGTAATTCTCTCCTCATCTGCCAGAAATGTGTCATCTGCTTCTCCACCACCCTGCAACGCAGTCGCACAGTGGCTTCATAGTGGCCAGTTTATTACTCGAAGCCATTTTTGACCAATCAAACTGGACTCTTTTTAAAGCCTTAAAGAGACTAAAACAAACCCTTTTAGATAGAAGTGGTAAAAGAACGATCAGTATAACAAGAATGTGTTTTCTTATTTTCATTAAATATAACAAATCTCTGTTATAAACCTGTACCTTTTCAATCTAGAATACTTAAATGTTTGATGTATCGGTGTGTGGTGGCCACTGTGCTTCACAGGGACAAATTTGCATTGTGTGATTAGGTGATCGACATATTTCTCTGACATCCTTGTGTCAGACTGCACATTTAGAAAGTCTTTGCAGGCCTTAATGAATATTGAGTGTTCCATCTCTTTTGCCTTCCAATTAATGAATAAATGTTGGTAATTATTTGACCAATGCCTCTCTCTCATGACACGTCCCATATCCATCACTAAGTTAAAAATAAATTAAAATCAATATAGCTGGCAGACTCTTAGGACAGTGTCAGTGCTTCGTATGGAGGAACCCATGCAGGTCTGAATAACAACTATTGATCCCCCTTGAGGAATATTCTCTTTCATCACCTCCCCTCCTCAACATGCACATGCATGCACCCAAACATAAGATAAGCGCTTTTCCCCCTCTTTTCTCGTAGTTACATACATTGGCAGCTGCTGACAAAACCTCTTCTTGTTTACTCTTATCGTCGCATCCCGTGATAAGGAATGCAAAAAAGATCCGAAAGTCAAAAAAACCAAAAGGCAGACCTGTGTCAGATAAAAACCGGTTGTGATTTATATTTCAGACGACACCCCCTCTGTCCCCTCTATGGTAGGTGGCCATTGTGTAAACAGCTCCTTGAAAAACAAATGGCCCCCTAAATTGTGGTAAAGAGCTGTGGCAGTTCGATGCAACCGGAGGTCCAGAGAGAGAGGGGACTGGAGATAACGTGTGTCAGCAAACATTGACTGGGCTTTATCACAATGAGGTTTCTGTGTTGGAGAAGCTAAGAGGCTGGCCAGCAAATCGCCCTCCAAAGAGAACACATTCCTACAGGTCAGGGCTCAGGGTTATATATGTGTGTGTGTTTGTGTGCAGAAGGACGCTGGGTGTGTTTATGCTCTGGCCGATTTGACGACTCGGAGAAAAAGCTGCCTTTTTTTGGGTCATTTTTCTTCCCCCTCCTTGCCTTACTCCCCCTCCTCTCCTTGCACAATTGGCTAACTTTGTTTTCTGTGACCTGTGATAAGCTAGACGGAAAAGCAGTGTTTGCAGTTATAACTGTGATGACCATTTGTTTACCCTTATCTAAACTGTGTGATAAATCAGAGAGGAAAAGTAACACCTGGTGTGGTAGGAGTCAAAGAGGAGAGGGTAACTTCTTTTCCTTTTCTTTTTTGAACGGAGGGGTCACTCTAAGCTGCCAGGGAGGGTGAGAGTTTAGTGCTCAAGGACAGAGCGGGGAATTAAGTTTCACACAAGCATGAAAGGGGCGTACTCTCTTAACAAATGACATCTGAGGAGAAAGGCACACTAAAAGCACTCGGGGTGATTCCGCTTCAGTTGTAAAGTTAGCCTGGAGGCATCTTTTCATCTCAGTTCGTGAATTGGAAGTTTTGTCCCTTGTGCCACTTTAAATGTTTTCTGCTCTGTTCTTTTGGGGCACCAGGTCTGATCTGTTTCATACTTCAGTGCAGTAACGTCACATCTGTCTGCTCGATGGTCCACCAAGATCCAGCTGCAGTTACAAATCCCAACCAACAGATGTCAGCCTTTCCAGTTGATTTCCTCCAAATCTTAGTCTGTAAAAGCAGAGCTCTCTGTGCGTTCAAACACAGCCTCAGACGCTGCACTGAGACACAATTAGCAATGCAGAAGACATGCTGATCCTAGATTTACTTTGATATACATCATGTACGTTAATGTGAGTCTTTATTGATCCCCCAAGGGAAAGTCTCTTTTTGTTACACCCCTCTGGGGAGGTCAGAACGCTGGGTCAGATACAGCATAGAGCCCCCCATCTCCACCACCACCTTACCATAAGCTGATGTGGGACTGGCTGTCTTGATCTGTGACGCTTCACTGAGGTGATTGTGTCCTGACATAAGGGTTTGAACCCTGGCTGCGTGATTGAAAGTAGCCTCTCTGGGGATTATGCCACATTTGTGCACGGAAATGAAGAAAAAAAATACCGGTTTGTGGTTGTGAATGCTGGTGTGCTGAATTTTCTTAGAGCTGCTCAACGCTGTCCTGTCCGCAAATATTGCTTCGCACTCTTTACATTGCATAATGCCAAGCTCTTAATCCTGTTTAGCCGTCAGGACTGTGATAACTCCTGGGATTCACTGCTATCGTTATCGTATTTATCCAGCGATGACAGATTAGTGGGCGTTAAATGCACTTCACATACAGTTGACATTTGCCGGATTGGAGCAGCGTGTTTTAGGAGGGAATGTGGCAGACAGAGTATGTTTTGTTTTTGTTGTTTTTTTTGTGTTGTCAAAAGAAAATGAATGAAAATCCAATCACCAAGTTGGCTGCATGCTGGAATAATATAAATCTTGGCTGCAAGTTTGGCATTGTAATAATGTACCAGCAAAACGCACACATGTGGATGCACTGTAACCCACGACTGCTGCACGTGAAGCAATAAGAGCGACAACAGTTTGTTGTACTACCATTTTATCATATACTTTGACACATTTGCATTCACATATTTCAGCAGTTTGATTGGCAGCTGTTGGTTTAGCCTGCTGAGGATTTAAAAGGGTCCAGCACAGAATTTTAGGCTTTTGTTGTTCAATTATATGGAAAAAAAAAGAGGCTGTTGGGATAATGCTTTTTAGCTCATACACACACATAAATGCACACACTCTAAGTATCTGAGAGTGCAGGATGAGTCTATTCCTTCCAGGCAAGGGCTTGTCTGAGAATCTAAGAGGTAGGCAGGAAGGCACAAGGTGGAGACCTCTTCAGATCTGGCTGCTATTAACAGTCTTGTGATCTGCTCATGTTTACCTACTCTCACAACACTGGTACTTGGGGCTGTGTGGAGCATGGGACGCGGGGCCCAGCGTCTTTGAAGTGAAGTTGATCCCTCAGACTACACTCTTGGTAATTGCGTCGTCTTTCTTCTCTTGCGCTCTCTCCTCTTTGACCCTCCCCTCCCTTGCTTTCTCCCTTTTTTTTCCTTTTTCTTTTTAACCAGATGAGATTTGGAGGATGCAGATGGGGAGCTTTTAGCGTGACTTTATGCATCTTCAAATGTCTCTGATCTGATAGGTAACATTATAATAAAAGTTAACATGCATTACGTACAATGTATAAACTTTCAAGACTTCCCCTCTCTTTTTCTCTGATGTGGATGTTAAAAAAGAAACCAAAAAAAAAAAACCTCTGCTCTGTAATTCCCTCTAGCAGCTTTAGATTATCATAATTGAAAAGTGGAAGCAAAGCAACGTGAACAGTATAAAATGTCCATGTTAAGCACTGGATGACAACAGCTGCCATTTGTTTGCGCACTTACTTAGTTTTGATGAAATGGTCGGACTGACAGTTGATTTGGATTAGTTTTGTTTTTCCTTTTTTATTCTTTTTTCCTGTGTGGTTTGCTTCACCCGCAGTCACTGACGTGTTCTATGTTCAGTGGTGTGGAGTGTGGAACACCTGTGTGTTATTGTAATTACATTGATTATACCTACTATGGGGTATAACAGCAGTCTGGAGAGGGTCCAATTTAACCTGCAGTGAATTTAAATTCAAACTGGAAGCAAGAGGAAATTTGCTTTCTGGAATATTTGATCAGCAGAGGCATATTCATATGGTTACATGCAGTGATTTTTGTGTGGGACTTTAATAAGCAACAGGGATGCATATTGGACTGTTGAGTTCAAGGTTCCTACTTTCCATTGCTTTTGATCAGTTTGGCATGATGAGTATTGGTCTGCATCCAGACATATGACAGTCCAGGGGGTCTCATTGGTGAAGTCTGCTCTCCCAAAAGATGCCAGGTGTCTGATTCGGAACAAATGCTCACAAACAGAGACACAAACACACCACAGGGACCCCGTGCGTGTGTGTGTGTCTGTGTGCATGTATTTGCATATTCCTCGCTTTGGATACGAGAGGGGTGAGAATGGCAGGTATTGAACTGCGTTGAAGTAGAACGTGCACTCATGGGCATCTCCCGGTTCATGACGCTAGTCAAGAAACTGACAAGCCAAAGCTGCTTTTTATTCCACAGCTACATTGTAAATGCAGCTCCCTCCTGTCCCTCATGCAATCACCCCAGAGCCACTAACTGCACAGCCAGTGGTTTGGTTTCCCTCTATTTCTCTCCCACATTCTATTTTCCTGTCTGTCTCTACTAACCTTGGTGCTTTTATCTTTCTCTTCTTCTTTCCCTATACTGCTCCCCCTTGTCTAGTTAGAGGGCAGATATACCATTCTTGCCAGACACCAGAAACCTATACTTTATCACTGCCTTATATGGGGAGAGGTATTTTTTCCTAAAGGGAACACTTGCATGCTATTGCAATGTTCTAGCTGCCCCAAACATCCTTCACAAAATATACAGCATCCTGTTTTTGACTTCCATGACTTTATGTCTTACATGGCACCCCAGTGTTACTTGTCTACACGGGGTATTTCCTTTTGTGTCTCTTTAGGTAATTCACTCAACAGGGGGAAGACATGTTATCTCAGTTGATCTGAAGTTTGTTTTCTACCGGCTGAGAAAAGACAAAAAGCAGTGCTTGACAGGTAGTGACACAGACTTGAAACAACATTGGTAATTGAAAATATACTTAAGATGGAGACAGTTTGGCCTTTAGTCATGTGTTTTTGTCCATATAAATATTCTTGGTAAGAGTGCAGACACACCTGTGATTAGTTGAAGTGAATTGCAGACAAATAAATTGAAGAAGTAAATGCCCAAAATTTCAGATGACAGCACTTTGAGATGTCTGGAAGCAGTTTCTCAATCCTGCACAGAGCTGCAGTGTGCCTGTCATACTAGCCGGCTCTCCACCATCAGAGTGGTAAAGTGGGACAGATGTTGAGGGTTAGAGAGGCCCCTCTGGGATTCTGAGAATGATGGTTTGGCAGGGAGTGAAGGACAATAAAGGGAGGAGACGGAGAGGCCAGGGTTCTCCTTTCAACACACCTGACCCGATCCTGCCCTGGAACCTGTTCAGCTTCATCCGAAATGAAGGGAAGGTGCCCTTTCTCATGCCCAACATTAATTTACATTCACATTTACAACAAGGATTCCCTGGTAGCATTGTGAGAATAAAGTGAAGCTATAGGCTTCCAAAAGCTGATGAAACCAAGGAGCACTGTTGGTTTTAAACATTAAAGAGACTCTTGTGTAGAATAAAACGTCTCGGAAAGGTGGAGTGCTTCAAAGTGGGAAAAAAAACTCCATAAAAGTGCATTCTGGAGTGTCCAGTTATCAATTCCCAATTCATTGAGGGAATGGATCAATAACCGTCCTCCTGAATTTCAGGACATGTCTTTGAAGTGAGTAGGAGGATTGTAGTAGATGTGCAATGCTGTATATTTTCTTTTTTTTCCTGGAACTGATGCCCCCACACTGGCTTCACAAGTATCTCACTTCACAGCTTTTTATATTTCATATAGTCTTCCAAACATATGGATAATAAATAAATGTAACATCGGCTACTTTAGATTCAATATCTAATTTTGAGCTTGAATTTCAGATTTCAATCGTGATAGAAATTGATGTTAGGTTTTTAATGATGTGGTGTGTAGCTTTCCTGGAATATAACGCAAAGGCGCTCTTTTGGCAGATTGGTATTCAAGTTATCACTGGATGCTGCATAATTGTAGGGTGCAGCTGACAGAGCATGGCAGACCTTCCATTGGTTTTACATTTCACAAGAGTTTACATACGCTATGTTTCGTCAAGTGGAAAATTGTTTTCTGCATGATGCCAACAGGTGGACTCATTAGAGAGTCAACATAATTATGGCAATGATCCCTCTCTACAATTAGAAATATTGATCATTTACATATTATCCCAGAGTTTAGTTTTTTGTCTTACTAATGTTTCCAAAGCCAGACGTGTAGTAAACTGCAAAAAGGGCTGGCCTTGGACATGCTTTATGCTTTGTCTCAGAATTCTGATCTATAAGTGTTGCTTTTTTTGTTTATGTTTCTAAAATATGTTACTGAAATCATTTTTACCAGACAAATAAAATTTTTGAAAACTCTCACCCGTGAGTTGCAAATATTTTAGACTTGAAAGCGTAAGACTTGAAAACACTTTTCATGTTAAAATAGCTTTTTGAAAATTGGAACTGTGAAATGCTGCTATTTAGTTTAAGATATACGATTGAATTAAAATGGATTTGATATCAACTGCACATTTTAAAAAAAAATAATGGACAACCATCCGGTACATTATTGGGTATGAGGAGTATTTCGTTGGTTTGTAGCTGATGCAGTAAGTTGCAAGTATGACAGGAGCATTTATTCATGTTTATTTCTACAGTACACTCAAAATTTTCCCATGCATAGGCTCATCTTTATTTTTTCCATTTTCTACACTGTGGAATACATCTAAATTGTGCAATAACACTTGTTGAATTTTGTGATCAACAAAAATGTGTAAAGACTTAAAGTACATAGTTGTCAGGGATGTTTTTAGTCATTGTTCCATTGAAAACTAAAGCTACCAATTGCAAACATACTGTGATTGCGTGTTGATGCAGAACGCTTTAAGTTTGACTTCAATTTTGAAAAAGTCTCCAGCATTCCATACCTTGTTGGTGATTGTAACCACACACGTTAATACCAATATTTCCCCTTCCCAGCATCTCACAATAACACAGCAGTTGGAACCATATGTCTCAGTTTTTTCTAACATCCATCCTTGTGTTTTCTTGGTTTCAGAGTCATAACGTTACATGAATAGGGTGTTTATTTTCCCATCTTTCTCACTCAACATGGTGAACAACATGTTCAAACAAAACCCTCACCCATCTGAACACTTAATGTCTGTTTATGAGCAATTCAACCATCTCTGTCTGGACATATACTTCAGCTGCATCGTACTTTCCAGAACATCTATCTCAAAACCACATTACCCACAATGATGCCTTTTTTAAAGGGTCGTTTTGGCTGGTTGAGTAAGTACATTTGTATTGAGAATATTTGCATTAAAAGAACATCAGAAAACATTGCGAATCATTTTGGATGAGACCGCAACTAAATGATTCCAATCATCTTTTACCACATTGTATCCCAGTGAGAAGACAGGTTACAGTATGGAAATACAAATATTATTAGTAACCCGATGGTATGCATAATAAGGGCAATGGATGCAAGTAAAATTTAAGACTGACTTACACAGTAACTGTTACATCTGTCAAATGAATTGAAGTGAAATGTTGCAAACCTTTATCCACAATTTTGCGTAAGGAAACCAAGTCTGCCCTGTTAAGCACTACTGTGGTCTGAACTGCCAAGGGTTGAGTTAACGTGGGCATTTACACCATTTTTGTCTTCCGACCCCAATGGCCTGCAGATGTTGACCAAAGCTAAAGGTTGTCTTGGGGCATTTTAGTCCACTGCACTTTACCTCTCCTGTCTACCTTCTCTCTCACGTAAAATCTCCTTGCCTGGCCTCCCGGGTCAACCACAATACTGACTTGTTCCCAGCTTGTCAGAGTGTCAAGGTGCATGCAGGCGTGCTGGAGATGATAGAAGGCTGGATTTAAGAGAAACACACACACACATGAAAGGCTTTCATGTTGCAAAGAGGGTGGTTGAAGATGGCCCTCTAAAACATTGTTCACGTTATGATATGCCTGGAGGAAAGGAGACAGTCCAGTGGAAATGAAAGGACCCCTCTGGACTTGCTGTCATGTGACATCTTTGTTTTCTTAACCTTTCTTAACCTGCTCTCTGACTAATATGAAGTTTAAACCTACCTTAAAAGCACGAATCAGATTCCCAGTCTACATCTCACTTAAACTATTTTAAGTTATTCCCTCAAGCAAAAAAACAAACAAAAGAAAAGATGTGGGTTAGCCATGAAATGCACAAATAGTGTGTAAACTGTGTATTTGAGTCCAACCCAGGTATAATTGCTACACTTTGTGGCACAGATTAAAACTGTTCTCGCACTAAGTCCCGTCATTCTGCTTCAGTCGGAAACATTTTCAGCTTCACATCTTTATAGATCAGAGAGCCAGTCAAGCAGACGGCAGGCATCCCTTCGCTGCTAAATTCTGGATTTTGACTGAGAGATTTTTATAGCTGATTTTTACATAAGAGAAAATTAAGTCTTTTTGAAAAAGTACTAAACTTCTGACATGAAAAGTTTGGGCTTTTCAAACAGATGCAGAGACAGATGTACTGATGGACATAACCATCGTGTCCCAGCTTTCACTAGAGTATAGGTCTATGTCCAAACCAGATTAGTGCCAGCTTCATAGTGTCAAAGCAATTACAACAATGACATCAGTGGTGTTTGGGGGTTACGGTTGATGGAGTGTAATCGCCTGCGAAGGCGAATGCCTACTCGCTCTTTGTTGTCACCACCCACTTTCCAGTTCCATCTGATGCTCTTTCTCATGCATCAGGATGGGCATTTTCTGACAACGAATGCACTGTGTTCATCAGAGTCATGGCAGTTTGAGGTGCTGGGTTGATGGCAGTTGGTCATCAGCAGCCCCCACTCAGAGCTTTATTTTCTGGCTCGCAATTGAATTGTCATTGTGTGAACGATTTTCTATTATGGCATCTGACTCAGGAGACAAATCAGTGCTTGCATGAAACAAATGATCTTCGATGGGATCAGGTCTGAGCAGTATTGGTGTTAAAGATTGATGGAAATTAATGGGAAAAAAAATGCTCTTTTATTTCTAATTTAACAGAAAAGTCAAACAACAATTAAACTCTCAAATATTTGGTGCAGATGTTGATAATTTTCTAGTTCCTGTACACGTAGATGAATCTACAGTAAATAATGCAAAAAGAGACAAAGAAATGGAACTTTTTCTTCCTTTTATGCCAATCTAGCATACTTAAATGTCCATGTGACTGAAGAACTGAAGTTGTCTTTGATATATTCTGCAGGCTAAGTAAGTTCATCAGTTGATGAAAAATGAACTGATGAAAAAATGTACCTTGAGTGTTCCGGACAAATACATCCATAAGCCACTTACATAGATAAGCTAAGTGGCAAACCTTACTCACTGCTTTTAATATGCCTCACTGGTGCTCAAAGAAAGAGGGAACGCTGTACAGATATGATGTACCCTTTTGCTCCCTCTCATTAATCTTAATAAAACAATTGACCCCTGAATAGCTTATTCCTGCCCTGGACCATTAGGCTGCATGACCGAGGCTTTAAATATTAAGAAGGCTTTGTAAAATTTGATAAAATGTTTGGTAAATGGCATGAGGCACAGCACACTCTTGGGCTCTCTCTCGTACCCTGTGTGTTGTAAATGATAGATATATTTTTATTAGGCAAAATGCTGCTTTAAGCAGCATTGTTGTTTTAATATTTGCTCTCAGCATGCATGACTTACTGGAAGATGGAAGCCACATGCAAGCCCATCATCCTTTTTCTTCCTCAGCCTTTCACAACTAATAACATTCACTATATTCTTGCAATGAATTTTCAGGATTTATAAAGCCAATGATAAACCATACGTATAATATAGTTTCTTTGGCCAGTTCAGATTTTCTGTTGTTTTTTTGACCTGGTGATTACGATTTTAGCTGAGCTGACTGAAAGATGACTTGTCACGAAAGCTGCTAGCTCCGGAGGTACAAGCCTAGATTGGTCTGAGTACAGGGATGGTTCTTGGAGCTAGAGGCTTCCACGGTTTCTTCCTTAGCCTTGATTAAAAAATAACAAAACAAAAATGAAGATGTGAAAAGTCATGGTCCGATCAAGCTGCCAATTTTGTCAATTGGTTCATCTCCTTACAGTGTCCGTGCAAGGTTCTATCAGTGCCTTTAGAGATGCTATACCATATCTGACCCATGTAATGCTGCACTATTTTCTCCCCTTTGGCCCTTTAAACTATTGCAGTGGTGCACTGTGCACCTCACAATATACAGTCATTTGTCTCTGATTAAAATTTCTGCTGAGCTTTGAAACCCATACTGGTGTTCTGTGCTGAAGTGGTCCTCCTCGGTAAAAATTGAAAGCCTTTTCATCTCAGGGGGCTTAAAGGGTCAAAGGAACACCAAATAACCCTCCCTGTTGTGTTTTTTTTTTCTTCTTCCTCAGGAGCTTGTAACAAACTGCGCCTTTGTCGGACGCAGCCTCTGTCAGGCCGGGGCTGGGGAAACTGCCCTCAGGTTCAGACTTTGGAGACCCTGTCAGCTTCAAAATGGGGTCTGCTTTATTTCACCCCCTGACCTAAGGCCAAAAAAGAGCCACGCAGGAAAAACAGAAAGATATACGATACATCAAGGCCTACCGAAACTCCACAGCTGGGAAATGAGGAAGCTAGAACTGCAGAGTGAGCAGAAAATGAAGTAGCTTATTGTAGAGGAATTTTTTTTTTTTTTAACACTTCAATTCCCATTTGGGGTTGAATCAAGGTTGATACATTGTAAGATTGAAGCCATGAAGTTCAGTCCTCTGATAATGATTTCATTGCACCACAATGGTATAACAATGCATTGTCACAATATGAATAGCCTGATATGAAAAGGAGGTCTTCTGTCACAGGCTTTGCATGTAAATGGCACCTTTCTTTTTCCATAATTTATAAATGAATGTACGGATTGCTCTGAAACAGAAATGTGGTAAATTCATTAAACATTCTAGGGAACTGAGTTGTATCCAATTTTCCTTAAGAACAGTTTTAAAGATAACGAAGTGCAACATTTAAATAAGAAAAAATCAAAACAAACAATACCTATTTGTAGCTTGAATTGAGATTGATAAAACCATTACAAGTGAGATTTTCTATTTCTTGGAGAAATTGGACTCCGTGGATAAATTTCCAGGTTTGGCGCATCTGCATTAAATTAATTAGATTGATTGACTCAGAGATGTTGCTGCATAGCCAATCAATCTGAAGAGGGACAAACCCAGGGGGCATCCATGGGGATGCAGAAAGGAAGGGCCTCCTATTGTTTTGGGGCATGATTTCAACCAGTCCTTGACCTTGGGGCGGTCCAGGCCTCCACACTTTGTGCCTGAGTGAGAATACGGTGACAAAACTTGGATGCTCGATATGGGAGAGCCAGGCTTTCAAGCTAAGGGTCACAGGGTTAGCATCGATGCATACGAGTATTAATGAGTAACCTGCGGAAAATGGTGAAAGCGGACAGAAGGATGGAGGGAGGATGTGAAAAATCAGAAAGTAGGGGTGGGTGGGGTGAGTGGCAGAGAGAAAACTGTAAAGCCCTGAGAGAATGGAGTCCAAGACCTGTTTCTCCAAGATAACAGAGATTGGCCTATGAAAATGCATCCATCACAAGGCCACTAAGCCGGGGCCTTCTTTTGTGTGTCCATGTCGACTAAGAGGGGGAAGGGGAGGGGTGGGGGCCAATCTGTGGAGATGGAAACGGGGGTTCGAGGAGGGGTTGATGGGGGGTAAGGGAGCGAAGGGTCGCTCAGGCCAGCCTGGCGTGGACAAGTGAAGTGGGAACGCTCTATTGCTTATTCAACAGGGAGCAGATCCCTGAGAAGATAGAGGCCCACCAATCTTTTGAATGTTGGATTGGTGGGGGTTGGAGGAGCTGCAGTCAGCATGCAGGAGATTTTTAATTTTGTTGGTGAGGGCCAGTTAGAGGCAGAGCAGCCTGGATGTGAAGAGGATGGAGCAAGGCTGACAGGCAGAGTCACATGTAATGCTCTATAAGGTTATTTCCTTTTGAGTAAGAATAACAATGGCTTTAAAAGTGCATGTTATTTAAAAAAAAACAACTAATTTTATTCTTGCCATGAATAAAGAGATCGACTTCATTTCATGTTAATTTGTTCCTAAGACAATTCATTTTCTTACCTCGGTTGCAATCTCTTTCTTTTTTTTTTTTTTTCTTTAAATTAATTTTTTAGATTTACAGAGGAGAGATTTTGAATCACAATGCATCTCCACCTCCCTCTGGAACACAGATCAATGGTATCTGCTGAACTCCAGGAACAGGGATGTCTGCTTTATCCGTACTTGTGTTTTCCTCCCATCACCTGCTGAACTCTCCAGAATTTCTAAGAAAACCCTTCTCGCTGCCGTCCATGTCACTGTGTGTTTCACTTCTTGATGTGAAGAGCAGGTTGACGCGTGAATAACAGACGAGAGATAAGTGGGGGTTGAGAAGACCATGCTCTGCGCTTGTGCTGATCACTTCTGTTCTGCATTGAAAGTGGCACATTGATGCATTCAAATGAATGTGTATGCCCTCAACTTTTCACTTTTTCTATCTCTGTTCCTTCTTTACCCTGAGGCTTTTGCATTTTCATTGGTTCTTTTGGTGGTTTCAGTCCGTACTGGAGACAGATGCACCATAGGCTCTTTAAAGCTCTGTAATGTATACATTATTCATATCACTCCACAAAAGGTGCTCATTAAACTTTACACGGCCAATGGAGTAGGCAACCATAGATTGAAAGTGTTGCCCATATCACAAATGTCACCTTGGATTGACGGAGTCTTGCAAAGGGTTTGATTTGAAAATGGCTTTGATTTAACTCCTGGGATATTTGCATGCTGCTTTTACCTTCTTCCCCTGTTCTGCTGTGTCTATCCTTTCAAGGGACCTGTGTCTTAGAATACTAGAAAAGAGTTAAGGATTAACTTGTTTTTTTTTTTTTTAACCTAAATATAACATATATTAAAGCTGATTCACTTTATGTTTTGTTTAGATTTTGCATTTAGCATACAGAGGAAGAGAATAAAAACAAGATAAACATGTATGTATGATGTCAGTTTTCTGCATATTTGCGCAGTTACACATCTGTTCTGCACCACTGTGGATTTGAAATGGGTCAAACAATATGTAATTTATTTTTTTATTTTTTATCATTTAATTGAGGAGGTTTAAGAAAAACTTGAGCTGTTGCATATTCTTTCATTTCCACAAGCTTAAAAGTAATTGACCGAGCAAAAATGATTACATTGTTAGAATAATATTAGCTGAAAATCCATTGCCGTCAGTGACTGCTGAACATCACCAAATGGTGAGTTTCCTCCCTTGAGATGCTTAAACAGGCCTTCATTGCAACCACCCGCTTTTGGTGCTTGCTTGTTGGCCTTTTTGCCTTTAGTTTGCTTGATTTCATTGTCTAAATAAGCTCTTGATTTGTTTTTACATTATATTTGGGGTCATTGTCTATCTAGCTGTACTGAGGATTCCTCTGTGAAGTATAATTCTACTCTTCAAAATTGATCCCGCTGCTATTAGCAGTAACATCATCAATAAACAAGCAAAGTCTCTCCTGAAGAAGATTAATTTGTCCACGCGACTAGAATGTAGTTGTTCCATAATCCAGGATTAAGAACTCTCAAATGACGACGCATCACTAGGCACTTGTTTTATATAGGGCAGCGTCTATGTCACATGACAATGTTCCCGACTGAGGAGAATTAAAATGTGTAACCTGTACTTTCGTACTTTTCTAACTCCTTCAGCATGTCATTTGTCGATATGTCATGTAGAGAGCCTCAACCTGATAACATTTAGAAATATTTCAACATTAAAATGCTACATTTTCAGCTGTGGACCAATGTGGCTATTCAACATTGTCATTGGATCTAATTTAAAAAAAAAAAGCCGGGGGACCCAGTTTAAAAGTAGGGGTGTAAAAACACATTTTAACATTGCCTTTACCGTGTTCGACAGGTTATGAAGTATTATTTGGAATAGTATACAAAAAGAAAAAGAATACTCATGGCCCAATCATTTTTGTACAAATTGATCTCTGTTCTATCGCTCTCGCACTATTTTAATGTTCAACATGGCTTTCTTCTTGAGGTAAACCCTCTGCATTAGGGTTGGTAATGAATAATCGATGATCGATTATTTGTTTATAAGAATTTATTCGACTAAAATTCTAAGCTTAATAAATAATCGTTCTAGTCGCGCGCATTATGAGAACAACTATAATCTGATGAAGCGGGCTAGGAGAAGTGCAGTGTGGGACCATTTCTCTAGAAAAGACGATAAAGTCCAATGTAATTATTGTGACGCCCTGTTTACCTACCATAGTGCAACATCTAAACTAATATATCATCTGAAAAATGTACATCCGAACGTTAATTCCGGCGAAGCCAGCTCAAGTGGAGGGCAGCCAACCATTCAGGCTACACTAGCTAGAAGGATGTGTGATGATAAGCGAGCGAACGAAATCACCAAACGCATAGTGAATATGATTGTGAAAGATATGTTGTATGTTTTGACCTTAATTTGTGTGGGGGTGATGGTGAAGGCAAAACCATGTCGATGGCTCTGAGCGGGGACAAGTGACGTCATGCTTTAGTGAATAATCGATTAATTGTTTGATAACGTTATCCATATTCGAACATGGAAAGTCCCAATCTTTAATGCATCTTTAAGTTTGTCTACACCCCAGCAGTGTTTCTCACAACACAAACACTCTGCCAGGGAGGGCCCTTTGGGCCAGACATGCCTTCTTTCTCCTTGGCCCAGGTCTCAGCAGAAGATTCATCCCTCAATAATACAACACTTAACCCTTCTGTACAGTACATAAAAGGTTTTGCTGGTAGGTACAGTAAGCTGGTGGGACCAACAAAAGCTCAGTGCAGAGCTGAGAAAAACATCCACACAGGGAAATGAGCTGTCACTACAGTAGCAAGGCAGTGCTCGGGCACTTCTCTGTATATGCTCATCTCCTCTGCTTGCTACCCCCAAGGCCCTCTTCCACTCATAAATACATAATTACACCCACCGCTCGCCATGATGATTTCTGTTTTCATCAGCTGTCAGAAATGACCTGAATTACCCATCACTGTTTGACCCAAATACAGCCGTCGGATATGTTAATCACAGCTTACATAACTACCCAGTTCTCTTTTTCCACTGACTTGAACTGTATGTACACCTGTGCCTGGAACCCCTTTAAATAGCGCCTGTCACCCACACGACAAAATAGAGAAAAATTAATAAGAGAAATGTATTTTGCATCCATAAATTAACCTTGACTTTGACGTTTCTCTGCAGGAGGCGTGCTGAGCTCTACATTTTCAATGTTTAACATGACAGAGAAGAGAGAAAAACTGAAAAGGCTGATGTCCCTGAAAGCTATGACCTGAACTTAATGAATATGCAGAGTGAAGACAAAAACAAGTTAATGCTATGTTTTTACTTTTCTGTCTTTTTATCTTTTAAATATTTTGACAGCGGTGATAAAATATGTATTTATGTAGATTTTTGTCAGGGTAGTTTTAAAGAACGTAAACAATCCTGATTTCACACTTTTCTTGTTCCAGTGAAGCCTTTCAAACGTTGAGCCTGTTCATCTCTCTGTTTGCCTGTACAACATGCAGTGAACTGAGATGACCCTCTTGGACATGTGAAGTCTTGCAGCTTTAGTCTCTTGTTGTTTCATGTTGCGTCTTACGTGCCACCGCACCCTTCAAATTCAAGTGTTTTCTGACGTTGTAGAGTTTGAAACCATGTACTGGGTACAAAAAGACCATCACAATTGGATTTATAGGTTCCATTCCACAAACCGAACGCATTTCATGTAGCCTCTGTTGCATTTCTATAACTAATCTCAACCATTTGAATTTACATCAATATGTTATGACAAAATAATTTCAAGTCTGCATAAATTCATAGCTGGCGGTTGTTTAAATGATGGATAAGCTGTTTGCACAGCGTGGCTAACTGATCACTTTGTAAAAATACAGGTTGTTCTCATACATTACATTATCTCGCTCAAATATCTCATGTATGTAGTTGTAATTAGACACAGAATTTTATCAGCTTATCAGGGGTATAAAACGAGGGGAAGTTTCTTGCTGTCAGCGCAAAGCATCAAAGCAACAAGTTGTGGAGAAGTCTTCTTGCAGTGTTATCTCATTAGCGGTAATTATAACAGATATCACCCTGTATTATTGTGTGAGCCGACATACCCTGAAGCTAAAGTCCTTCCCCCAGCCTGTTTCCACATGCCACTGGTTGGATTTCTCTCTGGCATCTTTTCTTTGCATAAACAGTGCCTGCAGTCAGAGTCTGCTCTGATCAAAGGGACAAATCTATCCAGGAGCAATCAGGTTGCTGCGCTAGCCTCGGCTGCTGACAACTCCAGGCTCTTTGATCAGAAACACATCATCTTCAGCAGGCTGCCTGCCTGGATGCCTTTGTCTGGGGCCAGGAAATAGGGGAAGTGATAGCTCGCTTTTGGTGCTCTTCTTTGCTGCTGCGCCTTTTGGCAGGCAAGATGAAAGCTACCCCAGTTATAAGGGAAAATACCCCCAATGAACTGAGCAGAGCTTCTTGGGTGCAGTGAGAGCTACCACCCCCTATATCATCTCTATATCTCTATACGCTGTCTGTGCATAATAGTACAAAAGATATTGTCAATTTCTCTTTTCTCTCCTCGTCTTTCTTGGTGAAATGAGACTTTGGCTGAGATAGTGTGCCAGTGCAATTGAGGTCACATCCAAAAGCATCCATCTCCCTCCTCCCAATTCAGTAACTGCAGTTCTAATAACATGGTCCTCCCAGCAAGGAAAAAGAAAAGTGAATGTCTGGGCCTCTAAGCACACCTCCTTTGCTCCCCTCCCCTGCTTCCAGCCCCTTGACTGTGAGCTAAAGTGATTTTATTTTATTTTTTCACCCAGCTTGAAGAGGTGGAACAGGAGATGCTGAATGATGGACAGGTGTGCTGGTATTGTGCTGTTCTGCTCTGCACTGAAGGAGATCATTGATTTGCATTGCACTCACACACATAAAACACCAACCTCCACACAAACACACCCCCATCCACATCCAACTGTTCCACCCTTATGACTGCACCACCTCCCACATGGCAGCCCACTCCTAATCAAGCAGTGAGCGTTTATCTTACTTCCTGTCTTTTATACGGGTGGGGTGTTATCACCAGCTTTTGGTACCAGGCTCACCTGAGCTGACCTGAGAGGGAAAGCCATCACGCCTCTGCACAGGCTTCACAAGGCTGCTCAAATGATTTCCAAACCATACCTTACCTCATGGGGAATATACATCTCCCCCTGTTAAGTGAGAGTTGTTGAAGCGGACTTCACCTTTTCTGCTGACATGCTTAGCTTATATCTGGGGCACAGGCAAATCAAACCAATTTCACTTGGAATATATTACCTAAACAGTTTTTTCTCCCTGAACTGAAGTGCTCAGTTAAAAAAAGCAACAACACCCTGTGGAGCTGTGCTGCTTATAGGTGTAATCCCCTGCGTCAACAGCCTTAGAGGCATATCAGGTGTTTTTAAGCTCATCCACCTGTCGGTGAGCTTTTCCAGCAATTACACATCTGTCAAGTGTCACCTATCTCAGCTCTCACTGACAAGGGTTATGTCAAGCAGTCAGCCATTACAGCCAAATGGAGTCTGCATTGTTTAGACCGAGCAGGAAGTAGCTGTGGTATGGAAGAATGAACAGGGTCTCCATAGTGTGACTGGAAAGCTGAGCTAGCGGTTAGGTTCGGCGATGGGCTTTTGTCCAAATCTCTTTCCTCCTCATATTTCGGAATGGCAGCAGGGGTGTTTTTTGTTTGCTACACCAAGTCTCAAGACTCATGCGGGCTGCTTAAATCTTTGCCCAGGGCAACAGCTTTTATATGCATGAGCTTGACTTGACCTGTCTTCAGAATGTGATGAGGGTTATGCATAAAAAGAAAATCAGACAGAATGTTGAATATGATATTGGGATAATAATTTTCATGTGATTTGATATTTCTTTTTTCTTTTTTTTTTTTTTAAATCTGTATGTTTTGTAGTTTTAGTTTAACCCTTTAGTTGAACCTTTAGACTGAACTTAAAAGAATTAGGAAGCCAGTGACTCTGAGAGTTATCTTTATCTTTTTAACTGATGAAAAATTTGACATTTGCTATTGATGTGATTGGCTTTTGTTTGGCTGTTCTCTTACTAACTTTTTGAATAAAAGTTTGACAACATCTATCTCTCCAGTTTTGTAAACAAGCTACATCTTCCTGCCAGTGAGGTTAGCACCCTGATTGGGAGTAAGGAGAAATTGTTGCTTATTGTTGCCCTGTGGATTATGTTACATTATGTTACATAATCCACATGCGTGCACTTTAAAAAGCTTTTGAATTAAGATTTTGCTAATATATATGGCAACAATGCCAAATAAAGGGTTCAACAGATGAGCTTCTTTCTCTTGGGCTTTTTTGTGTTGAAACATCATTAGAGCATCTGACAATTTTTTATTTTTTATTTTTTTAGAAATTGCTTTTATTTTTTTTTTAATTAATATTTTTAAATTAATTTTTTGCTCTTTGGCTCCCCCTGCAGTTGTAGGAAGTAACACCACTATGAAATATGATATTATGATATGAAATGAACACATATGCAACATGATTATAAGTTAGCGTAATATAATGTAAGCTCGCAAACAACCTTTTGAAAGGCTGAAAACTTTCAAGTTTTTGATGTGAAATTTGTAAGAATTGACCAAACATGTTTACATGTGAATAATTGATGTTTTCATGTTAATCTGAAACAAGACTGAGAGGAAATGATAAGGTTACGTTTTATTCTCTGATGAATAGCATAACGCAGATGAACACGCAGCTGTTCCAACACTAAAGTAAATGTCTGCAGTGTATAAACATATTCAATTTGTTTTATTATAGGAATCAACCACCGCTTCATTCTCCTCTAATATACAGCTTACGCAGACCGAATGGATGATCGTAATCTTGTCATGACTAGAAACCTGCACATCAGCGACTTTACTGACAGAACAGGGCAAATCAAATGTGACAAAACACAGAGCAAAAGAGCTAATCGCTTATTACTTACCAATAGCAACAACAAACGTTAAAGTCTTCATCCCTCTGTCATCTTGTTTTTCTTTTTTTCTTGGAATTCTCTCCAGAAGTGAAATCCAATTTGATATTATCTTCCTCATACACTTTATCTCTTTATCTTCACCTCCTCTGATAGCCTTGTCCTGGGTCACTTTGCTGCAACTGTCACCGTGACACTGTTGGTTGTTGAAAGGAAAAAAAACAAAAAACTCCCAAAATTTCAAACTATTCCTTTTAAGGTGATACATGTACAAAGGTATTTTGTACTAGAAGTTACCACTGTCGCCTCCCTGGGAGAATTTTTCCTGGATTGGCTCTTGGCCTTTGTAGAGTTTACATGTTCTCCGGTTTCCTCCCAGAGTTGAAATATCATGCTTGTAAGGTTAATAGGTGATTCTAAGCTGACAGTAGGTATGAGAGGTGACAGCATGGTTGCTTGTCTCATTTGTCTCTGTGTTAGCTCTTTGATGGATTGGCAACCTGTCAAGGGTGTACCCACCTCTTGTCCAGTGACAGCTAGGATATGCTCCTGTAACCCTGAACATGGTGCAGTGGGTATAGAAGCTACCTACCTCGGTAAAAAGTTTAGGTTTTCGTTGATGGTGGTCAAGTCTTCGATGTGATGTTCCTCTAAATCATACAGTGGACTCTCAGGAGAGTCTTTATTCATACAGACAGACTCAAAACTTCTCCATCATAAACTGCAGCTGGCTGTAGAAGTCCTTGTTCTTCTCAATCGACTTGTTGAGGCTACAGAGCTGAACAAAGAATACAGTCTGCATCTGCATTTCAATTTAGTTGGATTTTGTCCTCTGAGGACAATTATTGGACAGCTAATTTGAAGACATTGCAACAATAGCAGCTTGCTGGAATGAGAATTAGATGGGACTGATCACTGATTTCTTTAAAAATAAAACACACCTTTAAGAATGAAATGACTTCCTACACTGACCAAATTAACTTGTATTAGACAAATATTGCACACTACCATAATGTCAATAGCATGCGAAAGGTTATTGCACAGATTCTCCTGAGGTCTCTGCCCCTCTGCCGTCTTGAATCTTTCAGTGGATTTTATTGTCTGAGGCTCATCAGATTGTGTCTCGTCTTTGTGGCCTGTTGTAATGGCCGTTAACACTAGTCTGTGTTGCTTTCTCGACTGAATTTTGTATCACAGGTACAATACTGAATGTTAAAAGCTTGCAAGTAGAGAAAGAAAGATTGAATCTGGGTCACTTTAATGCTCTCGTCCGTCACACCACTACATCTCCTCGGGCCTGAGATGCAAGGCACATTGTCAAGTATTAATGAAGAAAATGTCCCTAGAGGGCTGGAGTTTGTCAAACCAAATTACATATATTCAGTTGGAAAGGTGAGGATTAATCTTTCAAATCCCTTCTGGATGTGTAAGATGCACCATACAGTCCCACTCGGAAATTAACCCCCTGACGCTGACGTGAATTGGCTGAGCAGAAGTATTGTGCTGGTAAGGTATACATACTGTGGGACGTAATGCTGGCAAACAAGTGAATATGCTGACAGCAAAACAGTGCCTTCCCAAGCTGGAGTATCTGGTAGAAATGTGTACACTTAAACAAAAACTGGGACGAAATATATCCCAGCAGCATGCCAGCCACTCTTTGGTGTTTTCATTATTGTGTTTCCCATTTCTGGTTTTTCATCGAATGAATAATTCTGACTGCTGATGAACTTAACAGTGAAGCAACACTAAGTTTGTGGGAGGCTTTAAAATGATAAGACGAAAATAAAGAACCTGCGTGACAATAATGCCTTGCTGAGGTGCCCATACAACAGCAATTCTTTGTGGGGGCTTGAAACACATGCAGATGCCTCTTTCATATTTTTTTATAATCTCACAGACAAAAAGCCAATGAAAAACTGCTTAGTCAAATCTGCTCGTTTAAAACAAGCAAGCAAAACTCCATTCTTGTGCAGCCAACTGTGTGCGAGTTGCCTTGTATTTTTCTGGCAAAAATGGACTTTTTCATAAATGGCTTACAGTGATGGTTGAAGCTTTTGTCCCACATGGCGGTATTATTTGGATGCACAGAGCAAAAATAATTCTCAGTCAATTAAATGGCATTGATAATACAGAGACCGGCTGCTGTGAGAATGCCAAAGCAATCCACATCCTCGCTCATTTATGGTAGGGATTTCGTGTACCATGGGAAAGAGGCACTGGAGGTGGATCTGCAGAATTTTCTTTCTCCATCACTCCTGCTAGTGTCTTGCTGAGATTTAAATAAGCCTAAAGATTACTTGAGGGCCTTTAAATGCAAATTTTGGTGAGTGTGTAAAGCCCCTCCTGTAAACCTCAGCCTTATCATTTGCCTCCCAGATTAAGGCCTGTCTGAGATGGGAAGCTGGCTCCAGGCCCCCCAATAAGCTGCAGGCCAGGGGCCACTCCAGAGAGAGGGAGGGAGAGTGAGATGGATGAAGTGGGAAGGAGCTGGCTACCGATATGTGTGCCAAGGTCAGTGGTGACTGTGCTCACAATAATCAGGAAGTATCAGGAGACTTACATCTGGGGGTTTGCTTATCTCGCTGTGTGTTTGTTTGTGTGTCTCTGTGCCTGTGTTTGTAGCTGCTTCAAACACAATCACAGTACTGTGAGTCACAAGGCTCTGAGCCAGGATCTTTGACAGATTAGGCAATAATCAATTAACAAATTAAGAAAAAGTAAGCATAAATGCCTTGTATCCCATGCATTAGTGAACACTTTGGTGTGCAGCGACAACAATTGGCCCAGTGTCCTACACTTATTTAGAAGGATAACAGATGTTAGAAATGGCTTTGATAGGTATATTGGCTCTGAGTAAAATCCAAGAGTATTTATGGTTTGAAACATGAAAGGATTCTGGCTTGTGGATGCATTTATATTTGAATGGCACTCACTTCATTACTTAATGATTTGAAAAGGCTGTTAGGAAGCTGAGCGTTAGCCAACACACCCATGACCCTGCGGAGTCAATGTGTTAAACAGGCACAGGCTCTGCCTCAGGCAGCTCACATCATGGAAATACGACAATTGTATGGAACAGAGGAAGATGCATTACACAAAGTTGAAATATATGAGCTTATACAAGAATTTGATAACCAGTTATTATCAATCGTAGTTAATATTTTAATGAGAAAAGGAATTAAATGGCTCTGTCAGGCTCTGAAATGACAGCATGTCTGAATGTCAGTATGATAAGTTATTGTCTGTGTTTTCCAGTCTACACTGATGTTTTGTTCAGTCTGAATGCTTGTAAATAATATCTTCTAACCACAATGGGCAGTTTGAAATGTTCACTCTGCAGTACCTTGGGACTACCTGCCCAGCATTGAATGGACTCACAGCAAAATTAAAACCTAATTAAACATGTGCTATGTAATATTAAACTGGAGATTATATTAATGTTGCTCTTAGCTTCATTCAGACATTCCTGCTGCAGTGACAGAGAGCCATGGAACACATGGAGTATTTGTCAGGATTGGACAGTGCATCAAATATTTTATCATGCAGAGGTCATCATTTTTCTTTTTTCTTTTCTTTTTCTTCGTGTTGCAATGACGAGGTCATGTTAGGCTGAGAGTGAACATGAACAGTATGGCGACTGCTGGAGAGACAGCTGACAACTGGAAAGACAGTAACCGGGGCAGAGAGGGCCAGCAACCCGAACTGCAGCTCCCGTGAGGGTGCACCCACAAATACGCTACGAAAAACCCTAATGAAGTATACCCAACAGGACTGACAAACAGGCAAAGAACCGGAACGGAAAAACGACTACGAGTGCAGTGTGTCTATGTGGCAAGGTCTGCAAGAACCCGCATGGTCTGAAGATCCACCAGACCAAAATGAAATGTTTGACGGGGACGCAGGTGGTGCAACGCACAGGTCCAGTGCCTAGTGAGACGCAGGAGGAGCCCGGCCAGGAGTCAACCCACAGCGCCCAGACCCTCCACGCCCCACAAGTCCTCCCTCGTTTCAAGCATTTCGAACACCGTTGGGTTATGTGGCCTGCTGCCAGCAAAGAAAGAGAATGGCTCCAGTTTGATGAAGATCTGGACCAAGTCCTTGATGCTACTGCAAGGGGAGATGCAGACCAGAAATTGCTGTCAATGTCTGCGATGATCATCAACATCGGGGCTGAAAGGTTTGGCATAAAGGAGCAACAGCCAGCCAGATGCTCAGGGGAGCCAAACAGGCGGCAGTTAAAGATCAGCCAGCTGCGGCAGGAGCTTAGACTGCTTGGGCGTCAGTTTAAGGTGGCAAGGGAGGAGGAGAAAGCCGGGCTGGCAGAGCTCCGGAGCATACTGAGGAAAAGGCTCATCACCCTCCGTCGAGCAGAGTGGCATAGGAGGAGGGGTAGAGAGAGAGCCAGGAGACGTGCAGCCTTCATTGCAAATCCCTTTGGGTTCACCAAGAAGATCCTTGGTCAGAAAAGAAGTGGCCACCTTGCCTGCACTGAAGATGAGGTCAACAACTACCTCAATGCCACCTACAGTGACAACGCAAGAAAGGAAGATCTTGGGCCATGCAGAACCTTGATAACCACGCCAGCACCCACCTCGGCATTTAACATCAAGGAGCCAACTTTGAAAGAAGTTGAGGAGGTTATCAAGGCAGCGAGATCAAATTCAACACCAGGCCCCAGCGGAGTGCCATATGTGGTTTACAAGAGATGCCCCAGACTCTTGAAGCGACTATGGACAATCCTCAGGGTCATCTGGAGAAGGGGAAAGGTGGCACAGCAGTGGAGACACGCAGAGGGGGTCTGGATTCCAAAGGAGGAGAGCTCAATCACCATCGAGCAATTCAGGATCATCTCACTCCTCAGCGTTGAGGGCAAGATATTCTTCAGTATTGTTGCCCGGCGCTTGATGGAGTTCCTCCTGAGGAACACGTATATAGACACCTGTGTGCAAAAGGGAGGCGTCCCAAAGGTCCCAGGATGCATCGAACATACAGGAGTTGTCACCCAGCTGATCCGGGAGGCACGGGACGGCAAAGGAGACCTGGCAGTCCTTTGGCTCGACCTTGCCAACGCCTACGGGTCCATGCCACACAAGCTGGTGGAAACCTCGCTTGACCGACACCACGTTCCAGGCAAGATCAAGGACCTCATACTCGACTATTACAGCTGCTTCAGTTTGAGAGTCACTTCTGGAACAGTAACATCTGCATTTCATCGGCTTGAGAAAGGCATTATCACAGGATGTACCATTTCTGTGGTATTGTTTTCCTTGGCCATGAACATGCTGGTGAAGTCAGCAGAGGTGGAGTGTAGAGGACCACTCACCAACTCCGGTATGCGACAGCCCCCCATCAGAGCATTTATGGATGATCTGACGGTGACGACAACATCTGTCCCGGGCTGTAGATGGATCCTCCAAGGCCTGGAGCATCTCATCCGCTGGGCCCGGATGAACTTCAAGCCAGCCAAGTCCAGGTCCCTGGTGGTGAAAAAGGGGAAGGTGTCAGAGAAGTACCGCTTCTCAATAGAAGACACCCAGATTCCATCTGTGGGAGAGAAGCCAGTCAAGAGCCTGGGCAAGATCTATGACTGCACCTTGAGGGACACTGCAGCACTCCAAGCAACATCAGAGGAGTTGGGAACCTGGCTGAGGGCAGTGGACAAGTCAGGGTTACCAGGCAAGTTTAAAGTCTGGCTTTACCAGCATGGTATCCTGCCTCGACTCCTCTGGCCACTGCTGGTCTACAATGTGCCAATTACTACCGTCGAGTGCTTCGAGAGGAAGGTCAGCTCTTTCCTGCGGAAGTGGTTGGGCCTACCACGAAGCCTTAGCAGCATCGCCTTGTACGGGAGGAACAACAAACTTAAACTACCCTTCAGCAGTCTGACAGAGGAGTTCATGGTTACCCGAGCAAGAGAGGTGCTGCTGTATAGGGACTCCAGTGACATCAAAGTCTCCTCGGCTGGCATAGAAGTGAGGACCGGCAGGAAGTGGTGTGCTCAAGAGGCAGTAAACCAGGCCGAGTCCCGCTTGCGGCACAGCGAGCTGGTGGGAACAGTGGCAACCGGGCGGGCAGGACTAGGGAGCAACCCTAGGCCTTCCTACAACAAGGTCAAGGGGAAGGAGAGGCGTCAGCTGATCCAGGAGGAGGTCCGGCCAGGGGTGGAGGAAGTCCGCTGCAGTAGGGCTGTAGGGATGTGTCAGCAGGGGGCATGGACCCGTTGGGAGGAGGCAGACTTATGGCATAAAGTTATGCTTTACTTTGCAGCAGCGGCTGGCCAATAGAGGGCGCTAGGGCGCCGCCCTCCCAACGGTAATATACTGTTAAAATAAATAACAGTAGTTGCACTGTAAAATAACAGTAAAATACTGGTGTCCCTGCTGCCAGTATTATACTGTTATTTTACAGGGAAATTCTTTACAGTGCAGATCTTACTCTGAGGCAAAACAACATTTCTATCTTGGTGCACAGAGAAGTGTCACATGAGTCCGCACCACTACTACACCAGTGATGAAAGCAGTTGGATTTAATGTGAACCCCTCAACACTCATACAGCACAGGCTTAAGCTGTATTAATAACTGTTTAAAAACTTAGCCCATGTATGTAGATGCATATTGAATGGTCTTAAAAGGGAGAAATACACATCCATATTAATAAAGTAGTCTTCTGGATGTGTCAATAAGCAACTACTTGCTAAAAGGTTCACTCTTTCAATTTTTATGGTAATTATACATTTCGGACAGTTATTGCAACCTTGATCTGTCATACCATGCCTGTTACCCCACCCGACACTAATACTGCCAACTCCTGTTCAAGGGAAAGAAAAATGTTTAGTTTGGGCTTGTTTTAGTAGAAATAAGAACAGTTTTGGTGCTCTGAGGCGACTGTAGCCATCTAAGTTGTGTCCAACGCATGTTTGAAGAGCAGAAAATAATATTTGAGACAATGGCCATTTTTACTGTCGAAGCTCTACATTTTCCAGGTATTTCCAGAACTGCTGCTTAAAGCAACTCGACTTTGGCTTAAGTGGCAAGCCATAATGGTACTGTAACTGCTCGCTGCTAAGCAGTATGACTCAAGCAGTTACACTGCTCAAGGGCACTGCTGCTCCAGTTGCTTGGGAGTGTGAATTTACTTTCCCGCTGCTGTTTGTAGTTTGACTTGTAGTGCCCCCACTTCTCTAACATCTGCCAAACTCTGCAAAGCTATTTATTTTGCCATGTATCACACATTTGCCATGTTTTAGCACTGAGGAAGTTGAACTATATTTCTGCTTCTCACTGGTCATGCACAGTATAGCAAATATGTCTTTCCAACCTTTTTTGTATTCTACATTCTGTACATTGGCACCATGTGTCAGCACAGATGGCAACAACAAGGACCTATGCTGTCAAAAAGCACCCGACTCTGGTCAAGGTGATAGAGGGAAGAGTTAGTGATTGTGGGAGGAGGGGTGGTGGCAGTTTTGACTGATGTTGTGGTTGGCTGCACTCTCTCTATAACCCCACCCACCTCACCAATATACACACACAATATCCCCTTATCATCCCCTTTTTCTCTACTATGTCCCCTTGTCATGCAGTGGCCCCCCCTGCTTGCTCCCAGGAGCTCAGAAGCGATGTGGATGAGGTCGAGGACATGAGGAACCCACCAGAGAGAGAACAGATGTCACATGCCTCTTGCACTACGCACTGGGATGAGTGGGTGTGTGTTCTGTGCTGTGACAGGTAGCGTGTTGTGGTTGAAAGGTAAAGCTGGGCCCTACTCCCAGAAGGAAATTGAATGAAATGGGGGCCAATGGGGGGAGGCGTGCCATGATAAAAAGCAATGTATGAAAATGGGTCTCGGATGTAGATACGTTGTTGTCTGCTGTTCAGCGAGAACTTTACAAAAGGCTGCCATTTTAAGGTTGGACTATAAAATGTCATATTATAATGATGATATTTTCTAGCTGAGCTTAGAAAGAATCACAATTCACAATGATCAATAAATAAACAATAAAGTGTGCATTTTATTTTAATTACGACTCTAGAAAGAGCAGATTTTAATCACTGAGACAACCGTCTCAGAGTGGAAAGTCATTTACTGCTATTACAGCCGACAAGATGAGGTATTTTGTAATAGCGGCAAGCTTTCATTCATCATTCATGAGTTATATTGCCCTAGATTGGTGATTAGATTGTTGGGAGATTGAGAGCTACATAAAGAACCAAAACATGCACATACACGAACGTACATATCGACTAAAAGTTACCCTTGAAAGAAAAGACGAATGAATGAACCCTGAACTCACTGCGAGTGCTAATGCTGCTTAAGTCAAAAATACTGTATGTTCCTGGTAAATCTCGCGTCACCACAATTCCACACGCACATGCCTGTTAAATGTGCTCTCACCTGTGTGTAACTCATTAGAAGTCACACTGATAACAGGCATGCCATGTCCTCCCAACAGACGGAAGGTGATTCATTGTGTCCCGTGTGATGTCTCCCTTTTTGATAGTGTACATCTTTATTATTCAGCACGGCACGTCAGATTAACAGAATGTGATGCAGATTAACCGGCTAGCTGTCTGGTGGTCTTGTCTTTTATCCAGCATCTAAAGTGCCTTGCCAAGGCATCATAACGGCCCCAAATGGTGTGTTGAGAGTGAGAGGAGCTACCTTTGATCTCTTGTGTTTCTTAAAGGTTTGAATGGATTAGGAAGTCTGTAAATGTTTGCATTTGAGTTTGAGTCATTACAACTACCCTCATCTATGTGTATGAATATTTACATGGTGTGTTTTGCTAGAAGGGAAAAGGGTCTGTAGGGTCTGACAGTTGGAGTCAGAGGTATCTATGATCCACCATCTACTGTACTCATCAGAGACAAAGTCTCATGCTCTGTATATCCCGCACAGCTAAAGTATTCAAAGCTACCGTCAGGTTGTGACCCGTGGGTCCTGCCTGATAAGCAGCATATTTTTTCTGCTGCCAGATGACATAGACATCATAGTTGAATGTCTTAGTGAAAGATGCACAATGTCAATTCACAATGTCACATGTGCACATGTATGTGAAATTGTTTAAGTGTGTAAATGTGTTCCAGTTTGTGCATAATACCCAAGCTATTTGATCTAAGCCGATCTTTGAGGTACGCATGGCCTTTGGTTCGAGGGTGATATCACTCTGAGGATTGTGATTGGTGTGTGCGTATCCGTTATGTTTGTAAAGCCGCGGCATGTGTGCATGTTTCACATATGTTGACAATTATGCCTTTGAGAAACTAGTGGGCTGGATGGAAAGTGCATTTGAACCTGCGTTACATAAGTCTACAATCAGGGGCTATGGTAGTGATTCAAACTATGGTAAACACACTGGCAAGAACTAATCAGGGAGTCTTTCATCTAGTCGTGTTGCAGGCAGTTTGTTCATCATCCTGGCATGGTTTTGTATACTCTAATGTTGAGGTCTAAAGGGGTTGTGTTGAGGTATGTATGAACGTGTGTGCGTGTGTGTGAAAGCTGGGAAAGAAGGGTGAAAGAGTTTGAACGCACACAAGCATCCATCCCATAAATAAACACTGCTGTCCACAGCTTTTTATTTCCAGTGCAGATGAGGCAAGATATTCATCTTGTTCTATAAGCAAGCTGCGCCAACAAACCTTAAGGTTAGATTAATTAATTGTTGGAGCAGGTTGCACTGGACAGTCCCTCATAATTTTTTTTACTAGTGGCTTGCCTCATTCTCAAATGTCCATCCATGCTGAATGTATCGCTAACTCAGCTTTTGGTAACACTCCTCGGTCTTATTTGTTGAGCTCCCTCAGTTTTTACGGTTGCCTTCAGTTGTAAAAATCAGCCTGCCCTGACTGTCCCAGCAGCTTACCTCTGTTAACTGGGAGGTACCATTTTCCTGTTCTGTATGTAGGGGAGAAGCAGCTTAAAAAAATCCCAGCAGGGGCATTGTAAAGAGCCTCACAGGATATTGAAATAACGACTCTTGTTTGCAAAACAGGATAGCTTAACTCAAATTATTTCCTCATGTATTTGTCCTGAGCGGTCATAAAGTCTTCCGAGAACATTCAAAATTGTCTGCGGTCTGCTAATCCAATAAAGAATGGAGCACATGGAAAAGAGACATTACCTCTTAACTACTTCGTTATCTGGCCGGGTCCACCAAGCTGCCTAAATTTGCTCTGATTTTTGGTCCATCAGTCTGGAGAGTGAGGGCACAGGCACTGAATTAATGGTCAGGAGATTTATTTGTTTGGTGTAATAAGGACTGTAAAACAGTAAGAGCTCTGTGCAGCCTTGCAGGCCCCCTGCCCCGTGGGTACAATCAAATGTTGCCAGTAAATCAATAGAGCTGGAAGAGGTTTTTATAACCCAAGTTTAACACAAGGCTCTAAGTGCTCCAGGTGGCAGGTCATTTGTTCATTATCCCAACTTATCACAATAAACAATGGCAACTCTGATTGGACTACTGAGCTGCTACAAAAGGAAAAATTGGACGCGAAGAAGACAAAAATCTCAGGTGGGCAACGAGGTGCTAATAAGGGAGGCAGAGAGTGGGCAGGAGACGGGAGAACCAGAAGATTAACCACTGTAATTACGTACAGGAGCACAGAAGAGAAGTGGGACAGTGCGAGTAACAGATAGCGTTAGAGCCCTATAGGTTGTCAGCCTGTACTGATGACTCCTCTGATGTGAGGGTTATAATCGTGCATCTCCCTTTATGTGTCACCAACAGGTCCGGGCTTTTAATATTGTAAACACAAATGGTGCATGCGGTTCTTCTTTTGGGAGCAAGCTCGCAAATGTGCTGCTCACTGTGAAAAGAAAAACTACCACTTGAGGGTTGGGTTGTTTACAGAAACAAGGTTAATTGCTTTATTATTTTTGTGGCCTTTTTAAGTGTTACTCAAGCAAGTCTTAAACCTGGTTTTTATTAGTGAATGAGAAGGATTTAAGACAATAATATGACAGCAGATCAATAAATACTTCTGACGTTTGGTGACAAGTATCGTATGAACGTAGAAAGGATCGGAAAAGGACATTTAAACACCAAGCTTGTGCATAAGATGAAGCAGTAAACCGGGCCTGCATGCTGTTTTCAGATGGCCATACCCAAAGAAACGTACACTAATTTGAGTACATTTTTGTGAACCCTCTAGGAATTGAACTCCTAACCCATGATAACCACAAGCAAGCTACATCGGACCAAATGGTTCTACACCTTGTAAAGGTGAGCAATCTGTTTGCAAAAAACACGACATAAAGGAAACACATGGGGTATCTAAGCCATGAGATGTAGTGCAAAATCGCTCTGGTCTTAGTTATTCAGATTTTGTGTGCTTAATTTATGACTCTGGTACAGAAGCGTGGCAGCTGGAGTTTGTAATTATACAACACACTCCATTCTTTCTACTCTGCAGCCGGCACACTACTGCATAATTTACATATCTATTAGCTCATCAATTACAGTGTAATTACTTAGATGCACAACTAGTTTTTTTTTAGCATATTATAACACAGATTTTCAAATGAATAAGTAAACAAACAAACAAGCAATAACGCGACAAGGATGGCACAAAGACGTGCACACTGTAAGCCTAGATTTTCACTGTGTGACATGAAGTCACCCCAGTTTCTTCATCAGTTTTTCTTCCTCTTCCTTCTCCGTCCTGTCATTGCATTTCATCTGAGAGAGTCCTATCTACAGCTATCCTATCTTATCATCTGCGTTTGTTTACCCCTGATTTCACTGTTCTGCAAACCATCTCATGATTCGTGATTAATAAGCCCATCATGTGAAACTAAAATTCTGTAACGCTGCATCGCAAGACTCATTGTCTCTCGCATAAGCTTTGCCAGGGAAGCACAATTAAGCTGGACGAATCTGTTTGAGCTTTTCTCTCTGTCTTTCTTTTCACTTTTTGATAAATCAATGACAGTAATTTTAGAAATGCATTACGCATGATATGCATTGCTTCGTAATGAAAACAAACGGAGACAGTGGTGTCAGTCGGGGTGGTACATGCATCACCCATCGTCGGGGCCTCATTCAGAATGCATTACTCATAGAGGTTAAATTTGTGCTGAAAATACTAAATTCTAAGCCAAAACAAGACAGTAAAAGTGCTTATGAAGCCTTTGCAGTATGGTTTGAATTCCTGTCATTTAAAAAGCTTTCAGTGACTGACAAACTCTGTGAACTTGAAACTAAAACGGGGGATGTTTGGGGTTATGCTGGGGAACACATTTTCTTTCCATTTGTGATTGGTGTGAGTTTCAAACAGCATAGCTCTTAAATGTGGATGGAAATACCCATGGATGAAGTTAAAAGAAACAAATGGCAATGATCCCATCATCCACTTTCTTCAAGCCTCTTTCAAAGACATCTTTACTGCAGCTTTTCAGTGTTGCAGACTCATTCTTTCTCAAACATCTGCACTATACTCAGAGAAGAATGTCTGAGCAGTGCTCAGAAGGTAACCTCACAATATACTTTAATAAACATACACCTCAAACCTGTGCAGCAGTGGGTTTTTACTGGTCCTAAACAGGGTCGGAACAGCATTTCAGCTCATTCAGCACTCTGCATTCATGCTGCTAGTGTTTTGGCTGCTTCAGGTCATAGTGGTGATAAATCTGGGGAAGTTAGCCTTGGTAATGGACTCCAGAAGAGGCCTGGGAGTTAAACAGTGATGAGCAATGGAAACTGCGGTCAGTGCGAGAGCAGCTGTAACCCTTAAACAGGCGTGGACAAGATGAGAGGAAGGAAACAGCCAAACGTTCTGAGGCCCAGAGATGGGTCTATTTTAGGAGAGGGCTGGAGGGAGAGGGGTGAGAGCGCAGTTGAGCAGCACATGTGGGTATGCTTCAGGCTGACTGTTGAAGAAGCAGTGCAGGCTCAGCAAGAAGACAGGAGAGCAGGAGATGAATTGCTTTTAGGGAAGCTCTGTTAACTCCAAACACTAGTTTTTAATGTTGGGTGTTGCCTTGAGAGTTTGTGTGAAGCGTGAGTGGAGCTATACACAAGTACAGTCCTGGAAAAAGACATGCGGTAAGCCACCATTGCATAATCCTCCTGAGACATGGTTAGAAACTAGCAAATGCAAAAAAAAAAAGAAAAGTAAAAAATCTATAAAGAGACAGAGAGGAAGAGGGGGAGAGCAAGAGAGAATGAAGCCTGCTGCTTTCCTGTCATTAAAATCTGCTTCTTAGGCTCTGCCTTCTTCTTCTCACCTTTGACCTTAGAATGACGTGCGGTTAATGCCATTTGTTGAACACAAGAGATTCTTTGTGAATATGCAAGAGAAATGGCTCACATATTGATATGTATATTAGCTTCAACAGGCTTGGTCTCCAGGGCAGCTGAACAAATTTTATTGACAAGCGTTTGCAGCCACCTCAAATTGTTGTCTAAATAATTGATCAAATTGATCAGGCTCTCTAAAAATAAGCAAAATGACTGTTTTAATAGGTGACGATGTTTCTTGGGAATCAATACAGATTATTACCCTGAAGGGCTAGACTGTTATTGCAGGGTCATGTATTGGCTGTCCTAAATTGTTTACATTTTAACCTGGCTTTTATTTGTGTTTTGAGTTCCAAACATTTTTGCCATGAGACTGCAATCCCCTCATCTGGCTTGTGTCTCGACAAAGAAAATAAATGATTCGGTACCCACGCCGGTCGGGTTGGAATGTCAAAGTTCAGAGGGTCAGAGCTGCAAGCAGCCAAATTAGGTTTGAGGACACCAAACACTCCATTCCTCTCTATTTGATTACCCATGTGCCCTAGAACATGGACACACAACCCAAGCACAGCTCGCTGGTGAGTTCAATGTTGGAAATTTGAAAGTGAACACAAACACAGCAATTTTGGCCACCCTCAACATCTGATCTTGAACTTTTCAGCAGTCCATTCCTGCTTAGATTGAGATCCCGTGTAGTTGAAACAAATTCTGGGATTGAAAAAATAAAAGGTACCACATTGAAAGAGTAAATTGAAGTTCTTGGCAGTTTTCTATATCTCAGTTGTTGGGAAACATTATGTTATTTTTGAAGACTTCTCCTGTGCAATCTGTCATTTCTGTTCAGGGCAGTAGACAGCCCACAGGGAATGGATATCATTTCAAACATTAAAGAAGCTTCCAAGGCTGTTGAAGTCAACAAATTTGACTTGGTTCAGATGACAGAAATGACAATATTTTTCAATAATTTGAAATGACAGAGAAAGTCTTTGATATGATCCTGGTTTCACCATATCTAGAAGGCAGTATGAAGGGACGCCCGTGGCTTCACTTGACAATCTCAATCTCATTATAATTCTTCACAGCAAAACATTTTATAATGCTGTGTTTGGCTGAATAAACAGTTACAATTCAGCACAAAGCAGACACTGTGGATGCCTGACTCAAATGAGCTGCCAGCTTCAGCCAGTGTGTAGAGGATGGAAAGCAGGGAGCCGAGGAGCCTCAGTGGTGGAAATTATGAATATAAAGTCATGCATTATAGATTTGCAGGTGAATTTATTTATTCTCCTGCAAAAGTCGGAAATGTAAGCCAGGCAAATCAATGCAGCAGAGTTCATCCCTGTCCACCTAATCATTTGCTAATGGCTACTATCAATTGTTTGCCTACAGCTCCTGCATCCAACAGTCTTGCAATTAAAGTCAACAAGCACATACTGTACTGTCGATTAAAGGCGTTTTTCAGCATGGGATTCCAGGTCAATGTATTGATTATCTTTTGCATGGTAAATTGGATTTATTCTACATCATGGGTCCTATTTATTTTTTTATAACCACACTGTAATTTATCGAAAAGGATCTTGCTGATGGGTGAAAGCATTCGCTCTCCATCTACTCAAATGTACAGTTTTCTTGTTCGCTATAACACACTCTTTTCTTTTGATTAATGCACAAAATCTATTCTGTCAAGCAGCAAGATGAATCTTGACTAGCAAAACGAATAAAAGAAAGAATAACTGACTTTAATGTGTAGTGCTGCTTAACTTGTATGTGCTGTGTTGCTTGTATGTCACACAGAGTTAACAACAACTTGCACTTTGAACATGTTGCTTATTTATTTATTTGCATGCAAGTCGGCCCCACGTCCTTGTGCTTCTGACAGCATCGACAAATACAGCACAATACAAAGGAATACTTGCTTTTGGAGTGTTCTTATTTATTCATGATGCCCTGCAGTCTGCCTGTCCATTTCAGACATTATTTTAATGTTTCTGTTTCGCTGTTTCTCAACAGCGACAGTGGCCCAAGTACACCTCTAGCTCACAAAAAATAAACTGGCAGTGCTTGTGTATTACGTGGAAGCATGTGAGAGCATCTGAGTGCTGTCTACTGACGTATTCAGTAATGTCCCCATACATCAGTGTGGGGTCTTTTGTTCTGGGAATTGATTCCTGCAGCAAGAATCCATATAATCCATTGGAAAAAATTAAAGAAAGAACTCTTTGAATAGCCAGATCAGACTTTTAACATATCCATAATGCCTAACAAAAAACTGCTCTTTAGTCCATATATTATCTCTCATAATATTATGAAACTGATGTACAGTATGTTTTTGTTGCTTGTAGGGATCCCAGGTCTCTTAAGCCACTCTGGAACTCATGCATAAGACAGTGTGTGAATCTGCACACTCCTCTCTCCTGGCATTGATGTACACTAATGTACTCTACCTCCCCTTGGGCCGACCTGTCGGGATCATCTCATCAGAATCCCATCCATCCATCTATCCATTCTATCTCGCGCTGCCTTACACCGTCATCATGGTCCATAATAAAATGGTCTTAACTCAGGGAGGCTGTTTGATTGCGGCTGGCCAGAGAGGCGACTATTCATCATAATATAATATTCCCGCTCACACTGACAAGTGTGCATCAACATGTGGGGTCAGGAGGGTCTCCCATCACTGTCTAGCCACCAAGTCTTGACTGACGCAAATCCTATACAATTGCCTGTTTTCAACTTGAAAATGCATCCCCTTCTTGACACTGCAAGCACGTCTGCGGACCTCTTGTCTGGCATCAGTAGCACCTATAGAATCAATCCGAGCACTTTATTTGAGGCCTGTGGAAACCATTGATCAGTGCTTTAATGTCATGGCCTATCATAAATTGCGACTTTTTTAGTATTGGCATGCTCCATCACTTGCAAAGACAATCTTGCGTGTGTTTCTGTCCAGTGGGTATATAGTGAGAGGCTGGGAGTCCGAGGCAAACTAGCTCAGTGTCACAGGTGTCAATACAGCTGCTCCTTATTGACAATAAGGCTCCTCTGGACCCCTGAAATGAAATCGGAGATGACAAGACCCTGCCTTATATGTTGACCTTGCAGTTAATCTTAGAAAACATGTAATTGTAGCTCCTTCAGGGAATTTTTGTTTTTTTTTATTAAGAAATAGGAAAGGAAATGCTGGGATGTGTGGTTTCGAAGGGAGAGTTATGAAAAATGAGAAGATTGTTGCTGTAGTGTCATACAATAATTATTCCCATACATTGAAAAAAAAAAAACTTCAACAGGGTCATTATTGTTTGTGTTTGTGTGCTTGTGGGCCTTTCCAATAACACTAGACCATCTTGTGTTATTTCTTCCTCTCAGATGCTCCAAGCACATGGTTTTTTTAGGAGCAGGCGGCAGTCCGAAGTACTTTAGCTTGTTAAAATTGACCATAAACAGCTCATTGTTTTTAGAGGGCCAGACATGGTCATTTGATACCGGCACTATACTGGCTTTTCGGCCCATAGCTATTCTGTTATTTCACTCTAGTTGTACACAAGGGGCTCTACAGATTAAATATTGCCAGTATAAGGCAAGCACATGCTGCTTTAGAAGAATGTGCATTGAGCTTTTTTTAACACGACGAAATGTCAGGAGTTCATTCTCAAAACTCGTGGAGGATAACAACGTTGGATTTCATCAGAACTGCTTTATTTAGCTTCCATTACAAGAATGTCAGTTGTATCAAAGCTTTTTCTCTACAGAACCTTCCTCTATTTGCATTTGTCTTTGAACACACTCTGACAAAAACTAATGAACTTTAAAGTGGCACACAACGAAACAACAAAATAAAAGGCCTGAGTTGATTGTTTGGGTTGATACATTTTTCAGTGTAGATAAAAGAGATGGTGTTTTCAGTACCCCACCTGTCTCTTTCCAGAGGGCTCTCCCCTCACACACCCCCTTTCTATAATGCAGCCCACTGCCAGTGTGCCTGACGGCAGTCTGATGTGTGCTCAGCATGCTCCTTTTCATGCACGTCAGTGCAGTCGAATGAGTCACCCGAACTGACAGCAGATGGTGCTCTTCGGGTACAAGATCCATCCACACAGCCCACTCTCCCTGCAATCTATCATTGATCTTCTCCTGAGTCTTCTCCACCGAGGCTACTGAGGGGATGCTGGACCACCATCCTCTGTGCCATCATTTACTTATGTGCAGGAGAATGTCATTCCGCTCAGCTTTGGGCTTTTTATCCTGGGAGTTGGTGGCAGCAAGTCAACGTGCAGTTTAGACAGGGATCCATGGGGCACCTCTTAATGATGTGGTGCTGTGATAAACCTGGGAAGACTGACTGTAGGAAAAGCAAGAACCAAAGTCACACTGTAGAGAGGGTAACTGAGGTTCAGGGATTTAAAAATTCTCCCAATGTTTGCATTATAAAGTGTTAAAAAGCATTTCTAGCTGCAGGGACATAGTTTAAATACACGCTAAGATAGGGGAGGATAACGATAAGAGTGCTGTAAAATAACAAAATCTGATTGGTATTCATCAGCTGATTAAATGAAGACACTTTTTTACTCAGAGTGTCAGTGATGTTATATAAAAGCTATAATGAATCCATTTGGGAACCTTATATACAGTGTTAGAATTTAGTTGTTCACCACCTCTCTGACCCATCTCTGCATTGCAAATGTTTTAATATGCCGGAGTGTTGCTAGGAGCCAATCGGGTATATTGCAATGATTAGATTAAAATCCGATTTTTCTGTCAACTCAGCAAAGCCGTATCGGCAGTCAATTAAGATCTGTCATAATGTGATGGAGGACAGTTTGTAATGATCCCCTGCACTGCTAAATGTATGACGGGCTACTACTAAAAGGGTCACTGCTGTAACCTTGATTCACCAGAGGCTTTAAATACACAATCTGCTGGTTTCAGCATATGCAATATTTCTCGTAGTATCCAAGTGAAATGTCAATGAAGTTTGTCTGCAGGCGCCTGTGCAGACACTTCTTTCTACATTTTCCATTTTCTCACACAATAGAAATCAATGCTGAAGTAATTCACATATTCATTAAGAAAATATGCCTGTAGATCTAAACCTATTCATAGATTAGTTGACAGATCATTCCCTTCCACATTAGAGCTTTGACTGAGCGACGGGCAGGGGAAGTCAGCCACACTTTTTTTTTTTTTTTTTCCTTGGCTAATAGTCCTACTTAATACTCATCAATCATAACAGTCAGAAAATATTGATTGCTTTCTAGATTAAATCAGAGTTATTCCTCTGCAATAGCTATTACAAACTACAGCTATTATAGTGAAACAGTTTTTGATTTACTAAGAGGGAGGACCTGCTGCCTTATTCTTGTGTGTGTGTGTGTGTGTGTGTGTTAAGAGGTGCTTGTGTATACACCCCAGCTGATTCCATCATTACACAGTGTTTGGAACAAAATTTTCTTTTTCCACGGCGTGTCTCTGCATTTCCATTTACCACCTGAGGCATTACTACAAAATATCTTTGCATGAGAATGCACTTTGTGTGCTTTTGTTTTTGTGAGTGCAGTTTTTCAGTGACCCCATGAGGTTACACTATGACTACACCTCTGCCTAATGATCCATAAGTGAGTGTGTCAGAAGTGATGTCATCAGAAATACTTATGGTCGCTTTACTGGGTCTTAACACCCGTGACGCTGAGATTTCCGTATCATTATTACTAAGAAACAATTATATTGGCTATAACACATTCTCAGCCAAACTAACACTATGAAACCAAGCTCTGCTGGAGATGAACCGTCTGCCCCATTTGACCTCTGTTGGCTTCATCACTGGGGAGTAATAAAAGCCCTGTGAGCAGCAGGCCCTGATCTGTGCTGCAGTTGTGAGCTAAATCTGCCTCAGACAGGTGCTGCAGAGTGTGGCTCAGTACACCAAAACAGCTGGGGCCGGTCATCGGCGCTCACTGGAGATGACATCACCTGACAAGTGTTCATCTGACTCATCTCCTGCTTGCTGGCTTCATCACAGGCTCGTGACACATGCTTCACCTCCAAGACGCACTCACAGGACAAGGGCTGGGTTGTGGCTCCAGGCGCCAAAATTCTGTAATATTGTAAGAGCATGCAAAAAGGTGAGGTAATGCGGTCCAACTCGTCATCGCATTGTTGACAGGTGTGATTCTTTGCCTTTGTGGATTAGAGGCACTTTGAAATAAAAAAATGCTGCATGATGTATTACATATTTGGCCAGTTAGAAGGGAAATCTGCTGGACACAAAGGGTGATTAAACTAGAGGAGTCGGGAGTAGAAACGAGGCTGTTACACTTTAGATTGTAGGGTTGTGAATCAGGGAAGGTCCATGCCTGCCTATGACATAAACCGGTGATCTCTTTAATTACCAAGCATAAAATCCACAGTATAATATTCTCACCCCTGTATTTTACAGGACTGGAGTCGTATGATTCTGTGGAGGAGGCTGTATTTTGCCAGGGCAAGGGGAAGGATGAAGGTAATGTGAATATATGGGCTCTCGTAGATTCCTGGGGGCAAAAAAAAAAAAAAAAAAAGCAATCAGTTAATTTAGTAATTTACAGTATATGTTAATATATTGCTTAAGAAGGTGAACTAGATGCTATATGTGATTTGCCATTAAACTGTCCAATGCATCATTCTTAAATTTTACACAGCTTTACATGCACTGAATGTGTGAGGAACTGTACTGCATTCATGTCGTGCAAATTTTTTCTGATTTGTACATAAATTCACAATGGGCTTACAAAAACATAATGCTGATATGAAAGAAGAATTACTACTTTAGTTCCAATTGGGGTTTTTGGACAGGTATTGGCAGATGTACATATTGAGAAAAAGCGAGATACAGTGGGAAGAAGTGATGACTGTTACGGTAATGCTTTTGATAAAAAATTATGCCTCATAAAATTATGGTTGAGGTGATATTATTACATTGGTTCCTAAGCCTTTCTTCTCCAAAGCAGTTCTGATAAGTGCGGACTGCAGCCGCACAAACAGCATTACATCATCCTGCTCCTTCCCGGCAAAGTGAGCTGAGGCACGATGAGATCAGAGCCCCCCTTGTTATCCCAGTAGCACAGCAGACTGCTACAGGACCTAAAGAATCCTCTCCCACAGTCAGGAAAATATGGAAAATGCTGTCTCACCCACATAAGTTGGGGAAAAAAACTGCACGCAGCTCAGGTTCATCTGCAGGTGAAGTCTCTATTTCAGGTGCGTAGCAGAGAAAATTTATTGAACACACCTACACACACATAAATGGATAAATAAATAAAGTAACAGATAGACACGAATGTACACGTATGCTTGGAAACTTGCAAAAACACCCCATGGTGTTTGTTTGCTGTGTGATCACAGAGCATACAAATCTTTTTTAGATCAAAGAGTTCTTGTAGCTTAGAGAGCTTATTCGGCTTAATTTTTTTTTTTTTCCTACCTTTGCAAACACAAATCCAGACAGAACAGTTTTATTTGATATTTAGGTTCACTTTGATGTGTAACAAAAACTAATCTTGGCCTCATCGTTGGTTCTCAATGAAGACTAAGCACTAGATCTGATGTGTGCTAGTCAGGGCATGGAGCTGTGTCCTTACCCTCCGGGATAGCGGAGTCCTCGGTTGCCATTAGGGATTCAGGTACATGAAGATGAATGGATAGTTGAGCTGATTCTCGTGACCCTCTACTCCAGCTATGGTTACACATCAACCCCCTGACTGTCCGACTCTCATCCTCGCTCCCATTCTGGTTATCCTGTCTGTGACAACATAATGATGACAAAGAATAAGCAGTAAACAGCACCATCCAACCACCACAGAGGACCCTTTATGGCGCAGTGAAAGTGAGGGATGAAGCATGGTTGTCATCCAGTGTAGCCCCAGCAAATCGCCACACACAAGCAGTCAGTGGAGAAGACCGTGGTGACACTGGCATCGAGTTAAGCTGTTTGTCAACAATCAGTTGATCTGTTGGTGTGATGTAGCGCAACAAATCAGCTCTGCCACCACTCTCTGCCCGTGGCCAAGTGCCGGAAAACAGCACCGTGTCACGGCTGCTGCGAGCTGTAAAACAATCTCCTTAGACTGTTTAGTTTTATTCACTTACGAGGGACTTATTCTGAATTTGAGTGGTGTCGGGTTTTTACAGCCTTGAGCAGTTTTCCACTTGGAAATGCCACATTGATACCCTGTTAAGATAAATGAATATGAATGAATTTGTTTTTTGCAACAATTTGGCCTTTATATCCTGAAAAGCTGATGCTTTGGACCTTAAAGTGAACAAATCTGCACCTTGACAGCTTGTGGATCACTTTGAAGTCATCCAGATGTATTTTTCATTCACTCTAGTTGTTTTTTTGTTTTTCATCTGCAGCAACACAGAGACCAAAATGTTTCGGTAATCACAAACCTGGCATGAATGTTTCTCTAAAGATAATGCTTCAGATTATCCTGTTGCCACTCTGGCTTATATGTCTGTTGTGTGCAAAGGAAGGAGGGGATAATACATAGGCTAGCATGTCCATGCTGTGGGTAATGCCATGTGTGCACACGCATTCAGGCTTTTTTCTTATCCTCCTGTGCGTGAAATCAGTGCCCAGACGTCATGGCCACGCTTGCACTTGTCCCTTTTCAATGCTTTTACTATTGTTGAGTAAGGCGCCATTGTGCAGCCAAAAAGGATTAGAAAGGAAGGACTAAAGAGCAAGCTGCACACGTTTTCAAACTTCTTTAAGACCCTACCCACAGTGACACATACTATTGCGGGTGCACAATGCAAGCGTGAGCTCTTGGGGGTAGATGTAATCCTGCAGGTTACTAGTTACACATGGTAAGACATTCCTAAAAACTCCCAAACAACTTTGTTTTTCTGTAGTGCAGATGTGTGTGTGTGTGTGTGATTAAATCTGTATTGTCAAGTGCAAAGTGGCAGAGTTATCAATATTTATTATGAGTAAAGCATATGGTCCTTGAGGAATCAATGTATTGACATTATCCCATCTGGGTAAGATAGATCACCCATGCACATGAGCTTGTTGTGTAGTTCATTCAATGTACATGAAGGAATCATTCAAGAGGTAACACCGCTGTGGTCCAGCTGAGGACAGCCTGAAGGTGATGCAGCATATGGAAGGTGTTTTGATATTAGTCCCATCAGAAACATACACATGCACTGGAGGAGACGCACGCAAGCACACACATGCAGGAGAGGAGACGGCACGTGTGAACGCATGGTTCCGTCTGATGACATCACCGTCTTGGTTAGGTAGCTGGCGCATTTTCCATAGGCTGTCCTCTGTTGCTGTGGAGCGGCCTCCACCAATCCCCTCCCCTACGTCCCTAATGTATACACTGGCTCCATGAATGATCAGTGACATAGCTTCCTCTGGTAGATCCAAAGACAACATTACGTGCCGATTCGGAACCCCCTCCCCTTTCCACCCACAAACCTCCTTTCAGCTTACAAATGGCTTGATGTGGAGAGTTTACGGCTATTTATCAGGTACAGTGCGAGCAGGAAATTAAGCAGGACTCACGAGGCTTTGATATAACACATCAGATGGCATTTATCTTCCATAAGTCTTTCTATTTTATTCAATCTCTTGGTCTTGGCTTTTAAATATAATAAAGGTATTCAACATATGAAGCTATTTTGGCATTCTAAGCCTGATACAGTAAACGCTGAACAAAACAGCCTGGAAAAAAGAACTGACCAGCTTTGTATACAATCTGCTATTTAACACTAAAGACAGCTCAAAGGAAAAGCCAGACTGAGAACTGCTGACAACACTGTATTAGTTTAGGCTCTCTGCAGTCCATGCACAATACATGAAGTGTGCATGCCGTAAATCCTAGTCTGTTTTGCTCGATATCCGCACCTGACACCAGCTGAAGATCTATACCTGTCTTTAAATGTCTCTCAGCCCCTCTTGTCCCTTGGTAGACATTTAAAGAGTCGTGGGCAGCTAAAGCATTCTTTCTCTGGGGCTTTTGGAGAAGAAAGAGTTCAAGAGGTCAGAGATGCGTGTTATTTTCCCACCGGTGCAACACTCAGAATCTGTCAGGGCTGTACGTCAGGGAATGACAGTGAAAAGAAGGACGGCAAAAGAGGTAGATCAGGCAGACAAAGGCTAGACTTCACAGCAAAAAACTTGGGATCAATGGATTGGCAGGCTATGCACACTTACAAAGACCTGCACGCACATGCATTTCAGCAAACACACGTTGCTGCAGTTTGATGCCTATAGATCGACCTATGTGGTGCCTGTTAGAGAAGACTTGAGGAAGACATGCAGGCAAACATATAAAACACACACAAACGAAAAACTCCCCTTTTATAGCTCACTGTGAACATTTAAGGTGCACCTCAAATATCCCCTCCCCGTGGTTGTCATCTTGACGAATGGATGTGGGTAACTGTCAATTAAAATTAAATCCCATCTGTGGAGTCGAATGAGGAGGACACATTGAGTGAATCACACAAACTACAGTTCCAGAGACCACGTCTGCCCAGAGACAGGGGTTGATCCACACGCTGGGCCTCATGTGTGCAATATATCAAACAGACAGCATTATCACTGACTGCACCTCTGAAAACTTCAACATGATTAATTATAATTAATTAGCAAAATGTTATATGTTGGCTAATTCATCATATTGCGTTATTCAAAATCCATCATCAAAATGCAGCAAGCAGCAGGCCTCGTTTTCCCCTGAAGTTTTGAAACAAATCGCTGAATCAGCAAGTTGCAATTTGTATGTTTTCACTCACTCCCCTAGAGAGGGCTCCAGACAGTCATTGGTAAACAATTTAGTTTCAGCTTGTGTGTGAATTTCCACTGAATTACTAAATCAATCTGGTTTCAATGTCTGGGTGCCACCTAATTCCCTTTACTGCACATTTGTCCCATATATTGATCTTTGATTGGCATATTGTAACTTTGCTGCATTTACATACCAGCATAAGAGCAGTGATTTATTTAAAGACTTGGGGGGGGGGCACAATAATTAAATGTTATAAATATTTGTAAGTATCATATAATCTTTTTTTAAGTGTATAAAGAAACTGGGTAAGCTGTTCATAGTGGAACTAAATGGCAACCATACATTAGCGATGACCCTAGCTGGGCCTCCAGCCAATTTTCTTTATGCAAAATCATCACTATATGATTGAGACCAAAAGTGGTGGTGAAAGTCAGTATGCAGGCCTCATTACCCCAATTAATGGCAATTCTTATTGCATAAGCAAAACTCATATGAGGATAGAAGTCAATACCTTTGTCATGGTTATAATAATGGCCTTAAATTCTCATCAGTAGTGATATGCACAGAGAGAACTTTGGAGCTTGACACTAAAGGACATCAATGCAGCATTATAAGTAATTAAAATGAGTGCCTCTTAGCCATTGCAATTAAACAGGAAAAAAGTGTGCCAGGGCCTGTGTATGATTTGTGTCATTAATTTTCATTACCTTTTTATCTTGTGCCCCATTCTGTGTATATCACACCTTTTGTGTGTCTGTATGTGTTTGTGTATCTCCTGGCTTTTTTTTCACCTCCTACAGAATTTTGCCATCGAGGGAAATTTCATGTGCAGTCCAGGGGACTGTAAATGTTCACGTTTTTAATACGCAGAGCATTCATCAGCAACAGGAAACTGCTCAGCAGTAGCAGGCGGTCCAATGAAGGAAATATTATGGCTCATAATTAAATTTGAAATTAAGTGATATTTCATCTCTTCTCATTAATTAGAAAAGAGGTCTTCTGCAATATAATTATTTATTTCTCGCAATAGGAGAGGACAGTCATATATAATCCTCTAACCGATGCCAGGTATTGTTCCACTTGAGGTGAGGTTGTGGCATGGATAAATATTAGATGTACTTGTCATTGTATACTGTTTCTTGGTTTTAATTACCTCGTCGAAGTGAGGTTGCTGAGCTTTTGCATGATACCTACACAGCAAGTGAGTTGTATTTTGGGGTGATAAGCAAGCTCAAGCAGATCATTGTTAGATGATTCACGAGACTACAGAAAGAGAGGGAGTAAAAATGATAAACCAAAGCGTGAGATGAAACTCGTATCAATCAGGTTGCGATGTGGCTTTAGGCCACTTCCATTTTATGAATCTGCGAGGGAAGGGGATTGTCAGCAATGATCACTATCAAAACTTAAATCAGGAGATACATAGAGGTATGTATAGTAGCTAGTATGGGATTATGATCATGATCTTGAATGACGTCCTACGCCTTCTCAGTAATGTTAAGAGGGGATCTGGAGAATAAATACCTTTGCCCAGATACATGGATACCAGTGCCACCCCGGTCACCTGGTCTTAACTTTGATCAGTAATTTTCTAGTAACGAGATTTCTCTGATTTCATTAAATAGTCATTTCGCACCTGGAAGCCCAAGGCTTTGCTGAGATCAATGATCTAATCACGTTACCGTTAAGCCAATTGGCTTGAAAGTCCTTTGTGATATCCCTTTACTGTTTTAATGACTTAGTTCAGATTAAACAGGTTTTAGGAGCCAGGGATTAAGGGACACATTCATCGAGGTGGAAAAAGCTTTTTCTGATGCATAATTTATTGCAAAGAAAGGGAAAGGATTAACAGGAGCCATGTGCCCGCCACTCAAGATCCACTGGTCAGTGATTAGAACTGATGCCTCTGGACCGGGGAGATGTCACGCGATTTAAATAACTTCTTTCTCTTTTCCTTTTTTTTCTTCTTTTTTTTTTTTTTTACAGTGAAGAATTAAAAAAATTGGGTTTTTTTTTTTTTTTTTTTTTGTTGCTATTGTTGGTTTATGAGTTGCCACTTTGTCCTCCTCACAAGAGCAGAAAGTGATGTGTTCAGACCTGAAATGGAATGAGTCAACATTATTAACCAGCAACCCCTGACAATGATTTACTAACAATTTATAATAGCAAGTGATGATTGTCTGACTCAGCGTGGGATCCAAAATGTCTCATTTGCACAATTAGATTTTATTATTCAGGTACCTGGTTGGTGGCAACCTAAGGTGCAGTGCTTAAGATGAAAATTGGTTAAACAAAATTCCCAATTTTTTGAATGCAGCATTTAAATGCAGAAGACCAAAAAAAAAAAAAAGAAACAAAACAAAAAACAACAGCTTAATTTTCTTTCCTAAGTAACCTGCAAGGCACTTACCATTCTCAATCATACAGAAAAGTCTCAAACAGCTTTTACAGACGGCTGTATTCCGCAAACAAATTGTGTGCCTGTTTGGCAACATGTTTCCTCAAACTACCTCATGCTCGGCTGGCACAGAGAAAACATCTAAATAAACATAATGAAACACCACAATGTCACATCTGCCAGAGAAAGGAATAATTCTGCTGGCATGAGCCCCACGCCCGTAGCTTTGTGAAGGTTCTAAAAAGTTAATTATGAATTGGAGACATGTGGCTGAATGCTATCCAAACATATTCTTCCCTGCTCACTCCTCCCTGATTTTTCTGGCTGTTTTCTTCTAGCCCTGTCTTATTTCTTTGCTGCTGTAATCTTCAGCAGGCCCCTCAATTATGTGTCCACGGGCAGGAGGAGCCATTTGCTCCCTCCTGAAAACCATGAATAGCAATAACAGAGCTTCAAAACACATTACCAAACACAATAAGAACAGACACTGCTACTATAACATGCAAGGCCACAACTCACAGCTATATGAACGCATATTTAATTTTAGATTAAATTTATTCTCTGTAATGGCTGTTTGGGATCTTCTCTCTTCCATCTTAAAATGCATGTTTTTCTCTAAGAAAAAAATGTGATGTATGTAACTGGCTGGAGGGGAAATGGCAGATTTATTAAATAAGATAGGACAAAAAAATAATACTCCCCTCAGGTGGGATGTTTTTAACATCTCTTTTCTTTTCATGTGCTTGCTGTTTGTAGATGAATTGCTGTTCTGTTGACCTGAGGATACCAAAGCAGAGCTTTTATTGGCTCACCTGGTGCCTGTAAAAGCCACTGGTAGGCTGTTACTATGTCAGTGACAAATGGCTGAGTCACCATGCTTCTGACTAATCTAAATGCAAGCAAGAGAGAGATGAGGAGAGAAAAGGCATGGTAGCTTCATCTCCTTTAGGTGTCGTTCTCCAGTATAACACTCCAAACACAGCCCCCGGCTCTGCAGGAAGTCAAGCTTATGAGTACAAACCCCATAGTCTGCTTTGTCTTACTGTGTGGGAAGTGCAGGGTTGAAATGAAACATTTTTATGGAAAGAATGGTAGCATAATTACGGGCTCAGTATGTGAACCTTGTGGGGTGGGGGGGGGGGGGGGGGGGTTTGACGCAGCGATAGAGGATTTGCATGTCATGTCTTGAAATAACATAATTCATACTCACTATGACTACAGAGGATACAAAGCTTACTCAAAGCAATCTTTTAATCCCAAACTTTTCCCCATTAAGGCTTTCCGATAGCTCCTAACTTAATGGAATGGTCCGTTTTTCATCTTCGATTCTCCAAACTGAGAGCACTCTGACCACTGTCTATAGCAGAAAAGAAAGGGAGAAAAACTGGGTTCATTAAAGGTGCGAATCGAAGCAAAGAGAAACAAGCAGTATATTTTCAGCTAATGTTGCTAATAAAGTCACCCCAATAGCTCCTTGACACCCAGTTGCCCAAACATACATATTTTTGAGGTGCCAAAAAATGCTTTTATAAGCTATTACAAAAGAATAAATTCAGTTGACATGTCTTGGGGAAAAAAAATGTATTTACTTTAGGAGAGAAGTTGACACTTTTGAATGAGAAACTGCTTCATTTTAAGGAACTATTAAAGTCTAGTATTACAAAGTAACCACAACTTTTTCTGCTAGTTCGGCATTTTGAAGAAAGCTAACACCTGCATGGCAATTGAATACATAACCTGTGCTAATAGATGGCAACAGCTGTAAGCTGTAATTAGGACTTAAGAATTAAAAATGCATGGTGAAAATATTAGACCTACAATAACATCTCCACTTAAACAAAAATACTGTAATTAACAAAACTGTTTGCGTACTGTATGTATAGGGCAAAGCAAAGAAAATCTGAGTGTAGAAAATGAATTTTTCTTGAGTTTGTGTTCTCTGAAAACCATTCATTTTCCAAGCGAAAACATAATTAATGAAGACCAGGCTTAATCCACCTCAGGGAACATAGCTCAGGATGTAGCTTTAATGGAGGGTTTTTTTCCAGAGAGCACACCTGCTAATTTTTGTGTTATCATATAGTGCTGGTGATTGTCAAACTGCATCATTATGCCTGTCTGAAAAGCAACGTGCAATGGAGGTATAAGCTGCTGCACACAACCTTCTGTCTACACATGCAAGTGTTTCACTTGATCATGATTAATTATCGCATCCAAATGTCCAAATGTCAGCGCAGACTCTGAGATACAAATATGAGTGTGTCTTTGTAATGCAGCAGATTTCAACTCACGCAGTGAAGTTATTAATCTATTTTCCCCAACTCTTGTCATTGTCTTCTGCATAATGACAGTTTGTGTTAATTGTGCCTGTTTATAAAATGGATCTCGACGTCGGAGGCAAGCTGCGCTAATCTCATCATCCTCGTTTTCTTTCTCTGCACCACTAGGTTTGAAAATCAACTATTGATGTTCCTTATTACATTAGGTGAGTTGCTTGATGGCAACACACAGCTGCAGGCCGTTTGTATGGATATCCTATTGATCTGATTTACATATATAGAGAGTTTGTTGCTGAGCAGACACTGCATGTCTGGATGTGAACTATTGAAAATGTGACATTCTTTGTCACTTTGAGGCAGTTTTTTAAAATGAGTAACAAACCAGTAACAAAAGATTTATCACTGATGCCACCATGCTGTCGAGAAACATATCGTTTAAGGGAAAAGATTTGTCAGTTTGTGTCTGAATTTGTGACCAAGATTCAACTTGGATCCAGCATTAGAATTAAAAATTTACTTTTGATAAGGTATTTGTCACGCCAACATTTCATAGAGAATACTGAAATGTGATGCAGCTAACACAAGGATGGAAGCGTGTTTTGTTGCCTTTGAAAGTTTAATGAACATATTTCAATAGCGATAAAAGACCCCATATGAAAAGAAGAGAAGGTGGACGATTTAAAAGAAAGTAGTGAAACTCTACACATAAATGATCCTGAGGCATAAAAGCAAATTTCTCTGCAGCTTTAATTTTCCAAATTTAAATGTTAGCTTTGTTTTGCGATCTACACACATTCAGCGAAAACTTTTCTAGAGCCCTGTCTCACCAACATCCTACACTCACTGTTTTTTTGGCAATTCCTCAAAGGACTAACTTGTGACTTTTAGGGGTAACCATACACAAGGTTTGGGGTACTGTAAGTACTTCAGTGTTGGGGTCAGGGTTAAAGTGGTTTCTTAAGTAGGTTTTGTAGAAGCAAAGAGTCGCAAAGGGGCAGTTTTACCAAAAAAAAAATACAAAAACAAAAAAAAACCTTCTTCATCAACCCGGTTGATTAATTATTGACTCCTTAATTTTGAACTGAAAAAAATCACCAGTCGTGACAAGAAAACTGCTGGCTAACAACTAACAGTAATACGAGCATCCCCCGGGTTTCTGCTGATACTGTGCAGGGTGGTCATGATAACACGGATACCTTTACTCTTTACAAATGTGCAGTTCACATTATATGATGAGCTCTTTTCACATAAGTATCGGCAAAAAAAGGCTTTGGCCGCGTTTCCCTTTTGGTGATTAATATGGTGTGTTAAATGCACAATGTTAAATCTTAATGAAGTAAATTAGGTGAGAAAAGTTAGAGGTACAACATAAGCAGCCTGTACAACATCAACAAGCCTCCTACTAACCACTCCAGAAGAAATGTTGCAAGTTCTGCATCTCTTCAGTCCTTCATTGCCCAAGCGCTGTCTCCAGCAAAAAAAAAAAAGACTGCTTACTCTTGTTTTGGCTCTTTTTTAAAAATTCTTTCTTATCTTTGCTGCTGAGCGCACTTTCTATGAGGGAGAGGTTGGATTCAAACATAACGTTTGCTTGCCAGGAGCTTTTTCTATTGTTGCAATTACTGTGCTCTTCACAAACTTCTGCTCCTGTCTATGTTCTATGTGTGCTGTTTGTTACGTGGAATGTGAGGATATAACGGTGTAATAATGTTCTCAACAAAGAGTGAAGTCTCTGTCCCTCAATGTATGTTGTAAATCAAGCTTAATGTGTGCTGTGTTGTGGCAGCTGGTCCAGCTGGAGCGTCATGTTTGTGCATATGGGTTCCTGCCTCGCAGTACGATGCAAGCAAACCTCCCATAAACTGAGGGATGTTTTTTCTTAGATAGGCAGGCCAAGAAGCACTTTGTATGGCTTCCAGTAAGGTTTTACTTAAATTTTGGACAGAGATTCTGCTTCTCTACTGCAACAGTGGTTTTCCAGATTGTCATTTTATCATTCTGAAACCATCGGTTTCGTCATCATGGTTAATCTTACTTGCACGAATGTTATAGCTGACACACAGGCAATGCCAGTATGTTCCGGTTAGAATTTGGAGGTTTGAAATTGAATTTATTTGACTTTAATATTTCTCTGTATAGTGTGTTGTCTGCACAACTTCATGCACAGAACCATAACATATGTTATGGTATGTGAGTATACCATGTGCAGTTTGTTGTAAAGGTAAAACATTCCACATGTGTCCCCACCTGCTTTACAACAGTCTTCAACTTGCGTCACAACTGTGCATCTTTTCTTCATCTAGTAATAATTGTAAAGTGCACCTGAGAAACATATTTCTCTTTTGCCGTCCCACTTTGCTGATATCAGTGGCTAAGGTTATGTAAACAACACACTCCTACCATCTTCCATTGTAATTTTCTTTGATAAGGTAAACAAAGACACAATACCTTCATAACCAAAAGTAAGCAATACGTGGACACTAAAACACTGCATAATGTGCTGTGCTTTATAGACGCATCTCTGAGCATATTTAAAGTTGCATATCTTTGTTGTTGTGATCTTGTGCTTGTTGGAAAACGATGCTGCCCTAATTTCATGGCTTTCCGGGGCGACTGAAGGAATCTTGCCTCATTTGTCTCTAATTTGTTCCCAGTGCACATATGAGAGGGGTTATAAATACATTAGTCCTCCATTGCGCACCACGCTGGGGGAACCACTGGGCAATCAAGCAGCTTGCTGTTTGTTTAGTATTCCTTTTTACCCTTTCCAGCAGTGGAAGCACGGAGATGGGACAGCATGTACCATAAACTTCATGCAGTGACTGTGAGCAGGTTGCACTGTCCCAGAGGTGGGCTGCTTGTACTTTGCATCATAGCCCTGAGCGTTGGACAGATCGGATGTGAACTGGTGGGAAAAAAAAAAAGAAAATCATAAAATGGAATGAAACTGTGGGCCATGCAGATAGAAAACTCCTCATATCTTTCATCCCCTGATATAATCCACCGGTGGTTTGAGTCAGTGGTGCGGAAACATCAATTAAAACATGACGATTATCAACTAAATTTGTCATTAGCCCTGAGGAGGCAGCAACCAAAGCCAGAATATCTGAGATTCTGTCTACCCTCTTTAAAAAACCACACACACACACAGATGTAGACTATTGCCAGCGGGACTTTACAGAGCGAGAGATAGGTTTGAACTTGTTCACCACTTGGGAGAAAATCAAATCCTGGTGCATTTTCATCAGCTGTCAGTGTCAGACATATATTTCTGCCGGGCTGGGCAGGAAATTAGGCTATTAAATTACAGCTTTTCACAAGGCCTTCGTCATTTTGTCCTGCTATTCTACAGATGTTCTATCAAAGTAAGTCATTGTAACCATCTATCTTTCCCCCGGCTAAATACAGTCTTTTACTAGACCCCGATTCTGTTCCGTTCTTTCCAGTCTTTTGCTTCCTCTCCTCTCCTCTGCTCCTCTATCTCTTTCTGTCACTCTCTTTCTCCCCCTCTCCTGTTTTCCACTGATATTTTGGCTTAATTTTTCCCTGCTTTCGGTTCAAGCGCAAAATCAATTCCAAGGAGGTCAGCAGGGGTCAGTGGTCAGGCCGGAGCCAGAGCAAAGTGGATTACTGGTTATCATGCAGGCAGCTTGGTTTCATCCGTGACCTATATATCCTATCTATATTATGCACTGTCTCTGAACCAATCACAAGATTTGAAATGCGGGATAGAAGTGGGAGCTACTAGCATAAAAAACACCTAAACATATTAATTCAACTGATTGGAACCTTACTTTCAGCCAAAGAGAAGGGTGTAGGAGGAGGCGGTAGAGGTATGAATTGTAGGTTTCTAAGACCATGCTCAAAAGAAAATGAGTCTGTAAAGTCCCCGATGGATTGCTGAATAAGGTTCTTTGACTATGATTACAATTCTCAGTGTAAACTGTTATCACACATTCACACATTCAGCCAGTGACTGTTACTGCACAGACAAAGCTAATTAATATCTAATACTATACTGTGCATTGAAAGCCATGTCAGTGGGGGATGTTGTTGCAGAATTATTTGCTCAGGTGTCTGGAGAGTTGTGTATCTGTGTCTAAATGCATGTGTGAGTATCCAGATTAGTAAATGTGTGAAATATTCTCTAAATGTGCAGAATGGTTATGATAGGCACAGCTTTTTTGAACAGTTTTAAAGCAGATATTTCTATTTGCCATCACTCCCATGTCATATGTTTTAGGGTATTAATCCTAATTCATAACAACTGCTTTTTTTTAGGAGCTACATGAGAGGATCATTGATTTGAAGAGTAATAACAGGCTACATGCAGCAGTGCTTAGCTTAGCAGTTATACTGTGGTCACAGCTGGCCTGTCTCTGTTGAACAGAGACAAACTTCAAACACGACAAACTCTTAAAGTCTAATTAACTAGTTCAGTTAATTTGGTTAATACTATAAAACCAGTGTTTTTTGTCTTTCCCTAAGAAATGGTTTTGTAACTGTTTGTTAGCATAATCAAAGTGGAAGTCCAGTAAATGTGGGAAAAGCATGTTGTGGATGGGTGAAACTTTTGTCCCAAACTCCAATTGCATTCCTAAAGCTAACCAAAGTTGTGTTACTTAATGGCAAAACAAGGAAAATGTGCACAATAGTCTCTTCAACCCAAACCATGATATTTTCCTAATCATCATCAATACCACTGACAGGGTACATCTTTCACAGCCTGCTCTAATTCTCCAACAAGTCAAATCTTTCCAAAATAGAGAGGAAAAAAAAGATGATCTGCAAAGACCACTTATTTAACCTTTGGCTCAAGCCATGGCAGAAGAATAAAGCAGCAGCAAAAAATGTTCCCTCCCAGGACTCGCATCTCTTGACTCCTGGCAGAAAAGTTTATGTTTAAATCAAGCCTACACCATAACTTCTTTGATGAATGCAGAAACTTATCAAAATTTGCAAACCATCACGTTCGTCTATCCCTGCAAATACTCATAAATGTAAATTTGGGAGGCATTGGCTCTCTTTCCCTTTCTGTCATTATTATGTGTGGACATGCTGCAAAGGGGGTTTCATTAGCTTTTAAGCTACTTCCCCCACTGATGTCATTCAACATCACATACTTTTGATTGGAAGATATGGTGTCTGACATCAAGCAAACCAACCATCAACAGCAGATGTGTATGTAAATAATGACGTTTTATCTGCTGAATTAGGAGTTTTTAAGGGGACAGATGGCGCGTGATGAGATGTCAGTTGAAAGATATACATTCACATGCTCATCACTTCAGCCCTGACATGCAGACTGCAGGGCTGTTTCTTGAGCTCCTTGTGCTCTTATATTGTTTGTTTTATAGGCCACAAAATTTGGATAATTGATTTGCCTTCCCTTTTATTTTTAGATTTGAATGACATTCCAGGGAATTTTTCCAATTGTCATGATCTCATTTGTACTTCTCCCTTTGCTTACTGAGATGTCGGGGGTGGGGGCGGGGTCTTGAGGTTCCATGGCATTTCACAAGGGGGGCACATTACACAGCACTTTTATCCAGGTTTGATGGAACAGCTGCAGTTCGTTGGTTTCTTTTTCTCTTTATCTCCCTCTTCCCCTCGTCAGAAAACCCTCTCAACTAATCTATCACCGTCTCTCTCTGCTTAAACTTTACTTTACTATTGGAAGGTAAAGGTAGAATGAAACGGAAATTGGATCTCATTATTTCAGACCCACCGCTCACACTGCTTTTGCTTGATCATTATCCCCCTAAAAAAGCCCATTTGAAATCAAGTGATTTCTGCTTTAGAAGAGAAAGAATACATTGCACCATTAAAAAAATTATATTCTAAGTCCTCACAGAAAAAAGGACTCTGCACTTTCTCTCTGTGCAAATTGTGTTGTGGAAATTATTAGTTACTGTGTACATTGAAAACAGTTTTTGATAAATTATTGTTTTTATTCATGGTAATACAATGGGTTTATCTTTTATATAGTATTTGATCTGTTAGTATTCTGCTCTTATATTTCTTGAATATTTTAACTGATGACTATTTGTACTCAATATTTAGAGTTGGAAGTGTGTTGGAAGTCCAATATTTGGTGTTCCTCTTGAATTTGATGGAAGTGTTATGTCTGAAAAAGTCTGAAAAAGTCAGTGGTACTTTAAAGCAATACTATGTAACATTTCTACCTTAAAATAACAGCTTGAAAAAAAATTGTGCGGCTAGAATGAGTTTTAATATTACGATTGGCCTGTCTCCTATGCCCTTCGGGGGTCTGAGTTGGAGTAACTGCGCTATGTAACTTTGCTGGACCGGCCCGGGAGCTGAGCGGAAGTACTTCGACTTGCTTTCTGGCACACCTACCAAATAAAAAAAAAAAGACCCCTCTCACGCTCCCAGGTACATTTGATTACTCTTACCTTCTCGGTCGACATAGCTTGCACCTTCTGACTCCTCGCCGGTTCGTCAACAAACGTGAAACGTGAAAGCGAAAGGGTGTTGTATTTACGACAGTGTAACCGTACATTACCTCCAAGCCTGTACTTTTGTTTTGAGAAGTTACATTGTATTGCTTTAAAGAAACAGTTGGGGGAACATGTTGCAACTAATTGGGTTAATTGGAAACAAGTAAGTAACATGATGGGTATAAAAAGAGCACCTTAAAGAGGCAGAGACTTGGGAGTAAAGATTGACAGAGGTCCAGCAGTCTGCAGAAAACTGTATGTACAACTGTTTAAACAATTCTTAAACAACGCTTTAAATATTCCATCATCTACTGTACATAATATCGACAAAAGATTCAGAGAATCTGGCAGCATCTCTGTCTTGCATGTATCTCACTTTCAACAGTTGATTTTCTGTTCTGTTGTGAATGAAATATTAGTTAATGAGGTTCGCTACTTTTTTTGGAATTAGAGTTATATAATTTCCGTCCACCATTAATTGTATATTACAGATGGACATAGTTTCATGTGCCATCACCATATTGGCTTTTTGCAACCACAAATGATGTTCAAAGGATGGATCTGGTAGAGATCCTGAAGACACTAGCACGTCCAGTGTGTAACTCATATCACTCATAGGATATTGACCCATAATAATGTTTTACCTGAGGTCCAAATACAGCTAAACCTGTTAAATTTAAGAATAACTCGCCCCTTGTGCTATTAGATACAGACTGCTGTAACTGTTTCCTGCTCCACCTTTTTGTTTGTTTTTGTGTTTTTAGAATGATTTACTTACAAACGTACTTACTCTTTAAGCTATTACGAAAAAACTAATTAAAAAATAATTTTCCAATCTGTAGTATTTCCATTATTATTTGCGCATACATACTTCCTGGTATGATGGAGCTAAAAGATGCGAGGCATGTCAGGAAAAAGTTGGCTGTGAAAAAAAACTATGACCTCTTTTTTTTATTTAAAGAGCATGTCTTTGACCTGGAGCAATGTGGTCCCAAACTGTATGAAACATCAAAGTGGGGGAGACACTGATGACAACAGAAGGCAAAAGGCCATGTGAAAGAGCAGTTTTCTAAATCTAACCTGTCAGACAATGTTGTGGGTTCTTAGACTGTCTGCCAATAGATATGACATGTCACCAGGGAGCACATCTTTTGGGAATGGTCTCAAACAAAAGAGTTTGACTGTCTGTCATAATTTTTCACTCAACACTTACTACTTGTCAAACAACTGTTTACTGCTGTAGACATAAACCGCAACAGTAATGTGAAATAACAGTTCTGAATCATGGCAATTTTAATTGCACAAGTCCCAAGGATCACTGCCAACAGCTACTGCTACCCACAGCTTCCAATGATATATCCCCAAAAGTGGATGAGGAAAAGTATTAAATGATCCATGGAAATGGAGCCCGTGAAATCCAGAACATAAGTAGCCTCGGGCATACCACACACTTGCTGACCTCACACCGCACACTGCACCCCAGACACCACATACGTATGCTCATTCATGTAAGACTTGTGCTTTTGCTGCAACTTAATTTGAGTTCCCTCAGAGTGAGTGCAGTGGCAGAGTGTGCCTGGGAGGAAGTGATGCACCCAGGTGACTGGTTTCCAGTTTAGAAAAAGATAAAGCTGCACTGGGAGCGCATCTATATGCACTCAGCACTTCTTTATCCCACAGGCCAGAATTTACAAATAGATTTCAAATTGGAGCCTCTGCTTTAATTTTCTAATGCAGTGACCCATTCTGCGGCAGTGCAATAGCTGATCCCAGTGTGACAATTAAAATAAATCATGTCTGAGCAAAATTCGCCCTATGTATTCATGCCTCATCAGTAAGTGATTTGACCTCAACTATTTATCCAAGGGAACTTAAATACCATTGCCCATACCACACAGGGCTTATCACCCCTGAAAGAGCTCAACATCTACATACTCTTCAACAGCACTGCTGTGAATAATGAAACCGACTTGTTCAAGATGAATGAACAGATGTTGGAAGACAGACACGAGTGGTTTGGAATAGTCTTGAGACATGGTCGAAAAACCACAATCCTTGCCAATAAAACTTGCTGATGATACACTGGAATGTTTCTCAATGGAGTCACTAACATTTTTGATTGCTGTAATTTGTCTTTATATTTAAACAGAAGCTCGACACCATACTTCACGTCAGACACATGCTCCTTTTTTCCATCTTAGAAAAGAAGAAACTCTTAGCAGCCAATCTCCAATTAAGTAACACCATAATGAATAGCCCATATTTGAACCTTCTTAGAGCAAAGAAAAAAAAAGGTCTGACACCAAGGGTTATCTTCACTTTTTTACTAAAAAATGGCGGCAGCTGTATTAGAAATGTCTTTTGATTAAAATGGCAAAGCGTACTTTTGGCTCAAAAAAATAAATCCTTCCACTCTTTTGTGAAGCTTCTTACAATGTTTTAGTCGCAGACCCCCACCATCCATTAAAATGATACGACTATGTTGCCTACTGTGTATAACTGGTCACCTTCCTCCTGATTTGGTTTTCCTCATCCTCATGCGCTGCCTCACCCCTCGTCTGCTTTGCTTTCTCTGCTTTTGATTAATCCTGTTTCATTTGAGATTTCGAAACTATCAATGGGAATTATTCAAATCCCCAAGGTATGAAATAGCTATGAGAAGTCTGTGGAAGACACTCATTAACCCCAAGTGGAGAGGAGCCCACTGTAAATCTTGATGAATTATCTCCATCATATAAATCTGATTAGTTATGGTGGCTGTGCTTAATCCAAGTTGAAGGTAGAAGTTAATTTTGTGCAGTGTATATGCAATAACTCAAGATATGAGGAAAAAGCATTATGTCTTCTGCAACAGCTTTTTTGAGAGTATATATTACTAGGGGATTTGTAATTATGTTTTCGTGAAGATGTTTGTTTATGCTGTATAATTATGACAACAAAAAGACCTACAGCCCTGTCAAAATCTATTTTTTTTGTAATAACAAACATCTACAAGGGAGAAAAGGGAATTATTAAGATATCAGCCAACTTTGTGACACTTTCTTACAACTGAGCAAATCCAGTAGCCTAATATTTGAACCAATAACACAGTACACTTGTATGGATTTAATCACTGGACTGCAGTGGCCTGTAAGCCCCCGGCAGATTGCTTTGTTCTATTGATCCTTCTGTTGTAGTTAGTTCTGCACTTCCATCCTCTGAGGCATGTCTTTATCTTTTCTAAAATAATGGTGTATTTTTACATAAAGTCATGAAATGCACCATGGACTCCAGCTGAAGAGATCTGAATCTTGCCATTTAAACCAAAACTAAACACTTTCCCCTGGAGGGACTTGTTTTAGCTGTAATGCCACGTCCAAACTGGATCAACAGCTGTTGTATATGATTCCATAATTTGAGGCATAATATGTTTTATTAATGCCGGAGCACTCGCAGGCATTAGAGAGACAGTTGATGTAAACCTCTCAGGATGTGCTCTGCTTATTCTCTGCCTTATTTCCCAGAAACATGGCACAGACTGGTGCTGTTGCCATTCTCTTACATGCAGATGTCAATTATAGACAGTGGCAGAGAGTGGTGAGCTGTGCACATCTGTGGATGATGTCTCCCCCAGCACTGCGCTACCCAGTGAAGCATAAATATCCACCATCAGTTGGCAAGCTTCAACTTAACAATATCGTCTGCAAGATGATGCCAGACCAAAAAGGCTATTTGGTATGCACTGATTTCTCCCAATTAAGAGCAGCTGTGAAAAATGTAATTTGCTAGAATTTCTTTTTTTTTTTCCTTTTCTGTTTCTTTCTTTCTTTTGGTCCCTCTCTATTTGTTTCTTTATTTTTTTGCCTTTCATGGGTCACATGGCCTGGAGGGTATATGAGGCATGGCTGTGTCTCTTTCACTGTGCTTGTGATGAGGGGGGGGGGGGTTCTTCCTCATCACACCCAGACCTTTGCAGCCTGCTGCGTTATTAGGCAAATACAGTACATTAGGGACAGGCCAACTCCACCGCTGTTGTCATCCAGAACATCTAGTTATCACATTGCGCTCAACCACCTGCTGAGTTCACAGGGCTATCACCATCCCCCATGACCCGCTTGTGTCTCTGTTTGTCTCTGCTGGAGACTTTGGATATGTTAAACATCCTCATATGGCCTCGACCAAGTTTTCAGAGTGCAACATCTCGCTCTGAAAATAGTTTGCTTCCAACACGATTGTGCACACAACTCACAGAAGCAAACTAATTGTAATCCAAACTTTGTTGTGATAGCATACCTTCAGTGCATGTGTTGACTTGTTACAACGCGACTCCCTTTGTGTTGCGCTGTATCTGGAGCTGTTTGTCTCTGAAAACATGGCTGTCTCCAAAAGCATCTGGCTCTTAGTGTGTGGATTACAGCGGTATACATTTGTATAATGCTTGCGATAATGGGATAAAGCGGCTTCCGTGGGAGAAATCTGTATGGAGAATGGATTATTGCAAAGCTCTGCCTATGGGACGTTGAACCCAGGAGTTATCACAGGCAGTCAGCATCTGAAGTGGGTGCATTGCCGCAGAAAGTGTTCTGGTACTGCAATTTATGTCCATGTTCTTCTCTCTGGAGAGAAAACATAAGATGGGGGGGTTACAGTTGTATAGGTCTTTAGAAGTAATTACCATAGTTGCACTCGAAAGGATAACATATAATGGTTCCATTTCAAATTTGCATTTGCTTGACATTAGAGCTCTGTGCATGGCCTGCATTTATTTATTGTTGTTTCGTCCATGATACGGGAACCCACTAAACTCGTCTGCATGTTTCTCTTGATAGTCATTATTGAGGAAAATTAGCATTTCCATGCATACAAAAGCAATTACTGTCAATTTATACACGTTTCATAGCGACATGTCCCCAATTAGAGAGCCATTTCGAGGGACTGATAAGATGAGTCGCTCTCACGTTGAACATCTGAGGGCTGGACAGACAGTGCGTCCTGTTTTCTCCCTGATTCCTATCTATGTCCACATTATGAGGAATTCAATATGCAGCTTTCACTCATTTCCAGCTCAGCTAATTTCACCCTTAATAGGGGTGGAGTAGTGAAAAACAAATGTTTCTGTGCTGATAGTGAGGCTTTGATATCATACAACTGTGACTGGATAGTCATGCAAGCCAGATCCTTTTACTGTGTACATCAAAGACAGTTGGCTGTAGTTTTTGTATGCCTCACATGCTTATAATAAAGTTGCTAGTGAATTATAACAAGATTCAACATCATATGAATTGTAGAATGTCATACTCTTTAATTCCTTTATTGTCTCTAATGGTTTTGGGTTAGTGCATTTGTGTGCCCTTCCTCAGAATGTCCTTTTGCCATTTATGTGGGGAAGAGAAATCTCAGATGACATCTCAGAATCTGCCCATTCATTAGCCCAAACAGGCTTATCTGCTTAAAGTCTTTGGCTAAGACCCCATTCTCACTGAGGAATGACTCACCTCCATATTGCCTCGTTATTCACTAATAGCAACAGTTACGTCACCCTGTTACTGGCTGTTGGAGATTATGGAGCTATTTGTGCAAATCCGTTTTTTACATGATATCAAATGCTCTGCCAGAGGTCTGGCAAGAAGGAGACGGTCAGCCTGCCTCGACTTTGTAGAAGCTTGAGTGGTTCAAGGAGTTCATTGGTTATTAACATGACAGAGAGAAGGTGGCGGATGGAGACGATGATGAAAAGATAGATAACAAGGACACTGACATCAGCCATGCTCAGTGTGAGTGCTTAAGGAGTCAGAGGACAAACAAGTACAAACTGTTAAAAGGTCAAATTTGATGGTTATGTTTGCTTAACCGGGCCAAATCATTGCTACCTTTTTCAATTAAACAAAGTCTGAAGGGATATCATGGTGACTCATTTTTTAGAAAAGGCATTTATTTGTACACAAGAGTAAATATGTAACCACAAGCTAAGGAATGGTTAATTGCACTTGCAGATTCTCTTTAACAAGACATATGTATGAAACATTTTCACATAAAACGTACTGCAAAATTCTTTATCCTGATTGGCTGCATGTAAAAATGTCTCCATCAGATAGGCCAGAGTTTTTTTCAGCCAGTTTACTGGTACAAAGTCCAAAAAGGTCCACATGAGACCAGAGCAGGCTAATCTCACAATACTTCACAGTGAGGGAACAACTTGCTTGCTTGACTTTATGCTCTTTTTTTTTTTGTTAGTCTTCACATCTACTCTTCTGTCAGTTTTGTGGATACATAGAAATGATTTTTCTTATTGATATCTGTGAAAAAACTGTTATTTCAGCAGTGTACTCTTTGCTCCATGTCATGCCTCCTGTTTGCTGTACCTAGCCGCCAGTGTTTTCCAGTGTTGCGAATGTCTCAGCCAGATTCTTTTGATGTTCATGTGTGAAACTGGCTTTAAAGTTGTTGGTAGGAGGTCTGTTTTTGCATCTGAGCACAGCCAGGTTCACCCTCTCTGGTCCTTATTATTCATGTCTAAACTGTTGGTCTTGAGTATTACATTATTTGAGCTTGTTTTATTCAAATATCTTTATTATTTTCATTCACTTTTTATGTTGTTTGCCAGTTCTTCATCACATAGGATATATGTTTTCTTTTCGATGTTTTCATCCTCAAAAGGATTTTCTTAATTTTGTTTTTTTTATCGGCCGATGACCAGAATCTGACTGTTTTTGGCTTCACCTGGCATGACCAGTAACTAACTGATCAGCTTCAGATGTATCTGGTTCTGTGCCTGCTGGATTAAGGCATGAGTTGCATGTCGGTTCAGAGAGATAGAAATGAACATCACAACCACACTTGTAGACGGTAACGGCACGGAGGTTTGTCACGACAAGTTAAGATGATGTTTTGGTTAATTTGTGCTCAGAACCAACACAATGGAGCTGTTTTCTCTCCTTGGACCATGGAAATGTTTCAGATTCAAACTGTGGTGGGGGTGAAAACTATCTGCAGGCTAATTTGAATCAAAACAAGCACTGGCCTCTATGTTCAGTCGATTGTTGAGACAAGTGTAAAGTGACCATCTGCAAAAGTGCGATGCAGAGCGAGAACAACAGCCTGTGCCGTCTGTCATGTTAAAGTTGGAAATACTGCACTTTATTATCAGTTGGGTTTTATTTATGCAAAATAGCTCAATCCAATGAATTGACCAAATTCATTTTGAGAAAGTTTTTAAACTTGTCGTAGTTTGGAGAGTTGTTAATGGTCAGTGTTTTATTCTAAATGAGAAACATATTCGATATGCGGTAAATTACATTTCAAAATTTGAAAGAAAATTGGAATCAGCTGGTCACATGTAAAAAGAGACTAAACAAAATAAAGAAGCTGACAAAAAATGTCTAATCTTTCTATTGTGCTGTTTGAAGCACAGTGGGCTTCCATTTGGAATACAATGTGTGAGATAATTTAAGTTTTGATTACTTGCTTGGCTGCTGGCTCCAACATAATATTTGGTGCTGGCTGTACACGTAGGAACATGTATGCAGAGGTATGACCACTCAAAGTGTAATTAAATCATTTCTAAAAAAAAATGTAAAAACTATTACAGATAATCTTATCTACAGTGTAGGTCAGTGTATGACTGCTACAGCTACCGTATTGCAGTTAGGATCTCATGATTCTGCCATTTATCTATTTTGGAGCCATATATACTTAGGAGGAATGGCGCACGATTGTGAACTCAATCACAGCGCGAGAGGATGTCAGTGCACAGGGCGCTCCCCGTGAATCACATGCTGAAAGGCTATCACCCAAACCTCCAAGGTCCACTGCCAACTCATCAGTCATCGCGGAGCAGACCAGGCCACGGACTGATCAGCCGTGCACGCACTCTGGTCACTGGGGACATTCACCAGCTCAGCCCCTCCTTCCACCTCTCCTGCTTCCATACCAATATCCATACTATCTGCTGAAACCATGGCATAACGCATTCCAAGGTCTGAGTGTGACTTTGCGTCTCCAAGTTCTGTCACTCTGCCTGCATTGTCTATGAAACTGAAGGACACAGTGGCTTGTTTTGTCACACTGACTGGTCTTTTTAGATTGATTTTTTTACTGTTATTTATAGCTGGAGGGTTATGGGATAGGATTATACGATACACATATTCCAATTTTACCAATGTACTACAGAAAAAAAAATCAACATGATGTGGGCGACGAAGTATGGAGACAACATGCATAAATGAGTGACAAGAGGTGTGCAGGACATGAGGGATAACACCAATTTGCATGATTGCATGGACAGATGAAGGATTTACCTGCGCTTATGTTTGACAGTGTTTTTTGATAAAGGACATGTGAGTGGCATCTGATCCTGCATCCCTTGACTGTAGCCCTCAACAAAGCTCGCATCATGTCCTGTAATTGATGCGTGACGATGTGGGGGTGCAAGACACATGGATGGATGTTTATCCAGCAAATTTCACTGCAGGGACTTCTGATGCATTATGCTATGCCCATTACGGTTAATCCAGCATTTTACGAAAGAATGCTTCCTTTTGGTTGATAACAATTTGCCAAATGTTTTTAGAGTTTTACAAAGTTGTATGCACATACAGTACCGTGCAGAAGTCTTGGGTCGCTGCCATGTTTTGTTTTTTTTTTTGCTTTTTTATGCAGTGTTGAGCAGTAGCTCTTTTCAAGCTTTCTGAATGTCTTTCAAAGTTTTTTCTTTGAGCACTGGCTGTTTTTTTTTTTTTCACTCTTTTTAATCCAGTCCTTGTGCTTGACCAATTTCAGAGAATTCTTCTTATTGTTGTTTTGTTTGTTTGCCTTGTTAAGCCACTTACTGCTTGCCTATGAATCATTCAGGCATAAAAGAGGCACCTAACTCAAATAATGAGCCAGTGTTGTGTCCAGACATAACAGACAATTTAAAAATCAATTTGGAACTGTATCTTTGGCATCCTGTTACTATCAGCCTGTCTCAAAGACACATAATTTGCTCCTGTTCATTACGTGGCATCTAGGAATAAATCGAAGGATAACATTTTTATAGGTAAAATAGTGTTTTTGCAACAACATTCCCAAAGAGCTTTTTGTTTGCAATTCTATTATATCTCAGCATGGTTGGAAGTTTGTCTCTAAAAAGTTCCAGGAAACTGGACAGGTGGAGGACGAAAGAAGTGACAGGCCTACAAAACTGTCAACAGCAGATGAACAGTGTCTGGAAATGAAGAAATAGGTAAAGATTCATCAAAAACATGAGACCAGATCTGAGAGGTGCATCTGACCTCATCAGAAATGGTTTCCATGCAAGAGTGACTGTCAAGAAGCCATTCATAAGGAGGCGAAGCAGGGGGAAAAGGCTGGGGTGTGCCTCAGAAGTGACACAAGAAGTGGACTGTAATCAGGGGCAATTGGTTTTATGGAGTGATGAATCCTCCCCAGACCCGGGCTTTAACATTATTGAAGCAGTTTGGGATTATCTTGAAACGGAACAGAACAAAAGGCAGCCAACATGTAAAGAAGAGCTTTGAAATAAAGAGATTACAAGAAAGCTTGTCTGATGGGGCTCAGGTTATGTAAAAAAAAGTGGTTATACAACATATTGACTTTAAAGCTTGTTAGAATTATGCAAACTCTGTTTTGCATTTACCTTTATGTTTGCTCATGTCTGCACCTATTTCTCGTTTTCCTGCCAATAGACATTTGCATAACACAGTCCTTATGTCATATTTTTCTAAACCGAAACAGTAGAGATGAAGGGAAAAAAGGTTTATTCTTCCTAACTGCACATCAACAGGAACTTTCTAAATACACAGCCCAGAACGTCTTCGGGGAAAGTCAACCAATATTCTTTGACCCACTGCCTACCCCCTCTTCTGCATGCTTTTTCAAGTTTTCCAATTACAGTTTTCAAAGTTTAAAAGTATTATCTGCCTAGTTCGCTTACTCTCTGGCTTATTCAAGCCCACTGCCCCTGTGCACACCGTACAGCGCTTTCTCTGCCATGCACAACTCTCACATTTGGCACACTCATGCCCAGCCTAAGCCACATTAGAAAATAGATGATATGACAATTTCACACATATGGCGTTATCCTTTGCCTCACTCCGATTCACCTGTGGCCGAGCAATCTTCCTCAAGTAAGCAAAATAATAAGTAATTACCATAATGTTTGAATAAAAAACGGAGTTAGAAAAAAAATCTTTGAATGGAAGCAAGAGATTGGGGGGGTGGGGGGTTCTTAGGGGAGGAGAAATATTTGATTAATCTTCTTAACACGTTTCATGTGCAGATTCTTTGAGTTAATTTCAAGGACCATGCCTAAAGGAGATTACCTCCCCATGCTCCTGCACATTTGCTCATGAGTGATTTTGTTTATTCATGTTTTATATTATAATGCTCCTCCTGCCGTCTGCAGCCACAGAACCACCGGCAAAAATGCAATTTATTTCCCGCACTGCACACGATGGAAACAGCTGATAATGTCACCAGGAAATATGAAGACTGCTGGGACGGGACCAAACAGCCTGCTATTTATGTATGGAATACAAACAAAATATTTTGTGTTGGTCCTCCTAACCCACACATACATATTTAACACACACTCTCTCCCCAAAAAGTAACATCAGTGAATGTTATTGAATACTAACCCGCACTTAGTCACTATGTTTGTGTATGTGTGTGTGTGTATTGCTGTTTGATTTACATATCTATCGTCTGTCAGTAGATCACCATTCACCTGTAATCACATGGATGATTATAGAGAGTCATATAAAAGGTCAAAGATGTCTTCAAGTTCTCAGAGGTTGGAGATTAACTCTTCTGCTCAGTCGCCAATCACACTTATAATCAGCAGCTTATTCATAGCTCACTGCCGGCCGGTGCATGTGCCTCCCTCGTATGAAAAGCCATCCACAGTATGTTGTCATGACATATATGCCACAGCCCATTCATATTTCATTGACGTGACTTGGTTATGAACATGCATCAAAGTCTCTTTCATCACTCCCGCTAATATGGATTTATCTGTTCCACTGGCAGTGATGGGAGGACTGACGCAACTGTTTACAGTGACTCCTTTGCTCCCTCCAGATGACGAGGACGATGATGACGACCAGTGCTCTTTGCCCAGCAGACGGCCTGGATGGCAGGATTTATGGTCCGCCGTGCCCATCCTCTGCACAAAACACATTGTCTCTGGGTGGATCGTTCAGCCTGTCCTTGCTTTATTGATCTCACTCCTCACAAGTTCACAACTTCCGCGTTCCTGGTGCTTCACTTGACAGGAGAGAGATTTAGTGGTGGGATGAGGTCAGATAGAGGAAGAGAGATGGAGGGAAGGGGAGAAGAAGAGGGAGGGTGAGGCAAGAAGGGGAGTGAGTCAAAGGAAATGCAAAAAAACCAGAGGAGGAGAGGAAATAAAGTGAGGTGGTAAGAGAAAAGGATAAGGGAAAGATAGAGGAAGGAGGAGAAGGTAACTCCTTGGGGAGGTCGCAGCTTTAGGCCAGGTCAGACAAGATTGATACTTGTGTGTAAAGGCCTGCAGAATTAGCCCCTGGTACAGTGGAAATCCACTGGTAAACACATCCAGCAGCTCAAACGTGTTCACATCAATCTCAGCACTCTCGTTTTGCAGTACACAGTGTACACTACACATACACTCATATCTCTAAGTGTTTGACTCACTGAAGTGGTCAGTGAGCAACTGTGCTACTGCACAGTCAATCCAAACATCACCAAGTCTGACTTCAGCACTTGTTCTATCAAGTGATTTTGCTTTTAGCACTTGTAATACCACGGAGACACATCTCCTAAACTTTCTTGGCATGTACAAGACGTGTGCACAGATGTGTGAAAACGTGTGTTGACAGGCAAATATTGCACTCTAAAGTGACACACATTGAGTTTGTTCCATAAACCTCTCTGTGATAGTTTGGTCATTTTAGTGCCTAAAATCCACTCTTAAATCTCTCTTTCTGACAGTGTTGACCTGGAAATTGCATTAGAGACAGCAACTCCGGGATCCTCCGAATGCCTACTGGGGTTGTGAGGAAGGGAAGGAGGCCACTAAAGACCAAAGTTCCATAATGTTTATGTCAAACTGTGTACAGCCTAATTGGATTGGCAAGCCCCGATTATGACCCATTTGTGTGTGTTGGTAGTGGATAGGATTTCATGCCCGTGTGAGATGTTCATTGTACATTTATGCAATGCGTCGCACATTTGTTGTCCTAATGTGTACACAGTTCATTGTTAATGGCTTTCGTGGTGCATCATTGGAGAGCCCACTGTCGCAATATTCATTAGCAGTGCAAAAAGAGCTGCTCCTTAGCCCTTATCTTTTCAACTCAGACACTGGAGTAAGGATATCAGACTGACTATAGAGATCAGAGTACAACTACATTCGATTACTTATTTGCCGTTTTGAAGGCATGTAGACCTCCAGATAAAGCCAGAGAGAGCAAAACATGAGCCAGCTTGCTTCTTTTCAAAATAGTTATAGGAGATATCTTTTTGAAGTAGTGAACAAGAAAAATGAAATGTGGCTGTGTGCTTTGCTGTCAGCATGGGGAGCCTTTGATAATGATACTTTTTATTCTTTCACTGAAGTCAGTGAATGTAGTTCACACAGAGCAGCACACATGGGAGAGGAGCAGAGAGACTCAGGGTGTGTGATCCAAAAATAAAATAGGTCATCAAATTACCCCAGTGATTGTGTGTACCTGCCCAATTATGATTGATCTTTGCAAGAGAAAACAAAGTGGTGTGTTTTATTTGCATGTTAAGAGATGCTCTCTTTATCTCCCTCTCTCTCTCCTAGCACTATAATTATCTCAAATGTGAAATGCTATTTAGGTATTCATAATTTATTTCTGTGTGGGGAGGACACAATAGACAAGCGTTGAATGCTCTGCCAAGCCCCAGATTTTTTTTTTTTATAGTTAATTGAAAATCTCATTTGCATGAGGAGAAAATCAAACACTCATTTCCATACATGAGATTATAAAAAGATAACTGCTGGTGTTTGTTGTTCCATATTTGATCTGAGCATTTCCACCTAATTGCTAAATGCTGCAAAATAGGGCTAGAGTGTAACCTCCAAACTAATGTTCACAATGCGACTTGATGTTGTTTTGGTTCAGATGCTGCACACTTTTTTTTCTTTGTTTTCCAAAGTTTGTATGTGCAATCAGGCGTGTGTGTTTTCGTCAGAGCCCCAGTGCTTCCATATCAAAAACACAGAGAATATATAGCAGCATAGCTGGGTATCTGCCAACTTCATAAACACCATTGCCAGCCCAGCTGGATGTTGTGTAGGGAGGCAGATGCATTAAGCGACTGTAGCAGTTGGAGCCAATGATCAGAGGTGTCCTGTCTCAACCTTTACAAACAGCCCCATGTACCTTTCTCGCACAGGAACACGACCGTGTCCATTCCAGGAGGCGACCATTACAGAACCGACCTAAGCCTCTGTTCCCTACTTGAAGCTCATTAATGCAGCCCCCGACATGGGCGGACACTGGGAGATTTCCAACACTTCCACTTGCTTTTCTTCATTTTGCCTGCGAAAACTTGATTAGTGGGATTTATTTAGCTATCTGAGCCCCACGTAAAACTGGCTTGAGCATTGCTGGTCATGACTTAGTAAAGTGCTGACACACTTCTGTCTCACACATAATGAATCAGCTGGGCTAAAACCTTAACTGGTGAAGTAAGCTGTTGTCCAATGTGTTTTTTTTTTTTTTAAAGTATTTCCTACAGGGATTAGCTCTTGATGAGAATTGTTTTGGCTGCTTTACATATCTGTTTAGCTAACTTTTCCCCCACTACCATGAATATGTACTGTATTAATTGCCAAATTTCTGATTTATTTCTGCCTGGTTAACTTTTTACTGTGGTACTTTGAGAGTGTCTCATTGGCCCATAAAGTCCTGTCATTGGTTAACTTATTTCACTCAATCTCGCTGTACTAGATTTTTTCCTCTACATGCACTGACATGCTCAAAACATTCAGGTTTTTGATCTTCATGTGTTACAGAGAAGATGCAGCGACTCAGAGCCACAGGTTGTCTTTCACAGGTACTGATTAGGTGATAAGAGTTGTGTTGTTTTGGTCCCTGCAGAGGTGAATAACGTAGCTGGGATATTATTGTGTATGGGTGGATACATTTTCAGAGCTAAATCCCAGCATGAATAGTTCAGTTCATAAACACATCTGTATCAAATGCACACATGCACTGTACACTGCCACACTATGACAGCTGTACAAGTGACGACCTCTATTCAGCAGCTGGGAAAGGACAACTGTCAAATTAAATGACATGAGGTATATTTTATTTCTGTGCGTCTGACCTAAGCATTTTGCCTCAGAAATATGTGCCATGTATTTTCGTCTAGGGCTCCAGCGCAGGTAATTGAAAAGCATTGCTCAGTGTAGCGTATGCACTCAGACATGCGATGAGGCCACCATTACGGTTCAGCGTGGCCTGAAGGCATGAAGGGATGGAGGGAGAGAAGGGTTGTGTGCTATGATAGAAATTTTAGATTAACTGGGACCCTAGCTCTCCCCTCAATGTCAGCAGGTGAACTTAATAAAGCTGTGTTTATGTTATCAAGAATCTCAAAACTATAAATATACAATATTTTGACTTTTTTTATTGTTATTGTTAAAAAACAGTTTGATTCATACTCATTCATTCACTGTGTATACAATTTGAATTTGGTTATCTGATCTCAACAGAAAAGTGAATGCAAAGGAGAATACAGCTACTACGTTTCAGAATATCCAAATTCAGTAGACTATTGAAAAAGCATAAACTTGTCTTATGAACGACTAAAGATTTTTATATTGTAGTATCATTACAATTGGGTATTTTCAGTCCTGATCAGTGGTCCTTAAAATAATTCCATCATAAGTAGTTGTTAGGCCTTGTTTTATGCGGGTCGATTGGTTCAACTGACCAACTTAAGTCATCACATACTGATGTATGTAGTCAGGAGCTGACAAACAGGACACCCCTGAAGCATTACTTTTGGACATCCGGGGTCTTCTGAACTAGAACAAGAAAAAAGACGAAGCTTCCCACAATAAAATGTATTTTATTTTTTCAAGGCGAAACCATGATGATTTCCTTACCATAACCTATAAATTTTAATGCCTAACCTCAATGAGGTACTTTTAAGATTAAGGTTAGGAATACTTGAAATGCTGAAGCTTAACCAAATAAGTCAAAATAAAAAGTCAAGGAATTAAAAAAGAAGGAAGTGGAATAACGGCAGTGCCAAGAGTCCTTGGTTATACCCTGCCTTCCCCCCAACCTCTTCACGCAAATCGTGTTATTTGTTGATCTGGGAAGATGGATAGAGTTATGTTTTCTTATCCAAGTTCACTTTTGCCCCAGTTAGTGCATCCCTGACAAATGCAGATGCAAAGAAGTTCCCTGTTTGCAAAAACATGATGTTAAATGGAAATCTAATGCATTGAAATCTGATGCAAATGACTGTTGACCAATTGGTAGTCTGCGACAAGTTGGGAATCAGAATCTATTGGACTGACATGACATCAGGACTCTGGCAGTCTATGGCTCCTGGGTGAGAGTGCAATGGAAAAGCAGGAATTGAGCATGGAAGCAGGAGTGAGAGGTGGAAATGTATAATGATTGTTGAAAACATTGTGCAGTAAGACAGCTTGTCTGAGACTTGTCTTGCACAAAGTTTCAGAGAGTCTCAAGGATCTGTGGATGAGCGTTTTCCGACATCTGCTCCTTCCTTCTTCGTATGGAGATGTATGTCATCAACATGCTGGCAAATCAAAACTTAAGATGTATCTGTGCTGGAAGTCAGGGCAAGAGATGGAATTATTATTATTTTATTCTTGTTTTTTTTTTTGTCTATGTTTCATGATATTTATTTTATAATAGTTTGGTGGAGTTGGCAGTGCTTTTTTTTAGTTTAACTGTGACAGATTTTATATATACACTATATTGCCAAAAGTATTCACTCACCCATCCAAATAATTTAATTCAGGTATTCCAATCCCTTCCATGGCCACAGGTGTATAAATTCAAGCACCTAGGCCTGCAGACTGCTACAAATATTTGTAAAAGAATGGTTCGCTCTCAGGAGCTAAGTGAATTCCAGCGTGGTACTGATCGGGAAATTTCCTCGCAACTAAATATTCCACAGTCGACTGTCAGTGGTATTTTAACAAAGTGGAAGCCATTGGGAATGACAGCAACTCAGCCACGAAGTGGTAGGCCACGTAAAATGTCAGAGCGGGGTCAGCGAGGTCAACTTTCTGCAGAGTCAATCACTACAGACCTCCAAACTTCATGTGGCCTTCAGATTAGCTCAAGAATAGTGCGTAGCTTCATGGAATGGGTTTCCATACATCACCATGTGCAAAGCATTGGATGCAGAGGTGTAGAATACACCGCCACTGGACTCTAATAAAGCAGTGGAGACGCGTTCTCTGGAGTGACGAATCACGCTTCTCCATCTGGTAATCTGATGGATGAGTCTGGGTTTGCTGGTTGCCAGGAGAACGGTACTTGTCTGACTGCATTGTGCCAAGGGTAAAGTTTGGTGGAGAGGGGATTATGGTGTTGGGTAGTTTTTCAGGAGCTGGGTTTGGCCCCTTAGTTCCAGAGAAAGGAACTCTGAATGATTCAGCATACCAAGAGATTTTGGACCATTTCATGCTCTAAACTTTGTGGAAACAGTTTGGGGATGTTCCAACATGACTGCGGACCAGTGCACAAAGTAAGGTCCACTTGACTGACCTGCACAGAGTCCTGACCTCAGCCGGAGAAAACACCTTTAGGATGAATTAGAGCGGCAACTACAAGCCGGGCCTTTTTGTCCAACATCAGTATCTGACCTCACAAATTAGCTTTTGGAAGAATTGTCTAAAATTCCCACAAATACGCTCCTAAACCTTGTGTAAAGCTTGCCCAGAAGAGTTGAAGCTGTTATAGCTGCAAAGGGTGGGCCGACATCATATTAAACCCTATAGATTAAGAATGGGATGTCACTTAAATTCATATTCGTGTAAAGGCAGATGAGCGAATACTTTTGGCAATACAATAAATATATAAATATACAAGCAGGACTTTTGAAAAATATACAGGCATAACACCATAATTCTTATTCAGGGACAAGATTTTTTTACCTTTATCTATTTGCCTTTATTCACTTTCAATTAACAATATTAATATTGCAGAATGTTTATTCTGTTTACGTAGAGCAGAACTGCAGTCCTAAGTTAGTCTTTGTGTTCATTTACACAGAGTTTAAATGACTAGTGAATTTGTATTTTCATTTTACACAGCATCCCTAAAAGGGGGTAGTCATATTAACACTCGCTCTAGAAGCAAACAATTGAATCTAGGTTTACTGACTCAAGTATACTGTATGTGCAGACCTTAAATCTTTCGCTTAAAAAACACAGTTTTCTTGATTCCTCTTTTTTTTCCCATATGGCCATCATTGCAGTAAATGGGGAGGGAGTGTGAATACTCAGTGCTACGTGTAATAAGCATATAATTAAACTCCTCTGACAATTACATCATGCATTATCAGCCAAAGCCAGATCCATTACTTCTTGCGATCAATGGCTTGGCCACAATTGGCCTCCTACTCTGACCACACCAGGGACTGACAGCCAAGCAGCTCAAGCTTCTTTGCTGTATTGCAGAACCAGTAAGTGCTGTTAGTGACATCCAATACCAAGGGTTTGAATGGAGAAAGGGAGGAGGGCCTGCTACTTAATGCTAGGTAAAGGGGAAGAAGGAAATGGGAATTGGTAGTGATGAGGACAGTAAAGAGGTGGTGCAGCTACTTGCTGAAGCTCTGGAGTGTAATGATGAGTCATGGCAGAGTGAATTAGAGTGTGGTCCTTTTTCCTCCTCAGTATCGGAGATTGCTATCTCTAATAATGAAATCCTCAAAGATTACTGAGGTCGAGCAAAGGCTAGCTCAGTGCTGAGTTGCATAATGATTATAAATTAAACATCAGAGGAACTTCCAGCCAAGCATGCAAGCTCACAGAGATACTTTTAAACTCTGGGCACATCAACAATTCATATATAGAATATTTTAAAGTTGCTTCTTTCATACAGTAAAGACTGATGTTATGGTGAAGCTTTATCACTTGCACAAAGTCAGACCAATTCGAGAACTTTTCTTTAATAGATCATTTACTCTTATCACATATTCTATGGCACCATTAACAAGGGAGAACCCACATGGAGGCCATCTGCCAATGAGATGTGAGAAGGGTATGAGATTATAATTTTGATCAGTCTGCCAAAACCCCTCTGCCTGTCAGTGTGGTCTGAGTGGAGCAACCACAGGGTCTGTGAATAGATTAAATCAGCCCAACCTCTTCCTGGCTCCATCTGCTTTTCCCTCTTTCTCCCCTTTCTCACTCATTCACTCACTGCCTCTCACCCTGGCCTCTCCCCATCTCTTCCCCTACTCATCCATCCATTTCATCCTTTTCCTTTCCCCCATACTCTGACGCTCCTTTTCACAAAAATGATTACATTACACATCCAGGGAACATGCATTAGCTCGGAACATGCTCTTTCTTCTCCTTCGTCTCCTCTTATTCTCTGCCTATCCTTCCAGGAATTGGCTAAGGCAATGTTATTTCAGATTATACAGTTGTTAAAACTCATTTTAAGCTAACAACAGGACATCAAAAGCAGTGAACCTTGCACAGAGGGAGAGGAGGAGGTGTTGATGGAGTTTCTGGGCAGGTGAGAAATGGAGAGGGGCTGCGAAGAAAAGACCTGATCAGATGGAAGGGGAAGATTAGAGAGGGAATTATTAATAGGGCCAAGGGCCCTTTGGAGCAGGAGATTTGTTTGGAGGAGGATGCAAAACTAGATGTGGGATAATCGAGACGGAAAAAAAAAGATTTTCTCTCCTTTGGCAGAATATGAAATCGGAAGAAAGGAGAATCTAAAATTGAATGTATCGTTTCCATCACAGAATACAGTACGAAACCTGAGCAGATCATAGCAAAAAAGGGTTGGAACAAACCTACCACTGCCCTTTTCAGAAATATATTAAATGTATACAGCTTTTTTTTTTTCGTTGTATGCTTTCCAGGAGCAAACGGGTCACCCCAAAGGGAGTTTGAGTGATTGAAGTCCTGGTGTCGTGCTGATTGACTTCATGGTTGCATACCCAGCAAGAAGGAGACGAGGTGCACTGTGGAGGGGCAATCACAGTGTGTTTCGAGGTCCCTCTCCCTATGGACTGGTCTTCTAACTACCCACACACCTTGTGGGTTGAGTGGTCTAAAGGCAGCAAGATTCTCAGCAAATGCTGTGACCCTTGCATGAACACACTTGTTTTGCTTTTGTGTTTGATGGGGAATTTAGGGGTCAGTTTGCCTTGAACCATACTTTCCCAGGAGGTCTATATGACCATTGTGTTCTTACATGAAATGGTTGCCATCTAAGGAGTTACCTGTAGTGTCAATCTGTCATTCAGTTTGTATGTGGATTTAATGGTAAAATGTCTTGTATTATCTGAACTCACATCTGCTATGAATCCAGTATATCTCTGGATTTCAGATATCCCAGAATTTGTAGTTTTACGGGGTTATTTAAGGGGTTATTTGCTTTAAAATGCATTTTAAGCTAGAAACCAACTGAAAAAATGTACTATTTGAGCTACACTGTAGAAATAACATGCACTAGGGCTCTGTGTAGTACCCTGTGAACTACACAGGCCTGGTACTGTATTTATATTGGGGTTTCACATGATGAGAAACAGATGGAGAGTGTCAAAGATAAAAGGGAAGGAAGTATGAAGTATGACTAAGGTTATAATGATGAGGAGCCAAGACCCAGGAGACCAAATACACATTTCTCTCCCTCTCCCTTCTGGTCTCTGTTTTACATTTACTGGTTACACCCCCCCTACCCTTTTTTTTTTTTTTTTTTTTTTTTTAAACAGCTGGTCTCAAGATATTTGTTTATTTAGCCTCAGACCAGACTCGCACCAGATCAATCTGTTGTACTGCAGAAGAATAACTCCCCTCCAGCAGCAATCGGTCTATGTTGCGGATATGGGGAAAAGCTGCAGGACGGGAAGTTTTAAGTGGCCAAACACAAGCTGGCATTGAATCCAGACTAATATCAAGCCCATTGCTCAGTTCTTCAGCCAGTATCGATCTACCATAATGTATGTTTAGCTGATCCTGTTTTGAACTCCTTTCAGTAAACGGGCCGCAGTCAATACTGTCGCTCCACGTTTGTCTAACACCTCTATGCCATGCCAGCAACCAGTGCTTTACTGACTTGTGCTGCATATCAGATGAAGAAAAGGGGAGGAAGACGTAGCTTAAAAAACGGTTGACAACTACTTTATTACGTCCAGCTTTAGCCACAGCAGAATGATAATGACGGCCGTAGTGGTGATGCTAATGGGTAACACTGTCATGTAGCAGTGTTTTTTGTGTCATCTCTGGGAGCCAGACCCCCATGTGCACCTGCTGCTAGTGTGGTTCATTATGGTTTTCTCTAATGGCTTTTAGGGTTTTAATCGCAGGGTTTTGCATGAAGCGAGTAATGAATCACTAGATGCCGTCCCTGTGCCTAATGAGAGCGCCCACTGTTTCTCAGAGACGGTGGTAAGGGATAAGCATTGCTGGCAGCTCCTGAAATCTGTCTGTATTTATTTGTTTGTGTGTATTTATATGTGATGAATTATCTGCCTTATTTTGGGGATAACACACACACATAGAACTCTGGTTGACTTTTCAGTTTTTTTGTGTGTGTGCTTTATTTTTAGGGAATGGGTGGATTTTGGATTTGCATACATTTTTAACCAACCAAGATTCTTAGCGCCCATCAACAGCAATGTGCTTCCCTCACAACAGAAAGTAAGTCAGGAAACAACAGGGGGGTGGCAGCAGGGGAGGGTGAAGGTTTTGCACACCTGAGGTCCTAATGACGCTCACTCCTCCGACATCACTCATATCCACTAACTGGGTTTTCAGCCGTCAACTGTTTTTCAAAAAAGAAAATGAAATGGGAGAAGAAAATGTTATGAAATCTGTATTTCAAAAGCATACAAAGCCACATGTAGATCATATTCTGTTGTCCCAGCAACTATCTGTTCCTTCTGAATTCGTCATGCATTTTCCTCTGTTGTATATAGAATACATAGGTATTAGTAGGGTCATGACATTTGGTCAAGCAGTAAAAATAGCAGTTTACTTTTTACAACCAAATCAATAGGACCTCTAGAAACCACTTTGGCATAATCAATCACTTTGGCCTCATGTTTAAAAAATCTGTCTTTCAGCAGCAGGTGACAGCATGGATTACTATTAACACCATTCATTCAGATAGCTGTGTGCCGCTGCCTCATTCGGGGCATTACTTTTTGCGCCTGAAATGTTTGATGAAAAATTAAAAGAAGAGCAAAGACTCTGCTCATCAAGCACTTTTTTTTGATGAATCACTGTTATGTTGGTGGTGTTGTCTCTTAGTGGAATGAGCTGGTTCGATATTTTCATTCCGTCTCTTCCAAAGCAATAGACAGCTGTCCGTTCTCACAAATTGAGTGCAGGTGCTGACTGCAGGTAATAAAAGCACTGTAGAGCTGGCTTATGGGGAGAACAAGAGCCGAATTTTGCAAAGGTCGCATGCAGAAATGATATAATATGCATAGCTCAGATGAATACGGGACACTAAATGAATAAAATGATAGGGGCTTTTATTTCTGTGCATGAGGAATACTCTTCAAGTAGATTCAAAATATGTGAGCTGAAGCCATCATCCTCTATTGATTTCCCTTATTGGATTTGTACCAATCACAGCAGAAGAGTGGGAGGAAGAGGAAGGCTCTGAGAGAATCTTCTATTATGGCAAATATCACCCTGACAATTATATCAGGAGGATGTTTCTGATGTTTTATATTTTATTAGCACTGTATAAATATGTCCACCTGCAGCAAATGCTCTGAAATCCAACTTTATACACCTTCATATTGGGAAGTACCATACCAGTTGTTGCTCTGCCATCATTTTCAAGGTGAATTACCTACTCCTACATAATGCATCGCCTCTCTTCTTGGTTTGACAACAATCACTCCTGTAAGTATCGACCCTGTAGTATTGTAATCCACTGCAATGAATGAAAAGAAGGTTTCCTGGAAAGTGAATTCTCAGAGACAGACCTTCCACATTAAGTAACGTGTGACATAGTGCTGCGGGCATGTTGTCCCCTGTACAGCATGTGCACTGTCACAAGAGTTTTGAAATCAATCAGCCTGTGTGAGTTATTCACAGTCCAACATCAAAAAAGCATTACTTATCTATGGTTTTTAATTTCCAATCCATCTGTCAAGTGGGTTGAAATATGGAATCTCATTATTTTGAACAAGTGGGGAGGGGGACAACATAAATCATTTTATTTCATCTTATACCGACAGTCTGTTTAGAACTGGACCAAGGAGAGATGGCTAAGAAAGTGGGAGCTGGAGAGGGAAAACAAAGTTTAAAGTGAGACAGATAATTGTTGTTTATTTTTTCAAATTTATGTGCTTTGAACTTTATGATTAGATTATTAAAGAGATTGATTGCATGCAAACAAGACAAGGAAGAGGCGTACATTAGTTTTGAGTGTTTTTGGTTTCTTACAAACCTTGGATGGTGTTCTGAATGAAATGACAAAAGTGCAAATGGCTAACCTGTGGTAATAAAACAATAAAGTGAATAAGTAATGGGGGATGTTAGTCTTTATCAAAGTGGTGGTCATTAAGTGCAGCGGGGCTAACTTCTGTCCTCTCCAAAGACTCACAGGAGGGCTGCTTTTATACTAATTATTCATGCCATCCTGGGAGGAATTGAGACACAAATTGAGTATGGTGCTCCTTTAAATCCATCACTGTACCATAGTCTAATAATTCATGTCTATTACAGACCCTTTAAATTATTCATTTGCCAAGATAATGAAAATATGCTAATTAGAGAATTGCTATCAAAAAAGAATGCATAACACTCCTCAGCCATCATAATTAGGATAGGTCATTACTTAAGCATCACCTTGTGAAGTTGAGTTATTACAGCTTGTCAGGTTTTTGTGAAGAAACAGGACACCAAATTGCGTTTGATTTCAGCATTTTTGATGACTCATTTTTGGTGACACAGTGGTAACAAGTTAATGAATGTTTGCGTGAGCCATTTGAAAAGTATAACCTGTGAATGTAGGGCGCTGTGTGGTGCTTCTATATGTAATAGTAGGTTTATGCCCGTAAACAGCTGTGAGCTCTGCCTTAAATGGGAATTTGCTGTGTACGTAGATTATTAAAATAACTTGAAACACAGCCTGAAGAGTGAAACACCACTTGTTCCCAAACTGTCGCCTTTCACTCAGCTGTTTCTGATTAGGCAAAGGAAACCCTGCAATCCCCCTCTCTCAGGCTGCTCCTTTTTCGTCGTTCTTTTTCTACTGTCGTTTTCACGATGGGTCCACTGAGCTATTTCCAACAGAGAACTATTCTGAAAGTTTATCAACAGCTCCTAGTCAATCTATTCCTCCTTCTTTGTACTCTCTTCTCTGGGTTCCCTTTCCTTCTTCCTCCCCCGCGGGGACTGCTAGAAAGAAGAGCTCTGTCATGGCCCTGTGGAGAGAAAATGGTGGAATTCATCCCATGCTGCGTTGGTGATAAAACTCCAGAGCGTGACACATCCAGCCTCAGATTACAAGCAGAGGATTCATTCCTTGCATTCTCCTTGTCACCTTGCCTTCAATGCTGGCATTTAGCAATTTGCCATAGACTGATGGGCTCTATCAAGGAAACTGGCCTGCCTGCAAAAGACTGGTTGCTTGTGCAGAAGCCAAGATACATTTAAGACATGGAGTGTTTAGACACATGTACACGGTCCGGTCATGAACATGCTCATACTTGGACAAAGTGAGCAAAGCTTTTCACACTGAACACTTTCTAGACAAAAAAAAACTTGAATCCATGTCTGTAAAGTAAAATGGCTGCCTTACCATCAAATATTGTTTTATAAGTGACCCATATTACATTAAATGACACTAACTATGAGTTATCAGCTGATCTGTGACCCCCCGCTTGATGCACTGCGGTAGCTGTGGCTGTAGAGAGAATCGTGCTGACTAATGTCTCTCTCTGTGTCCCCGACTGGTGCCAGAGCTGATGTAACTCTGCCAGGAAACAGTCTGTTAACAGATATTTGAGTCGCTTGAATTGCCAGCCAAGACTGAGCCACTCGATTCTTCAATGGACTTTTTTTTTTCTTCCAACAGGCAAGTTAGAAACATGAACACAGTTAAAATTACCATTCAGCAGCTTGTGGATGATATCATTCTCTTTTAAAACTTGTCTGTAGGCAAAGCACATTTCGGTGGCATGTTTTTTGTATCAGTGCAGCATGTGTATCATGGCTCTTATCAGCATCATTGAGTGATCTGCTGCATCTCACAAGCCACAAAGACTAATGTATCTCAGCGTATCTCAGACTTTTATGCATGCATTCATTTTATGCACCCTACCTACTTGCATAACAGTCCTTTATTTGGCTCCTAAAGCGGCTCTCTTGAAGTCAGAAGCAAAAACATATGCATTTCAGCCAAAACTACTACATTTAACAATGTTAAATATCTAGTGTTACAGTGGCACTATCTCAAAGTTTCTTCAAGGGTACCTAATGATACTTAGAACAAGACATAACTGTCTGCTCTGCCCGTACACATGTAAAGACTCAGACTCTGAACTGTCAAGCCACAGTTGCAGCTCAGCTATGCCATTAAACTGGGCCACTGTCCTCGTCCCCATGTACATACAAGAGGGCAGAATCAGACCTCTGTGCATGCATTGGTATTGAATTCAGAGCAAACAAGAGGAATATGCCCTTCTCCTGGAAAATGTTGTCCTGTGAGCAGAGGGGTGTGAGGAGCACACCCACGTCTCTCCCTATGCTCTCACACTTGCTCGTTAATCAGATTCACAATTGGGACTTTTGAGGTGAGGATGATAGCTGATCTCTCCTTTCTAACTCTTTGTGACTTAAGTTAAGTTATTAGTTAAGTTCATCTTGAAGTATACAGAGATATTCATAATTTTAAGGTGAGCTTTGCCAGTAGGAGCCAATAAGGTAGCCGTTTCAGTCAAATTTTTTCCTTTTTTTTTCCAGTTTTTAAGTAAAAAGCCTCTAAGCTGTGATTATGCTTGCTGCATTTGTCATCGTGTGAGCCCATTGTGACATCAATACAGCACCACAATCATTCATACCGGAGGTTTCAGAATCACTGGACTCAATGCAGTTTCCTTCCTAATCAGTAGATGCTGCTATTGAGACAATGGTGCCCCGGCCAGCACCAAAGGAATAGCTTTAGAAGAAGTCACACAGGAAATACAATACAGTATATATAAGCAAAGGTAACTGCACAGTTTCAACTTTTCTGTTTCACTTTCAAGCAATTGTTTATGCTTCTGTTACATTTGAAATGGTTGTTCCTTCTTTGGATTGGATGGGTCGTACAGACACCTCTAGAGACGGACCTGGTTGCACACGCCTCACTGCAGCTCGTCCTGTTATTCAAATGTCTTCCTCGAGCAGCACGTGCCAGGTTACAAAAATTGAGAGTTGCACGACTGGGCGAAAGAACACCAAAGTACACCAAGTCCCAGCTTCAGCATATCTCTGTGCTGTCACATTAATACACAAGTGCTACATCCACTAAGGTTGAGCTTGATCACCAACAAGGTGACATCTGTATGTAGATTACACAATTTTGACTCCTTTTTGTCTGTAGAAACAGGTTAACCCCTAACTGACAGAAAACCACCATCTGCCAATAGATCGCTAACAAAAGGAGAAAAAATGTTTGTACCTTTCAGACTGAATGGTACTAAAGAAGGGATGGACTTTGCTGTTTTGCTGCAGTGAGCCGGCTTATCTGTTTCCAGTGTTATCTGCGTAGCGATGCCACCAACAAGGGCTGAACTAAGACAGGATATTGGGACTTAAACTGCATGCCCCACACTACCTGAAAACAAGGCATATTCTGTAAAGATTTGAACAAATCAGGCCTTGATTTGGATGATCAATGTTGCATCCACAACCAGAAAGAAAATAAAAATATGTATATATGTGTTCCTATACTACATAGGAGCTGGCCTCCCCTACAAACTGTGATAACAAGGTTATTTCATTTAACCAGCAAAGATGCTTATTTAGCCTCTCACTTGTTGTCATCTACAATTTTACTAATTAATAATGACTGACACAAGAAGAGCTGTAAAGATGACAGTGATTATGGAGAAGAATTGTTTCACTCTGGATTATTCTGTGGAACCCATAAATAATGCTAATAATAAGGTTAGAGAACTGTCTGTTGAGGAATAGTTGTTTTTCTCTTTTCTGCTGTCAATTTTACATGTTTCCACCATTATTCCCTTGTTTAAGTTCTTTCATTTTAATAACGACATCGTTCCCCAGCTTCCTTTCCCTCTGCAATACTGTGATTAACAATGATGACCCCCAGTAACCCTGATACAACCACACTGTCTTTCCCTGACTAGCTAATCGTCAGCTGGCCTCATCTCTCCATTGACCTATTGCCCATACTGAGGTGAATTATGGCACCTGAGCGGCTGTCTAATGTGGCAGGTCCCGACACAGAGAGATCCATACAGAGGGCGAGTCCAGGCAAACTAATGATGCTGACATTGTTAAATGATCGGAAATGTTAGTGAGAGAGATAGATAAGGGGAAAGAGAGAGCTTATTAGGGGCTTCATCAGGGGATCCTATGGAGTCCATTCTTTCAGGGTGAATCTGTTTCTGATCTACTTCATCCCAGGTGATGATCAGAGTACTTATTATGGTCTCCATATGATAACTTATTATGAGTATGACTTGCCCATTAGCCATCTTGCCTCATTCACATCTAATTTTGCCTGCCGCACAATTAATTTTTTTTCTAATATGTTTGACGGTTAAGGTTTTGCATATAAATCAATCTTGTGACACATCCCCAGGCTCAAGCTAGAATGAACTCCCCTCAAGACAAACTGTCCAGATAACATGCTTTTCCTCTGGAGCCTGGACACATTCTGCCTCCTGGTGTCTGTGGTGAAGAGAGCCACTCCCTATTCTCCTCCACCCCTCCTCCAGTCTCAGTGTCTCCCCATTACCTCTTTTTCCCCTGGCCTGAGACGGAGAACATGCGATGACAGAGGTGTCAGCACAGATCACAGTGATCCTCTCCTGCCGTTCTGTTCCCACTGGCTCAAGAGCTGACACATTCCTCCTTTCTCTCAGTCCCCTCCGATCTCTTCTTGGTGTTCTCAGGATCCACATTCCTGCCCATCAAGAGCTCTCACTGTCTAGCCTTGCAGGGTCTTGTTACACTGAAATCTAGTGGAAGAGGCCTGTGTGAAAGTTTCTCTTTTCTAATCCTTCATCTTTTCTTCCACTCATCCAGATTAGACTTTGTGTGTCTATCTTTCTCTCGTATTCTTTTCCTCTACCTGCTTATCTCATCTTCCTCTCTGGTCATTGTGTGTGTCTGTTTTGTTTCCTCTCTCTCAGTCCACATTCCTTCCAAGCCGGCTATGTCTGCTGCATTTGTTTGATAAATGTATGTTGTGTGATCAGGGTTCAAAATATCACCCGTCAGATGCCACAACAAAAACACAGTTTTCTTCTGAGGATAAATCGGTGTCAATCATTGTCAAAAGTGTCATTTCCCTTTTTCTGCATAACAGTGTTTTAATAATATTGCCTGGTTCTTGTTCTTTGCTTGTTGACAAAACTTACCCCCTGCTGACCTGCTGCACATTATAGCGCAGTTAGAAGTGAGTTCCTTCCATTGTTTTTTTTGTCATCACATATGTGACTTAGGTTGTAAGAAAAAGGGGAATTACAAAAGCTCAATAGAGTTTTGTTGAACAAAAAAAAGATTAAAATCCAAAAACGTTACTGTTGGTCGGTACCTGATTGTTGAACCAAAAGTGCGCAGAGTCATCCATCCATTTATAACTGCACATACTGTGAAGGGTCACAACTGCTTCAGTGAACCAGTCCAAGCATGCATTAGAGAAGAGTCACTGGGCTGTGACACGGCTGAGACGGATAAACAAATTCACACTTACGTTCACACCTATGGGCAATTTAGCGTTTCCGGTTCACCTAACCTGGATGTCTTTGGACAAGTTGTTTGCACAGATTCAAATGGAAATTTATTGAGGCCTGTGAGGAGCAAACCCCTGAGGTAGTCAACAAGACGCAATATCTGGGTTACTCGATTTTCTGTTTGACAAATGCTTCTCCAGCTTAAATAAACAAATCCTTTTGTTCATTTCACTGGCTAAGATTTATTGTCCTAATGTTACTTTTAAATCTAAATCTTGAAATAAATCAACTTACGCATACTGTTACACATATTCTTCCATTCATCTGCACTTTCGAAGGCATTTATATTAAAAATTGTAATTGTAAAACTGTCATTTAAAGGTGTTATTTATCGGAAAAAATTCAGAGATGGTTTCATAGCATACAAAGATAGTTTAAAGAGACTCAATGAGGAGATGTTTTTCGCTAAAATGTTAAAATAAACCCACAGGAGCCGACCCACACAGCAACAAACAGCAGACATGATGAACATAGTCTCCCCTGAGTTTGGTTTGCTTCTCGGGTCAAGTTCTGCTTTTCACAGCGTCTTCTCCTGAGAGGCAGAACACTGTTTTACAATTACCAATCTAAACCTGCACGGGGGACCAACAGCAATCCACGACCAAGTGCACTCATGGCGACAAATTTTAAGTGACCGAACTCTAATGGGAGACCTAAACCAACTACGTATTATAAGATGTACTTTTTAGCTGTCATTCATAAATATGTTAATATTGTGTTCACACTATTCCCTGCTGTCGTCAGGTGAGCAAAAATGTAACCATCCTTCTTTGCCATCGTTTTATTTTCGTAAAAAGAAAAAAAAGATAGTGAATTGCATTCAGAAGGTGCTCTAATTTGTCTTCCTCAAACACATTTCTGCTGCATATATCTACTGTATCCAGCATTTAATTTTCAAAATAACATTTTTCCAACTTCAGTGACTTTGAATCTCTTCCTTTCCTCACTTTGCAGTGGACATGTTTTATGCATAAGGGAGGTCTACATGTCTACAGCTGTCCTAAAGTTTTATTCAACTTGCATTTCTCTCTTATTCCAATTTTTTCCAATATTACAGCCTTGTGCAGCATCCCCTCGCCCGGAGCAATATTAACGCCAGTCTGACAGATGGTATTAAACAACAAAGCTAAAATCAGATTCATCCCTCCCCATGAGTTTTCATTTTGCTAAAGTTGTCATTACCTGAGGGAGACGAGGGCCAGAAAAGTCTCATTTTAGCAAGATTTCAGAAGCCAGGTACCCAGACTTTATATCTTTATATTCAGTGTTTTGGATTCAATCTCCCCCACAGCCTCTTCTCTTGGTTATGAAGTAACCCCTGCCAAATATGTTGGCTCTTCTCCCTTGACTAATCTCACATCATCACATCAGGCCTGTTGTATTGATTTCTGGGGAAAGTAGTCCTAAATTGCTCTTCCTTTGTCAATCTGAAGCTTGTTACCAGGCAACAGGATGACCCAAGTCTTTTGAAGCCCCTTGAACTCCCCCAACCCACAACCCCTAATACACACTAAACACACACCCCCACTTAAGCACACACATGAACACAAAAACACACACGCTCAATTACACTCCCGGTACAGTGCCAAAAATGCAATCTAGGAGTACCTTCGCCCTCTAACGTGAGATGTGAATCTTTGCTGGTGACAAATATGCTTCACCACATGCAAAAATCAATGTTAAAAAGCTCTGTTTGTATAGGAGGTATTGAGTTACTTGATTTTATTTTTTTATTATTTTAGCATAAAACTCTGTAAAGCATAATCAAAAGAGGCAGCTACGGAATTTTGATGCATGATGAAAATAATGGGGCATTTTAAGGTAGGAATAGCATACTGTGTGTAATAATTTAATAGTATGACTGCTGACTGCTGCGCTTAAGGCCATTTGGTTCAATCTTGTGTTTCAAATTAAAATTGATGACTGTCAAGCCAAATTCCTGAGAAGAGTTCAAGCTAAGACAAATTGTCGCCGGCTTTTTGATAGATTGGCCAAATATTCAAATACAATTAGTGAAATACTATTCATCATATTAATCACATTTGGGCAGCGCCTTTCTGTTCATTTCATTTGTGAGCGCTTAACCCTTTCAGGAGAAAAGTGGAAACTCCTTCAAGTAAATATTGTCCGTCTCAGATATTCAATCTGTAATGCTCTGGTAGCTTGGAGGCATCACCTGGGACATGTTTTATATTACTGAGCCAAATGCTTGAGGATACACATGACAACATTCGAGAAAGTGCACTTTTTGGCAAACAACATGTGCAATATATGTATCTTGGTTCTCCCTGCTGTACTATCTGCCTCCATCACTTCCACCAATAAGTTATTCCAAACAGACTTGTGACAGATAGATAGGGATTGAGGTTTTAATGAGAAACCGACAGACAGCAGCGGAAATGAAACACTGGTTGCCCTTACAAATTGCTGTAATAACCATTTCTACATTAAAGCTTTTGTAATAACTTATACGTCATTGCGTTATTTAGGTGGGGAGGTGGGGGTGGGAAGAAAATAAATGCCTATCTGCAGTGTTTCTGAATTAATATCTCATTTTGGTTCTGCATCATCATTTTTTTGGTCTCATTTTCAAAAGGCAAGGGATTACACACTAATTACATATTGCATGGTGGGAATGTCTCTGCTGGTGATGAATAAAAGTCCAGCTGCTCTCAGGGAAGCATTCCCATTTCACTAAGGGGTAATGCTGCTCTTTATCAATCAAGCTGGCTTCGCATTAGAGAGGATAATGACTTGGAGTAACACCTCTTGAGCTCGTATCTGTTTATTTTTCACTATCTTAAGAAGATTTTTCTTTGTGGTTTTTATCTGCAGGAAAAGAATAATCTGAAATAAGATTTTGCTCGCACTAAGATACGGGCATGGACGTCATCTCCGTATCACTGGTTTCCATCATGAATTGGTCAGACCTGGAACAGATTCTCTTGCCGTGTTCATTAAATGATTTCTACATTCATACACGCAAACTAGTTCCTTCCCGTTTGAAAAATGTTTTATCTTTCCTTCCCTGCTCATATTCAAAACACAAAGCTGAAAAAAGGAATTCCTCCCCCATCACATCTTTACACCGATGAAATTGCCTCCTTTTAGAAATGATTCCAAATGTGACTGCGTCTGTGTCCTTGTGTACGAGTGTGTGTGGATGTCAGTGTGTGTGTGCCCGCATGGCAGGGAGGCTGCAGTGATAGCCTCAGGCTGCACTCCTCTGTATGTATCAGATCTAGGCCTAATGAAGCTGAAAGCCTGGCTGTTGTGAGGCGCATCTGCAGAGCCACAGAGTGATGGGCATCTTATTCTGCTGCTGTTCCCAGGGGGTCCTCACACATCTGAGGACCCTGCCCGTTGTTTGCACACTGACTCTGTGCCCCTGTGTATCCATGCTGCAGGAGGTCATGCCACATATGATGTGGATGCCATCTGGAAGATCAGCCTGACGGCCGCTCCAGCCTCTCATGCTGTCCAGGACTGGTGACATAACTGTCATAGAATATATGCTCGACTCAGTTATGAATACCTTTCACTCATAAATGGTTGCAGAACTTTTGACCCTAATCACAGCCCATGATTGGTTCTTGTAACCGTTTAGAAGCTTCCTTCTCCTGTCTCCCTGTACTTTCATAATGAACAACATTGTTGTGCTTTCGAACACTTTTACAGTTTGCAGCAGTCCTTTTTGCATTGGCAGATGCCAGCTGTCTTCAGTAGTTTTCAGTGGGATGTAGCTCATAACTTAAAACAGTCCGTCTTTTACTTTAAACCATCATTTTGTTCTGTTCAATGTTGGCTTTGGGTTGTTGTACTACTGAACTGTTTTCTGACACTGTTATACATACATTTAATTTAAAAATGCTTTGCTCGTCTTTCGATTCCACCCTCTATATTTATGCATTCAGTGCTTTCAGAAAAGAGGCAGTGAGGCAGCCACAAAGCATAAAAAAAACTTTCATTATGTTTTACTACACCGTAGGTTGGCGTTTTTTTTTTTTTGCATGGACTTTATTCTGTATCCAGTAAACAAACTTCAAAGATTACATCCCCAAAGAGCTCCAGTTTATGTTCCTTTTTCCATAGTGTTTTCCCAGAAAGACAGTGACTTGTCTATTTAAGGTTTTTTTTTCTTTAAAGATGATCTTTTCATACCCATGGAGAACTACTTGGTTTACTGTGGAGTGTAAGTATAGGCTGATAGCCTAGGAAAAAATAAGAAAAAAAGCTGGTATATTTTCGCCACTATTGTTATGGTTTCCAATACATGCTCATTACGCAAAGCAACAGTGGGAAAGCATAAAGTAGGCTCAGCGGCCCATAGCTTCTGTTCGTCGTGTACATAGAAACACACTGAGAACGCAGTTCTATGAAATTGTAACTTTGGAAAGCATTTTTACAAATATTTTTTCTGACTAAAAACATTATTTGCATTTGGATGAGAGGAGTAAACAGATGAAGAACTTTGTTTTCGAGATATCCATGTTAGTGGGGCCTAGGTCTTCATAGCACAAATTCCTGGATGCGTCTTAACATTTTTATGACTCTGAAATGTCTTGATCCCATGAGAAACTACTGGAATAGTCCAGACTCTAAGATCGCTGATTGCCCTGTAGCCTTTGAAATGTGAAGTTGTTTTTTGGAAACAATCACTCCTTCATGCAGAAAAATAATGTTCATTTTGCTCATGTGGACACTGGGAGTTATTTTATTATTTGCTTTCTCTAGGGTTAGAATTACTATTTTCTTTCTTTAGTTTTTCTGTTGCTTGAGGAACTTATTTAAAGTCATCAGAAAGGCTCCAGTAATTGTACCTATTATATATTTTTTATATATTTTTGTTGGTATTCAGTAACTTTCACATTGAATGATTTATTCAAGTTTTCTGATTCTACAATTTAAAAAAAAATTACATTCATTACTAAAGAAATTCTTAATGCTGTACTTACGATTCAAGGGAGCCAATGATTCTGACTGGGGGTGTATGTGATTGAAGGGGAGTGTCACAGCTGAATTCAACAGACAAAAGTTGTAATTAACACCAGCAGGTATAGCAACATGTGTGACAGCTGCAATTTTGAAGGAGGCAAAACCACTACTTGTTCAAAGCCGAACGATATTTCACTGCTCTTTTGTCGATGGAAGCAGCATTTGCAGCCTTTCTCCCTTTCCATCGTTACATTTTTATTATTTCTATTTGATCTTTCATGTTGACATGTTCCAATATCCAAAATCTGGAGAGGATTAAATTACAGGCATTAATATGGCAAGTGAGTCCCAAGCAACAGGGCTGGGGCTGGTTTTCTACATACATCTAAATATAGATTTAATAACAGCAGCCTGAAATGCTTACAGTGCAATCTGCAGCTCTTTCCAGCTCCCTCTCTCATTGTGCATATAAACATCAAAAGACTAAAAATAAAAGAAAGTGCTGCGGCTTAGTCTCTATCTTTCTTTCTCTCTCTGTAATGAAGAGAAAGCAGAAGAAAAAGGGTCTGACCATTTGCTGTTTGAGCTACATTAACCATAGAGCCAGAAGAGATGCTCCTTGGCAGATTTCATAACAGCAGTATAATAAAGAAGGGACCTCTAACCAGTGGTGTACTGCAGAGAAGGCATTTAAACAAAATGGTGAACTAATGGGCTTCTTTTTTCTTGGCTTCTCTGCTACTCTACCCTGACTATCAGTTATTTTTGTTCTTTACAGTGTTGTTTTTCTTTTCCTGTTATACTGTCAGAGTGCTTATGTTCATAGAAAGGGAAGAAGAAAGCGTAAAGATAAAAAAACAGAAGTTGGAGTAACAGGATGGCATGTTGCAAGAAACAGGAAGACTTACTCATCTAAACAGACAGGCATGACACAAGACCAGGGATGATGTTTTCACTCCATCGTGACATGTCGAGAACATCTCACTTTGAATGTAGTGCCAGGAAGCCTTAACATCAGTGTGTTGCTCACTCAATTCTTCTGTCAATTAGTTTAGATTACCTCATAGGAAATTAAATTACCTCCCAGATGTGAAGGTGTTATTTGTCAAAATTTGCACACTTTGCAACACGGTGAATGCATAATAGTTCCGGGGGAAAATTGCTTCATCTCTCAATGTTTTTGTGGCCTCTCTGCTTCATCTGTTAGCAGCCAGCAGTTGTGCTTGCTGCTGTGCAGCTTTCAGAGGGTACACTGACCTGCTGTCTTTTGCAGGGTGTCTTCCAGTGGATCCTAATTACCTTTGGTTTTATGGTCAGACCTGTGTCAGTACCCTGCTCAATTTGTTCTTGTGAAATATGGCTCGGCCTTGGGTTCAAGTAGGGGAGAAAACACTGCACATTGATTAATCAAGGCATGCAGGCTCAACCTCTGTTCTCAAAGGAGTCAATTCAATGACACAATTTCACCTGGGACACATTCCAGGAGTCTGAAGTTGCTTCCTCTCTTTAATTAATTTCCTCATATCTTTCCCCAATCTCCATCTCATCCTCTCGTTTATTGAAGAAGCTGATTAAAAATAGCTGAAGACTTCATGATGCAGCAGACAATTTGGTAATGCAGCATATTTCAGTTTATTTGAGCATGCACACTACTTACAGAATGAAGAAGATAAGACACACACGTGGATTTAAGTGTGGCCACAGAGCCACAGAGCAGGTGATGTTTCAGTGGATTTTGGAATTGATAAACAGTGGCCTTGAGGTGCAGAACAGCAGAGACAACGGCATAATAGAAAATACTCATTTCAGGAAGCATCGCGGTATTTTAAAAAAGAATGACGACTGACTTGAGAACACAAAGCTTTTAAGAAAACAACAATTCAGTGGGAAAAAAACACATTTTCTATGGAAAAAAGACAGCAAAACATACAAAGACTTTTAAGGAAGCTTTTCAGGAAAATGAACTACAATGATAAATGCAAACACAAAAAAGAAGAAAATGTGACCTTTCACAAAAATCGAACAAAACCAAGAGTGAACAACATTTCACAAAACACTACAGCGAGACAGATTTTAAAAAAAATAAAATTGCTTTTGGTTTTATTATTTCTGAAATGTGGTTGTGGTTATTGATTTATTCAAAGTATTACTAGTGTCTGATGCTTTAAATGTTCTTACTTTTGTTGTTATGCATTCTGAAATGTTTGATATCGTTTTATTATTTCTCTTTTCTTTTTGTGTTTTCCCCCTTGTCGATCTTCCTAAATGTTGTGTTTTAAGTTTTTCTGAAATGTAGTGTTTTGGCTTTTGTAGTTGAGTTTTGTGACTTGGTTTTGTGCTCTATGAAACGTTGGTGTTTCAAGTCCAGTGTTTTATGTCCCGGATGTACTTGGAAAATACTTTTTTGCTTTGTTGGACTTCTACTCTGTACCGACCAGAAAAAAACAAAAGTTAGGCTGGAGGAAATGTATTTTCCCTTTGCCTTCTTAACAATTTGTATCCTTAACCCTGTGTATGCACCAAGTTTTCTAATCAAATGCAAACAAAATTGATAAGCTCTGTATGTTGTTACAACAACCAAATGAAGTGGGGACAGTTAAACAATCTGAAGGCAAAACATTTTGGTAGCAACTTCTGTCTGCGAGGTTATCCGAATACCTTCAGCGTCTCCTCAGCTTGGATTATTAGGGAAGAAGCTAGCTTACTATGCAGGGAGACAATTACAAAGACAATTTCATGGGGAGGATTTCTATAATCATCAGTGCATGCTGGGAGCCTCTATCAGAGTAAGTTTCATTTGGACTGAAGAGAATTCATTTGTAGTTTATGACTTGCAATGTAGCTATTAGTAACTGCACTCAATTGGAGATTTTGAAATAGAGAAGAGAACAAAATGAGAGTGAAATGTGCAACAACATACAAATTAAAGCTTTTGAGCTCGAGTAAATGATTCATCCTGTGCATATTAAGTGTTGCCTTGAAAAGATGCCGTGTTGTTTCTTTGGAACTAACACAAAAGCCAAATTTCTGTTTATTAGATATGTCTTTCAACCAAACATATGATTCATGCAAGAGGAATGTGAAAAATAGAACTCAGTGCCACAAACTTTTCTTGAAGTGTGCAGAAGTCTGCGTGGACCAGCTGCCTTTTTAAAGTGACGCTTCAGACGGAAACTGGAGCTGGCTGGCAACGGGCCACGTACAGTAATCCCCATTATGCATGCTTACATCAGGCTGCAGTGTTGTTTTGATGAAAGCATAACCAGTCATAATGAATGGAAATGAATGTATGTTTGTGGGATCAAAATAGCACATAATTACACTCTTACCCCTGACGATACAGGTATGCCCTCGTCTAATTCCACAAACATCAAGGTCTCTCCCGCAAATATTTCCTTGAGGTTAGTTTGTAAACAAATTAAATTCATTAAAAAGGGGTGACAGGAGGTAAACATGCCTTGTGTGTTACTTGTAGTCTGTGGATGTTATTAGACCCAACATGACAGGTGATCATACATTAAAGCAAGATGATACTGATTATTGTTGGTTCGAGAGATTGAGAAAATGAGATTTTGATCTCAGCTTAGGTTTATTGTATTGTGTAGAATATCATTTTGTTAATGACAGTTTATGATGAATGAGTAAGCACCACATCATGATAGACGTGGCTATTAGGGCTAAAAGGAGAGGAGACCCCACACCCACAGGAGCCACAGCAATTAGTTTCAACCAGATCAGAAAGGCGCTGGCATAATGACCTGATTCTGGCAGCTTATTCTATTCTTGATCTCTAATCATGGTCACCGGTGGCATCTTTCCCCTCATCCCTCTCTGCTCCACCTGCCTCTCCCTTCTGGTCCGAGGATATGAATTAATGAAATAATATAGAGTAATGTGAATGTTGTGGGCCAACTGACCATTCGCACGTGGCTCTCTTGCTTTAGCGAGTACAATTACACCGTGAGTTTGATCGGCGGTGATAGACAAAACAGCAGGAGCTCATAAATATGGATGGAGAGTCTGAGAAAATAAATTAGCAGGGCCTGGCCTCTCTGCTGCCCCACTTAGACTGTCAATTACGGACCTGACAGGAGCCTTGTGAAAGAGTCACACAAGGATGACACGCACACACACACACACACACACACACACACACACACACACACACGCACACACACATATGCAGACACATGCACAGTCATTAAACTGTGCATTTGAGACCATTCTGGAGCCATACAGCAGTCACCTGCTTCATTATCAGTAGGCAGAGTTCATGTTTTATGACATGTATCAGGAGCTTACAGTTATTGAGGAGTGTCAGCTGCTGTACAAAAGCCAGTGTAAGGATTGGTTTGGTTGGGAAATTATGAAAATTCTCATTTTGACAAAATGTAAATATATATTACTTGAAGCCCATTCCTATCTTGTTTTTCTGGGGTGTACAAAGACATTTTTAGGCCAGGGTAACACTGTCAAAAGCTGACCTTAAAGTCTAACATCTTAACATTGCTTCAGTGAGGAAGGTTGTGTTTTTTTGTTTTTGTTTTTTATTAAACAGGGTCACTGATTTAACATGTTTCTTCTTTGGCTCATTTTCTAAAGGTGACAGTGATTTAAATTATGCATGCTGGGAAGATGAACACATTATAAAAGGGCACACAGAGGAAGGATAAACAGTCAGGGTTTCAAGACGTTTTTAGATCATGTCCATGCACTTGTTCTGTGTTTGTGTTATGTGTGAAAGGGTCACTCCTGCTTTTTGATTCCAGCAATAAGTCACCTTCTGACACTAAAAGTTAACTGCAAAGCCAATTTATTTGATTTTGTGTAAAAGGACTAATGTAAATTAGGTAGATACCTATATATCAATTCATTTATCCAGACTTTATGGGCTGTTCTTTTTTTCTTTTTTAATGTTATTTAGTCCCAACTCTGTGGGGATACTGTAAATTATGAAAAAACTGAGTGCATTTGCAAATCACATAAACCTTATTTCTAATGAGAGATTGAGCAGAAATAACATTTTAAATGTTGACTCTGAGCATTTACTGGATTTGAAAACATTGTTATTTTAGAATTAGATGGCAGCAACGTGTTTAAAAAAACTGAAGAAGAGGCTTGTTTACCACTGCATTGCATCAACTCTTTTAACAACTCAGTAAGTGTTTGAGAAGTGAGGAGATCAGATCTCTTTGAAGAAATACAGCAGTTTTTGAAAGTGAAATATTTTCCTGTTCTTGCTTGGTATAGTATGTAGGCTTTTCAGCAATAGGGGGCCTCCTTTGTTGTATTTTTTGTTTCATAATGCATCAAATATTTTCAGTGCTTGACAGGCTTGAACTGCAGGCAGGCCGCTTTAGCACCTGAACTCTTTCACAACAGAGCTATTCTGTTGTAATACATCCATGTGATTTGTCTCGCCAGCCTAGTCTATCCAAAAATTGGCAATAACAAAAGATTTTCCACATGTCCAATTTCTAATGGTTTCACAATACAGGCTTAAAAATTTTGAGATGACAATGTTTTGGTTGTCATTTGTTTCGAGTTAGACTTATTTCGACGTGACAGAAATTGCAACCAGTTAATATTAAGCAATGTAGACCATGACAAATTGTGTACTTAACGCTCATTAGCAATCATTAAGTGAATGGGAGCGAATTAGAAAAGTAAGTAATCGTGCAAGTAGAAAAGTGAAACCATGACTGTGAAAAAGGGTTTCAATCGGCAATCTCCCACTTAAGGCCAAGGGGTTTAACACCACCCACCAAGAGCTCATTTGACTTTTTTGTCGTACTCAAGTGTGGCTATTGTCAACATCTTTCCGTCGTGAGGCGTTATTTTTGTGACATCACAACAAGAGTGGAGACATCATCAGTAGTACAATGGGAGCTATATCACAGTGGAATTGAAACATATGTTACGATTTCTCATAAGATCACATTGGTCTTGCTCAAATAAGCAAAGCTTTCCCTAAAAAATATGTCATCTAGATGGTAGCATATGTGGCTAAAAGCCTGTAAATATCACTTAACATTAACTATGCCTTCACAGACTATGCTAACCGTGACATGTACGTGTTACCCGATTCTTATTCACTCAAACATTCAAATGATCTCATTTTTTATGTGCACTATATTTACAGTGATCCACGCTTTATCTCTGCAATCATACACAGATGATCATATTTGTGGTATTGTGAGGTTTAGTGTCTTGCTCATAGACACTTTGAGACATGGAGTGGGGATCAAACCATCAACCCTCCAGTTGGATTATGATTACTCTACCCGCTTAGCCATGGTCAGCCCCCATTTGTGTTTTTTCTTCCCACAGTAGAGCTTAAACTTCCATTTATGGATGCAGTGATGAACTGTGTTTGCAGACAATAGTTTTCAAAAGTGCTTTTGTCTGTTTTTTTTATGAAGGACTGCCTCAGTGCCCAAAGATCCCAGCCTTTCAGTACAGTTATTAAGGCACATTCCTGGCAGACAGAAGTGCATGTTATTGGTCAAGGTAGATGACCAACCTGCCTGAGTCTGGTTCTGTTGGTGTCTTCTTCCTGATTTAAGAGGGTATTCCTCTCCACTGCCACCTTGTGCATGCTCAGGATGGGGGATTGAATTAAAGAGAAGATTCAATTTGATCCAATGGTTTCCTTAACTAGGCAACCTTTGATGAATTGACTTTATACAATTGGAACAATTTAGATTTTAATCAATTTAATATAATTGGATAATATTAAATTGGATTGTAATTGGATTTAATTTGACTTTAGCTGCCTTGAGTTTACTTTTGTTGTGAGCACTTTATAAAGAAAACTGAAATTAAATGAATTTTCATAATTGTTTAATCATGTCATTCGCTGGTGATGTAGAAATCCACAAATTCCATTTGTACACAAACTCTCAGAGAGTGGTGAATTCCTCCTCATCTTTACTTCCAGAAGACTAACCTTCTTCGGAGGTGCTTCTTTTACACTACTTTATGAAACTGACCTGTTGACAGCTGCCATAATCAGTTAAGCAATGCTTCACCACTTGTTACTTTTTTGCTTTGCACACCATTTCAGATTTGACTTCCCTCCTATCTTTTTAAAAAGGTTTCTAGCTTCAAATTCAATATTAAATAATGTATCTACAAAAATATGAGAGTTTATGGTAAGATGTTGTTGGGGACAAAATATCTTTTGAATGGTTTGGAAAGATATTGATTTTCATGGTCTAAAACCGATTTAAAAGCAAAACAAAATATTTCTTCCTCCAGCTTTGCTTTTTTTTAAAGAGTGCCAGAATGCCTGTGTACTTAATCCTGGGTCTGCAGTTAAGGGAGAGACTATAGGTACAAGCTGCAGCCTGTTCCCAAAATTGTTTGACTCCTGCAGGAAAATCCAAAGTCTTTTTTACTTTCGAAATAGAATCCATTGATGAATCCAGTCAAGAAAAAAAAAAAAAGCGAAAGAAAAAAAACTTTACCTTAAGCTATTGTAAAAGAGAAAATAATTAGCTTCCAAGCATTTGAATAATGAATTTCACAAGTTCTCTTTGAGGATATGAGCTCTGAATAAGCAGTCAGGTGTGTGAACAAACAAGCCGCCAGAGTATTACACACCATGTAAAACTAATGCATATTGAATCTCAGCATCAAACAGATGGAAAGCTTTGATTTACTTCAGGATGTTTTTTGTGGCCATGTGACTTCAGTTAAAGTAGAACATAAAACTCCGTCTGACTATTACAAACAGTTGTGCAGTGTTTTGGGCATCTGATAAGCCTTTAAACGTGTTAATTGGTTGCTCCAACTAAACTTCCTGGATTGTATTTCATCGTCTCATGGGTACCTTAAACAAGATGTCCCAAAGCTATTCATGGCTGTTTTCAGTCTGAATCCCCACTAATGGTAGCCACGGCTGTTACCTCCCTTCTTCTATGAGGCTGATGATGATTTCACTTTGATAGGGTTTTCACTTTTTTCACTGCTTTTCCCTTTGTTGTGACTAAGAGGGAAAGATAGCAGTGCCTGCCGATGAATTAAATGAATGCATTAGAAATGGATTGTATGCATGATGATTAACTCATTGACAATTTTGTCAGCAAATTAAGCGTAGTCTGCATCAGGTTCACAGGCAATTTCCTTGTGTGAGCCATAAAGTTGTTTACCGAGGGGAAAAAAAAATCTTTATTGCTGCTTTTTACATTTCAAGTCCTTTAGCAGTCAATGCCTTTACATGTCCTCAGATCCTGTTTTGTATGTCTCTCTCTACAATGGTCTTGGCAAAAAAATTGATAAAGTTCACTGGATGCTGAGGACTGTAAATCTGTAAGACAGCATTGTTGACAATGTGTGGTATAGATTGTGCCACCTAGAATAAGTTGCCATAACAGGATTGTATTGATCAGAATCATTGATGGAATACAGTATATTTCAGTGCCTTATGCACAAATTCAATTCTATTGATTTGAGGATGTTGAAAGGATCAAGTGCATACCTATACCATACAGCATGTAGGAGGAACAGGGGAATGTTATAAAAGCGATTATTCAAGTCAAGTTACACCCACAAGTCTAGACTGGCTGTATACAAGTGGGGGGCTTTGGACACAAACATCTCATTGAAGTCATAAAATCATTCACACGTAGTAACACTGGGAATCTTCTGTAAGTTCCTCATGTCTCATCTCTTTCACATAGAAAGATGCACAATTAATTATGTGGCAAAACAAAAGGAATCGACTGTGAGGAAGTTCTAATATCTAAAAGATTCACCCTGTGTTTGAAAAGATGGCCAGATGGACAGATCTTAGTAAGGACAGATTAGTGGTTAATCTTGTTGTAGCGTTTCTTCTTTCACTCGGAATCATTCCAGGAAACAAGAGCAGATTTGAAATCCATCCAAATCTAATTAAAACTCTCGATACAAAAGGCTGTGCTTTTTTGACAGTTTGATTGGAAGGATGAGAGGCATGGAAAGGGAGAGCCTACTGTAACCATTTCACAGGAGGCTCCATGCAGTGTTGTTCCTTGGAGGGGTGCCTTTTGTTGTTACTGGAGACAGATAGGCATTCCTGATAAATGTGAAAATGTGTCAAAACTCAGGAGGGAAGCCAGGAAACTACCAAAGGTAAATTTGGCCGACTTGGGCATCATTACAGCTATTGTGTGGCTGTCAGTGAGTTCACACATATTGTCCTGTACTTTTGCTGATACAGCCTTGATTTAGTAAATTACTTCACCCTGCATTTTTTTGGGGGGAGTGTTGCTATGCAGTTTCAATTTGTCTATTTTTATGTTTTTGCTCTGCTTTTCATCCAGAAGAATCTTTACTACAAATAACAGCACTCAACAACACCTGAATAACCACAGTTGAACTGCAGACTCCTAAGTAACTGGGAATGAAGCCACAAGGTAATATGAGAGAGCGTCTGGTTTCACATGGACAGGACTTCAAATGCTGTCTGACCACAGGCAGAAAAAAAGAAATCAATATTTCTTTACAGGCCTGGGAGACTCCGGGGCCTTGCTTAACGCCCCAACAACATGCTTTAGAGTGTTGTCTGTCCCGTAAACCTATCGGATCTCTGCAATCTCGAACTCTGCCTGGCGACAGGCCCTCCCAGACCCCCGCTCTCACTTCCCTGTCCCAGCGCTTGCAACCCCCTGTCCCAGCCCCTTACAACCTCTCGCTCCCCAGCCCCTACAGGAGCAGCAGCAGTGCTGTTAGCATTGTTAATGGCTATTGTTATGAATGAGGACCTCTGCTCCTGTTCCGTCATTGGCAGGCCCCGGGCAGGCAGATGGATAGGCTGCTACTTCTTCTCTGCTATCAGGACAGCCCAGACACTGGGCTCAGGACTGGCGGAACAAAATAGGAGGAATGATGCCCCGGTGGGGAGAAAAAGGGGTGAGAGGGACCAGAAAGGCGGAGAAGAGGGAGAGGGGAAAGGGATGAGGGAGTAGAGTCAAGGGAAGAGGGCGTCAGAGACAAAAAGGCTGAATAGGAGGGGGCAAGACACAGGGGTGAAGGAGCAAGGGAGCAATAGAAGGGAGCAGGTCTCTCCTCCCCTGAATAAATTTAGAGCTCAATTGTAAAGGGTGTAAGAGAGGAGTGTGGCTGCTGTCTGTGGCAGAGGCCTATATTCTCAGCAGCCCGTGGAGAAGAAAAGAGGAGGGGTGAGGGGTACACACTGCCCCGTTACTGGCCCCCTGCCGAAGCCCCCCTCCTCCCCCACCCTGCTCCAGCACCCCTGCCTGGTGATGAATGATGCTACTTGCTGAAAGTGAAGCCTGCTGGTGAGTCTTGGCTCAGGCTGGGAGACAGGGGGAGACTGCTTAGAAGATCATGGGGACAAACTCAGCAAAAGGCTGCCCTTCAGTCGCCCATATACTTCACTAAGATGGCAAGCCCACTGTTGGCACACAACCAGAGAAACGGGTAACAGATAAAGAACCAGAGCTTAAACCCATGCTCAAAGAGAGTCTTTTGCTTTAGATCATAAAAGGATTCAGAATCAAAATCAAATCCACTCAGAAAGATTCTGGTTGCATTCTCCAACGCTGTTTGAGCGAAGAATTCTGGCACTGAAATATCACAACACTTTGCAACGTGTGAATAGCAACTGTTACCATATGACTGTATGTAGAAAATGAGTTCTCCAAAGCATGCTTTTTCTTCTCATGCTTTCATTAGTGTGACATCTCCTCTTCACTATTTATTGATCATGATCCCACCACCATAAATTACTTATTGTGTAATGTCAGCAGCAGCATTTGCTATAACCACAAAAATGGAAAATACTAATTGCATGCTCAAGCATTGAATGCTCTATATGCTGACTACATCACAAAAGATGCTATTATGCTGGTTTTAGATTTTCAGGGTACAGTTAAAAAAAAAAAAATCTGTAATCTCTCAAATGACACTTTCCTCTCCCTATCCCTAGTCTGCTGTGAACCCTGCTCTAAAGTAGACCTTGCTGTATTAGGAAAAGAGAAAGAGATGGAGAGAAAAGTAGGAGGAGATATGGAAAGAGCCTAGGGGCTGGCCTCTGTCCCGGCTCCCCCAGCCTCTCTGGATCCCAGCCATCTGCCACAGCTGCTGCCTGGCTTTAACTGCCACTCTAATTGACAATGAACTCAGAGCCCTGTGATAATTGTGGCTGCTTGGTGACTTGGGCAGGTAATGCCTCCCTTTCAGGATTTATCAGGCCCCATCTGTTCCTCATAGAGCTGTATGTGGCAGAAAAGGCCCCCTGCCCAACCATCAGCACTCACCACTACTTCATCCCCTTCTTCCTTTAGTAAACCTTCCTCTTAACCCCCCCCCCCCCCCCCCCCCCTTCCTTGCCTTTCCCACAAACACGCACAGTCCTATTCTGTCTAGATTGTTGTCATAGTATTCTGAACCCTAACAGCTCCCACCCCCCCTTCAGTTGCTGTGCAAATATTGGGCTTTTTTTTTTCTTTTTTGTGATGGGATGCTTATTAAAGAGCAGCTCCATGACCTCGGGGAATGCCACACCCACCAGAGGGCACAGCTCTGAGGTTACGATTGTTTGTTCAATCATTAACTAAAAATAAAAGACTCCTTGCGGTTGTTCCAATCCGCCCCCTTTTCCTGTGTTGTTTGGGATGAGATGAGATGAGCGTTGTGTGCAGTGTGTCAACAACAACTGCAAAAGGCCGCAGGGGGTGGTGGTGGTGGTGGGGGGGTGGTGGTGGTGGCATAAACTCATTCCCCTGCCAACACCACATCTCTTGATTAGATGGTACCCATCTTTCTCATGAGAGGGAACAATTGAGATATCTGCAGCATTAGCAGGTGTTGTGCCCAATGGTGTTTGATTATTGCTTCACTCAATCTTTATAAAGTCCCCTCAACATCCCTCCCCACGTTCTGAGCTGTCACTGTTCACAACGTCGTACATCTAGCATGTCAGAAATTGTAATGCTGATAAATTTATAGATAATTCTCAAATCATTCTTTATGTAAATAATTGACACTTCCAATACGAGGCTTTTGAGTGTACATTCTACATAACGCAGAGCGCAGAACTTCCAAGCCTGCACGCTAGGCACTTTGCTTCTGTCACTGAACAGCTGTTCTTCAGATGCTCCTGGAGATTATCACAACAGACAGTCGTCATGTTCCCATCAAAATCGTCTCTGAAAGCCGTTCTGAATCTGTATGTATGCAAAAAGATATGGTCTCAGATAGTGTTCCATCTGAAGATGCAGACAGGAAGCACACACCACTACGGGCACTGAAGGCTGTGCCAAATGCTTTTTTCTGTTGCCAGATTAATGTCAGATACTGGCAGATAACAGGAAAATATGTCAGCTTTACTTTCCAGAAATGGACAGATCTTGGCCATGTGCTGCCTAATTGTGGGCAGTGTTTTACCATCTGTTAGGACTGGATATAATTTCAGACGGAGTGATCAGATTTGGTACACATTTTCCATCATTATCCTAAATGGAAAATATGTATTTATTTATATATATGATTTGAGTTGGATCATTGCTCACAGGTGAAGTTCAATCTGCATGCTGTTGATTTGAACATCAGCCAAAGTGAGTCTTGTAATTGAATAAGGACAGAAAAAGCTTCAGTGGCTCGTGCTTAGAGAATTATTTCCCACACTCGCAGTTGTAAGAAGTGTATATTTTTTGCTCTTGTTCGTACTAAATTATTGAATGTTGTTTAAATTATTGGTAATTGCATTCACAATTTACACAGATTCAAGCATCCTTCACTGTTTGTAAACTATGCATAGAAAACATGTTTCACAAACCATTAAGCTCACAAATTTATTCACACAAATAAAACCAGCCATCTGTAATTTAGGATTATTTCAGTGCATTAGGAACAGAACATTTAACTCGACCATAATTTCAGGCTTTGAATTAGAGCTTGGATGAAAAGGCCCTCTAAACAAGAGTGCTGTGTGGACACAGGATATCACATGAGAGTGAGAAAATGTCATTTGGAGAGTTTATGAATATGAAATAGGGTTGCTATTGAGACCTAGAAAAGCATTCAATGTAGCTGACATTCTATCACCTAGCTTGGTTGTAAAGAAACGAAAGTGTTAATATGGATGTGATGTAAACGCAGAAGTTGTAATGTGTATCCTAGAACCTGCATATGCAAAAGGAAATTACTGTTTTCACCTTTTTCAAAGATTATGGCATGAGATTGCTTCACTCTAAAAGGAGATTTACACCTGCTTTTGCGATCTGGACCTAATTTAGCATCCCTTTCTAATACCTCATCACTTTCAGAGCAGATTTCAGGATTTGAAGTGCAAGGACATCTTTAGGCCTTAAAAGTCTCCACCCTCCAGGTTTAGCAAGTTTGCAAATACCAAAACAGCAAGATTTCTCTCTCTCTTACACACTCGCAGACATACACACAGATTTACTCAAAAATGTATCCTGCTGACAACCCACCACTCCTAATCCTTCCTCATCATGACTGCCTGAGCCCTCTGGGTTCTGGTCATTTGGTGTGTGTGTGTGTGTGTGTGTGTGTTTGTGTGTCTGCCACAAGAAAATGATGCTGCTGTATTCCTTGCGCCAGTGTGTTTTTTTTTTAATATATGTGTGTTTTCTTCTTGGCTAAATTCCATACTTACCTCCAGGGTGCTCACTTGTAAACAACTCATAAAGGTCAACTAAATGGAATTAATTTCTCCATAAATCTTAAAATCATTATCAATTGAAGGATTTTTAAATGTACGTAGGACTGCAGGAAAGGGAAATGTGACATTGACAAAACATACATCATTTTGAAAGTGACAGTGCACTTGATCTACAGGATCCACAGCTATGAGACTCTACCTGCCTTTGGATCATACTCTAAATACAAACTAAAATGTAACATCCTGTCTGCATAGGCTTGATAGTACACTTAAGCTAGCAGGCAAAAACTTAGATAAAGTCACTGTCATTGAGTTGACGGATTCATCAAAGTTTAATAAGATTGACATATGATGTCATAAACTTGCAAGGAATCTATTATGTGGCCCTTTTCTTCTCTTGTGTCATCCTCCCAGCCAGTTGCGCCGATTGATGAAGGTGACAACTCTCTAAAGGACTCTAGCAAATCCTCACCACATTAGAGCACCACAGAAATGTTTCTGTTAATTGTAAATTAGCTTTTGGATGAAAAGCCCCATTCTTTCTTATAAGTGAGTGGCATGTTTTGCGCTGTTCATATGGTAATGACTTGCATAAAACGTTCTTTGAAGTATGATCAATTTAAGCTCAAGAACAGCATGGAGGCACCAATCGTTGCAGCAAAAGTACAGACACTGAGCACAAGAGCAAGGCAGACAGGGACTGAATACACGAAAGTCCACAAAGAAGCACGAGAAGCTTAAAAATACCTGATATCCTTTATTTTTATATATATATATCCTTTGCTATTTGTTTAAGTTTAATTAAACAGAAAAAAATACTACCCCTCAAGTCTGACTCATGAATGGGCACAAATGCACTGATATGATCTTAATCAAAATGACAAGAGCATTAAAAATGTAGCATTACTCAACACAGGCAAGGATAAGAATCGATTTGGGCTGCTGATGATGGTTATTACCATTAATTATTGAATTAGTTCTCCATCATACACTATAAGTGCACTGTTGCATCTTTCAACCTGCAAACAGGAGCGTGTTTCTCTCTGCTAATGTACAATGTGAGTGTCCCCTACTCTTCAACATAATGCCCTCAAGCTACATTCACACTTACAACTCCTACAAGTAAACACAACGCACTTATCATATCTTCATGTGTCAGACGTTAGCTGGCTGGTTGTGATGCTTTCTCTCCTTGACATTTTGTCTGGTGGATTGCACGCCAACAGTGTAATCACCCACGTCTACTGCTCTCTCTTTTAACAACTACAGAGTTCCATGCTTTGTGATCCTGCAAGTCTATGGCCCATCAGAAACACTATGTCCCTCTAGGCGCATTAAGCCGGCAGGTAAGGCTTTTTGCTGAGGGCTGAGGCCTTGCTGTATCCTGCCTCGGCCTCCGAGGATGGCCTGCTTACACAGAGGAACTCCCCACTGACCTCCTGGCTACAGGGGTTCCGTGATTAGCTGCACTCCCCATACTCTGAGGCTGTCACAGGCCAGTGATGTGGGGATGGATGGACCTGGATTAGCACAGGGGAGAGCAGAGCTATTCAACACTTCACACAGTTAAGAGAGCGGATTCAGGATTCTGGTCACTGTCCACTGGGAGAGGGGGCGCAGTTGAGTGTTAGAGGGTAAATGTTCATGTATGTGACTCTATCTAAAGACATTTTCATTGCAATAAGAATACAGAAATTTGTCACGTATACAGAATGGGCAACATGATGTTAAATCTTCTTTTTTTGTGTAGAGAAATCTCGAGAACGCGCTTGCATTTCATGGGACACAATGAGTGATTAATCCAGCCGCAAAACAAAATGCTAATCAGATGCTCAATCATTGTAAACAATAAGCCGCTGACACTAAATATGAAGATGCTTGTATAGTTCACATGAATAGCAGCCCTGCAGGTTCCAGGTGTCATTGATAGCGGAGTATTGTGGAGCTCCATTACCATATGCTTTAGCTATTGTCATTACCCAGCTATTTGTTGGTCAAGGGACCCTGACACAGACAGAGGGAGCACTCATTTATCATAAACACACAACAGTGATTCAGGCACTCACAATGACACCTTGCAACTCTGCATTTGAATTAATTTTTCTATCAACATTTCTGTATCTCTGTTTTACTCTTAGAACTTGCACTGTGCTTTCCATGTATTTTCATTTACTCATTTTGAGAAGTCTATTTTTCTAGTCAGTGTCATTATTTTCTACTTTGCATAGAGGTGTCAAGGTTAATAACATAGTAGTAGTGCTTACGTAGCATCTTCTCACATTCCCAGGCTCTACCAGCCATGAAAACAGCTCGTTCTTTGGATTGTAACACCTGTGCAAATAAACAGCATTTGGTACTTCACCGTGCTAGTCTCTAAATGTTTTGTGGTTAAAATGCTGCCCTCTGATTTTTAAACTAGGCATCCGTACAAAGACTTCCGTTTCCAAAGTCAGTGTGAGCAACCATATGGAAGGACGGTCACATAGAAGCCCCTCTCAGGCAACATGACTTAACCTAGCTTAATGGTTTCTGACATCCAGATTCATCAGTGGCTCATCTGTTCTGTTTACACTGTTTAATTGTCTGACGGTTCCTGTTTATGCCGTGTCACTTCCAATCCTCTGTGCTTCCTTTACACAGCGGAGCTCTCCTTCGACAAATGAGCTTTTGGAAATTGCCAGAAATGTCTGTTCCGCATGTGATCAAGAAAAAGCGCGGCTGTCCAGCTTCCTGCAGGCATCACTCTCACGTCCTGGGACTGAGTCGAGGTCAGTCGACACTCAAGGAACTATTTTTGTGGAGGATGTGCATGTCGGTGTATGTGTGTGAGGGAATGACTCTCAACCCCCCTGCAGCCAGTTGGTTTTACCAGACATCTCAAAGTAGAAGGCCCGATTGAGCATCAGCTGAACCTTTGAAGTCTGTCATGAATACAATAGTTAAGGGAAGCTGCACGGGCAGTGATCCTGCTTCGCTTCTCAGGGAAGCTCAATATATACAGGTCATTGACTTAAGATGACTTATTAGCACACATACGCTGCAGGTAATGGAAGCGTAGTTATACAAGCTTGCACTTTGCATGTCATGACTATTCAACCTTCAACAGCTCCTGTATGACTGAGAATGGTGGACTCGGGGGAGGGAATGAAAAAGCCAGACTAAGAGAGAGGGCAAAAACAGCCAGCCAGAGGGTAGAAGTGAGTTGGTGGAGAGAGTCGGAGCAAGGTAGAGAGGGGCCCTGTGAAGATGAAAGACAATATAATCAATGAGATATGTAAGATAACAAATAAGCCCTGGGTATCTCATTAATCGTAACTTAGGCTTATTATGCTGAGCACAAATTTATAAATATGGGTCACTTTGCCTCCGTTTATTGAGATATCAGCAAAGGTGAGAGGAGGTAAAACACTACTGAGACTAAAACTTGCTGTAGCTTCAGCAAAATATGTGAGAGAAGGTCACCCGCTCACCAACATACAGCCTGTTGTCCGCGTAACATATTGGGTTCATTTTTAAAAAAAAATTCAACCTGCTTTCCTGCTTGGAATGTATCCAAAATCAGACATTATGTATTCCGAACAATTTGTTGTTGCATATCAGGTTATGTGTGGTCCTGTGAGTCGCAGTGTGTTAGTGTAGATGACATTGGACCCTCTGTCATTCTTTCCTTCATGCGTAAGAGGAAGAAAATGATAGCTTATCCCTCGATGCCCTTGAAGGCAAGGTGTCTCTACACAGTATATCCATCACAATCAACGCCAGATCATTTGTATTAAATGCCGTCGTCGTCGTCTTCTTCTTTTTTTTTTTTTTTTTTTTTAAAGCTACACCCAGTATAGTGTCATCACCCAGTAAAGGGGTGAATTTAAACAGAGCAATAAACAGTGTTTGTCGTACACAACTTGTCCTTCTAATTTACAACCAGGCGCTAGGCACTTGGTTAAGGAGAGACGAAGGTTGGAAGTCCAGATGCATAATGACCTACATGTTTCCAGCTGATCTCTATTCTCTGGGTGCCATGGCTGTCTGCCATAAAGGTGCACAAAACCCATTAGCGTGGACAACGGTTTACAAAAGAGTATCACTTTAATTTACATAAATTCGATGTGTGTTGGTCTTTCCATTAATCTTGATGACATTCTAATATGATCATTTATTTATATATATATGTATACTCACTCAAATCACTGCTTTTAATAGACAATTAATAAAATAATCTATTATTAGCATGATATATGGCTTGTTGTTTTACTAGGATTGCATTTCCTAGATATCAGGGTCAACACCTACCTTAATCCTCATTATATTATGGCTATGTATGCTGTCAACTTCCAAACAATGGCTCGGAAGCAATCTGCTCATCACATCATTGCTAAACAGATTCTCGATCATACATTTTTGTCCTTTGATCTCATTCTTTTTTTATCCTAGCTGGAATTGTATATGAATATCTCAAGACGTTATAAATCATTAAGAAGAAAGCAGGAATAAAGTCACTGGACCAATTCAATGGAAGCCTATTCTTGGGCATGGAAAAAAAAGAACTTTCCAGTGACGTATCCACATTGCAGAGCATTCCCACATTCCACAATTACCAAGCACATTCTGCATGCAGCCCAGAAGCAGCTTAATGATTACAAGGATGACTTCAGCTTGTTGAGCACTGCTGATTCACACGCATTTTATTGCAATTGTCTTTTTTTTCACAAATCACTAAATCTTCACAAACCCCACGTAGTGCTGTGTGCCAAATGACTTTTCTGTTCACATTAGTCTAACTGCAGACGGAGAGAAATGTTACCTTCATCGAACACTGATCAGTGAGTTCCACGACATTGCCCCTAAATGTGTAGGTGCATGTATATATTGAACCTTTCTCATGAATTGGAAATGTTCCAGCCCTGAATATTCGTATGACTAATGGAAAATTGTTTTCTGAGTTACAAAGACGGATTTGGTGTAAGCAATGCCACTGCATAAACAGGGGACCCAGGCGTTATACATTAATAAACTGAGCCTCACATTTGTCTCTTTGCATGTGATTGGTAGCTGTTGGTTTTAGTAGGGGATTTGCTGCTTGAACTAGTAAATAGCAAGGGCTGTTACAGCTTCAGTCGCTTATAATTGATTGAGATCCAGGCACTGTCATTTCTGGTTGGCAGCAGACATGAGCTGTGTGCTTGATACTGTTAGGGCTGCTGCCTTTGACCCGAGTCCATGGCAAGTCGTTGCTCACCTATAAAAATTTCCATGGATGATTAATGCAGGACTCTTGTCAGCTTATTAGGGCTCAGTTCAGCATCCGTTGGAGGGGTTTAAGCGTGCATGTGAAGAGCTATCCAAAACAGGGCAGCCTGGAATGACAAGTGAAGTCTTGGATAATGGTTGCTTGGATATGACTTATGCATACACCCACACACACACATACAGTTACACGCAAACACATAGAAGCAATCTGAATTTGGTCCATCCTACCATACCATTTCACTGAGCACTGAAATGCTTGAATGAAGATGGATAGGATTTCCTGGAAGGCAATCTGGAGGAGACTGGCTGGTCATTGCAGGACCCCATCTTGGTTTCTGTATTTGTCACTTTGTTGCTCAGCCCACTGGTGGTAGGTCTAAATGTGATGGGATTTACGTGTCCTTGATTCCCCTACAAAGGGAAATTACCAGCAATGCTGAAAATGAGCAAGACATTCATTCATGGTCATGCCTTTGCAGATGTCCGAGGACAAGGTCTCGGTCACTTTGGCCTTTTGCCTGTCCCTTTCTCAAATCAGCTGATCAATATGTCATAGAGCACAGCCCAATCAAAGTGAAATACTCAGGACACGCCTTCTAATAACATATTTGCTGCCATAAAAGTAAAGATTAACGATAACAAATGACCAAGCCTGCCTTACGTATGCCCTAACGCTCCCTCAATGCATGAAATTTCAGGCTAGCCGCTGCTTGTCTTCAGGTTCATTACCTCCACATGGAGGAACGAGGGGTTTCAATCATGCAACCCCAAAATATCACCACGACCAGCCTCTAAACTGACACAAATACACACAAACACATGCACGCACACACCACCTCCTCCCCTTATAATGAAAACATAGGTTAGGCACACATTAATCAATGCAGACACCAAGTTCTATGAAATCTAAATGGGGTAAACATCCCCTGAGCATTCATTACCATTTTGTGTCAGGCTACAGAGATGAAATAAAAAAATGGAAGAAAAAATACATTAGTATATTGATTCTAATAGTGTTTTTTATAGGTGTCAGCCTGTACAACAAAAAGGTTGCATGCTAACCTTGCAATCCCATCACTTATGAAAAAACTTTCACACGAACATACACACTATGAGTAAAATAGGCCATTTCGTTTAAGATGTCCGTAAATGCATTTTGTGGCAAAGCATTGATGGAACGTGATTTCAGGTTACAATCACACTATAAAGGTTGACACAATGAAATTTAATACATGTACAAATGAAACCTTTTCCGTAATAAACGGAATTTATGTAATACATTTTAGGATAAAAAGCTATCTCCAGACATGTTTCAGGTTTCACTGTTTAGTCAGTATGAAAAGAATGAGTTTTCTTTTCTTGAAAATATATTCTCTAGTCTTGACTGTCACTACAGCAGGGGTAAGTCATGGCATTATATTAGATATTAGAAATGTAATAAGGGAGTCATGGGGCTGACACTTGGGGAAGTGAGGGAAAGAAGATGAAAGATAGATTGACATTCAGAGGCTTTCAGTGCTGTAGGCCTAGAGCTAAAGAGCCCTTAACCAAATAAGAGAGCTGTTCTGAATGGCCTCTGTCGGCCTCTTTGGGCCCCAGCAGGCCAGGAGCTGGATGAAAGCAGACTATGAAGAACATCTGGGGTCTGATGCAAGATCCCATTCTGATTCTTTTCGTCTTACCTGAGAAAATTTGTGTAAGGCCGATTAGATTTTTACCCTATATATTATAAGCAGTGGACAATGGTAAAGTATTACTTTTACGTGTGGAACCAAACAGATCATGTAATGTGTCGCCCCATTCAGCTGGCACTGTAAGTGGCATGGTCACATCTCAGAAGAGAGATACAGCCCAGAAAAACAAACGTCAGTCAAGACACAGAAGTAGTTATCACTGCTGCCTGCAGCCATTGTGAGCCGACATGAGGGACGGTACCAGTTGCCCTTTACTGTGGTGCAAATTATGTGCAGAAGTGGCATGTCAGACATGTGTGAATGTTGGCCTATGAATGCATAGGCAGTAATCAACATTGTTTAAAATGCTCATTTGCTTATGCATGCATCATTAATTCTATGCAAATGAGACAGTAGGGACTGCACTGGCGTGACTTTCCATATAACCCAATGGTATAGCTGTCAGAGCAAGGTTATAAAGAGAAGCAAAGTCATTAGTTTGCTTCTGTATAGATAGTCTTTATGATTAATGAAGGAGTTTTGTAAAAGTAACTTGTCAGTATTTACATTTACATGATCTTAAAAAAAACCCAAAAAGGAATCACAGTGTTAGCCCAACTAAAAACCAGACTTTTAAAAGACATTTCAACGCGTTCATGTGAAATCATAGTTTCACCAGGAGAAGATCTTATAAGCTAAGTAACACTTTACTGCAACAGACAGCAACATAATCAATAACTGGAAAGCTGAAGAAACCACAAACAAAACTGAAACGAAAAGCATACATTTTACAATAAAGAGAACCTAAAGAGCAGCACGTGGCCTTTTTTGGGGGGCAATATTATACATAGCTGGCTTATGTTGAGTCATGATTTCCAATTGGTCTTTGTTTTATTGAATTTACATGTTGAGAACGTTTGTTTTTGAGTGTGTGACATTGAATTAGCCATTTGCCTTCTATTGCCGCTGCCACCTCCCTTTTTGTGCACTCATTTGCTGTGCTCAACAGCCAATCAGAGTAAGCTCTCTCACAGACAAATGTGATTCTAGGATACAGATCTGTGGTTGAGATCAGGGGTAAGGCACTAGAAGTAGGAATGTTCTGTCCGATTTTTATACTGAAAAAAAAAATGCATGCATTTCTGCTGCATATGATATGATTTGATGATCGCTAAGGTTCCATTAAAATCCACCAAAAGATGGTCTATAGAGTCATTTTACAATTCTTTATGCACCTCTTTAGAAACGTCACCTATAGCGGATTTAAGTGATTTTTTTTTTTCCCTTTACATGTCTCAGAGGTAACATCCGTGCTGCTTTGATTTGTGTGAGGTGTTTATTTGAAGGCAATGGTGGGGATTGCACCTTGCAATATATTCTCTCTTACAGAGTATACACAGTCATGCAAATATATTGTACAGACATTCAAAATGGACTGAAATGCTAGCAAGATTTTCTCCAAGAAAAAACAGTTTTTTCACACTGCTAAAAAAATGTAAGTACCTTCTTACACATGTCAGGTTCAAGCAGAGGCAAAGATATTCTCATACTTCTTAGGATTGGTATGCGATTAACAATGATATTTTTCATGAACTTGATGATGCTGTAAATGCACTCTAATAACAAATATGCAGCATCAATAATATATTTTTGCATTGGACTCATACAAACTGCACTCACACCTACTTCCCCGATTCCTCTGTCTCCTTTCTGCTTTGTAATGAGATAGTCTGACAGGGGGAAAAGGTGGCCTCAGCAAATTTAGATGAGAATGACACCTTCTGGAGTTTGAGCAGTTGAAGTGGTATCCAGTAGCACCACTCCCCCACTCTCCGTCATCTATCCCTTAGCCGATGCGATGCTTCAGGAGGAACCTTGGAAGACACAATGACAGCCATGCTCAGAGGAAGATGGTAACAAGATGTGATGCATAACACATGAGAGAGGCTGGGGTGTCATTACAGGGGGATGAGCAGGCTTCATCAAGCACATCACAAATACATTTTGGATGACACCTCTTCTTGTGATGCTTTCACTTCAGAGAAAATAACATTTATTACCTTATGTTTATTGAAAATATGCAGATGTACAGTATTCGACTACTGCAGTAGACCTGGGGTGTAAATGAACTACCGGATTCCCAATTGCATTGCATAAACTTTTGCTGTTACTTTAAAACACTTTTTCTAGCTTAGATTTTTTTCACAGAATATTGGACATCAGTATTCTGATGTTGATGGACTGTCCCTTTTCACTGCTGTGCTTGGAATAAATTTAACATGTCTGAGTGCTTGCAGTAGACTTTGTTTTGCGTACAAAGAGTGGTTGATTCAATAAACATACAAACTTTGCATTCCCACACACCCTTTTTTTTTTTTTCAGTGAATGAACGTCCCCAAAACTATCATTGCTTTGAAAAAAGGATCTATGAAAAGTTTCGCAATTTTGTTTCTTTCCATTGACGTATTGTGGCCAAAACATAAAATCCTGAAAATCCAAGTGTATTTTCAGTTTTGAAGCTGGCAGGATTACTTTTTAAATTCCCACTGCATTTGAATTTTGAAAGCTTTCTAGGCATTTCCTGGATTGAAAACACCATTGATGTTTTACCTAAGAATTTTACAAAATTGGTTTACTCAATGAAGTTAACGCAGTTAATGCAGTTAAAAAATACATGTCCTTTTATATGTTTGTTCGTATCCTCATATACTCACCCCAAAAAAAAAAAAATCAGAAAATAGGCCTACTATTTAAAACAAACAAAAAAATAAAAAAAATCATGGATATTTCCTATCTAAATCAGTGATTAAGAAGAGCCTCTTTTTGTATTTGCTGTAAGCCAGCTCCACTATTCCCATGCTGAAATCTTCAGGGCTTTCCAGTATTCCACAGGGATGACGCAGGCAAAAAGAGGAGGGAAGAACCAAAATCTGCTGAGCTATTAAACGTTCTTATACTGTGAAAACGGAAAGGTGCACAATGTGTTTTCTTTTCTTTCAGCATGCCTGTTAGCTAATAAAAATGCTTGTGTACAATGAGAGAAATACACAAGTGCAATCAATATTTAATGCAACAGCTCAGGCTGGGCCTGCAGTCGTGAAGGGGGAGAAGCAAGTGAGGAGGAGAAAAATAGATTGCATTAATCTTGTGCAGTGATTTACAACAATTATGTCATCCATCTGATAGACATAGAAAGAGAAAGAGTCGGAGAAGGGCTGAATAATTTAGGGCTTCCACCTTTGTTTATGCCAAGAGTAAGAAAAGGCTCAAGTGCCATCCAAAACTGATGCAGAAAAAGAATTGGGGAGGAAGGATGAAAAACTAAGGATGTGCCTCCTAATGTAAATTCAGCAAGCCCTTCCCCAGCCTCAACTCAAACCCCTTCCCCTCTCTCAACCCAAAGAGCAGCATCACACTCCCCACCATGTCACCATCTACATTCTCCTTCTCTGCTCAATGTTCCATGACAACAAGGTGAGGCGGACAGCAGAGGTTAGGCTGAACAGCTGCTTCCTGGGTTGGAAATTCCAAGCATTGAGGGCCATCTGTCTATATGTTCACTGATGTATATGGGAGCCATCTATCAGGCTGCTAGCCCTGCAGCTGCTGGGGCCGTCACAGCCTAGTCTGCCACCCGCCGCCCGCTTCCCTGCTTGCTTGCCTGCCTGGCTGGCTGGCTTCTCCCAGCCTCTACCCCAATACAATGAGAGCTCCTTCTTCACTTTGTGTCACACAGAATGGGCTGATTTGATTAAGTCCTGGGCTCTCATTATGTTAGGTAGGGGTGTAGAATTTCAATGATAATCCATAATGCATGACCGGGGGTTTTGTTGCCATGGTGACATAAATTCAAGGTTACCAGCTCAGACGCATAATTGGGTGCGCATTGAGCGCTGAAGAGGTGCTGTTAAAATTCCCCTCATGAAAGTGGAGCATCAATCATGCTGTCGCAGATTGCAAAGTACTCATAATCAGATGAAATGCCTGGCAGAGAGAAAACGTCACAACAGGACAGGGCTTCCTACTCTTTGAAAACTAATCCAACATTTGAGAATGCACTGGGAGACAACTGCTTGTGTTTTTATTTTTGTTTTCTTTCTGTCTTTTTCACCCCCAAAAGCACCTTCTCTGGCCTATTTTTCTTCCTTTTTTTAGCCAGTAAGTTGGTCTTAGTTCATTTGGCCCTTATCTTAGTCTCCCAGGCAGCGATATACCCTGAGTCTGTACAGCTCCCCTGAAATGATGGAAATCAATTCTCACAAGAGATCAGGACCTCTATGACAAGCAGAGCCTCCAGCTTGAGGCTCATCAGACCCATTGGAACGGCAGACAAAAGAAAAGCTTTCTGCCCCTTGTGCCCTCTCCCGAAATCCCGTTGAAAATCTGCTCATGCCTTTTCCAGACTGCACCACAGTTCTTTTATTGATGCTCCTTTTTTTATTTGTAAGGGTGGTGGTGAAGGGGGAGTGTCGACAAGGGGATGTTGTTGCTTGGAGGCGTGTGCAGGATGGGTATGGTGTCTGCCCCCTGGATAAAACCCTTTCTTTTTTTCCTCTCTCCCTCCCCTTTTATTTCAACTTCTGGCATCACTAACAAGAAAAAAAAACTAAAAACTGATGATTGGCTTGAAGCTACTTGTGAGTTGTAGAAAGGGTTTATTTATTTATTTATCTATTTTGAGATAGTCAGGAATAGATTAATTTAGTGTGTCCCAACCATTTTTTCTTATCATGTCTGTCCCTAAGCTGGCAGGTAATACCATTTCAATCATATGAGCTCTATCCTGAAATACCCCCCGTCCATCACTACAGCACCACTATAATTCTCCTATGGTTAATAACCATAAATCAAATGAGATTTATAAACCATTAAGATGGTGCTTATTATCTCTTATACTGGGTGGTTCAGATATTCATGGCCTGGAGGTACGTGCCTTCGGCCCAATAATCCGCTCCATCTATGTAATATTTCCCTCTTTTTATCGCATGAATTATGCTTTGTGTCATAATTTACCAGAACATTTCTCATCACAGGAGTCATATGCTGTACTGGATTCCTTTTCACAGCTTGCACACCATAGCACCATGCACCACCTCAGCCCCTCGTCAGAGCTACTCCCATCATTGATAAGCTGAAGTTTCAGTGTCAGATATCCTGTCTGATCTCATGGTAGAAATTTTGACACCCAGCAAGGAATGTATTTCAGTGGGAGGATTTGCTTGCACCAAGCTTCCTGTCGCTAGCAGATGGGCAGAGATTCATTACCTGGTGTGTTAGAGTGGATTTCAGATATGTCCTGGATATTGTTAGAGCATATTTTAGTTATTAATGTCCATTAGTAATTAATGCTAAAAACCCATGTGGTTGTAGCGCTTAAATTTAACAGGGAGTGAAAACAGAAAATGTTGCATATGGGGTAAAGTGTACAAAGTACCAGCTTGGTCAGTATCTGGGGTTTCTTTGATTTGTAGAAGTATAATATAAACATTTACATTTGTCTGTTGGGGTTTCTATGTATAAGGGCAATAGTTCTTAAAACTTATAAAAAAAAAAAAATAATAAAAAAAAAAGCTTCATGATTCAGGAGCTTGTTAAACCACCTTCAGCAGCACAACTGAATTGCTACAACTACTTTACAATGTTGCTTCATTTCATTGGAGTTTAGGTCTGGGCTTTTCAATTTCAGTCATTCTGTTGTAGAACTGTGCTGTACTTGAGATCATTGTCCAGCAGGACTCAAGTTTTATCTTTCAGACAGATGGCCTCACTTTTGACTCCAGAATACTTTTGTGTACAGAGAAGTTTGTGGTCGACTCGGTGATTACAAAGTGTCCGGGTCCTGTGGCTACAAAACAGCCCAAATCCACAGCCCTTTACCACAGTGCTTGATAGCTGGTATGAGGGGTTTGTGCTAATATGCTATGTTTAATTCTCACAGAATATAGCGCTATAAATTAGGACAATAAATATCCACTTTGGTCTTGTCTGTCCAAGGGATATGGTTCCAGAAGTCTTGTGGTTTGTTTCAATAAAACTTTTCAAAGCTAAGCTGGGCTGCTAGGTTCATTTCAACAGAGAGGCTTTCTCCTAGCCTGGCGACGCCATCCTACGTACTTCCGCCTAAAGATTTTGGCTCCGCACATAGTCTGGCCAAATCCCCCTACCTCGGTTCGCTCAGTGTTTTGCCAATCAGCAAACAGTTGCGAGTGGTGACGCAGAACTCACGCGCGGAGTCCATTGTAGTCCATATAATTGTAGTTCAACCGCAGCGGAAATAAACATGGCAACGGAAGAACGCTAGAAGCTATCCATGAAGTTTTCTCAACTCTGGATATCACTACACAATTAAAACGAGAGCAAGAGGAATGCCTCGTCAATTTTGTTAGTGGCAAGGATGTCGTAGCTCTCCTTCCAACTGGCTTTGGGAAAAGTTTGATTTATCAAATGGTACCGGTATAATGAAAGCGGATGTGGGAAGCGTAATTCGCGAGCTAGAGCCTCGCGAGAGTAAGCATGAACCTCGGCGCATAACCAACGTCATTTCTAAACATTATGATTGGTTAAGGGAACTCCGTTACTCCAATGAATTTAAGTTGCTGGGTAAGGTCCCGCCCTCCATGGAAACGGATTCCTCTTGGGTTTTCCCAGACTGTTTGACAGAGTCAACAGTCGGCTTTCGCCCAGGCTAGCTTTCTCCTGGCAGTTTTCCCAAAGGCCATTGTTTAGTTTTTTCTAATTGCACTGTCATGAACTGAGGCCTGTGGAGTCTGAGATGTAGCTCTGGGTTGTTTTGCAGTTTCTGTGAGCATTGCATGTTAAGACCATGGGGTGTACTTGGTGGATATCCACTCCTTGGAAGATACGCAACTGACTATTTTCCAGGCATGAATGATCTTTCTCATTGTTTAGTGATGGTAAATAGTTTGAAAATGGCCCTTCCCAGACTGATTGGATGCAACAGTTGCTTATGTTAAAGTGCCAAAACGTTACTGTTATACAGATGAACACACTTGCTGATAATCAATAATCAATTGATTAATTTGCTACTCACCCTTTTAATTCCTACAGAAGAAGTCTGAAGTGTGTAATTAATTTATTTTGAAGCACTGCTTCTGCATTTTGGTTTAGTTTTTGTTAAATGAGTAAAGAGAGTGAAAAAAAAATGAAGGATTTTTTTTATTTTTTTTTTAATATGTAAAATCTTAGAGCTGAAAAGGTTTTTCAACAACTGTAGATCCCCTTTCAAAATCTGCGCCACAAAGACGCTTTACATAATTGTAATGTAACGAGAAAGAAGTACGAACCTTTTCAAATGAGAAACGAAACAAAGTATTTGGAAATAATACAAAATCAAGAACCTGTTTAGCCCAACACAAACACACTTAGATAGGCCTTCAGGATTTGTACCTCCACCATCACAACTTACAACCTGCAAATATGGACCTTTTTTTAATTTATTTTTCCTGGGAAACATTCCTTTTGAGACAGTTTTGCACAATTCTGCAAGGCTGTACCTTTATTTATGTGATTCATTTCTCAACCCATGGATATGAAAGAAAGCAGTAAGTTGCCAAATCAAGTCCAAGACCACAAATCAATGGATGAACTTTTTTTTGACAGTTTCACAAAGTGCCTTTGGACTGTGTTAAGATATCAGCTGCAGAATTCAGTTCACAGAATACATTTCAGATCATCCTTTTGCAGAGGGGAAGTGCAGTGCCTATCTTTAGGACAAACTACATGAAAAATTGATGCAGTTTACTTTACCGAAGAATGGAAGTCTTCTCTTTTCAAAAGGGGGTGACAAACACATAATAGAGTGTCAGCAGTTCTCAAGCATCAAATTAAGGCCCTACAAGCAGACACCTGTGTATGCCCATCGCAGCTCACCTTCAAAGATAACGTGTTCAGCTACAGCAGCCATTTTGTTTGAGAGTACAAAGGGAAGTAGGTTATTAAGAAGAAGGCTTTAAAAGATGGAGACACAGACATTCCTTTTCAAGTCCAATTTTACCCCACTACTGTATTTGCCACCTATCATTCCAATGAACGCTTTGCTTTAAAGCGGCTCAACAGGGTTCCTGCTGAAGATCTGATCAAGTTTTTAATGAGCCCCGTCATTCTTGCAGTGCTGTCACAGGTGTGGATCTGCTGATGTCGAAACTCGCTAGGTTTTAGCGTAGAGCTTTCCCTCGTCAATTAAGGAGTATAAGCTATTCATACAGAACAAGCTTTATAACAAGCTTTGTTTTCAATCTGTCACACTATTCCTTCTCAAAATCAGTGGCACGTAGATGACAACAAAGTCAAACATGTATAACTCCCACTTGTTTACTAATCTATGCCATAAACTCAAAGATAGTTCACTTGATTTTCAGCTGTTCTATGGCCCTCAATTCATATTCTCTACAGTTGCACTGCATTTCCTTATGAATGCAGTGCAACTGTCTAACTTGATCATAACTTTGAATATAATTGGAAACTGGCCATTCAGAGAAGACTGTTAGTCTTTGAAATTTGGGTGTTTTTTGATCACGTCGAGCATACCTCGTGTCTGTGAGAGGAGAAAAAGATGTAGCATCATAGGTGAAGGAAGACTGCAATTCTCTGTCCTCCACATGAACCCTTGATACTGTCCCATATGTTAGATTCGCCCATTTCACTTGTCAAACGGCTGATATGTAGCTTGTATGGAGAACAAACATGTGCTCCAAATGTGTGTCAGCATTGCTACGCAGTGGCCTGAGCCTAACGTTTATTTATGTGCATGTGCTGTGCCATGCTGATACTTAACATAGCAATATGTAAATAGACTGACACTGCTTCGTGGACTCAAAGGTACCCATGTAGAGAATAAAAACAAACCAGCAGAAGTGCAGCAAAAGAGGAGGGAAGCAGGATGAGGGAAAAGGGAGAGAACAAGAGGAATGTATTGGTCAAGCACACAGAGTATCAACAAAGCAGTGTGAGGGCTTGTCACTCTTGGTCACTGCGCTCACTGCTTGGTGACTGGAGAGGAATGTGCTGGTCATTCATACCCTAGAATAGGCAGTGCTCTTTTGCCCCATCCTCCCTGTGCAACACCATTGTATCAGCAAGAACATTGTTCAGGAGGTTCCTTTGTCCCTTTAGAGTTTTGGAAGTCCCTTTTCAGGACATCCACCAAGACCTCCAGTGCGGTCAGGCCATAGCTGTTCCCCAAACAGTAGTCTGGGATCAAGCTGAAGTCACGCTAAGCTGGCTCCTATTGGAGCCAATGCATTACAGATGTTTATCCTTCAGAATTAGACTGCTTGCCAGGTAGCTGGAGGTAGAATGATAATGCACACATCCATCTGGCTGACTTGGTGCAGTTATGTGTTTCAGTGTTGAGGTCTTACACCAAGATGACCCCTGGTGAAGATTTCTCTGTTCAGCCCATTTCCAGTGTGATTTAATTCAGCCCCAGCTTAGGGGCCATAATACACCCTCCCACTGCTCCACTGAGCAGATTTCCAATGTGCAAACTGCCATTGTAGTGTTTACAAGGTCAAGGTTGCAGGGTCAGTGTTTCTGGCTTAGTTAAATTGGCGTGTTCTTTTTCTGGCAATGGATTACCAACTTGGTAGTGGCTTGATGTTTAGTGTCACTTTTATCAAGGGCAGGAGAATAATATGGGGACAAGCTAAGGATTTAGGGCCAAATGCGCACAATTGAAGCATCTCAATTGATATCCAACACACATTTGTGGGGATTTGCATAACCTGGTCGAAGGCAGATAGGATAGAAAAACACTCTCTTGGACCTGACAGTCTGAAGGATCATTTGAGTGATTTATGCAGGAAATTGTATTTGCAGAGCAAGGGAGATAATTTAATAAAGCAAGGCCTGGCCTAGTCCTCAAGAACAGGGGGCTCTTTGCTGAAAAATGATACAGCCTCCTGTCTGAGGGGATGGTAGATAAAGAAGGCCAATATTTACTGTGGATCCATGCTGCTTCTATTTCCTGTCTTAGTCTTCCTATTATCTTGCCTAGTTTCCTGAAATGAGCAAACATATCATATGCATACATATAAATGTTTAATATATGCAAATGTAACCTGTTTCATTTCCTTTATGCAAATGGTGTATCATTATTATTAGCAAAAATGATGAGAGTATCAGTGAATCACAAGGTGGCTTTAACTATGGTGGTGAATAATCACACTATTACTGAGAGGAAAGAAAGCACCAAGAATCCTGATAAGTTTGTGTTCGTCAGGCTCATTGCATCAATCCCTGACAGATAACACACTTCTTTTATTTAAAACCTTTACAGCATGGTTGAGACACTTCTTTCAAACACATAGCAATGACAACATTCATATAATGGAAGGTGAGTTGAATTGTGCTACACGTGCTGACCTCTGCTTGTACTGCAGCAGAAATAAAAGGAGTTTGTACATGACTCCTCTATAAGTGAAGGGCTGGTCTTGGCTGTATGTGAACACATGTGAAGGAACATATGAATATCTATATCCTCAGTCCAGTACCTGATTTCACTAAGTACTCGACTTTACCTCATTCGTGTCTGTCTAAGCTGGTGTGATGCCCCCGCATCAACCCACCGCATGCCTCTTTGCGTGCATCCATACACACAGGACCATTCCTGATATTTTAAATAAGGACAGAGAGTTGGCCCCGGTTAATGTTGCATGTCGGCAGAGTAAGGGTCTCTTTCTCTCCTTCTGCAGTAGGTCTGTTAATGTTTAGAGTCAGGAGGCCCAGGGGATTCTAAATCCCTCGGACACAAAGAGCCTCTGTGTGCTGGCGAGGTCACATCTGTCCAATGACTCTGTGTGCATATAGCAAGCACTCTATAGGCCATCAGACAGGCCTGCTGCAACTGCCCCCACTTCCATAATACTGCTCTGTGTGCACCACTCTGACCAGTGGGCTTGACAGAGTTTGATATTTGAGCACATGCACATGAAACTCTCGGTCACGTCAGCCCTTTCTTTCTCTACATACTTTGGTTTTGTTTATAATGTTGCCTTGATAGGACTGACATTAAAGGAGAACACCATTACAGTGTCATCGTTAGCAATGGAGGAAAGTCCACAGATGTTTTGTTGCATTTCGACCTGCTGTGTTGCTCTTATCATTTCCTCAATGGCATTCCAGCTATTTAAACCTGGCACAGAGAGAGTTGAGACAAGGTGAATGGAGCACATTTGGCTTGATGTTATGCCTTTCAGTAACAGATGTTTACTTAGCGGTTCATGTTTGAGGTTCTCTTTCCTTAGAGGTGAAATAAAAGCTTTAGAAGTAGTGCTTGACTTCACTTCTGTCGCTTTTTTTTATTATAATTTCTTTTTAATGAGCAAAATAGGGTCATCTTTGTGTACCTCACCAGCCAACACAGGGATAATTGCACACTTCTGAAGTAATTAGCATTGCTATTGATATGGTAAACAGCGATTAAAAATATATACCTTTTAATGGGCAATGGCATTGCCAATCAGATAGTGTGCAGGCTAGTCAGTGATGCAATAAATCACTTGGTCTGGCCAGTGGAAACCAGGGCTATCCACCGAATCCAGAGTATACTCGATATGGAGATATCAATGAAAGCCTTTGTTTTGTCCTCTGCAGCAAATTAGACACGCCAGTGTGCCAGGTTAATGTACACACTGCAGTCCTCCCTGACCTGTACAGGCTGAATTTGCACTTGGGTTTTCTCATAAAAGCACAAGTTTCATTCCAGTCGGCTACACAAAGTGAACGTGGCTGAGATGTTAGAATGGCTGGGAAGTCTGTCAGCTGGAAGGAAGATAATCTGCCAAATGAGACAGTAGTGTTATCACACAGCTAATGGAATGAGATGGAGTTCAGCACGTTTAGAGTGAGCAGCTGTAAACATGGCTCAGAAACGCGCATAAGAAAAGCTTCCAGTCCAGCTGACCTTTGACCTTCTCATATATTGTGAAACTATGGCTAGTGCATGGTGCACACTGAGAGCAGTGGCACTCTGGGGACAAAGCAGAGAGGACCTTTTAGGAGGTGACAATGACAGGAGAGGTTGGATGAGGTCAGGGTGCCTTGATACCATCCCATTGAGGCCTTAATTGCTCATAGAGAGGATATAGGGGCCTTCTGTGCATCCTCTATGAAAAGAAAGTAATTTATGACTGGCAGGGTGAGGTTACAAGGGGGAGACATCCCCTTAAAAGAGAGGTATGCATGCCTGGCCCCTCTCCTGAGCTCAAGTGGCTCAGTAGATGGCAGTTGAGCTACTTGGGAGGTGAACCTGCAGTCTCTTTCTTTTTCCCACTCTCTCCCTCTTTCTGTCCTTCGCTCTCTATCTCTGCTGGCTTCTCCCTCACATGTCCTAGATCAGCTCATCTGGGCGTTGCTGCGGCAGGATATCAATCTTAATGAAGCTGCCAGGCTAGTGTCGTATCAACTTTAGACTACAGGCCTTGATAAGCATACCAATTCTCCATAACAATACCGAGGGTAATAACCAGGACAATAAGGTCTCACAAAGGATGGAGTGCAGAGACATCTGAATTTTATGGGTGCTGTGTGTATATGTGTGTGAGATAGAGGTGGGCACATAAATTGTCCGTCAGTGCATGTGTGCAGGAAAAGCATGTGTTTGAAATCTATGTACATGTTATATTGTAGATATGCCGGATGGAAAATATGAAGAGTTTGGACGGTCACATGTTTCAAATTTAAATCAAAGTAAAACCATGAACGAAGAGCAAGATTTTATCGTAAAACTTTAGAGTTTTAGCCACAGCTCTTTACCCAAAATTTAACCATCCATTAGCAATACTCACTGTATCCTGCAGAGGGTCACAAATATCATATGGGCTAGTTGATGCTGAGTGAGGGGAGAGGTTCATCCTGGACAGGTCTCCAGTCCATCACAAGACTTGTTCTGATTAATTTAAACAAATGTGATTAAAACACATTTAAAAAAGTCAAAGGTCACTGAGTATTTTATTTCCCTTTTATGAATCAGACTTTTTAGATTTCTCTCATCATTCTGCTCTCCATTTGTGTCAAAGAGATGAGTGAAATGTTGTTGTGTTTACAGTATGGTTTTATCTCTACAGCCAGATAGATTTGGTGTGGGGAATGTGGGCGCCTGCCTGCTGGCTGTTTCTGGTTTGGAGGGCGTTGGAGGACAATGTGTGACTGTTTGTCTGTTTGTATCTGGGGGGTTTGGTCACATGAGGCCAAGATGAACGCCTGTGGTCTTTAATTTATTGTGGTAGGTTTATGTGGCTGTGACTATCACACACATTAGCGCCATTACTCTGGTTTCATCTGCAGAGTTTCTCGAGGATTAAAATAAGAGCGAGAAAAAGATGCTAACCACAAACGTATTTAGGAGAGATGGAGGGAGGAGGGGGATTTCCATTCTGACTTCCTCACGAGGGCAGGCAGACATGTGGTTGGACGTTTGATGTCAGTCTAAAGGAATTTGTTTGCACAAATGGCTCATATGCTGACTGTACTCATATAAGTAAGCTATGCAGAGCTGTCTTGCAATACTTTCTTGGTATAATCCACTCAGACATTGTTGGAATTCAGTTAAAAGCTTATCTGCCTTCTGAATCATGTTTTTGTGTCCACTTGCTTTACCATCTAGGGATTTCCCTGTGAATAATCTATATTATATTTCAATTGAACAAGTGGACATGCTTTGCCTGTAGAGAAAGATAAGTCCTAGCACAGAGAAGGGGTTACCCAGGGGCTTTAAGAGAGTAGGAATTGTGATGATAATAAAGGTAGAACTTTCCAGCATCAACAAAGCGTGTTTGCTGAGTTTTGATGGCAGGTCATTTCTTTAATGTTTTCTTTTTGGGTTTTTTTCTTCGTTTATTTAAGCTCAAATGAGACAGCATACTTTATACTACAGCAAGCCTTAACCTAAGATAAAAACTGTCCTTATATCTGAAATAGTATGTTTAAATGTTGTTGTTTTTTTACACATGGGTATACACACTAAAACAAGGTGATTAACTCCTTTTCCATTGGCAATAGTGGTTATTTTAGTGGTTTTTTACTTCTAGATGTCTCGCTGTCAGGTAAAACTGATCAATCTAGTCTCTTTTTATCCATGAGTTTTTGCTAACAGAACATGTTTATATGACACTACAAAAAAAAGAAAAAATCGAATCATTTTGTTCGTCCAACAAAAACCGGACTTTTAAAATATGTGTAAACTGGTCAGTCTGACTGAAATTGTATGAATCAAGAAGACGGGACTAAAAAAAATCCAGATAATCCTGTCAAGGATCGAATCACTCCTGCATGTATATGCTCTACTAGGCTCAAATTTAGTAGCCTTTTTTTTTCTAAAAATGGTCAAGTGTTGTGTGTTTCTGTGTGTGTCCAGTACAGCCAAATTCCAAATAAAGCTGCTCTCATTTCTTTTCATTTCTCACTTTTTTCCATTTCTTTTGTCAGATGGCTAAAAGCTTCAGAAATTATGAGTAAAAATCAGCCCATTAAGATTGCATGACAACTCGTGGTTGCTTAAAGCATTTCCAGACTTTCCCTCTGCTCTAATGAAATCCTAATTTTATAGTTGCTTTGTCATTTGACAAACCATTCATGATTCAAGTATTTAACGTTTGTGCAGTGAAATCGGCTTCACTGACATGATCTCCAACAGAGATGTCTTGAACGTTTTTTTTTACACAGTCCACAGCATTGCAGCATCAGACGTACTATGTTCAATTGCTTTATCCCATGCATACTGGGACAAGGATAGTGCCCCATTTAACTGACCAAGTCGAGCCATAACTCAACTGTGCATCAATAACCGACAGCTGATTTTTGACCAGTGCAAAAAAAGACTGCACAGTGGTAACATGTATAACCACTGAATGTCTTCCTCAGACAAGCATCAGTTAGATTCATATCAAGAAACACTTCACATATTTGAAATGATCAATGGGAAGATGAGTTACACGGAGAGAGCGACTTCTTTTATGCATCCTGAATGTGTGAGATCCGTTAATGCAGTTGTCTGCATGGACAGTCAGGCTTAGCAGAACATATGAGATATTTGTAGATATTTATAGATTCAGCTTCCCTGTGGATCGATCATCTGATGGGTTTTTCTTTATTGATTCAATCTTTAGAAAACAAACCCACCACTGGTCAGACATCCACACACAAGCAGGGAATATGGACATTTGAAATGCTGGTGGGAGCGGGGACAATCAGCTGCACATTATATTTGATTTAGATTCAGTATGTGTTGCTCTTGGGGATAGAGGGCTGACATTCAAATTAGGGTTTGGGTGCAGAGATTATAAAATAGATCAATTAAAGCCCAGTGAGCAGCTGAATGTCCTGCACATGGCTCTTCTCACTTCTCCCTTTTGTTCCCACTGATGTCTGGGGGCCCTTCTTCCACAGTGGGTGTAAGGTGGCACCATGCTGCATTTTAATTTCTCTTGTTTTTAAGCAGCAGACTCCATCACTGTCAATGGCCCAAATAATAACCTTTTATTGGTGCACACAGCGCGGCTTGCTGATACTCCACAATAAAGATGAGGTAGACACAGAGAAAGAAAAAGAGAGGCCTCAGTGCCCCCGTCGCTGTAATTTAGGGCACTCTTATCCATGCCATCAGCTCAGATTGTAATTCAAGAAGCAACAGTGTGGAGGGCCCAGTCCTTTTTTATGCACAGCCATTATTGGGGCAGTGAGATGCAGTAGTGGCTTTTAGCACAGGAGATGCCAGACATAGATGGGTCGTCCAAGTGTTTTACAATTGAATGTGCTAAACCACTGCCACTGTGTAGCCACACAGGCAGCCAACAGTGGGCCCTGATTCAGGTTTTTCTCTCCCCCTCCTGCTGTCCTCTGCTCTGGGCCTCAGTGATGGGCAGAGAGGACTGAGCTGTTATCCCCTCTGGTAATTACCACCATTAAAGCTAATCCTGGTCCAATTCAGGCTGCTTTTGTTTTGAGCTTTATCTCTTCAGTGCTGGAGAGTTTCTCCTTTCAGAGCAGCACACAAAGACACAGTTTTTAGAGTTGGTAATTATCTGTTATATCCCCTCTGCTGGGAATAGGATGAAAAGTACTCGAGTTGGACAGGAGCATATTTCCTGTTTTTCTTTTTCTCTCTCCCTCCATCTTGTGCTACCTCTATCTTCTCCTTTCTCCTCCTCTTTTTCTTTCAGGATGACGAAAGAAGATAATTGTTAAATTCCGAGCTGGATGTTATTGAGAGATTAACGAGATTGAGCATGAATTTATCAATCTCAGTGACAATACTGCGATAAATGTAATTATAGTCAGTACTTATTAGCATGATGGTAACGCTGGCCCCTAATTTTCCGCTGTAATTGCGGCTCTATTTTTATGAGGTGTTAACTGCTATTAATCAAATTGATGATTCAGTAAATGTAGCGCAAAGATTTCCATTCAATTCCATTTCCTCTGACCGATCTCTCAACATATCTGTCTGTTATCAAAGGAATTAAAGATCACTGTTACGTAAAAGAGGAAAGAGAGACAGAAAGAGATCATCATGTGTAGAACTTGGTGTAATGGAATTTTTTTATCTTTCCCCCTCAAACTCATGTCATAATTTTCAATTTGCCAGTTTCCACTGCCACATTTTTCTCTTATTTTTAATGCTATGAGCTGGGAAATTGAAATCAAGTGTCAAAGTGATACCCCGCAGCTAGAAATATGTGATAATATCAGACTGATAAATATGCTATATGTGTCCAATGGAAGGTCTGTCACACTAATCAGTGTATAGTGGGATATCACATCATGTGCACCCAGTTATTGCCAGTAACAGTATTCTACCCATACTAGTTGGCTATCCTGGTCTCCCACCCCTGTATGAGACGACTGGGTGCCAGTGCATATTTTTTAATAAGCTACCAGAATCAACAACATGGTGTGATAGGCAGCATGAATCCAAGTGGCCTTGTTATATCCAGCAGCACACTCCGCCAGATTTCTTCCAGCATGTCATCACTTTGTTTCACTTGCCCACTCACAGCTCATCTTCACTCCAGATGGCGCTTCACTTCCTGGTCCTGGGCCTGCTGTGTTGGGACCCTCTCTGATTGGCTAGTCCACCTGCTTCCCCACTGCCTTAGCGGTGATTGACAAGTGCCTTCCCCAAACAGAGGCCCTGCTGCCGCTAACTTCTTGTCACTGAGTGACAGCCCCCACGGTGTTGCGCTCCCCGCTGATGATTCTGGGCATGACATCATTAGTTTCTCTCAATCAAACAGCTGTCCCTCATTCCTGGTGCTCATAAAATCAGGCGTCTGATTCCGCACTCGGTGTAAATACTATTAATTAGGCTCTGCATACTTTGCATAAAACAAAACTGGTTGAAGGTTTTGCATGTTTGTTGAAGTGGCAAATCAGAGTCTGATTTCAACACTAAACAGTTTGTTTTTTTTAGAAACAAATGACTCATATCATGGTGCTGAAAAAATAACACACCATTTTGTGTGTGCAACAAGATGGAAAATCCTGTCTATTTTGCTGTTGTCAAAATTTCAAAATGATTATGATAATAAACGAGATTACATTAAGGATAATTGCTATTAATGTGTATTGAACAAATGCATTTAACATCTGTAATACCATGTGTGATATGATTAAAAGCAGCATAATAAACAGATTACTTCTCATAAATTTCCTTTACAAAACAAATGCTTATAAATTTCTGTGGTGTTGAATTTCACCAGAACATTTACTACAGTGTAATGGTGCCTCAGTCACTGCATACATGCAGCCTAAAGCTTCATAACATCCGTCAGGTTGTTCTTTCCCCAGTAGAGCAGGAATAAGGGAATGCCACCTGTGTTGACAGCATCGTCTGATGAGCCTGAGTGACAGGAAGAGGGCTAAGTGGTCACATCACTGGAGGCCGCAGCAACATGGTCTTCAAGTCCTGGCCAGATGGTAGATTTTGTGTGTATGTGTGTGTGGCTTAGGAATCTCAGCAAAAGAAGGAAAGCAGATATCAGTCTTTGGGTATCTCAGAGGAGCAGTCTACACTGGTAGCTAATGGATACGCTGCCTCAGACACCTGCGGGCATCCTCGGGCAATGCACTGGCACGGCACCAGCAGGAATCAAGCCTGTCATCATTTAGGCCACAGGCAGAGGTAGGAATAAGAAGAGTGTTTAGGTCTGGCGCCTCATTTTAATTTTTGTATTTTTTTTTTTTTAAGGGTTGGACGGAAGCATAGATGCTTCCCTACTCCTACAAGTAGACAAGTAATAAATAAATAAACGTGTTTTTTTTTTTTCTTTCTAAGCCATCATCCACTTCGGGCTGACCCGATACCAGCTCTGGAAACACAAACGATTCCAATTTGCAGGCCCAGCCTGGAGCAATGGTGTCTGTTTTGCAAGCTAACCGAGGCCATTCCAGTGCACCTAATTATGAGTACATTTTGACAAGAGAAGACTTTGTTTCATGTTGTTGTCACCTCATTCCAGGCAGCTTCTGACCACAGGCATTTGAATAGTTACCCTGCTAGTTTATTTATTTATTTATTCTTTTTTTTCCCCCACTAAATCTGATTATAAAGTATGTTTCTTATTCTGCTGAGATTAGCCATCTGGCTGTGGGATGCAGGGAGGGAATCTCTCTGCTTGTTAGTGACTGGCTTTCACAGCTCTCCCTCTGCTGAGCTCAAAGCTTGCTGAGTGACACTGCTGCCCACTCACACAGACAAAAATACCCCGCTAACTGGATGGCACATGTGAGACATTCACCACAGGGTACAGCTTTGTGTGTTTCTGTGTGTCCAACAGAAAGACAGACAGTGGGTGAAGGCAAAACAGAGACGGGAGAAAGAAGAAAAAAAAAGGCAGAAGAGTGTAATTTTTTTCTCTTTCCGTAGACTAATACCTCGTCCGTTGGGATGTGGAGAGGAGGGGGGACTAACTTACACGTGAAGGAAAGTTGGCCAGTGCCTTTGCTAGATAAACTGAACCCCCAAGTGAAAGTCCAGGACATCTTTCCCTCAGAGGTTTGTGTGGGAAAGTGTGAATATTTGTCCAAACGTGGTGCTGAGAGCTGTGAGTAGCAAACACATGTGGGAGAGGTGGGCTGAAATATGTTGGACAAATTGGGCTTTGTCAGCTCTGCCTGCTAAACTCTTCAGATGGTCTAATTGAACTTGACGTGGCTTTACTTCTGTGGCTTCCTCTTTGGCCTGGCCTCTGTTTGTCTTCTAACTCATGTTATAGTCATTAACCATGTTCGTCTCATTGTCCGGCCGTGCTGCTACAGAATGCAACCACTTGATAAAGCTTTCATTGTGAATGATACAGTAGCACCTCTGTGATTGAAAATAAACTTTTCTTTTTACTGGAAAGCGTGAAGCTCTGCTGGTAAGTGTGAAATCTCCACAAATATTGTTGGAATTATCTGAGCCCGTTTATTGGCATAGAGATTTAATTTGGCTTTTAATATATTTTCACTGTTTCAACTCTGTGTTCCAAAACTTCTGTCTGGTGTGAACAAAAAAAACAAACCTTTTACAGACAACTCAAAAAACCTCACATTGGACATCTTTTATGGAAAGAAAAGTTTATGGTCAAATGACACACATCACGGTTTAAAACTAAACAATCTGTCAACAGGGGGCGCCATACTGTAAACCCCAACTTGAAATACTGTACAGTACAGTGCAAAGAGGAAATGCTCTCAACTGGCCAGCTGTGCGTTTGTTTACACACACGAGCAGACCACCACCACACACACACAACACGGGGCATTCAGTGCCTGTTAAGAGTTGAGAACAAGGCCCCATCCACACGTAGCCAGGTATCTGCTAAAACGAATATATTTTTCTACGTTTGGACCTGTCATCCACATGAAAACGCATAAAAACGCATCGTAAACGAATGTTTTTAAAAACTCCGGGCAAAGTGAAGATTTTTGAAAACTCCGTTTATGCAGCTGCGTGTAGACAGAGATAACCGGAGTTTTGCGTTTTCGAACGTCACAATATGCGCCAAAACAACAACAAATCTGCTTTAAAGTCTAAAGTGCGACCTTTGTTTACTGAAGAAGCATGGATGCCTTGAGAACTGTGGTGGTTATTATTGTGCAGGCGCTGTTTACTGCCTTGATTTTACACGCCCAAGTCGTACTCCCAGAGGAATGGCGTGACAATTTCGCATGTCCCGGTCCTCAGTCCTCTCGCTGTCGGAATTATTACGTCCTCATATCGAGGGGCAGTCCACTGTCATGCGATCACCTGTCAGTGTGCTCAAAAAAGTTGCTTGCACACTTTATTATTTAGCTGACGAGGGCAGATTGCGCAAAACAGCAAATTGCATTTGGGTTGTCAAGACAGGTGAAAACGCAGATGTTCGGTTATGTGTGGAAGGAGTTTTTTTCGAAAACGAGGTAATGTGGATACAGATTATTTTATAAACGGAGGGGGGGAAACATTCGGTTTTAAAAATACCCGGCTACGTTTGTACATAGCCCAAGTCACCTCTCTGACATTCATGCAAGCTGCTGCTTCTATTCAGATGCGCTGGGGGATATGACAATACCGGCGCTGGAGAGACATTGAAAAGTCTTCTGGGGAGATGGAAAGCATCCAGTAGCACTGTGCACCTGGACTACCTAAACAACTGGCACAAAAAGATCCACTTGATTGAGTGAATGTGGGAGGACAATGAGCACAATAAAATAAATGTAGTGGTGAAACAATGCCAAATGATGTCACCTGGCATTGAACAGAACCTGTGCCGCAGCATTGGCTAAGCTGGCTTGTCCTGTCTGTTACAAGTCAATTATAATGTACACAGTTTATGCTTCAATTTCCCCAACTACAGACAACCATTTTCCAAATCTAGCCCCCCCCCTTGAGTAAAAAAGGCACATTGAGTGAATAGACTCTAATTCTTGCTGTTTGGATGGCTTACCAGTGCAATTTTTCAAAACACACTTCACGGATACTACTGGTTCCATCAAAGACCCCCAGAGGAACATTAGCATAGAGGAGTGTTTATACTTTGCATTGATAGTCCATTTACTCTGGCAAACATCAAAGAGCAGATATCAGCTTTGTCGAATGTCATTTACTGTGGCATGAGATGTTTTGATGAAACAAAACTGACTGAGGTTATCTCCATGCCTCATCTCCACCAAAAAGAAATTATAAGGGTTCAAGCTACCAATCAACATAATCAAATAAATAAAAAGGAAGTAGATGTAGACATGCACGACTGATAAGGATTCAGTTTTTCTCATATTCATAAGGAGCTTAAAACACCCTCCTTTGCACTAAATGAATGCCATACTGTGGAGCTGACTAACAGCGTCATCCACTGCCAAAATTGACCAACACATGCCAATAGCATACTAACATGCTAATCCTTATACAGCTGCTAATCACTGCAGCCACATTCTCAGCACTTTGCTGTTCTGTGTCCAGGTTGGCTGATTTGATGAGCATCGGATAGAGTGGGGCTAAGCTTCCTGTGTTGCCTCTCCATTTGGTTCCCATTTAACCTGTCTCACAGCCAATAAAAGACCTAGTCAATTACAACAAACGGAGAACTTCATATGCAGGAAATAGGCCAATTACATTAAAGTCAGTGAGCTCAAGCAGCCAGTGAGCGAGGGGTTAAAAGGGAAAAAAAGAAAAATGTAAAGAGGCAGTGAGTCAAGCAGGAACGGCAGCAGTTTTGGGTTTCAATCTGCCAGTTAATCTTCAAACAGCAAGCTGGCAGTGTGCTGGTCACTGATAAAGGCCCTGGTCTGTCATCACACAGCCTCACCTCCAGTCACTCAGCCCTCCTGTCAGGACGTCATCTGGAATCTGGGAAACAGCTAAGGGCAAGGAGAGGAGGGCAGCAGAGAGACAGCGGGTGGAGGGGAAGATCTGTGTTTGTGTGTCTGGGTGCATCTGTCTGCTCAACTCTCCAGTCTGTGCGCGATAGTGTTTGTGTGAGCTTGCCCGTCTGTGTATAAATGTGCTGTTTTTGCTTGCACGTGTCTGTGGCACGACCCCTTTCCAGACCACTCACTCCCCTTTCCCCTGCCTTTCCACGCATGCACGCAACACTCATATACATACACACCGCTTCGGTCTGAGTCGTAAAACCAAACGCTGATTGTGTGATCATGGGTAATTGTGTGAAGAGAGGCCATAAAGTCGAAAAAGAGGGTGTATTAGTGTTTTGTGGCTGTGTTTTATGGGAAGGTGTGCTTTTCCGTCTGGGGATGGCTGTGCTGAAAGGTGAGAAGGGGAGGTATCAAAGAGCTGACTTTGTTGTTTAAAGGCCGTCCCCTTGAGGTAGACTGCCGTTGAAAGACAATGTTTACTGCCTGCTGATTGACACTGTAAAGGCACCCAGATGGCACTGAAGAACTAATTGGATATGGCAAAGAGTCACTCATCTTGATATCTGTAGAACCTCATCATTAATTTAGACCTAAAATGATTTAGGCTTCCCACTTCTGATTTTGGAGAACTTAATTCATTCAGCAAACTGTAGTTAAACAGGATTTGCTGCAGAAAATTCTGCCGACTAAAGGTCCAAGGGTGTTTTTGTCTGTAGTACTTTTATATTTACTTATTACATACTCTTCACATTTAAGGACTCAGTTTTTTTTTTTTTTTTTCATCTGTGTTAATGTTGTGCTATCGAAGAGAAGAGCTATTGAACTACAGATCCTAGGACAGAGGTAAAAATATAGAAGCCTTTTTATAGCCTGTGTGTGAGTTATAACCAAATATGATTTCTCTGACCTCTAATTATTGCCTCTAATAATATAGTGTTTTTATATCTCTGTCCTTATAATTTTCTATTTTATAAGCCCTAATTGGGTCCCTTTTATGTCTGCTGCTTGCACATGCAGCCTATTTGTATTCAGTCAAAATGTTGCTCATCCTTGCTCTGTAACTTGTTGAAGTGATTTATGCACGTAAGCCAAGGTTGTTCATTGTGTGCTTTGCATGTGATCTCTTGTTGTAAATATACAATTGAACCATTGGGATAAAGTCTGATTTACTGTAGGGCTTGAGGTGGGGCTTTCGCGCCAGAAGAATGATTGAACTAGAACTTTGAAGACTGAGCGGTAACTGGTATTCACTGAGTGTAGATGCATGTATACTTGAAGTGGTTTGACCTTTGATCCAATCAGAAACAATTTGTTTTGGTTTTAGATGCGCTTCTGTGTATTTTTTAAATTAAACCCCAGTTCCAAAATAGTTGGCACACCGTGTAAAAATGGGGAACAAACTCAATATTTTATTCACTATAGAAGGTACACCTACTCGGGTTAATCGGCAACAGGTCAGTCGCATTCATAGGCATAAAAAAAAAGCCCCTAGGAAAGGCAGAGTCTCTCAGAAGGAAGATGGGCAGAGATTCAGCAATCTGTAATCGGTAATCAAATATAAAAGAAACATGTCTACAAATTGTAGAGCAATTTTAGTCATGTTCTACAACATAGAATTGCAAAAACTGAATATTCCACCATCCACAGTACATAATATCATCAAAAACTCAGAGACTCATGAGATGTCTCTGATCTTAGGGACACGGCCAAAAAGTGATCCTAAGATCAGTAGCAATATTGTTCTCAGACAGCACTACATTAAAAACAGACGTAATTCGTTCACAGAAATCACTGCGTAAGGTCAGGAACACTTCAGAAATCACCTCAGTTCACCAAGCCATCCACAAATGCAGGTTAAAGTTCTATCATGCTAGAAGTGAACATGATCCAGAAATGCTGCCATCTTCTCTGGACCACAGCCCATCTAAAATGCACTATGGCAAAGTGTAAAAAGGTATTGAAATTCGTTTTAGAAATCATGCACGCCACATTCTACAGACTAAAAAGAAGAGGGACCATGTTGCTTATTGTATTTTTGCCGGTACCAGGGTGTATTAGTGCTTATGAAACTGACAACTTGTACCTCTGGAAAGGCATCATATATCCGGAAAGGTATATACAGGTTTTAGAGTAACATGTGTCTTTTTCAAGAATAACTTTGCCCATATCAGCAAGACAGTGCTAAACCACTTACTACATCAACTACAACAGCATGGCTATATGGTAGAAGAGTCTGGGGGTTAGAATGGTCTGCCTGCAGTCAAGAGGTCAAGAGCCTCCAGGAACTAAAAACATTTGGTGCATCATGAAAAGCAAATATATATCAAAGAAAACTGGGGGACTTTTGAGCTGCCAAAATCCTAAATTAGACAAGAATGGGGCAACATTCCTCTCCCCGAGATTATCAACTCATCTCCTCAGTTCCCAGTGTTCACAGACTGTTGTTAAAAGAAGAGTGTGTGCTACACAGTAGTAATCATGGTCCTGTCCAAAATGTTGCTGCCATCAAATTCAAGATGAGCAAATATTTTTTCATAAAATGCTAAAAGGTCTCCCTTTCCACATTTGATAGTTTTTTCTATTTTCTGTTTTTGATGAGATTTGCTACTGCATTTAGTTTTTATTTAATTTTTTTTCTCAGCATTCCATGTTATTATTTTTAGAATTTGGGCTGTGTAATACTCAATTTCCCTTGTAACTACACAGAAATACCGTGCTACATGCCAATGAGTAACATGAATTCTTGTCTTTTCTGTTATGATATAAAATAAGCTACAGCACAACTTTGAAACCTTGATTCTGGTTCCATGTCAGAGCATTGGCATATCTAGAAGCAGACAAATCTCTTTTCATTTCACAGTGCTGTACTCTGCCTGTAGCAGAGAACTACTGTTCATTTTCAAATTAGTTCACTTTATGGCTCCTACATTCATACTATGTTCTGCAGTGTCCTTTTTTTTCCTTCCCTTGTAAGCTCGTAGATCATTTCCAGGCCCTGAATCCAATAATATTTGGTCGAGCATATACACGCTGGCATAGTGAGGTGAGTCAGTCAGTCAATCTTTCATTAGGCCTGGGGTGAACAGGGTCACACGCCACTCCTTCACAGCTCTCGACAAGTAGCACATCTGCTACAGGGTTGATGCTTGGAATGATAATGCCACATACTCTTCTTATTCCACCCTTTCTTTCCTTTCTCTCTCCCTTCCTCCTTTCGTTTCTGTTTGTCTGTCTCCCTGTCTCATCAGGAGGCTTCTGCAGAAAAGGGACAGAAGCACTGCATTGGAGCTGATTATGTGAGATCTGCAGACTCAGACTTGACCTTTTCCATGTTATCCCTCAGATTGAAACCCACACTGGTGGACTTGCATCCTCCCATGTTTCCACTCTGTTCATGTTACTTCTTCACTGTTGTTTCATGCAGAGTTCACAGGGGAGAGACTTCTGACTGTATCCATGGAGTTATGCCCTGCTGCAGTAATATTCCATTGTGGATTTGCGGTTTTTGTGTGTGTGCAGGCATGTGTGTGCACAATTTTAACAATTTGAGATTCTAATTACAGGTGTGGCTATTGCACGTGGATTATAGAATGGAAAAAAATGTAGACTTATGCAGCGGAGAGCTTAATGATTTGAACATCTGGAAAAGTGTTGCTTTATATATGTGGCTTATTAGTGAAGCTTATATAATCATACTATTCAAATTAAATTCAGTTGCTGTTTTTAAACTTAGTTTATGCTTATGGTTTATTATTAATCTGCATTTGTGTGAAACTGTCAAAATATTACAAAACACGAAAGATTGAGTAATTCAATATTTAAGCTGTTAGTTTAGTCAGGTGGTTCATTCATTTTTACCTGCATTTTAAGTGCATTGTTCTTTGTTCAGCGCCAACATCCAAAGCAAATGAGACCGGGCCGTGTGCAATTTACTCTGTTGTCACGTAGAGATGGTGAACATACCTCTCTCTCTTTCTGTGAGCTTTGCTGTCGCAGCAGTTGCTGTCAGTTTGAGCGGTGCCTGCCCCCAAATATAATAGGGTTTTCTTGACTGCCTCCCCAGGGATTGACTGGCAGTGAAGAATTCACCATGGCTCATTTGGAGCAGTGCAGAGATGGGCCTCATAAAACTAGCTGCTCCATGTCTCCAGGCAGGTCTGTGGCATTCCAAAGAAGGTGTTAGTTTCACTGATAATACTTTCATGGAAAGACAGTAGGCTACGTAGGTTTACCGTGTTGTTTGTTGTGTCTAGCTCTGCCTGCAGAGCATGCCTGAAGGCCCAAAGAGGAGTCTGTTGCGTGAAGATGTTGATGCTGTTGCAGGGACGGTCCTCTATGGGGGTCAGGTGTCTACTAAAATTGCTGTTGATCTCAAGTTCTCATAAATAATTGTTATCACAAGAATGATGGTCATTGAAATGGTAGGTTTGTATTTCTTCTTGTAAACTCAAATGTAAGCTGAAAGAGTTGTTGGTAGCTCTAATAAATCCCCCCAGTCTTTTGTGACCATTAAAGTCCCATGGCTAATAGTATTGGGTGACGTCTACCAAATTAGTGAATAGTGTTTACAGTAAAATACTGCCATGGAAAAAGAAATTTGGCTGTGAAATTGGTCCACATAGCTAATTAGCAGAAGCAGCACCAGTTTACATAATTTCTCAAGCTATACAGAACCTTAATTTGGATTAAACACATTCTGTTATCTAAACAGATACTAAGTTAAACTTAAAGCCTGGTCATTTTGTGCTTTGCCTGGATTAGCTAACCTGGGGCTGGACTTTTCAGTTAGGTTTATCAGTTACACAGGCAAAGGAGTCTTATTATTTGACTTTTTTCTCCACATTTGATGTTACCGAGTTCTTTTTGTATAGAAGTTTTAACATATGAACACCAGAGATGTTCAGGAGAATGTACGGGCAATTTGATTTGGTCTTTTTCTGCAGTTGTTGTACAAACATGCACATCACAGCGGGAAGCTTTCTGCTGGAGAAGCGCTCTCCATGCTGGGAATGTAAGAAAGATGGTACAGGGAAGCGGGTGTCTAAAGCGCGCAGGAGACACCATGTGATGCCGAAATGACACTGTGGGAATCGCTGTGTTTTCTTTACAGCATGTAAAAATATCAGAAGAAGCTTCTTATTGTGTGGATATAGGTGCTGCATGTATCTGTACGTATCCATGATGGCAGGGAATGAGCAGAAAGTAGCATACAGGTTGGTGAAAAGGGTAAACTCTCAAACAGCACGCAGACACTTCTCATTCGCGCTGTAGCTGCAAATGGTTCAAATATTTGCTGACACATTCATACATTGTCTCTCTCTCTCTCTGACATTCCGGAGATTTTACTAGGGGACTTAGTGGAAAATCCCAACAACAAGTCTAGGGCACATTTTTGTTCCTACATGCCTCCACTCCGGAACACATCTCAGAACTCCAGTTTGTGTCTGAAAGGGGCTCAAGTATTACATTCATGAACTAAAACAATTTTTACTTAAACTTCAAAAGCGGCAATGGCATGGTTTGATATTTTGTTGGATTTGTTTTTAGTTGTGATCATGGTACACATTAACTATGGTTTTGTTTTGATTAGTTTACACAATGTCAAAACACATTCATTACCGTTGAGACTTGCTGCTGATGATAGGAGGGTCAGATCACTGTTAATGCCTCTCCTCACCCAGTAATTCTCAGTGAGGTTAAGATTATTGTCTTTGGTCATCAATCCACATGTGAAAATTGTATCTCATGCTCCCTGAACCACTCTTTTCCAATCTGAGCCCAGTGAATCCTGACATTGTCATCTTAGACTATGTCTATGCGATTCGGGTAGAAAAAAAACTCTCTTGAAAAACCTGGTCATTCAGTTTATTCTGGTAGTCAAGTGACCTCATTTTTTTGGTACATAATGTCACTGAACCTTGACCTGACCAACTGAAGTAACCAGATAACATAATGCTGCCCTCTTAGGTCTGTATTATAGGCACTCGGAAGCACTTCATCTGCCACTCTTCTTACTCTGATGCGTCCATCATGCTGTAATAGGGTAAATCTGGACTTATCAGACCACATGACCTTTTTCTATTGCTGCACAGTCCAACCTTTTTGCTTCCTAACAAATTAAAACATTTTTTTTTTTCCTTTTCTATTAGCTTCACTGTTAACTGTTTTTTTTTTTAGGCTACAGAGCTGTTTATTCCTAATGCCTTGAGATCTCTTCAAATTGTAGGTGTCAAAATGCTCTCACTTTCACTATTCTTTTATGTATTTTTAATGCTTCTTCCACTCCCTATTTTATGTAAAGCACTTTGAACTGTTTGTACATGAAATGTGCTATATAAATACATTTGATTTGATTTGTTTAAACATTGGTGTGACTTCTGTTGTTTATTTTATTTTATTTAATTTAACCAAATGTTTCAATAATCACCAGTCACAGTCAAACACCTTTCCCACAACTATGGGATGTGTCCTGATATGTTTTAAGGACTGAGGAGCTTCTCATTACATCTGTTTGTTTTTAATAACTTTTTGCCAGCACAAGCATATACATCAGTGCTGTCCTTTGTTTTTCCAATCCTAACTATTTGTTCATTTACATCTAGGTGGCAACTTATTAGCAGGAAATGAGGATTCATTATATAGAAGCATTCTGCTGTAATCTTTGTTGCTGCTAGTGTCTCTGATGACCAGTCATAATGCAGATTAGATTTTAAATGAAGCATGTTCAGATGGAGTTGGGAAGCTGCAATTTCCAATCAAGAGCAACAAATGAAGATATGTGATAACTTTCATTTTGCCTTCAGAACTAAAAATCACAAGAGCTAGCCATGTTTTGTGGTGAGCCTTAAAGACCCAAACAAGCTGTTTAAGGAGTTTTAAACGACTAAATGAGGATTTTTTTTCATTACCAGGAGTCATGCAACGTTTGCAAAAGAACGACTGCATAGAGCTGGAAATTAGCACAGTAGGGGCTCTTGAATTTGAGCTGATTGTAATACTAGAATGGAGCAGTATGAGATTTGACAGTTTAAGTGGGTGTCTTGCGAATTTGGTGGCTTGTTTCCTTGACCTCTTCTTTAGTTCATAAATACTTACAGTGGAAGCTCACTGATGTCGCCATCAGTGATAAGAGGAGACCTTCATACAGCAACTAATAGTTGTTTCACAGTGCAAATGGGCTAGTTGCAAATTTGGCAAATTGTTAAAATTACACAAACGCACACACTACATACAGTGTAAATGAATTGGACTTAGAAATTAAACATCTTAATCAGAAATATCAGAGCATTAGTAGTCTTTCTTTTATTCAGGAACTTGTTTCTTCGGCTTCCAGATATCTTTTTCCTCACCTGGTGTGATATTCATCAACGGCCCACTTTCACAAATTTAAAGTTACATGTTTAGGCACAGAGTGTGAACCACATACACTTTCATAGTCAGACTCCTTAACCACAGGCCAGTATCTGTGGTATGAGGGGTTTCTTGTTGCTAGACAGCTGCATGCCTTGGCCTCTTCACAGCAGTCCACTGAGCTCCAAGGAGCTTGACAAAGAGGCTTAAAGTCCTCCCTAAGTCTCTAGCCTTTAGGTCGTCTGCATACCCTGAGCCCATCTCTGGAAAAGGCCTGAATGCAAGTTTAGCAGCTATGGTTACACCCCGGCAGGCCCCTGTCACCACTCTCGCTTGCATTACCATTTTTTCCCTGGGCTGCTTCGTTCTTATAGCCCAGCAACAGGTTCCTCTGGTTCTCTCCTCTTATTTCATAAGACGATGAAAGAACTGATAGACAGGCAGCTGCTACTGAACATGAGCATGTACAGTACATTTGTGTTTGCTTCACAGTCCCCACCAGGCTGAGTTCAGACACTGGTGCAGTCGTGTGCTTTGACAGATTTGAATCTGCATTCTCTCTTATTGTGTTTTTCTCCTGCTTTGCTTTGCTTTGCAGAGTTCTCTTTGCTGAGCAGCACACTGTGAGGTGTTGTTCTCGATCTGTTACCTGTTGTACGGCAAATGCCGGCCATACAGCTTTTATAAAGAAGAGAGTATCACGGATCTGGACAAAAATCACCCATGACAACCAGGACTGTGATAGGATCGCATAAATGCTTTAGAAAGAAAAGCTAAAGAAGGGCAACTGTAGAAGCAATCAGAAAGTACTGCAGGTATTTCAATAAATGAGGGAGGTATGTGTATACGTGCTTGTGTATAAAGGGCAGTCTTTGTGCATGCGTTCTATAGTGGACTAGTTTGTACCTGTGTGTATGTCATTTTTGAGTGTGTGCATGTGTGGGAGTCGGTATTCAGTGTCGGCAGCTGGAAGCACTCAAGCTGCTGCTGCTGCAGAGAGAGGGAAGGGGAGAATGAAAGAGAGGAGATGTCTGCACAAGAACGAGGGGCTGAGAGAGGTACCAGCACAGGCTCCCTCCTTACAGGGGCTGAGCTCTTGCAGAGTGAAAGCCCCTATAGAAAGAAAGCAGGGTCATCTCAACGGCGCAGCAGCCTTGCACACACAAACACACACACAGTCGCTCACATACACGCCTAAGCAGAACAACACCAGGGCCAGCGTGAGTGCAGCGAGTGCACAGCAGTCCTCTTCAGGAAGTGGGTCTTGTTTAGACTTACAGCTATGTGCAAAGAATAATAAGGACCAGGACAATGTTGGTACAGACATGCAACACTCCCCATCAGCCTTTTATGTCTGCATGAATCTCCCTCTTCACTCGGACAGATTCTCCCATTGTGTGATATTGTAGATGAAAGAGGATTAGGCATACCTATGTTATGGTCAGTGCTGAAGCTCCCACCTGGCAATGCCAAAACAGTCGGATGAAAGATCTTGTGGTTTTTGAAACTCACTGCAGGTATTTTGCCATGCTTCTTTGGTTATTTAAGTTCATATCCTTTTTTTCCTCCCTCTTTTTCAGCTTTGCCGTCTTTCTCTCTTTTCCGCTCAATTTTTTTCTTGAGAAAGGTAATGAAGTGGAACTGAGTTAGTGAACTTTGGAGTGCAGAGGTTGTGTTTACTGTAAAGTATTAGAAGTTCAGTGCACGTATATTATATGTATTATTTACATAAATCCAGGCATTTGGTGGAGTTACAGCAAGCTCCCTTGCAAAGCCACGTGTTTCAAAATTTCAAACTTAACAAGAAAAAGAACAGGTGTTTCAGACCATGTTTCTCTTTCCCTCTGAAATATGTGTTTTGTATGTGTGCTGACCTCTTCTTTCAGTCACATTAAACCAGGTCATTCAGGATCAGGGCCTCCTATTTTTTTTCTTCCTTTTTTCACAGATCTTCGCTGTAATGGACACCTCTGGTTTTGGGGGGGAAATACGGTCCTGTACTTTGTGCTTCTCCCTGACAGAAACATCAGTGAATCAACCCAGCGATTTCAGTGGGTTATTCCGGAAGATACTGTTACCTTTCAACAAGCAGAGCAGGCCCGCAGGCTAAGGCCTGGCTGAGGCCAGGGAGACATGCCTATAGAGGAAAGAGTTTAAGAGAAGACCGAAACAAAAGGAGGAGAGGTTGATTTAAAGGAAGACACATAAAAGTGACCGTGAAAGCTGAAAAAATATTACAATAATGATAAAGAATCAGATTTTGAAGGGGTGAGTAGAAGGATATCGAGACAGAGTACGAGGGTGTGAGAGTACTCAACTCAGTGGAAATCCTTGAGTTCATACCGTGTTGCAATCAAAGACCATTGACCTGGCAGCCCTGTGACAAATTATCCCAGTGGCTCTACATATGACTCAATCAGCATGGCAGATAGCTTTCTGATGAGCAATAGGTCTCCTCGTGTATCAGCCAAATCACCCCCTGATGACTACATCAAGACGCAGCCTACACTTCTCTAAATAGGGCAAGTTGAGATCTTCAAATCAGCTCTTACCTGTTGTCTAAAGAGCACCTTTTGAGCCAATGCAGCACTTCACCCTTTCGCCACTCCTCCACTTCTCTTGTCACGACTAAAGGACATAATATTCAATTGATGAACTTGATATCTTTCGGTGTACGCATTCAACCTGACAACCTTGTTTAAGACGGCTAAACCTTGTTTCAGCTGAACAAGGACAGGTGTTTATTTGATAAGAAAGCAATGCTGTCGAAAGAACAATCAAATTTAAAAGATTAACAAGCAAATTTCACTGGGAGTGTAGCATATCATTAACCACATACTGGCTGGTAGAGCCTGTACGGTTCAGTTTGTACCTCTGTTAGCTGTCCATTACATAATGCTTAGATTGAATGAATATAGGATGCCACCACATCAAGCAGAGCCCCATCTGTTGCTGCAGGGTGGGTACACACCAATCACACATGAGAGACGAGCTAGAGGACACCTGATCTGATGCTGAAGGCAAGTGGATGGATTTACTCTCCAGAAGCTAACAGACCCAGCAGAGCTCGGAGCCATGAGTAGTGAACATCTAAAGGCCCACCTCTCTTCTTGTAATTGAATGTGCACTCACTAGCAAAGCAGCATGAATGTGTGTGTATATCTTGCTTGAGAGATTCTCCCAGAGGGTTTGACTATGGAGCGTTTCATTTTAAGTTGCTATCTGTCACATGGGCAAACTAATCAGAGAGACAGATGAAAGGTGGGGGCCACAGGGGGGTCAGCTACTCAGTGATGGCTTCCTGTGATGGCTGGATGACCCCTTACCCCTGCTAGAGGATACTGGGTAAGGGATAAGCCATCTGTGATGATGAAACTGAGAACACTAGCTCCTGAGGCTGTGATGACTTAACCCAACCCGAAGATACATTCACATGTTTCAAACTATATTGACACTTTTAATCAAATGTTTAATACTTTTAACCTTCAGCAAAGGTGAAAAGCAAGCCAGAAAAACATTGACCGAGGCTAGACTTTTCTCTCTTTCCCATTTAGGCTTGTTTGGTGTAATGAATTTTCCATCTGCTTTCAAAGCTGAGATCCACTCATCCATTTATACATTTATAATTGGACATGTTGCACAAACCAGATTCCTGTGCTCAATGGAGCCTTTCATGGCAAACTAATCACATCAGACGCCACCAGACAACAGCTATATTTACTTGTATCATGTCAGAGCAAGCCCTTCTCGAAACAAACTACTCTTATATTTTGGATTAAGTGTCAGCACAGCAGCAAACAACAAGAGCAGCCACAGAGTCAGAGAGTTCAGCAACGTGATCAGTTTACCGTCACCGTACCGTCTCTGCTCTGCTGGTCAAATGAACCATCTTATTTATACAGCTACAGCTCTGGGAGCTGAGGAGTTGTAAAAAGTTAAAAGAAATCCGCCCCCCACTGAAACGAAAGCGGAGTTTCACTGGCTTTCTTCTCTGCGTGGATGCAGTAAGAACTTACTGCTCAGTGGAAAGGACATTAGACTGTCTACGGTTAATTGTTTCTGAGGGAGTGGCAGTCCAAGCGTGACCTGCTGTTAACCACCATATAAAACATCCACATGTTCACAACATCTGGGAGCTTTGACGCAAACAATACAGTGACATATACTTCCAGCGTTGAACATAATTTTTTTTTGGCTCCAGCAGAAGTCACGTCTGCATCAGCAGCTGCTTGGCCTTTTTAACTCCCTTAGTCATGTCAGCACATGTCCACCGTCAGGGAGCAGCGCCAAAAACGACCACTGTGTTCAATTATATCTGCAGTGATTCTGCATGATACACATTAATCAAATATGATAATCAGTTTTAAACAGCATATGGTTAGTAGGGCTGCACTGTAAAGTGGACAATATCTCCAAAATACCTCAGTTAGCAAGCAAGTATTCTGAAGTTAAGAATACATTGAATTAAAATGTCATAATCAAGTTCATAATTACCATAAATGTGATTTCAGCGCCAGCTGAGGCTTACAGATGCAAACCAGAATAGCAAGCAGTTGCGAGAGGTATCTGTCTTCATATGAGTGTGTGTGTGTGTGTGTGTGTGTGGTATTAAACACAGAGGTTGAATTAAAATCTGATGTCATTAAAGTCTGGCAGAGCATCACATTATTTACATGATGTAACCTCTTTCTGCCAGGACATGTCACTCAGGTCTCCATCTGCTGTGGCTACCACACAGACCATCACCTTGTGTGTCTTTGCGTGTACACAGACACCAAGTTAATGCAGCAGGCCTCTAATACACGACCTAAGTGATGGCCTAAAGCTGTCAGCTCTTTCCTGTGGGAGGAAGAAGGCAGGTAAACAACTGATTATCCGTTCCAGTCACCCACAAATACAACTGACAATACGACGCTGACAAGAGAAGATGCCTCAAGTGTTGCCGAAGTACCATGTGTATGCGCCTATGTGATATGAGGCAGCATGGCATTACAGTAAAGATGATGTGCTGAATCTACGTAATGTAATGCAAGTCATAAATTTGGTACAAATTGAACTAATTTTTTTACAATTCAATTAGACTTATGTTGCATTTCAAAGATGGAGCACATTTCTGAGCAACTGAGAACAACTTGAGTCTAGAGGCATTTGTGAACTGATTGAGACTTCTTCTCTCAGTGCTATGATGTTTTCCTCACTCTGTTTCACCCAGTATTACTCTTTTACCCCCAACTTTTTTACACCACAGATTTAAATGGGTCCACTTTTGGACATCTTCATTGAGAACACCTGTTCGGTTAAAACAAGCAGGCCTGTCTAATACCTCTACCATCCCATGTCTATCTCTGAGCTTCTACTGTTCAAAAATAATCAAACAGGAAGGCACACATTTCCTGTCTTTGGCCCATATGGACTGCAAGCTAACATTCATGCACACAGCTGAAAGTATTTTTTTCTCTCTTTCTCTCACCCTTGCTCGTTCGGTTTGTCTCCCGCTTTCATATATCTCTGAAGTGTGTGTGCTCACTTTCACGAAAGTAGCTAACAAAGTTTTCTTATGGAACTTTTGAGCTTTCCCTTGATCTGAATACAAAGCGCTGAGGTTCATGTTGGTTCATGTTTGGCTTCCAGTGCAGCTCAAAGAGCTAATTGTGTTCTGCGACATCACAGTGTGACATGATGACTGACTAATGCATTAGACATCGTTGTGTTTGATAGAGGCAGAAACGTGCAGACAGAATCCCCGGCGCCGCTCATAACACACCTCACCCCTTGTGATGTAGCTATGGGAGCCTTGTCGTGGGTGCTCATGTTTTGATGGCGGTCTGTGTCACGGCTGGTTCGCATGTTGTTTTGATCCTTGCTGTCAGGGCCCAGTGAGCTCACACTGACACAGCTGGCTTGGGTGGAGCCGGTAGGGGTACATAGGGAGTTGAAGGACATGGATCTGTGCCAACGCATTTCATACATAGCGCATATCTTACAAGTGCAGCTGAGAATTAGAGATAGCGGACCCTCGCCCCTTGCTGCCCACCCCACCATCTGCCCGCCTGGGGCTGGGGGCTCTGTGGCTCAGCTTCCACATTACCAAGCATGACAGCCCTGCCCTCAATCAACCTCACACGCACCTTTTCTTTTCTTTTTTTTTCTCTTCTCTTCTCTTCTCTTACCCCTCACTTTTTAATGACAGAAGTATGTCGGTGTGAAACATGCCTCTCTTTAATGTCAGCGTAAATGAGAGATTACTGGCCTTTAACAGCAGCAAAGGGGGGAGACAATATTTCCCTCCCTCTAATTTGGTTCTTAGTCAGAGGGGGCTGCAAGGCCAGTGAAGGTCAGGTCGTAGCACAAGTGTGTGCATGTCTATGTGTAAGCTGGTGAATGTGTGTCAGTGGGTGGCTGAGTGTCTCCGCAGAGATTGCAGGCCCCGGACTTGATATAATTAGAAACTTCCGTGCAGCTTCAGGAAAAATAGTCAGCTTCCCCTCGCTTGTTTTCTTTGCACAATTTATCTCTCTTCTCTGGTGACACGATCGGGGAGAAAAACCTCTGAGTCCATCTTTGTGTCTCAACTTGCTCCCGTTTGTCTCTGCTGGTGTAAATCTCACATCCTGTTCCCCATCAGCCGAACAAAACAGCAAGACTCTGTAAGATACATGGAGGGGAATCCCACAAATCATCACCCATGACGATTCACAGTGCCTCATTCCTCTCGGGGAAGAAGGCTGGTTAGACAAAATGTTCAAACTCAAATGAAAACGTGAAATAGATTAAACAGATTTTTTTGTTTGGAGATGATTTATTTTCCTTGAATCCACACATGCCAAGATGTGATTAAAAACTATTTTGTAGTTATTTATTCGTTTCATTTGAATCTTTTTTGTTATTCTTTGTGATGGCAGCCGGTCCGACAGCATGTGTTTGTCATTACATGCGAGTCCCTACTATGCAGTACGAAGCAAGCCAAGTTAAAGGATTTCCTCCATTGTAGTATACACACCGTGTTTTTTTACAAAAAAAAATCCTTCCAAGAAGAGATGGATAAGAGCAGAGTAGACTGGTCCCCATTAGCAGAGATATTAAACTGGACAAGCTTCTTGAAGGTCTCCGAATTAGTTTTCATTTTTGGATTTGGCTCTTTTATTTTGGACTCTGTTTGGATTCTGTTGTAAAACAGTGGTTGACATGTTCTTGAATAAAAGTTCTGTTTAGTTTTTCTTTATTTTGGTGTAAATTGTTGTTGTAAACTGCCTGCTTTTGCAGTTGGATCTATAATAAGTGACAACACCACAACCGGCAACTGCTAAGCAAATGAAGTTTAATAAACACGGTAAAATGTTTTTATTTGCAAATGATAGACTTTGATTGGTATTATACAGTAATTGTCTGATAACTTTATGAAAAGATCTCCTGAAAAGTATCTCTGAAGAAAAGGTCTCGCTCTGAAATCAGTTGGAAGGTGAGATGTTGCAGGAAGACGATAGTGAGCGAGGCAACTGCCACAGGAAGTGTTGATGTTCGATCGGCTTGTGTAACTTCAAATCAGAAGTGCATTTAGCAAAGCACAGACTATGCTGTTTGCAGTGAACATTTTGACCGGAATCACTAATGCCAGTCAAACAGAAAAAGTCCTACACCATCATTGTCAATTGTCCTAAAGAACAGGGATGTTCCAAGAGGGAAATGACCTGCTGTGGACTCATTTGACTTCATCTTAAAGCTAGAGTTGTTGAAATAGTTGTTATTTCCTCTTTACTCGGCAGTCCCATTATTTTGTGGAGCTCTTTTTCAGTTTTCTTTGGATGACCATCGAGTTAAAATGTCCTATAAAAATCTGCCAGATTTTCTGCCTTGTCATGTTTGAATTAATCAGTTTCTCCATATCTTCGAGCCTATGATCACTAAAATATATGGTTAGGTCAAGTTTTGTTTTGTCATTTAACATGCAACCATGTGCAGATAACACAAGCATTGAGAAAAATTCCACAACTGAAACATAAAAAAAAAAACAACAAAACAAAAAAACCATTAATCCCTTTAGGCATAAGAGGACTTCGTTGGGTTTGGGATTCAGCGCAACCCGATGTAAATCTTGTAGGAGTGGGCAGGTTTAGCGTTGCTGCGGGTTGGAGCGAGCAATCAAAAATTTAACTGCTAGTCCGATACTTGGCTAGCACATTTTTGGTATTAAATGAGTTGAAGATTTAAGCAAAAGCTCGGTTTGTCTGTCAGAAAGAGTAAAGACAGGATGACAGTTAGGTAATTGTTTCCACCCATTTAGTTATATTTAACATGCTTTTGGACTTTGCTACCATTTTTTTCTTCTTGTTGATATACGTGCATATACAATGAGTAATGTTAAATGTGTTTCCCCTAACTTATTGATTACCATTACTTGCTTATGATTTAATAAGCTAATGACTAGTATCGTGTTATAAAATGGTAACTTTGTGCTTGTACTATGCTAGGTTGTCAGAAGAATGTAAATGTAAATGCTGATAGTTTGTTGCCTTTTTCTTTCCTTCCATCATTTTGTTGCAAAGATTTTGCCGTTTGTTTTATGCCTGTTGGAATTTAACCATTAGATTATGTAGTTGTGATGGTCAGAAAACCAGTAGACGTGGAGACACCGACCCTGTGCAGGGGTGTAGTAGGCATCTTTTCCATAATGTTGTCAAACACATACAACTACATAAGCCTGTCAGTTACTGTCGGTCCTTTTACTTTGCTCCATGTTATGCCCCTTTTCCACCGAACATTTTTGTACCAGTACAGCTCTACACGGTACGACTCTACCCTGATTGGGAGCTTTTCCATCGCGGGTTGAAGGTGGGACCCGTTACGATTTTTAGTACCGGCTAGTACCTGCTTCAGAGGTGGGTCTAGTCGGTACTAGCCGATACTAAAACGTCACGTGATCAGTGCTGTCCACTGATTGGTCAGGTGAAATTACGTCATACACGCGACAAAGCTCGGGGAGCTTTAAATAATCACCCGCCATGTATGAAAACACACCTGCGAGAGCAACAGAGAATAAACAAAATTCTGAATATGGAAGACCAGAGAAGGAAAGCCAACCCATGGACCATGAGCAAGGTGCAGACCTTTCTGTGTGTGGTGGCTGAGGACCGCATACAGAAGGAACTGGACGGAGCGACAAGAAATGAGAAGGTGTTCCAGGATATAGCCAAGCTGATGGCTAGCCATGGCTATCAGCGGAATTCTCAGCAGTGCCGAGACAAGCTGAAGAGTGATTACCGGCAGGTAAAGGACCACAACAGCCGGAGTGGGTCAAACCGAAAAACTGGTTCGACCAAATGGACGGCATTTACGGGCACTGCCCGGCGAACCGGGGCAAGGAGAGTGGCATGGATACGGCGACGTCTTTGTTGGAGGCGATGGAAAATGGTAAGTGTTGTTCTTATCCCCTTGGTGCAACGCTTATATCTTAACAAATGCATGTTTTATATCGTAACAAATACATGTTCAGTTTTTAACTTGTGTAAAAAGTTACACAGGTGTCTCATGTACGTTCTGAGTGAGCTAGCAAACAACGCTGTTTTGGAAGGCTAACACAGTGTCTCACCTATGCGGTTACGTGTATTGCGTTTCGTATGTTCATACTTTTTTTTTTTCCCCTCAAGACTCGGTTTGTGCAACCAATGAGTGTTTGGTTGCTGAGGTAAGCGAAGATCCTCCAATCCCGCAGGCTTCAGAACCGACATTGGCATCGCAATTTGCAGCTAAGGCAACAGCTGCTATCTGCATTCCACCGGCACCAACTCTGGCGTTGACGCCTGTATCTGAGACAGCTCCTGCTGTTTACTTTTGTACTGTCTTTTTTAATAAAGAACTTGGTTTAACTAAACAATATGAATTGTCAACTGCATTACACATTACACTCCATCGTTGTGTTTACTTTTGACTAACCGCGGTGTGACACTTTGTAGTCGCCTGAAACCGACGTCACGTTAGTGATGACCAGGCCGACTCCGCCCACTTCCAGGTCACGGTTTGTGTGGAAAAGGAAATGGTACTGGTGTCGTGCCGTGTAGTCTATATCGAACCGAGTAGAGTAGGGCTAGCTCGGCGGTGGAAAAGGGGCATTATTACGCTGCAGCTTGTTACTAGTCACAACATCCCCACTGGATAGATGCATAGATTTTTCTACTTGTCAATAAATTTCAGCCAAGTCCAAGAGAGAAAAAGAACCAGGTTAAAAAAAATCCAACAATTTTACTAAAACACTGCATCTAAAGTAGAGCAGAAACTTGGAAGCTGTCTCTCTCATGATCATCAGTGTAATCTCTAAGATGTGGGGATACTTTAAATTACGTCACTCCCTCCAACATGAAAGCCATTTAGAAATGACAGTTATTGGCAGAAAGCTGTTGGCAAATCACAAAGAGAAAATTCTCCAGTGCCTTTTATACTCCTACAGGCTGCTATAAATAATGGCAGGTCACTAAAGATAGCCCCAGTGACTCATACACCTGCTCCTGGTCTGCTTCCCCTCCTACTGCTGTTAGAAAGGGCTTACAACACACACACACACACACACACACACACACACACACACACACACACAGAAACACTCACTTGCTCCATGTAAACATGCATGTACAGCTCTGCATTCTTACATATTTGTGTAGCCATTGATGAGGGCTGTAGTAGACACACAGCAACAGACATGATGACACCAGCTGATTTTAAAGATCCCCACTGTTGCATGGATGTCTGCGCTCCTTTCCTTAGCTTCATATCACTCTTTGATACAACTAATTAAGCATCTTAATCAAGGACAGCACTGTATCGATCTCAGACCGTGCCTAGAGGCAGTAAGTGTTAAATATACCAGTGTGATTATTCCTGCTCCACCAGAGCTGTCACTCAACCTCCCAATGATCCCATCAACTTCTTCCCGCCACTGTCATGACAGAAGACTAGTGAAAACAACCAGTTGAAGCCATCCCTGACTTACAATTAATCACTTGTCGACTTCTATTGGCACGTCCACCCTTTGATTAAATAATTACCTAAGTGCCATAAGCCTCCATGATTGAGTCATAATCCTGAATAAGCTGTAACCAGCTATGGTCACCTCCTTCTCTACGATTAGCTCATCATTTGTTCGGCTGTGATAACAACGGCCCACCCCCATCTGTTAGGCTCTGGTTATGGCACAACAGTTTTAGAGTTTGTTGTTTATAAAGCCTAGAAAGCAGGCTCTCATTTGACTCCTGGTGCAGTTAGAGTGAGCGTGTGCGTGCACAAACACAAGCGCATGTGCCGGTGTATGCAAATACATTCACAGGCATGTCTGCATATTTTGACAAGTGCAGTTTCTCATATCCCATGACTGCTCACACACTTCCCCTCACACACACACAACTGCAAGCACGCGCATGTCTACCCACCTGCCCACACAGCCCTCCCACACCTCCCAGAGAAACAGCCTGGCATCTGTCACAGCAGGAGGGGGTCATGCGTACGCATACAAACACACACAGACACACACACACACACACATATATACATGCACGCACACCCACATAAAGACACTCAGAAACACAAACACAGTGCTGTTGTCTACCGTGAGCGTACCCTTTTGACCCTTTGACAGGTACATAGAGGATCTCAAAGAGAGAGGAGAAGCCTCAGAGCAGGTCTACAAGTCAGAGACGTGCCCTCTCCATAGGTAGCTGTCCAACTCCTCAGGGCTCCAGGGGACGGTGGTGCCTCTCCCAGGAAGCCATAACTCTCCTCTCAGGAAGTGAGGTGTGTCTAGAGCGTTATCTACATCTGTCTGGGTGAGAAGCAGGAGGACAAGAGGTCAGACAAGAATGGGACCACTTATATCATGTTTTATGTATGACATGTGCCATGTGTTTGAATATTTACATGTGTCTGAAGGTAATGCAAATAGAGAGGAAAAAGGGGGAATGTTCAGAAAACGATGCTCCCTTTGTCAACAAAGAGTCTCTGTAAACAGCTGAGCATGATGCAATTCCAACGTTGAACCTGTAACACCAACAGCTTTTTAATCTATTGATCCGAGCCAAAGCTGCGTACATTACCATTTGGAGCATCAGTGATCAAGTCCCTATTTAGCACTTAATTAATTGTGTTCCAAAAATGACTTCTTATTTAGACAGATGTGATAAAGAGAGTTAATGCAGCATTTTGTTGTAACGGCTCATTAAAGCATTCTCCCAATCTTATCACCTCCCTTAACAACAAAGATGACCTTCAAATGTGAACATTGATTTCAACTCTTTCCTTCTCTCCTACTGGTGGTTTGTCAAATTCCCCCTGGTCCTAGGCATGTTGAAAGACCCCTGAAATAACACGTTGGAAGAATATAAATGATCAGCCCCCACAAAGTGGAGTTAAAAGCTTTTGAGGTGATCCTTGTGAACTTTTAGAACACTCCCAGGCATATAATTAAAAGGTAGCGTCTAATTTCTATGAGAAGTAAATTAGCACCTCAGTTTCATTGTTAAGTCATGGCTGGTGGCACGTAGCCTGGGGAGATGGATTGAATGGATCAGAGAGGGTTGGACAGTCACTGGATAATTTTGACAATGGGGTTCGGGGGGTATCATCCATCACTCAAGAGCTTACATGAAAGTTTTGACAGGTAGAGGTCATGGCAATGTGGCAGGAGCCAACAGAGATGGATGCCTTTAATTTGGGTAATGAAGAGTTAACCATCTTAGGAGAGCAAGAGGAGCGTTAAATGGGAGAGCCATTCGCCATTAAAAGAAAGTCTTATTTAATTCCTCCAGCCCTAATGAAAGACATCGAAACACAATCCTTGATTGACAATGAGGCCCCAGCTGTAATTCCCCACAGACAGTTCACTTAAGTTGGCTCCCTTGTTAATCTCAAATATAATGAATTGCAAAACTAAGGTTAAACGTGGCAGCGTGAATTCATTATCACTAATACATTAGCCCATAAGATGATTTACAGTGCGGTCTCTCTCTTATTTTCATTAACGGTGAATGGCTTTGATTTAGTTTGGCCTGTTCATCCTCACCATCAATCTCACTCGCTTGGTCATTGTCCTCCTTTATGTCTGACCTCTTCACTCGAAAATGGAGCAAAGAATGAAAATATGTAAGAGCAGGCAACCTGGTGAAAAAAATATATATTATTCTGCTTTTTAGAGGGAGTACAAGACCCCTCTTTATCGCTTCCTTGGAAATTATATTCATCCTGAGCTGTCATTCAACTTCATCCTTGACCCTAGTCTTATTGTTGGAGGCTTAATGGTAGTGCTTTTGCTGAGATAACAGTTAATGCTCCACTGTCTTGCAGCAAAGGCCTGCAAAGACTATCTCCCAATAAAACACCGGGGACCCTATCTGCATACTGAGCTGATATTTATATGGACATTCAAGATGCATGTGCATGTTTCTCTATCATTCATTAACCAAAATAAAACTATGTTTCTGTCTGTTGCATAATTCTAATATGTCAATCGAAGAATATGCTCAAAGTGGCCAAACATGTAGGCTCTCTGCGGCTTAAACTCTCTCTGTGTATTCTTATTAATGCTTGGAGGAATATCATACATAAATCAGCTTGTTATGTTTATGCACCCTCAAGCAACGTGGCATATAGGCCCAATTTACCTTGCTGAAAATGCTACATTTGCATTGACTTTCTGTACTTTTTGAAATGCTTATTGTGCACGTGCATTTAGACATACTCAGCCATGTCACTGACTTATGGGTGCTAGCGAGCTTGTGTGCTCATATCCACATGACTGTTGCGCAAATTCTAACAGTGTACTAAGCAGAGGCAGCGGCTAGGTTGAGTGACAGGAAGGTTATGTGTTCCTAATGATAGGTTTTTAAAGCTATAGCTACTGCTAATTGGGGTTATGTGTCCAGTCCCATGTCCCCCTAAGACATGTCTAGCTACTAGGGATTAGCCATGATTAAGGTACTGCTCTTCCTCATGCTTGAGGACCTCTCACAGCATTTATCCACAGTGGTCAGATTACTCCAGTGATGGACAGATAGAGATCGCAGGGGTCGTGATATATCTAGACAGTTAGTTTGAGGCCCATTATAGCTATTTTCACAGGCATGGCTTTGAAAGTTACATCTATCACCCGATGCTATTTATGTTCTACATGTGGCAGACATGAAGTTAGTGTTGTTTTTGTGCAGTCGTTTTGTTGTATAGAAATAGTCCCAACATAATGCTGCTGGATATTTTTCACATTTCCTTTAAAAAGAAAAGAGAAGCCGTTCTGATATAAAACACAATTACAGAGTGTAGATCATTATATTCTGTTGGCAAACAGTTTAGTCTAGCACCACATTTACTACAGTTTAATTGTCTCTGCAATTAACAAGACACTAATGATGTGTTGCTTCCTCTCCAGGTTTATCTACAACACAGTGTTTATGAACGGCTCTTTTATTCTAATGCTACTCTGATGCTAAGACTTCAATATTACTCAGTCCTGATATGAAAGCTACATCATATTTTTATAATAAAAGTCACGCTGATGATAAGGTGGATTAAAAACTCCTGAGGTGAAAAATGTCTGCCTGAAAGTCATCAACCAGAATTTGCAGCATTTATTCTTTGTAAAGAGTCTTACAGTGAACCCTACGGTGGCCGACACGTGCAAATGCATTGCAAACGGCGAAACAAATCCAACAGTAAAACGCTGCAAGAGAAAAATGCGGCAATCACACGCAATGCAAACAAAACACATGTAAGAAAGAAACGCGCTGCAAACTTCAAAACACATGCAAGAGAGAAAAACACAACGGAAGTTTGCCAGGCCTCTAGGGTGTCTCGACCTGTGTGGGATAGGCCCTATCCGATAGGGGATTGACTATGGGAGATCCACCATAGTAACGAAGTAGAAGATTGTCAAAAGGTACATTGTCATTTCTGTCTTTATGCCAAGTGTTTAAAAAAGACATAAGGGACAGCGTACCTTTTGACTTTCTTCTCCTTTGTTACTCCTCCGATCTCCCACAGTCGATCCCCTTTCCCAAAGGTCGAGATCCCCTCGTGGCCTGGCGAACTTCCCTTGTGTTTTGAGTGAACTTGCAGCGTTTCTCTCTTGCAGGTGTTTTGAGTGAACCTGCAGCGTTTCTCTCTTGCATGTGTTTTGAGTGAACTTGCAGCGTTTCTCTCTTGCAGGTGTTTTGAGTGAACTTGCAGCGTTTCTCTCTTGCATGTGTTTTGAGTGAACCTGCAGCGTTTCTCTCTTGCATGTGTTTTGAAGTTTGCAGCGTGTTTCTCCCTTGCAGTCGCTTTCCCGTTTGCGTTGCTTGTGCTCCGGTCTTTTTTGAGATTGTCGCATTTTTCTCTTGCAGCGTTTTACTGTTGGCTTTGTTCTTGCCGTTTGCAACGCGTTTGCACATATCGGCCACCGTAGTAACCCCCCCCCCCCCAAAACAAAAAAAAATAGATCTGTCAATCTTAATTTCCACTTCACCCACTACAAAATATTGGGCCTCTTGGGTTATTATACTGTTAACCACTGCAATGGTCACAGTGACTTCATTTCTAAGGTAAACAAATTCACATTTAAACGATTTCTACTAGTCTAGGCTTGAGATGATCAAAAGTGCTGAACCTCATTCTGTTTTCCATGTCAGCCGGCGCCTGTTCTAAAGGAGCCTGTCGTGCGTTTTCATTTGTGAAGAAACTTGTGAACTTAAGGAGAGCGGGAAATTCTACCTCGTTAAAATGAAATGTCATGTATGCTTGACAGACGCTTATAATGAGATTAGTGTAGGAACGTATCAAAGAGGAAATGTTGGAAATAAGAGAAAGACTAATCCGCTCACACTTTTATGGCTAAATTCATTCTCTCCATGCTTTCATGTAACTTTGCCTTCCTGTTCATTATCTGAATTGTTTTACAGCTCTCATCTTGTAATCCTGAGCTCTTCTTCTGACACTGGAACTCATTTTTAAAAGACCCAAGAGGCTTGAATAATAACAAATTTTTAGTAGATGATATCAGATTTGGATTAATATTTCACACACAAGGATAAAGCCTGCTTCTTCCACAGATTAACATAATCAGTAAAGACAATCATACTCACATATTAACATAATGAGTGTCTAATCACGGTGCTGTTGGGTGAGAGCTTGGGACTACTGACACTCTCGCACTTAACGTCACGTCCAACTGTTGTTGCCCACAACTTCCAAAAGTCTGGTCATTAATTTCCTCACATCACAAAAGTGCAAAGAGACCAAAATGTGATGAAAAATATCAAGCTTTGCCTCAGCTGAGTGGGTATTGGACTGTGATTTGACACACTCCTCATCAAACCTTTCGTTATTGATTTCTTGATAGATACATAAATAGATTTGTGGAAGTGAGGCTTCCATGCACTCAGCTTAGCCTTTTCATATCCCTAAGTCTCCTCCAGTGACCTTTACCGTGAAGATAAAGAAGGCTCTCAGTGCACACAGAAGTATGTGGAGGATTTGCAAAAGAGGACATTTATGAAAATCTTTTCTGAAGCCTGTCTTAGAAATCCTTAAGAGACATGAAGGAAAGGGCAGTGAGTCAGTGTATGGAGAGGACATACTGAGACTCTGATATGGATGGGATGCAAGGCAAAATACCAGTCTATATGTGCATATGTAATGCAAAGTAAAAAGGAACTCTTGTGAAGTCCTTTTCTGTGGCACAATTGGTCTCTTCAGACATACACTCAGAGTATAAATATACCTAAAGAAACTTTAACTTGTGATTCAGTGACCTTATAAAAGTTGATATTGAAATGACCTCTATAGAATTTAGTTGGCATTAAAGGACTTCAAATTTACACAGAAGACAATACACTTTGTACATTTCTACATTAAATTCTTGTCAAATATCAATGTTATTCTGATGATTGAGCATGGAAAATAATCTGAAGGCTACTCTGTCTATTTGTGTACAAAATCAGCGGGATTAGCTTCACAACTGGAGGAAAGTAGGTTTTCATTCTGGCGCGCATGATCATGGTTGTGATCACATGCAGTGATCTTATTGTTTACTTTTGGTGTTACATTGTCATTCAGGAATGGCAAGCCTTTTGGTCTTTTTTTTCCCCCTAACTTCCTGGTTTCTGGTGGAGTGAAGCAGTTGGGGGTACAACTAATTTCGCTTCAGTTTTAGGTGGTTATTTGTCACCATATGTGGTTTGAAGGATTGATTTTCTCCCTCCCACTACATTGATGAAACCCCTCCTGGGCGATGCTCTGGGGATTCATCTTGTGCTGATAACTTTGAGCTATCTTATCTGGTCACTGTTCAAACAAGAGTGAATGCTCGGATTTGCTTCAGGTGTTTGTCCCTCCATGGGTCCATTTCTTCTTGTTTTTGTTTTCAAGGTTAAAGCTTGATTGATGTGGCGGATTTTTTTTGCTTGGCTGTTTTTTTTTGTCCACCTATATTGGAACCTTTGATTAAATCCCTTTCATTTACTTATTAAAAAAGAAATATGCATGGCTGGCAAGAAACTTGAAGTATTCTCACATTATTATTATGATAAATTCTGTAGTTTTTCAGGACCAGAAGAAGAAAAACTGTATAGTTTGCAATGTGTGGTCACTAGGTAGTGGTGTAAGTTGTTGTTGCTAAGCAGAGACACAACTTTTAGGAAGGGTATTTGTTTTAATTATCACTTGTTTACTCTCTAGTTGTGGGAGGGGCTTATTTTTCATCTGATAAGCCATGTGAATAAAACATTTTCATACCACCTTATCTCTTTCTAAAAAAAAAAAAAAAATGGGTGAAAACTGCCTTAAAGTGAGCATATTAAGGAGATTTTTTTCTTTTTTTTAGATTGTGTCATTTCCATGAACTTCCATGAACTTAAAATAAACATTCCTTTTTTCCTAATTTAAACAAATGGACCAAAAACAAGACAGCAGTGTGAAAATTGATTGACAGCTCGTGAGAAAAATAACTGCGCACCGATCTCAAACTCAGGTCTCCTGAGTCAGAGTCCCGGGAGTTTCCTTACGCAAAGTCTAAAGCTCTTTTCAAAGTGGGGCTTTTTTTTTTTTTTTTTTTTTACAGTTTACAATAATTATCTAACCTTAAATATCATTTAAAAAACTGAATGAAGGGAAGACATCAAGCGAAATCTAAAACAATAACTAACAATCACTGACTTTAACTTTGGGTTACCCTGCTTATTAATTAAGGACTAGAAACAATCCTACCTAAGTTTTGTCCACAGGGCGCAGATTCCCAATTTGTCATGCTGCTTTGAACTGTCACTATTCAACTGCCAGTGCAAAGATCATAAACCAGTAAAACTTCAGAGCACAGGATGCGAATGAGTGTGACTAAGCACAGCAGAGGCCCCACATGAGTCTCTACACACACTGGCCTGTAGTCAACACTATCTTATCTCGTGAAGGGGCAAGTCGAGGCTGGCCGGTGAGGAAGCAGAGCCGTGTGGCTTCACCTCGAAAAGTCCTGCACTTCTTGGAAATAAACTCCTTGACTTAATCAACAGATCTGTTTCTCTGAAGCTGCTTGTTTAGCCATAAGAACTAAATTGATGAATTATTCTAGCCTTCCAGCACCAAATAGCCAGCCACTGTAAACAAGGGCCCCGTTTGTTATTTCTATGGTAATGTTGTGTGGTTTTCATCTAGCTTGTTTTAACAAGGTAATAATAATTTTATCTTGGCGTGTCATGCATTAGGTTTCACAAGTGGACGATCCCCCCCCTCTCTCTCTCTCCTTCTGTTGTCTCCGCCAGTGTGTGAGAGAGCAAGACCTGACCTGCAGCCATACAATCCATCAGCATTAGTCCTGCAGTCCCCAGACTAAACACACTCTCATTACAGTGGCTGTAAGCCCGGAGGGCTCTTCTTCTGCACAAGTTTATTAACACAAGACACAATATACAATATAAAAGTAGGTACACCGGACTCTTACAGTAAACACCGCTTCAATGATGCTGGTATATAATTAAAGGATTTAAATGGCCAGAGCTTATTGGGAATGGCATGGGAATATGATTACTGTGGAACATACTGTACTGTGTAAGTCAGTTGCACCAGGATGATGTCATCTCCTTCAGGCCGTTGTGGAACCAAGTTTGCTGAACTTTGCAGAGAGGAAAAGGAAGACGAGGCAAGCTTAACACTGTCTAAACAGGGTTCAAACTGTCGTCACCTGTATTCAGGCTGTTTTATATTCAAATTGGATTTAAATGTGGTTTGTGTGCGGCTATGATATAGGTGTAATTCACATCCCCAAGTGCATGAACAGCCTTAGAGCCACATAGTATTCAGTTACAAATTATCTCTGTGCCCTACACCCACAGAGACTCCCTCAATGGATTCACTGTAAGTTTATAGTTTTCCTTGGAGTTTAATCCATGCTGGAGTGGTTATGTTATTCAATGGTGAGGTCATTAAATTTGGTTAAAACATATAAGGTGCAGAATGCAGAGCTTTTATGTATTATTAAAAAAACGTAATATCAAAACATAAGATTACACAGTTGTGTTCATTATTATCACCGTTTTTATTGGTGGTCGAAGTACCAATACCACAATATTGACATGTAAACAGCACTGAAATAAAGTAGCTGGTCATTATCTGTGTTATACATGTACTTTAGTTATTGTTTAGAAAAGTTTTCATGTTGAATGTATATTTATTTGTATATATTCCGTCTCTATTCAAGCAGATACAGTAAATAGGATGTACCTCCTCTGTTCTTCATTACAGAAAAGTTCTTGGGAAAGATTACGTCCTTTTAGCCAGTAAAATTATAAAGTAACACATGTTCCCCCTTAAATGAGTTAAGGGCTCCGGATTCTCTGATTGCATTTGTGTGTATCCCTGAGACAAACATTTCCAGCACAGTGCTCAAACGTCAGGTGTTTACATTCACGACAAGATACTTCAGTCTCAAGTATCTGCTAAGCATCAGACCTTGAGAGACAAAGGCCACATCAAGGAGGTCAACAAAGAACCTGACACCCTGGAGATACATTTGCATTGAGTCGAGAATGTAAAGCAACAAAAGGGCATAAAACTGCCTTGGAGGCACCAAACACCTAAGTGGTGAACCAACAACCTCCAAACTGCTGTGAAATCCTCCTCATTGTCAAAGTTTTTTTTCTTATCTTGTGAGGGAGTGGGGAGGACAGCGTGATCTTTAAGGAATGAGACTGTAGCAGCAGGCAGCTTGCGAGACGAATGCTGGGCCAGCTGACACAGCTCGTTTTGGTATCATCTCACAAGTTAAGATAACAAAATGGGCCGCTGCGACTGGCATAAAAGAACAAACTATAAATCTTAAGAGACATAAGCTAACATAATATTAGATTTCCCCTCCATCCAAACCTTGGACAGGGATGACTTCAGGTATACTATATATAGAGGGAGACATGGGTGGATTTGCTGCTGGAACTTGTTACATAAATCCTATGCATAGCAACAGATTACCATTAAGTCACTCCTCTTTATGGACTAGAGAATTCCAATTTACAGAATGGCAATAAACATTGTAACCTGAGTATACGGGATACTTAAGGATGTGTCTGTCAAGTGAAAAGTTAATTTGCGTTTTCATGTGCTACCAAAACAACCCCTGTTTCCTCACCACCCGCTTTTAGCCCCCCACCTCTTCTTTACCCATTGTGAAGCCATCAGATAGTGGCTTCCAGAAGTCCACACCTGTCTCAGGGCTATGCAGAGGAGATGGATGTATGCATTTTGAGCATCAGATAGCCTCTAGCAAGGGTTAGTATTGATCTAACGCTTCACTGGCCCTTTGTGAGAGCAGCAGCTGCTTTGGGGGGCTTTTAGATAAGCAATGCAAAGGGAATTGTTTCTCCTGAAACCCGCTTTCAGTGTTTGAACATGAAAACCATCACTTAATTCAACACTCCATCGCTCTGGAATAAAATGTCCTTTCCCTTGACATTAAAATCAGCAAATAAGCATTAAAACATTTGCCTTTGGGATATTAGCGCATTGGAAATCACACAGTGATATGGAGTTCTGTGGATTTTCATTGTTTAATCACATGTAATATAAAGTGAAAAAAAAATGAAAGTCCATTTTGCTGTATTTCACAACTCTCCTCCTTGCTCTGATCACAGCCCCAGTCACTGAATGAGGCAGTTGGAGTGGGATGGGAAGAAGCACGTTAGTGGTGGTTATATCACTGGTGCAAGGCCGCCATGGCGATGAGACCCTCCCTGAGATGACTCATAGGCTGTATGGGTGACACCAGCACCTCATTCACAGCCAATAATGAGCCATGCTAATGAGCAGGACAGCCACCCCGATGCTCATCATTAAACAGTCTCGTGATTCATGTCCGACGTGAAACCATCATATAAAGAGATTAGGCTGGCTAGAGAGGGTAGATCTCTCTGTTGAAAATGATGTGGAAATGTCAAATCATCGCAGATACACTCTAGATATATGACTGCTAATTATATTGCCAGTTAATTTGAAATACACTCTTAAGCCTCTTGGATGAATCCATCAAAAGAAACAACAACAACAAGCTTTCAAGAAAACATGCATTTGCATGTGGCAACCTCCTGAGACTGGTTCTGACACATATATCTGATAAGGCTTAATCAGCACAGGGTGGTCATGATAAAGCATTTCAGCTCTATCTCTGTCTGGGAGAGACAGAAGGTTGCCTCTCTGTCCCAAGGATGGAAATGCAAGAGCCCCTCTATCTGTCTAAGCATTTCTCTTCCTCAGACTGATTCACTCTACTTAGCCTTGTCTCCTTTCCCTTGTGTGCCTCTTTTTTCTCTTTCTTTCTCGCTGCTATCCTGTCTGTGCTTTCTAGCTGCCTCACTCTGTATCAGTTGAGACACTTCTTAAGCCCCAGCTAGGGAAAATACGGTGGCTTGGTGGGGGGAGGGTTTCAAAAGGGTAAGTGATTGCCCTCTAGGGGACGAAGCAGAGAGGAAAAAGCAGGACGCCTTATCGCCCCAGCCTCCAATAGCACTGCTGGCTACCACCCAAAGCCATGGGGGAGGAGTGTGGAAGGGGTACAAGAGACGCCAGCGAGATGCTACACTCCCTCTTGACACAGCAGACTCAGCAGGGTGCCTTCCATCTATCCCCGCCAGTATGGGCTCAGATAGTGGCTATACACAGGCAAATGTTACCATCTGAATGAGTGTTATTGCTATATGCTCTACATAAGCACTCATTCAGATGGTTAAAAAATTACAGCTTGTATTTACTTTGAGATTGTGGGATTTATGTATCGGCACAAATAGCAGACATAAATCACCCCTTTAAATGCGTTTTTAGTGCTTTATTTGTATGATCTATGCGATGCTGCAGGTGCTGTGCGTGTTCACACAGTGTAAACACGATCCATAATGGAGAATGTACTACTGACCTATTTCTTTCATTCAAATGCAGACATGGACACAACCCAAGACAGAAATAATTAAAAAAAAAAAAAACATGGGACAGCTCTTGGTAGGCAGAGAAAAGTGTGAGATACATGCTGTTATATTAAATGGCACAAAGTCTAAAGCTGTAAACAGCTGTAAAAATACATCCTTGAATATCAGACAAGCAGACGCACCAACATATCCAGGCGCCTGCAACAGTGTCCAAGCGCCACCTTCAGTACTCAACCTAAGGGAGGGAATAAAAAAAAAAACAGCCACACAGCCTAGAATATTTGTTTTCCTCTGGATACATTTGCTAAACATCTAAAGAATAACCTTGCATATTTCTTGAGGTAAAAATAAGACAGCGGACTTTATGTTTATGTGCGTTTTGGTGCCTGGTGCTCCTCTGAGGAGCGCATAGCACTAACTGTGTGTTTAATATGCTTGTCTCGCCCGGCGTGTTGCCCCAGACACTGTGTAGCACAAATCCCCACCTCCACTCCAATGAGAGCTCGGGAGGGAGGAATAAAAGGGTTAAGGGGAGTCTTGGATGGAGTCTGCTGGGCGGAGTGGAAGGGACGTGATTGGATGAGTGTCTGTGACGCAGGGGACATGAAAAAGCTGATAACTAGTTAAGAAGGCAGTTTGTAACTCTGGAAAAAGAGTGCAGAGCTTGAGACACATTAAGCAAAAGGACGTGGACGAACCGGCGCAGAAACAGAGAGCTGAGCCGTCTTGGCGGTGAGGAGCTGTTAGACACTGCAGCGTCCGGAAACAAAGTAACTTGAAACTGAGGACAATGGTGCAGCACACGGACAACAGCGAGACGGATGGGAGCATGTCCAGGGAGGCTACGGACTCGGAGGAGAGTGAATTTATGGCATGCAGCCCCGTGGCGATAAACCCGGACTGGTGCAAGACAGCCACCGGGCACATCAAGAGACCCATGAATGCATTTATGGTCTGGTCCAAGATCGAGAGGAGAAAGATCATGGAGCAGTCGCCGGACATGCACAATGCAGAGATTTCCAAGCGCCTGGGGAAGAGGTGGAAGATGCTGAAGGACAGCGAAAAGATCCCGTTCATCAGAGAAGCCGAGAGGCTGCGGCTAAAACACATGGCCGACTACCCCGACTACAAGTACAGACCCAAGAAAAAACCAAAGCTCGACAGTTCAAAATCATCAGCACCGTCTCCGGAGAAGTGCGGCAAAATTGCAAAGACTCCCAGCAAGAAGTGTTCCAAGATAAAGACCAAGAGCGGCTCCAAGTCCTCTCACGGCTACGGGGACGACTGTGTGTTTCCCAGCTTAAAAGTTACAAAGACTGTGAAAAGTGAGCTCACCGACGAGGACGACGACGACGAGTACGAGGAGGACTACCGGATGGGACTTAAAACGGGAGAGGAGGAGCGCCTGAGGCCGTATAATGTAGCCAAAGTTCCCGCGAGCCCAACTTTGAGCTCCTCGGCCGAGTCCGAGGGGACGAGCATGTACGAAGAAGTGCGGAGCAACAACAGACTGTTTTACAATATCAAAAACATTTCGAAGCAGAGCACATTGCACGCTGCTTCCGTCTCACCAGCATCCTCCAGGTCGGTCTCCACATCCTCCTCCTCGTCCAGCAGCAGCTCCTCCTCCGGCGAGGACGCGGACGATTTGCTGTTTGACTTTAGTTTAAATTTCGCTCCAAACGCCCCGGGCTCGGAGCTGGGCAACCCCAATTCAGGAAACCTCTCCCTGTCTCTTGTGGATAAGGACTTGGACTCTTTCAGTGAGGGCAGCCTGGGCTCTCACTTTGAATTCCCAGACTACTGCACGCCAGAACTCAGCGAGATGATTGCCGGGGACTGGCTGGAGGCGAACTTTTCCGACCTGGTCTTCACATACTGAGAAACAGTTCCTCTAGTAATAACAGAGAAGGGAGATATGAAATTATATGTGTCCCGGTCAAAATTGTCCCCGGTCCTGCCTCCTGTGGGTTTTCTGTAGGGTCCCGAAGAGGGAGGTGAAGGACCATGAGCCGAGGTGAGGTTTGAGGAAAGAGATGCTTATGAAGCTGGTAGCAGAAAAAAAAGAAAGAAAAAAAGGCAAAGTCTGCAGACTTCTTTTTTTTTTTTTTTTTTTTATCTGGCAGCATGACAGGGTTTTATGGATTTTTTCCCCGTAGGTCTGCATTTACTGTTCGGCTTAAACGGACCACAAAGGGAAAATTACGCGAACTTCTATGCATCTTATCCTCTTAAAAACAACAACAAAAAAAATAAATAAATAAACTGCAGGGAGCTGAACACGAACTGTGGACTGTCTCAAAGCAAATCTGTGAACTGACATTTGTTCAGGATGCTACTTTACAACGGTTTATGTAATTTTTAAATGCCGAAAAATGTTTGTTTGTTTCTTTTGTAACTGATTCCGTTTACCTCCTGGTTTGGAAAATTAAGCAGCCTAAACCTCTGCAGAGTACAAGTGCGGAGGAAACATTTTGATACATAACAGACCTCATCTTTTTAAAAGAAAAGTAAGATATTTTCAGGCATATTTTTGTACAGTTAAAAGGGAATGTTCTTACTGTGCTTTCAGTGAGTTTCAGGCACTTCTTCCCTTTATCATTTCTTTTTAGCATGCAAGGGAGTCCTGGTTTTAAGGATTAAGTTAAATTAAGACTTGCATCAAAAATGCCTTGTGATTTAAAACTAGGTTTTGTACAGTTGTAGAGCAGATTTGTTGAGTATTTGTAGACAATACAATGGCATCATGGGGAACACATACCTCAGAGCTGGAACTAGTTTCAAGATTGTATATGTACTGTAATATAGTAAAGTTAGGAGTTTATGTATATCATACTCGTGATATGTGGATGGGTCCCAATCGCAGGTGTGAAACTGGATTTTGGTATTTTTTATGGCACATACTGTTTTTTTCCCCCCTTCTCATTTTTTGTGCAATATATACTCTTAAAATACAGACCATCAACAATTGTAGCAAGTGATGGAAAAACAGACTCGTGCACTGTCGACATCATTTCATGTTATGATGCTGAAGCCTGTCCAGGCAGGGAAATAAACAAATCAGCTGGAACTGATACAAAACAATTTAATATGGCCTCATGGTGTAATGCATACCATTAAAACAGATCAGTATCACAATTTGAATGTTATTTGACACACAGGCTTGGATAGTGAGCATATCTGGCATCAAAAATCTCAAACTTGACTGGGAATTAGGCAAGAAAACGGAGAGTTCCACAAAAGGGCATAGTCTGATACAGTGGTGGTCTGGCATTAGTTTAACAAGCAAGCAAAAAAGTACATTCCATAGTCCTGTTTCATGAAATGAAACTTTATTTTGAAACTGAAGACTGCCTTCTTTTTTTAAGACATTAACCACAAACCTGTATTTTTTATTTCTTGCACTTAAAAAAGCAGATATTGTTTATTTTTATGTGGGTCTTACATATGAAGTCTGTTTGATAAAAGGTTTTGGAATATGACCTAATTATATGCCAAGACATTTTGTTGGAAGTTCTGGGCAGTAGTTACTTCACATTCCAAGTGTGAATCTGTCTTTGACTCATCTTTTAATAAATAAGTACCTACCACCATTGACTGTCCTTTCAGTTTGTGAATATATGTACACAAATGTGTTATTTCTTGCATTTGAAAAGGATGTGATGACAGAATGATGCCTATTTTGTATGTAGGCGGATACTCTTAATGGATGGGCTCAAACTACCATGTGAATTCACATTTAATAAAAAGGAAAAAAAAAAAAGGAAAATGCTTTTGATCTGCAGTGTTGAGGTGCTTTACTGTTCTCTCTTTTTAAAAAATGTTCCATCTCATTTATTTCCCCCCCCCCCCCTATGTCGAGCTTGCTTTCACAGCACTTCCCCAGAAACGGACACTGCTTCTTTAAGAAATTGAATTGCCCGCTTGCTGGCGCTCAGCACTGTGATTGGTAGGCTTGGTGGTCTCCTTGGAAACAGAGCTGGAAACAGGAGCCGCTCCTCTCAGCGTGTGGGAGCTCTCAGTCTGTCTGGCTTTCATTCAGAAAAATAGCACTCTGCCCAGCACAGAACAGCTTGAAGACTACATGAACAGGCGGCCAAAAAAATAACTAAATGTGACATATGCAATGCAGGGATAAACAATGGCCCTTGTCCTAAGCGTATAGGATTGAAATAAAACTAATCTTTTGCAGATAGATTATTTAAATGTGAAAGTAAGCAGTAAAAAAGCTACTGAGGTTTCATAATGCTTCATTTTCTCACTTGTTATCTTTTTAAGAGAAGATGCAAGATTATTGTGTTCCTTTCTTTTTAGAGGGTGCTTCAGGTCTGAGTGCGTTTATTGTGTAACTGGGGCACACAGGTAGCCTACTAGGTCACTATAAATAGTAAATTTAGCTCAAAATGATAATTCCATTGGTTCAAAGTTGCAGACTTTGTGGTTAGGTCTTTTTCCCTGACTACATAAAACCTGTGTACACCTGGGATTTCAGATAAACGACAAAAAATAACTGGTAGGACAAAAAAAAAAAAAAAACAGGACGCTGCACTATGGCAAGGACTGAGAACCTTTGGAATCTAAACAAAGCCACACAAGTGAATAGAATAAAGTGGAAATTAGAATGAGATTAGTTCCCAAAAATGGCCACAGATGTGTGTATCTGTGTATCACTAGAGCTGATTATGTTATTGTTCAAACTGAGGTACAGGGATGTTGTTCTGGTGTTTCTGCTAAATCTTAGTCACTGATATGCCTGTACTTTGTCAGAGAAACATTAGTGAAACAAATCTCAGCCTTATATGATGTCATACTGAATGCAATTAGTATAACAACCAATAATTTACAGGGATTACGTCTTCACAGTGTTGTGTGCCTGTGTGCCTCAGGAGGACAACAGATGCAGGCTCTGGCCTCCTCTGAGGCCTGTTTAGAGAGACCCACCTTTATCTTGCCACTGAGATATCTGTGCTCAGTACAGCAATAGAATCTAGTGATGAATATTTACCATGTGTGGCTGCCCAGGTAGTATCTCCCCCCATTAAGTCAGTTTGCAAATCTGTAATAAAACATTTATCTAGCTATTACTTTACCTGACCTATTGGTCAAAGTTGCTAATGGGTTCCAGGACTATTCCCAGTGGAATCTCAACATTGATTTTGTGCTCCTCTGAAATATTGGCTCAGGACTAATACCACTAGTACACGTTGAAATGAAATTAGTGACCCGTTAAAATTTCCTTCTATTTCCGCCTGAAATAAATAAATGGAAATGTTGAGCACTCAGAGGACTCTGAGTGAGATACTGTCTTTTCAAGGAATCCAGCTTTACTCCTCCGCCAGATGTTGAGTATTGCGGTGGCAAAAAGTAATTTTCAATCTTTTGAACATTAAATTATTCATATAAGGTGAGATGTTACAGTCAAATACTGTTTACCTATACAGACACCCCTGCTGCATGCTGCATAACCCCTCTGTGACTCGTTGCTATCTGAGTCCATTGATGTTAAATCCAGTAATAATAAGCCCTGTTATGATTTCTTCACATCTTTCTTTTTTTCTTCGCCCAGTGAGCTCGGATGCATTACATCACCGCTTAGCTTGTGCTGCTGCGCAGTAAGATTCCATGTTGTGTCATCCTTGATCCACATGTTTTCCTCTTCTCCCAGTGGGAGGCCGTCTAATATTGCTGTGGGAATACTCATATATGTGCTCTCCGTGCTGGAGGTTTAATCACAACAATAACAATGCCTCTTATCTAAATTTAAACCTGTTTACTGTTTGTTAATTGACGAGTGGGCAAGATTTAAGCAATTGGATCCAGATCCTCTGACTGTGATCAGGGCGGCGTCGAAACACCGGTTTTGGCCAAGCCAACCGTTCTCCTGCTCTGTTATACAAGCGTGTCATGCTGTTTCACACTGCCAGTGCTTTACAGATCCTGCAAGGTGTCTGACAGATTATTGAAATGACACACCAGCAGTTTTTCCCTTGTGTAACAGAGTCCTGCAACATGATCCAGACAGGTAAAAGAAAGCAACTTGGACTATAAATATGATTTATTATCTTATGAATCCAGATGAGAAAACCACATGTTTATCACCAGCATGCCTGTGTACCATGAAATCTTAGATTCAATGACCTTATAAGCATCCATTCCTAATGGTGTGCAGTTCCCTTGCTGATAGGGAGAATTTGTCTGTAAAATTGCCTGCCTGAGCAGCAGTCCGGTCCACATGTCCTCTGCTCCAGTCTTGGCCTGGGGCGACTCCTGCTGCTGTTGATGGCTATCCATTTGCTCTGCCCTCTCTGTGTATAGGAGAGAGGCAGAGAGGGAGCATCAGCCCCATCTGCTGCGCTGATATTTACTATCCCTTCACATTTGTGAGAAGGGGGGGTGTCAAAGGCCCCAATTCCCTCACGGTGTTTTAGCGCTCTGGCAGATAAGCAGATGCGAATGCACCGAATGAAAAGGAGTGAAGGAGAGAGGGAGAAATAAAAGGCAAATGGATATAGCGGAAAAAGAGTCAAACTCAGATTTTACCTGTTGTAACTCGGACACAAAAGAGGCAAAGTAATGGATGATGAGTGTGTGGCTGGACAAAAGTGACCCATACGGTCTGCTGCTGCCTAGTTTTCCATTTACAGATCCATTGCAGGTTTTCATTATTTAGCAAAGGCAACGGGACGCCGAAAAGAGTTTAGGGGAGCTGCTGCACTGAAAGAAGACACAGCAGGTTGTCGCGAGCAGTTTAAGCTGGCAGTACTATTGTCTCGTCGACACAAAAACAAACAGTTCAATCACTCTTCGCAGAATCTGTTCTGACACGTAGTCGGATCTCTTCGGGAGAAGGTCACTTTTTTTGTTGGGAGCTGCTGGAGGTCGCACATCACTCATGCGCATTATCTGGCAAGAGGGCAGGAACTCAGTTGCACACCTGCTTCTCTTTTCAAAGCCAACTCTGTGTATTATTTCAAATGAATTGGGCTTTCTGCGTGATGTTTTGCAGACTGGGGCTTCAGTGTGCGCTCTGACAGCATTCTATTGGCACCAATAGGGCCGTTTCCCTTTAGAAAATGCCACATTACCGGCCTCAGTGTAATTTAAACCAACTTGTCAGAACATCTAGCTCTGTTTAGAGAGCAATCACACAAGCTGGTTTGCCTGATTGCAGTCGGTTTAGGCTTTACATTACCTTGTTTTGAATCAACTGCTGGATATTTGACTTGGGAGCTTTACAGCAGCTGGAGGAGCCCCTTGTAGCCTACTATTTAGTAAGTAAAAGGCCAAGTATAGTCCAATGACATATTCAGTGTTTTAGAGGTAGAAATGAAATCACATGTTAATCCGGATTAGTTCATTTTATTTACTCAGATACTTTTGATGTAGTTTTCATTGCTTTTGATAATTTACAGTCCGTTTTAGTGAACATATTAGCAAGTTGTTTATTGGACAGTATTGTTTCTGTTCAATCAAATTAAGTGAATATTGGTGTGTTATCAGAGGTCAGTGCTCCCTATCGCATGTGTGTGTGTGTGTCTGCTGAGGAAGTCTCAGGAAAGCATTGCCCCCTCCCCTTTGGAGCTTAAGATTGTGTGTGTCTGGCTGTTTACAGTGTATAGATTTTTAGGTTGCTGCTGAACCAATGATACAGTAGCACAAGTACACTATGAAGAATTAGCTTGTACTGAGCATTCTGCCCACTGACAAATAGTATATTTGTATAATAGTATATGGTGGAAGTTATATAAATATATACAAGTTACTTGCTTTAGTGTTAGGTTTTGGCACATGGTGCTCTAGTTTTAACAATCTTGTTAAATGAAAGGTACTGTAGTCTTCTGGAACTACTTTAATGATACATACAACAGACATTCATGACCCCCTACTTCCCCACCCCAGGATTAAATCAGGCTGTTATCCACATTCTAAACTGAAGCTGAAGGATAGCTCATGCAATTTCCCCCCCTAAAGCTAGAGAAAAGCCAGCAGTTGGCTATTCATATGCAACTGAAATCTAATACTTTGCTGCTGTGCCCCCCAGCGGCCCCACCTTTCCTGACTCACCACTGAACCTCAACTCCTCCACCTCACTCTGACCATTATACACCTCAAGTTTCCTCCCTGTTATCCCCCCACCCCCTTGCCTCCATTTGCATGTTACCCAGGTTACACAGTTAGGGTGCCCCCTCACAACACAGGGTCTCATTTGATAGTCTTTGCTGCTTCAGTAAATAATTAGCACACTGAATTCTCTTGAGACCTATACAGGAAGCATGGCTTTCTTACCAGGAGGGCTAAGGTTCTAATGATTGCTATCATGCAAGGTTTTTGATAGCAGGCATCCTGCCTCCTCCTCAAAAGGAGAATGAATTCTAAATGGGAATGTTGAAGCTCAACAGAGTTCATTTGTATCTGATTAATTTTTTCAAGCTTTCGTTGGTTAAAAAATGCTCTGCATTATTTCAGTTTGTTAGGAAACTAATGAGAGGAATATTCCTGAGAACAGCTGGTTTTGGATATTTTGTAGAAGTAAATGATCATGATATCCAGCTAGTGTAATTGATTTGTTGATTTACACTTCCCTCACATAGACGATGAAAAATGTTGAAATACATTACAACAACATACTGTGATGTGTATGGTATATTCACTAGTTTGATAAAACATTTATTTCAAATCCTTAGTTGCAATTTTACCTCCACTCTTTTGAATAATTTTCTCTTTCTGGTAAAGTAATGCACATAATTGTCAGAAGGATGCTTGACCTCAGTGATTAGCAAAGGAGACACTCAGGCACAGTAATGTCCTCTTAGGATTGCTGCTATAAAATTACAACTCCAGCCAAAAAGTCCATTAACTGCATGTAGATTTTAATAGCTCTGTCCGACTATAGATGCAGGAACAACTTCAGATGTTATTGCAAGAGATTCAGAGACTAACTGACAATGTGCCAGGAAATGAGTGGGGCTTGAAAAACTACCCTCCCCCCACAATGGACCCCAAACCAAGTTTTTGAATAATTCAAACATATGTGTATAAACAAGTCACATGCTGAATCTATATTATGGAGAAATGGCTTTATACATGAAAGATACAGCACACCAGAAGCCACACACTGAAGAATGTTGGGGAACAAGCAGGGAAATCTGTGTTTCTGGAGGTTAAACACACAGTTGGCAGCTCTCCCCTCTCCTCCTAAAAAGATTCGTAGTTTGATTTTATTGGCTCTGCAGCACTCCCATCACAACACAGACTTTTTGGCTCAGAGCAGATGAACATGTGGGCTGGTCAGGACAACAAGCAAGACGGTGTGGAGGCAGATTTGATGTGCTGCGAACACAAATGCAGCACACGCAGCTTGTTTGGAACATTCTACATGCTTGTTGTTGCAGACGGTAGGGAGTACAAGTGTAGTGTCTGAGGAGATGTCACCTGTAGCCCCCCTATGCCTCACCACTGATACACACACACACACAACTTCTCCTCTGGTTTAGAGTTATTCATTTTATTGAGTACCTGAGCCACCAGCAGAGAAACGCTGTCACTGGGTCATTACAAATACCCACAAGCGGTTAAGAATGTCCTCTCAGATACAGGAGGGAGACGTGGGCCTGCATACTGCTGCTGACTGCTGCTATTTGACGCTGTCCTGGATGACCTACATTTCTCTCCTCCAGATATTTCTTATTGTCTCTCAAGAAATCGTAACACAAGAAAATAGTTGTTTGTTTAGTCAGACATAACATGACCAAAATACACAAACGGGCCTTTACAGTATCAAAGTACGGTCCTTTTAATCAACCCCTTTCTTTTCTTGTGTGTGTGTGTGGACATAAACAATCATGTACCCAATTTCATGGGATCAAGCAGTTGTTCACGGTACTTGATTTGTTGTACACGTGAACTTTGTGTACACAAGTGAACTTTTGGAATATTGTTCTCTAAGTGGACCATATAGCTCTTTTCGTGCATGAGATATGTAACATTAATGGCATCATCAATCTGTCAAAGCAAACAACATTCAATCATTCTGACATACTGCAAGTCACGTTTGATTTTATGATCCTTGTGGTTTCACTCAGACAAACCTATGACGGTGACCGGGGGAGCTCTGATGTGTGCGCAGTATTTGCCATTTGTGTGAGACTGGGCAATTCATCGAGTGAAGTATAACACCACAGTCCTTACAGAGTTTTCTTGCAAAAATATGTTATATTGTCATAGCATCCCCACATACCATCAGTGGCTTGGGTAATCTAAAAATTACACTCTTTTTTTATGTGTTTAAGCATCTCGAGTGTGAGACAGGATTCTTGTTGGCGTTTTAAAAGTTATTTTTGTCCACCTCCGCTGTCCCCTGTGTGTGTTCAGCGTAACTCTTCAGCAGTTTTTTTCTCATTCTCAATTAGCGGATTATTGTGGGAGAAACCAGAGCAACTGATCAGAGTTTGGTCAGCATTGTTATTTGTTATGTGGTCTGTCTGATTCATCTTAAAAAGAAATTAAGACTGAACACCACTGTTTGTGCCAGTTCATGGTGCCGAATGTTTTTCATGTGCACGACCACAACTAAGAATAAATGGGTTCTGAGGCCTTAACCTTTGGCATTAACTTGATTAGGTTTGGACACAAGCTGTTTGGTTTGGGTAAGGTAGCGTGACGGTTTGCCATAACTAATTGAGACCCGTTGCAACCTATTTGTACTTTTATCTTTCAAACCTTATGTGATCTGAGTATCGTATTATAATTTTCAAGACACACATCATTGATGAAAGGCAAACCCAGTCATTTTCAATAAAAGCTGAAGGTTTAACCCCTCGAATGATTATTTCTGTGTTATTTTTCTCGTTTATGTGCAGGCTGACAAAGAAAATGTTTTAAAGGTTTTCCATAAATCGCACAGGTTTTGAAATTAAGCCGCGGGACTGTGGGTTATAGCAGAACCTCTTACATCTACTCCATCATGAGAATGTTCTTTTTCCAGCCTTCTGGGATGGTGAGGCGAACTCCATCTGCAAACTATATAATAGATGGAGCAGGCATAAAAGTAACCTCCCACTGAAATACCAATGTGCTCCGAAACTTGTAATAGCTTTTTTAGTCCACAGCTATTACAAGTGGCTGTGGACAAACATAGCTCAATAAAGGCTTAAAATGGCTAAACTGAGTACAATTTCAAGGCTCCAAATTACTGGCAAGCCTACATTTTGCATGACATGAAACTGTCACTTGTAAGGAGGCAGGAGGATGGCTGTTGGTGTTAATCTGTGGACTATGCTCCATCTGATTATTCATTATCTAAAGCTTTCTCACTTTTCTACTTCGCTGTCAGTTGTAATTGGTGAGATTTTGTTCTTTTTTTTTAACAAAATATTTCAACCTTTATTGTAGTTATTGTAATTCTGGAGTGAGGCTGGGCTAGACATACATATCTGAAAGTTGTGTGTTTGAACAGAATATCAGTTCCACAAAGAAAATTGCAGAATTCAGGTGTGCTAAATCAGCCCGCTCTCGTGGTAGATCGTGAAATAAGATGGACAGAAATTGTGATTCTCTTTTTTTCTTGTCATGACATCCAGTGTAACATGCATGGCAAATGTTGAAAACAGAGCCAGCCTACATTTAATAATTTATTCCAGACTGTGGGTCAAAATATGACGTTTTTGCTTTGTTCACACCATATGCTGGCCTGCAACTCAACTTCTGTACATGCTGTGTCGGTATGTGACTCACCTCTGTGGCAGTAGAGTAATAGTCTATTTTTCACGGAGTGGTAAGATGAGGGACACAACTGTGATCAAAAGAGCCCTGCTCATTGATTTTCAAAACCACACATTATGCTGCAAATATATATCAAAGGGAAAAGCCTGCATGGCCTGTGTGATATGCTCAGCATGATTTAAACATACTAAGTCCATGTTTAAGCCTGAAGCTAACACATTTTAACACTGAATAACAAGGTGTTACTGCCGCCATGGAGTCACTGAGGCAAAATCTAAAATAAGAAAAAACTCAAAAAGGATATAAAGTGGAAAAAGAGAGTATTAGAAAAAAATGTGATACAGTTAGTCAATGAATAATTTAACTCCCTGTTACAGATTTCTTAATTATAAAGGGTAATCCAGTAATTAACCCGAGGACCAGTTGGCTGGTACAGTATATCACTGAAACACGCGGTATAATTCCTCTGCTAGTGTTACTGTGAGCTGCAAGTTCTCCACACATAACAACTCACTAATAATCCCATTAAGCCTTACTATAGAAATACTCTACTCATCTTTTAAGCGCCAGCCTCAACCGTGTAATTGCTGTGCATTTAAGGCAATTTGGTCAGTGGCGACAGAAACCTGCTTACTGCTGAAAAGTTAATGACACTGAAAGCCAATACTACACTCTGACCACTTAGCCCTACCATTTGACAGAATTTGTCATTGCACACTTCCTTGCTAAAAAAAACCGGATGGATTTGACATGTTTGCTCTAAACTCTTGAAATTTTTTTAAAAGTCAGTCATATATGTCAGGCTCCATGATTGGGAATTATTGCTCTACAACTCTTGAATTGGGATTACAGAGACTATGCGTTTGTGGAGTTAATTCCACTGAGGACCTGACAAGTAAAGGCAAGGAAGAAGTGTTCAAATTGGGTTTAAATGGAGATTCAAGGCATCCACTGATCAAATCGTCAGATTTTGTGTTTTTGTCCAATGCCAATCAGGAAGCTGGTTTGTTCCTGTCACTACAGGGTCCTCTAGCACATTGGAATTGCGTGACTGATATCTCATACGCAGGATTTCTCACTTCAGTGCACCCTAGACTCCAACTCTCCCACCCCTAACCCATGCGCATATACTCACCCTGCCCCCCTTCTTCCTTCTCTCTCCTGAAACTTACATGCTCAACCCCCACATCCAAACTAAACCACCTTTACGGCCATATTTCTGTAAATTCCACTGCCCTGATTTGCTTTGGCATTCCTGTCCTTATTCATCCACTGGGCCTGTGAGCTGGAATAATTAGGAGAACGCCATAAGGCCCCTGCCTCTTGACAAGTGATCAACAAACAATGATTTATGAGGCCATCTTGTATCAGGGGGATGACCATTGATTTAAACACACAAAGAAAATACAAACACACATGCACCAACAGACACAACTTCTCAAACGGATGACCATACTAATATATCAGACTCAATGTTTCTACATTTTAAGGATGTTCAGTTTTATGCTAAGCTGTTATATATACCCGTCATTCACTTTAATAAACACCAAAACTCACAAGCCCACAGGTTGATATAGATTTAATGAGTGACCTGACTGGCAACATTGTACACAGTTTAAAATTCCTTTGAGTGCTTGAATGAACCTTCTTTAAATCAATGTTGTAGCTATTTTACCTCATAGGTGCTGATGCCACATATTTTCTTGCTGTTGTTTTAAGTATTGATTGTCATGCGGGGCTGCGAGACACACAACAACAGTGCGATGTCTGTATCTCACTGTGTGGAATTAGGCCACTACATCACTTTGGCCTGACTGTTGCTTTGGCATGCCTAGGTGAGGTTTCTTGACAGACAGCATGCGTACTGTGTTTTATTACCCTGCCAGCTGCAGCCACATTAGACATTGCTCTTCCTTTGAAATCGTAGGCTCATATTTCTATGCGCACTGAGAAGCGGTGGCTTCAGATACTGATTAATGAGTAATGAAATGGCTTTTAGTTATTACAGGATGAAAATGTTAATATCAGAGATGCTGAGTGAGAAGAAGGGCGCCTTTATTATGTTACCAGTCTGTTCCATCATCCCATAGATCTGTCATATGTTCACAGCATCAGAGAGATTAAGAAGCCATATTACTGAAATGTTAGGTGATCCTGGTCCCATTAAAAGTGATGCAGGCTGTCATCATCACAGAAAACTCCCTCAAGCACTCAATAAATTCATTTTGAAATTCATTTCATTGTTGTTATTTAGTGACATGGGCCAAATTTCCGAAATAGTTAAGTAAAAGTCAAAAACAAGTCAATTCAATCCTAGCGGTAGGAAATGATTATTGTTTTCTAAAGTATTACACACATGTACCTTAGAGGCATTAGACAATGTGGAAATCAGCTCTGCATTATTGTCTTTCCTTACCACAGATTGATCAGCACTGCAGTCTGGTCGATATGTGTCTAAACATGACGTTAATAAGGTGACTGGACTGTCCGTCTGTACAACAATACAGCAGAGGATGAAGATGCAGAAGTATGTGTTTACTGTACCTGGATGTGCACATTTGCAAAGAGTGATAGAGATCGCCTGAATACTATCTCTCATCCTCCCCCCCTTCTCCGTCTCTGGTGTGGGACGATAAGAATGGGCACTATTATGGTCATTGCAATTATACTGTTGTTAGTGATTGTTGTTGGTCAGAGGCAGCAGATCAAAAGGAGTGGACCCATATCGATTAACTGCCATCGTAAGGGAATGACCAAGGCGAGCTCTCAGTCAGTGGCAGAACCTGTGCTGTGTACACAGTGATTGACTCCTCCTCTGCTGTAACTTGCATTGTGGCAGTGAAATAATTGAGCATGCACTGTGAATCCCAGTATAAGAGATTCATGTGTCTCACCCCACCTCCTCTCCCCTGTGCTCCCTTCAGCTGGCAAATGATTGAAAGGCCTCTGGTGTCTCCCTGCTTTATGTGGATAAGCAGTTGTCATAGGAAACATCAATACTTGAATGGATAGACAGTTTTATCCATTGATTAAACACTGAGTGAATGCACAAGTACTCACCGTTGCAAAGACCAACGTTAATGCCAGTAACTACGCGTTCTCCATTTTTGTGATTTAGGGCACATTTGTGCAATGGTTTCTAAGTGGAGTGTCATTCCCTTACCTCACCATATTTGCAAGAGCATAATCGATAACCTCATTTGAGGCCCACTTGATGTGGATGGAGAATCATGGAAGTGGGAAAAGCAATGTTTTATGTTGTTGCATAAGGTCAAGCCTATGTTTCTCCCTCTCTGGGAATGGGCTCGGAAATAGCCCCATCAACATCGATGAAGCAATGACGAATGGGAATTATAGTTTGACAGGTCAAAAATTGCCACTTGGAAAATTCTAATCAATCACAATTTCTTTAGTTTTACAGCTTAAAGACAACTGTAATTTTTCATTTGATGTATTTCATTTTAATCTGGTTATAGTTCAGTCTATAGTTCAGTTGAAGCATTCTTACTTTAAAATGTGTTTATTTGGATACAAATCCAGTGTCTCCTGAATTTCCATCTAAAATTTGAATAAAGCAAAAAAGGTGGGATTGTGTGTGACATACACTGGCACACCTGCAGGCGGGCGAGTCAAATAGGACTCTTATTAGGGTAAAGATCTCATTTTTGACAGTCATTAGACAATCAAATGAGAATAATCTGCAAGGATCTCGATTACACCTAGTTTTGCGAGGTGTTTTGCTCTTACACTGATTGCTTGTGTGTACCTGACTCACTGCATGTCAATGCCCTTTATGATAGCATAAGAAATGCCAGTGGGGAAAGAAGTTAAGTGTGTCAGTTGTTCTCTGGATTTTGTTAATTGCTTTCATCATTAATTCACACCAACATTTTTTCATTTCAAATTCCTGTTATGATTAGAAAGTATAGATTTGACTCAAACAAACCGTTCAAGTTATTAAATCATTTTCTGAGTGATGTGTGTTCTGTTTGTATACTTTGTTATTTTCATAACCTGACTTTCATAAATGTTTTTAGTTGATATGCGGCATATTTAGACCAACTCTTGTAAGCCTTAAATGAATCAAAAGCCATACATAACCTCGAACAATATTTTGCTCTCGAGGGTGTCCATTTGCTCCTTCCTAGAGGCCAAAACAGCAGTAGCCGCTGCCCTCGGCACTAACCCCTGCTGAGTCCTAGAGGTTAAAACTCCTCTTGATTTACAACAGCCAGTGGACACAGCAGCCATTAAAAGGATGTAAATTTGGGTTGTTTGTAGGGAGAGAGGTGCATAAACCAAGTGACAGACCACCCACTCTCTCTTCTTCAACAACACTCTCTTTGGCTGTGGCTCACAAATCAGAGGGGGGGCTTTCATTTTGGGAAGGTCACAGACCTTTTTATCACCTTCTTAAGACACCCTTTAGAGCCATACAGTATCTCATATTGCACAACTAGACTGTGCATGTGCTTGTAGTGGATTTCTATCGGGCATTTTTGCTTGCTGGAAAAAAAAGTGTCAGAAACACCTTAGATGTGATCATCAAATTTAGTCAAACTGCTACATGACAAAAGTTAAACTAGTTTCTTGTATTTATGGTGAAATTTTGTCATTTTTTCTCAACCATGATTTTCCAGCTTCCAAACAGCACACACTCAAGGTCTGGACACCCTTGACATATGCCTTTTGGCTCACATAAGACCGGGATTAAATGTCACTTATGCCCTCTGCGTTTCAATCGGTTTATTTATGGACGCTACTGTGTAAGCGCTTGTGTTGTTTGTTTCTATGAGATGTTAGTGTTGTGTCTGTCAGTCTTGCTGGTGTCTCTGCCTCTTGTGTCCTGACGTGCTCTATTGCGTCCTGCGGCATCTGGCATCCTCTCAAGTCGCCTCCTCCTGTGCAACTCGAAGACACACACACACACACACACACACACACACACACACACACACACACACACACACACACACACACACACAAAAGCACAAGCACAATTAGCTGAGATAAGCTGGGATTCAGTGACTTCCTGCAGATTCCTCTTCAGATAAGGGTGAACAATTTAAAAGCCCTGCGCAGTCAGAGACATGAGTATAAAAGAGGCTCTCTTGATGGTTAAGGGGAAAAAAAAGTCAAAGCTACCAGGTTCTTGTCAGCTGAGGTGATGATTGGACACAGCAGCATCCTGTCAGACTATATTACTTTTGGTTTTTGCACACCTACATAGCACTCTTAGCTGAAATTCATTTATCACATAGCAGGGGATGGACACCAATATATCACAGGGGACATCGCTCAAAGTGTGACAGCCTTCTGTTTTAGAAAGGAGCTGGCAGTGCTTATACGAGTCCCTGCGATAGAAATGATCAATGATGGAGAGTTCCGTATTCATAAAATCCACCAAAAACTCAGTGGGTATGGGTTTAACTTGGAATTTGCACACATTGTTCACCCAACCTAAAAAGTCTCCTCTCACTTTAGATATAAGTATTTCTGAGAAAAGTATCAGTTTGAGGCTGCTTTATGACGGCATCTGCTAGATGCAGTTGGGAAAACATCCTAAAGAATGATGGCTTTCAAATCAGGGTTAAGGGCTACATCTGTCTTGAGTTCTCCCCATCTAGGATTTTTGAGACTTCAGCAGATTTTGTATGCGTGTGTCCATATGTACTAAGAACTGAGCCATCCACACAAGAGATAATGGCTGAATGAGATAAAGCAATCAACTCCTCTTAAAAAACAAAAGGATTCAGTTAAGTACCCCTCTCTGAGTGGAACTAAAAGTAGCTCTGATTCCAGTGAAAAGGAGTCTGTCCCTCTAGTGTGCATATTACTGCATCTCATCTTGCTTATTGCTGCCTAGAGTGCTATGACAATAGATGTGAGACTAGATTTAATCTCTCCAGCCCTGCTAATAATACTATGCAACTGGCTGAGCACTGAAACCTGCACAAAGGCCTAATCATCTTTAGTGGTAAGCGTTTTTCTTACATATACTGTACACATTTTCCACCCAGTTCTTGGAGCTGTCAGGAGTAAAGAGATAAAGAATGGGGTGAAAGGGAAAAAAAAACTCAGCCGTGGTGTGAGAAGTGTCTGCCACTGCAGCGTCATTAACACCCAGTGGTGCCTCAGTAAGGGAGGGAGAGCAGACGGGGCCTCCAAGCACAAGGAGCGAAATTGCAAACCCAAGGTTCCTGATACAACCTGTTATTATTTTTGACACAAGCCATTTACAATAGCTATGAAGGTGGCAATGGAAAATGTAATATTGATTGTATGCCCTAAAGGCTTTGCTCCCCTGACTTCTAAACGTCACACGTCTCACATATGTTGGGTGTGATATGTTTCTCTTTTTTTTTATTTTGTTTTGTGCTCCCCGCTTCCACAAATCCTATTTTTTCAGGTTGATTTAAAGAGGTAATTATAGATTGAGGGGGGCACGGTGACGTTTTGGGAGTGGAGAAAATAATAGAAAGCCACATAACTACAACAATGCAATATGATATTGGTCTGATGTGACAGGTGTTAATATACCCAGTGGCAATCTGTATTTCATCTCTTTTTCATGAGGGTGCTTACTGAATTACTTCCAAATGACGTTTATGAAACATTAAGCGACTGTTGCTCTGTGGGATTGCAGTGGCTCATTACAGTATTATTAAGCTACACTCTAACATACAGTACAACAAAGACACGCAGGTAGAGACGAAAAAAAATCTTGTTTTTCTTAAACATAGGCATTTGATATCCTTGAACTCCTGTTTGTACTGACACGTTGGGTCTGAGCTTCAAATATAGGCCGTGGAAAGTAGAGGAAGCTATTAAACCCCAGAAACAGAGTGACTAACTAAACAAAGCGTGGAACAACTGGGATGATAGTTGGCCTATGGAGTTCCCTTGCACTGTCTGTCCTTGACAGAAACCTGTCAAAACCAAAACAAACATGTTTAACAAGGCCCCTCAAAGGACTGGAGACAGTTGTGCAAGCCTGTGTGAGGTGCAGCGGAAGGCTCAGTATCTGCAGAGATTGCCGGGGTTATCTGCCACCATGGTAATCATAAGAGAGCTTTTCTCTCTGGTACATGTGACAACTTTCCGCTTGTTTCTAAAATGAATGCATGACCTGTACAGCACCCCTTCATGTAGCAAACCACTGATTGCTGTGTTAAAAGCTATCTTTGGGAAAAGTGCTGTCTAAGAGCTCTTTTTCTCTGCTTGTAGGGGCTTTGGAACGCATCGTTATGGACTTGCATGATGATTTAGATGACCCTATAAAATTTCCCTAAAAAGAAAATATAGTAAGAGTAAACCTTTGTGTTTTGTCAAGTGTTCTTTATCCATTTATTTAGCTCTTACCTGTTTAAAAATTCAACTTTTTGAAAGTGTTAAAAATAAATTACAGTTAAACTTGATAGAATTTCTGAACCATATTATCCATATTAGTATACCGTACTTGACAGGGAGAGGCTAATCAAATGGTTGCTATCTGTTGTTATCATTAGAACATACCTTTTTATGTCAGCTCATGTTGGCGCTGTCATCATTAGTCTGGCTAATAGTTCCTCTCATTCTCCCTTGTAGAGTTGGAACAACATGGTTTTATCTATGTCATCACATTAGTTTGAGTGGAGGAAAATCGCTCTTAATGACACTGAGATTATTGGCTTTGTGTTTTGGTATACCAGTAAACGCTTGCCGTGCCAATGGGATTTCCCTGCATAAGCCCTCCCTATCGGTTTACAATAACTTCTGCATTCTGCAGTTATCCAACGAGGATATCAAAAGACAACACAACAAGTCTGTGTTTCTTCACTCAGTGACATTGTCAAGCAATAGTCCTAAAAAAGACAGTCTGAGGGTCTCAAATAATGCGCTTTGACACGTGGTTGTGTTCTTCACTGAACTAACAAGTTCAGTTACTTTCAGGCTTTAAAACTTCCTGTCATATTCTCCTGAGGAAAGCCTCCTCAACATCACTGAGTCCGGTGTCATTTGGAGCGGCAGTACAACCACATGTACATTCCAGTTTTACAAGTCAGATAAAAAATGGGTTCGCTCACTTTCCAGATTAGCCACACATTTTGTGGTTCTTTGTGCAAACAAACACTTTAGCAAATGTCCATAGATACACGTCTGGCAGCACTGTATGTGCCATTGATGTACTGACACAGAAATACACAAAGGTTTTGATAGACGGCGGATGACTATAGTTTACGATGTGTAGAGTAGCCGTCTTAGATTTTGAGGAGATCCTCGTCCCACTCTTCAAATTGGAAGCCCCACTGTCAAGTTTCTACAGATGGCATTTGAAATCATCTACTATTTCTTACTCAGTAACTGTGACTTTCCAGTTCAGATTGTATTAGCCCTTATCTAATCAGACAAGATTAACCCCTTCCTCCCTTGAGATCTTTGTAATGAGAGTCATATCTTTTATAAAAATGCAACTGCCCCCAACTTTGGACGGTTGCCAGTTGTGACACATTGACTGAAAGGCTGTATGGTACCATGACTAAAATTGATGGAGCATTTGTTGTGTGTAGCTACTGTTGCACCAGCCTGTATAGAAAGGCATATTGTTAGAAGTTCAGTTTTGGTTGCATTAACAGTTTTTACGCTCACTGAGATTTTGACTTGCAAGGGACTGCTGCACAATGTTTTATACTGCAGATGAAGAAAAATAGATAGAAATGAACACATACATTGTCGTAGTCAGACATTTTGAATTCCACAAGTGATATTGGCGATACAAGCATAACTATAACATTTTTAATTCCAAACTATAAATGTACTGAAGAAGGCAAACTTTGATCAAAAGAACTATGACTCCATGCAAAACTCTTAAAGTGAAAGAGTTACAAGTTATACCAAGCACATTTAGGCTTAGAAATAGTGTTTGACATGCTACATTAATATTTGATGCAGATGTAACCAAACTCTTTCAAAGCTACAGTTTGAACTCACTGTAGAAAAGTTACACTGTCAGAAGAAAGTTTTACTTTAATTTCATGCTGATTATTTATGATCATTATAGGACATTATAAACAAAGATCTGTAGCTCTTTGGCTGTCATATGTTATTTAATCCACCTTTAATATGACTATGAATTACAGCAAGGACACACTTATGATTAATTCTGCTCTCTAGAATGACCATATCTGTCTATTGGGAAGGAATGGCTTTAAATATTGAAGTACGTTTGAAGGAAGGGTAGCTGAATGTTTACAGTTCCACTGCTTTCATGTGGTTGGGTTGATCTGAATTTCAGTCCCTCTCTCGACCATCCCTGTCCTCATCAGTGTCACATATGATGTCTGTTTCACGGACACTGAATCACATTTGCGCAAGGGCTTCCCATGGAGAATGGGCCAAGAAGTTTTGATGAAAACTCGAGAAAGGCTGTGAAAGAAGAGAAGATCAAATCAGCAGCTCCATCAGCCCTCGTAAGTGCTGATCCCCCTGAGAGAGCTTGAGGGATCACAATACTTCCCATAAAACAGCAGGAGCTTGGCCAGCCATCTGAAAAGGACCTGCCTCTCACTGGAGTGAGGGAGCGGTGAACTGGAGAAGAGAAAGAGTGGAGGGAAAAGAAAGGTTTCTCGTATACACAGCTTGAATGAGGGTCTTAGTGGTCAAACCTACAGAGCTGGAGCAGTAATGGTGGAGTGGGTGGTGGCATGTGGGGAATGAAGAAGAAGGGGGGCTTGTTGGTCATTATATGAAGCCTAAAGTAGAACACCAGCCACTCATTCTCCCACTCCTGAAGGTTCAAATCCCTGCTGTGTTTACCACAGGCCCCCTATGGACTTTATTAAAGCAGACAGGAACAAGAAGCAGAGCTGTGTAGACCTAGTGCCTCACACTTACCTGAAGCTTAACCTTTTGACCTCAACTCTGCATGTCTCTCAAAGGAGCCAATTATATTGCTGATCAAGTTTGAATGCTTATATCTTAAAATGTTGTTGACTAATTTAAAATTAAAAGAAAAAATCTTTATAAGTTCTATTATAAGTAACGAACAATATCTAGTATATTGCCCCTGCAGAGGTGGGATATTTACCCTGCTGTTTCACAGGACTCCTTACAGCCTCTTGTTTAGGGTTTATATATTGGTAGTATTTATTTATTTTTTTTTAAAGAATACAACTATGGACAAGAGGTAATTCCCAGTTCACTCCCTGTTGGGAGGTTAAAACATCAGGTAAAGGCACTTCCACACAATATTGCATTCCAAAACTTGCACTAAAAACCCAGAGCTAAGTGGAGAAAATGACTGAGCAAATGAATCATTTCAGCTTGTATAGCCTTTACCTGTTGATGGGATGTACAAGTATGAATGCATGGGATAAATATATTGGCGTTTTATGAAGTGTGAAATGGACCAATGCAAAGGCTATTCCTGTGCTACCCTGTCTGTTGCACATTATGGAGGCGACTCCACTTTTATGGGCATTTACAACCCCAAATAAGGACAGTTTGGAAACCCGCATTCATGGCTTGGCTGGAACTTACGTATTCAAAACTAAAAATACTACAGTTGTTGGTTCACTCTGATAAATTTATATTTTAATGCCTTCTTGGAGTTAAAGCAAAAACAAAATGCTATTTCCATTTATGTGATGGAACTGGATAATGATAAACACATTATTGTAGTGGCTTGGTTATTTACAGAGCTCATGCCTGTGTGTCCAGCAGTTCAAATTAAAGTGGTTTGCAGACATCCCCCTGAATCCTAATGGCCGAACAATTGAAGTCCCGTGCAAAAATTTGCTCATTATCTGTTTAGTTGACTGGTTTTGTCATCAGTGGAGTGACTCGGTTTGGGTAATGCTTCCTGTGGATTAATACAGAAAATACCAATTAAGTAAAAATTCAAGGGGAAAACAAATGTCTATGCTGCAATACTAATCAATGAGAACTGTGAATTCTCTCTTTGTTGTTTTCTACGCAAAGATTGTCATAGAAGTGTTTCAATTACTCTTAAATACCTCTAAAGATTCATTCTTCGTGGGCATAAGAAACTTATTTTTATAGCCCTCCTCCTCTAAAACATTTTTAAACTTGTTAACATGCCCTTAAAATGTGTTTTATGTGTGTTAGAAGACATATCATGAGCAAAATTAGACATCTATGCCATGGTTGCAGATTTCTGCTTTGAATATGCAGAGCACCACCTGCAGTCTCAGAGAGGCTAGGTCATATATATGCATAATATTGAACACTTGAGGAACAATCCTAATTGTTAAGGTGCATGTGTTGTGAGTAGCTGATAAACTGAGAAGCTGAAGAGATGTTATCCAGCTGCTTGGAGTTTTGACAGATCCACAGCTGTTACAGCAGTGACTTTAAACACACGAAAACACTAAAAACCAGTGATTGTACGGAAGTAATGTATTAAATTGCTATTAGCATTTTTTAAGTTAAAGTAGGCCTACTCAAATTACTTTTTTTTTTTGGGTAACTAGTAACAGCACAAGTTTAGCAACTTAAGGAATCCATTACTAGTTACTTTGTGAAATTAGCAATCTGTTACTGTTAACATATTATGTATCAGCCTATAGGCTACCTTCAGCTGTTTATAAAACAAAACAAACAGTAAAAAAAAAAAAAAAAGGAGAGAGAAAGAATGAAAATGAGAGTGTCTCCTCTGCTCAGCAGGCAGTCAGTCCTGTGCACGTCAGTGCACATGTGCAGCTCACTCAGCTAGCAAGACGATGGAGGAACAGAGCGTATTGGTTGCGGTTCTCACATTATTTTGAATTTCTGTCAAAAAGACCAGAGCAAACATGGTGAAAGGTATTTTGTATATGGACGATAATAAGGGTCTGACAGCAGCCAAGAACTCCACTTCAGATTTGAAGAGGCATCTGCAGGCTAAACAAAGCTCCAATTCAGAGATGATTCCACTGTTGCTACAGCCTCACAACAATTTCTACTTTCATCTCACCTGAAACTCCCGCTTTGAGGGAAGTTAATTAACATGTTGCTGCTTATGTTGTGAAGGAGATGTTATCAACAACTGTAAAGCTGCCATCTTTCCCTAAGATCATTGATAAAACCCTAACAAGTTGTTAAACTATATGCCCTGAGCTCCACATGCTTGGTATAATGTTTCTTGTTGATCTAATCATTTGCTGTAAAGGGCATATTTCCTTTGTCTCTCCTGTTATTTGTCTGCAGAGATTCAGATTATAAACTACAGAATGGGCTTTGTAATGAGGTAGAGTCTGGACATTCAAAGGTTAATGTCTGATTTTATTACTCCAATTATTTATTAATTGCAAAGAGGTTTTTATGTTTGGTATAAGAACTGTACTCTAACAACTTATTTTTCAAAGAGTAGCCTATAACTAGTAATGTAACTAATGACTTTTTAATGGCAACAATCCTGTAATGTTATTAGTTACGTTTTACCCCGACACTGCTTTGTATCACTTAAGTAAAGTATTAGTAAAGTATTAGAAATGCATCGTGTGAAACCAGTGAATCACTCAGTCAGTGGGGTTACATGGCACTGAAAGGATCAGATAATTGGCTAAATTACATTAAGATTGAGTTATTAAGTGCATGTAGACACCTGAATCTGACAAGAAATTGGATCGGATCGGGTTACTCACGATCGGATTAAGACCCCGAGATAACTCAGTTGAAAGTCAAATTAAACGTGTTTGCAGACGGGAGAAGCACGTGTTGAATTAGACTTTGCGTTCTGCGCATGCTCAAGATTTTTTCCCAGGGTCGCGTGAACCGGAAGAGACAATATTACTGTTGTTGTCGCTGTCGGAAAGAAACAAAGAACACGTGACGTACCTTCATCTTGCTCTACATGACATGCTTTGTGACTCTTCGATTCATTCACCGCCATATATCCAAGGATAATTACCTTTGCTTAACTCATTCTTATTATAATTTAGCCAATTATCCGATCCTTTCAGTGCCATGTAACCCCACTGAGTGATGAGCTAGTGAAGCAAGCCAGTAGCCGCTAGCCGTTATCTAGGCCTAGCCAGCCTAGTTGCTGCAGTTTCTCGAGGCAACAAATTTGCTTTGGATGATAAAATCTCTGGCTGGGGTGTGGCGACAAGTGACTGTTGCAGTATTTGCTTGGAAAAGTAAACAGGACAGGCAATAGCCACTTTCACACAGTTGTTGCACCTTAGCCACATGCAAAACACATCCTTATTAAGCCACCGCTGTTCACCCTTGGTAATTCACACATACCAAACAGAGGTGGTGCCATATCAGCATGTGCTTACACACAACAAGCCAGTGTCACAGAATCAGCTGAGTGATGTTAGGATCATTGGTTTGAGCGCCGTGTTTCATGCCAGTTTTTTTCACCGATGCGACTACTTCCCTCGCAAGCTCAAAGGCGCACTGGTAGCAGATCAGCAACTGTTCCTCATTTCATCTCTGTGTGAAAGGTCTGGTGTCATCTGCTGTTCTGGTGGAGATATGTGTGAGGGCCACATAGTCATAGATCCCCACTCACTTAATGAGGAAAAAATGGTCTTGAGTCATACCCCAATCCATTTTAAGATTCTGAGAGTTTAGTATTATTATTATCATTATCATTATCATCATTGTTATTTTTATTATTATTATGGAGAAAAAAAATAACATGTACGGTTTTGAGGTACTTTATGAGTTTAAAAAATGTTGGAGTGGGACTTTAAATGCAAAGGACTGTTTTCAAAGAAATAATTGTTTTGATTGGTCTTCATTCTTTTGTTAGATTGTATTTCTCTGCAAGTAATGCAATCTTTCTTTATTCTTGAAAAGCAAATTTGCCATTCTTATGTTGTTTTGTGCATCTCTGATCCCTTCTCTCTACTATTTGTCCAGATGCAATGTTCCTTTAAGAGCATTCTTGCCAAAGGCCAGGACCTTGTGTCCATTGATTGTGTGGGATCAAGTCACATCATGGGTGACCTTTGATCCCAGAGTCAGCTCTGGCTCTTGGCTTTAGTTTGCAGCTGTGGTGAGAGTTGGCATTCCTCCCCTGTAGGTCAGGGCATCATTAGTCTTCACTGTAAAGAATGTTACACTATTTGTAATGACAGAACAACTGACAATAACAATCTACATGAGAAACAAGCAACCGATGACCTATATTTGTTTTTCTTTTTTTCTCTATGTGGTAAAGCTTCAGCGGTTCGGAAAAATGTAATTTGCTTAATTTGCCATAGTGAAGCAGTCTCTTATTCATCTTAAATGTTCTATTTTATACATAAAATTGTAAAAGTGATGGATTGTAGCAGAACGATTAAATGTCAAATGATGTGCATTTTTATATTTGTGTAAATGCATCATTCATGGAAAATTTATATGATAAATGATTGTGAAAGTCTCTGAAAGACTTATGATGCTTGTTGTTGCTGTGTGAGATGGGATTTTAACCGCTCTGATAGCCAAAACACATGTCCTAACTAAACTGGAGTATGGAGGTTCAACTCTGGTCAGGGTGACCAATGCGCATATGTTAACCCTTCCTACGCATCACCTTAGTCTTGCTGTGCAGATTTAGGACGGAGCCAAGAACAACTTTTTTTTCTTCTTCTTCTTTTTTCATAATCTGTACTCAAATTATTTTCTCTCTTTGTTCAAGTTCTACTTCTTTTTTCTCTTTACTTCTAACTTCCCTCAGTCTCTTCCTTGCGTTAGAAGGACTGATGTACTGTGTTTTTTTTTTCTCCCCCCAACAAGTTCTTATGAGTGGTGCTGAAAAGACTAGAGATATCTTTAAGCCTTTTGGGAGCTAACAGCCACAAGTGTCTGCAGGGCTCTGTCTATGTTGGAGTCTGCTTTCTTAAAGTCTGAGAGAGAAAGAGACTTCATAGTTTTTCAAACCCTTTGAAATGCTGTTTTTGTGATCGATTCACAGACCAGTTCAGTAAACCCAGAGGAGTAAACCCCTGCTCATATGCTCCAGGGAAGATCAGACTTTTTGAAGCTGCTGGTATTTGCGTTTTATGCAGGCAAACTGTGAGACGTGTTGATTTGTCCAGGGCATCAATTGCTCCACAGGCTTTGCGATGAAGATGTTTACCCACTGTGAACTCCTTGCCAATTTGTCTCACTGAGGGACATTCAGTTTTTCCCTTTTGTCTCAACTCTACTCCTCCCATCCTCTCTCTCTCTTTGTACACTTTTTCATTTTTTCTTTCTTTCTTTCTTTCTTTCTTTCTAGTCTTTTATAGCTATAAGCATGCCAAAAAAGTGGAGCTTGCACAAATTTATAAGAACTGACACTTAGAAGAAAGTTTTTTTTTCTCTCCTATGAATGCTTAATGCTTGTTCCTGTCTTACCAGTGCAGATGGCTGTCAGATACTGCAATCCCAAACACTGTGTTCAGCTGGGACTTGTCTTTGATCTCTTTTGACATATAGTAATGGCTTGTTTTTGTCTGTGAGGATCTTGGTTTGCAATGTCAAACAGGATTTCATCAGGGCAGGAAATGTGTCTTCTTTTTGTATTGTTTTACATACAGAAACTGAGTTTGTCGAGTGCTGAGAGGAAGAGCATAGAGACAGTGACAAGATGCATGGCCACCTTTTGGGATTTATCAGTGATCGATGTTTGAGTTGTTAATCCGTTGTGTGTTTGTGTTCTTGATGTGGACCTACAGCCCTGAGAACACTGTCACATCACTGCAGCTGGGTAGGTAGAGAGCACCTAACCCTGCAGGCTCTTCTACAGAACAACATTTTTTTTTTAAAAAAGGTAAAATGATCATTTCACTTTTTGCTTGCTGATTGTACATTTTGCTGCGACTCCTTTTAGCCCACACTGATTTTACTGTTTCTTGTCCTAGCCATAAAAATGAACGTACCTGTGTTAATACTGCCGGCCATTATCAGTCATTGGATCAATTCATTAAATCTTCCTAAAACAGTTTCTGCCACTCATTATCACTCTGATCCCAGGATGGGGAGATAGATTACAGGTGCTTCCTGTAGACAACAGAGAAAAACCTGTTTAAATTGGAGGGCGAGGTGTTTTCAGTTCTCCACCCCTCACCCCTCCTTTCCTATCCATCTCTTGGAGGCTCCCCTACCAGTTTGTTTACACACTTCTCAACTTTGAAATAAGTCACAGAGGGACATTCTCATGTAAGACTCTTTAGCAGCCAAAGTGAGATGATAGTGTTGGGTGAGGTGAAGATAACAAATAACTCATGCTAAGTTATTTCTCCATGAAGGGAGCAGAGAGACAGCTGACAGGGACATGTTTAGACAGTTGCTTATGGGCAAAGCATTCCTCAAACTCTACAAATACACACACACACACACACAAATGCATTTGTCCATGAGCTGCACTTCATTTGGATACCATCATAAATGTAAGCAAATAAACAGACATATAATATCGGGCAGGGTTCTTGACTCATCCGTTACCCCTCACAAACATGTGCACACAAATACTGAGGGACATTCCATTTCCTCTGCCAGCATGCCAATGCTTTTAGACCCAGGCCTATGTGCATGTTTATGCGCGCACATACACACACACACACACACACACACACACACAGAGACACTAAAACTAACATGCAAACACATGTGAGCTTGATTAGAAAACTGTGGTTGCTTGACAAATGGCACGGTGTTCATATTTTGCCTGCGGCATGGCGGCGGTAATGATTCCATAATTGTCCTGAGCGCTCAACACTCACTTCCAATCAGCATCCAGAGCAGCGCTGCAGCTGGCTACCCACGCCTCTGGATTCTACAAAGACATGAACTCACACACACACTGGCTGAAACACAAAGATTCAGTTGCAACTGTGGTTGATAGGAATCACGAGAAGAATGCTGTTCAAGTGTGTTCACAATGTTCTCCTTTTGCCTTGGCATTTGCTATGTGATCCTAGCTGTTAATACATCCAGAAAAATGTTGCCGGGTGAGCTGTGTCTGATACATTGACCAAGGCAGCTGTGTGACATTGCAGCCATGCCTATAGACTGGGAATGATAAGGACAAGTGCAATTATGCTGAGAAGTAGTGATGCCCACTTTAGCACACTAAAAACATCGACAATCTTGTTTCCACAAAATTTGTAATGATGTGTAAAATGTGAATAAAAGCAGATGATCGTAGTTGTAGTCTGAGACAGAAAACGTTGCTCAGAAACCTGTAGACTACAAACAGCTTTCATGGTGTTTTCACCGACGCGCTCGTCGTCCAACTCTATTGGTATGTAATCAGTTCCGAACAGTCATTGATGCTGGTTGCATAGTCTTAGCAGAAATGGTCAAATAGGAGCGTTTATGTGTAGTGTGTAGTAGTTTACATCCCAGGTTTATAAATTGTAAGATTGAATTGATTGGCTGTTGTTTTGTTACAATCTGTCAGGAAATGTTTGAGTTTGAAATGTGTGCTGGCAGCAAACTAGTTACTCTCTGCTTTAGCCCAGGGGACACTGACTTCATTCTTTCCACAAAGAACTAAAAAGTTGACAGTGTTTTTTAAATCATTTTTGTACGGTTATTTTTATTGAATTATTTTTTGTTGACAGTTTTAACTTGCAATTCTGCACAGTGACAAACCTTGAGCGGCTGAGCTGGCACAATTATTATTATTTTTACTGCTTAATCTTTCTTGATGCAGTGTTTCCTGGGGGTACATCCTTTTTGTAGCGGTGTTCAACCTTACCCTGTGCATACAGATGTTTTTATGTTGAGAAATTATGTTCTCAAGGGCAAATTCTGCAATTCAGTGTTGAAGTTCCCAACATATTCCACGAGTTGTATTTTCTTAACTTTTAATGTATCCCAGGAATAAGATTCAAACTTTTTTTTTTTAGATTTAGGTATTCAATAGGTTGTTGTTGTTTTTTAAACTATTTTCGAGGGGTTCAAATGATTTTCAAATAGTTGTCTGTTTTAGATTTCCATTTTACAGTGCATTCGATATTTTCTGGAAATGAAACTGACTGACATCGTCACTTCTGTGTCTGAGAGCTTGGGTTTAATCATTCTGACACTTTTTATCTCTTCTACATATGCTGAACTTTCATGGTACATGCGCAGTCACATATCTGGGTCACAGTGTGGGGACTCGTGCAGAATTGCTCTTCCTTTCCTTCTGTCTCACTTAGAGGAAACAAAATATGCAACACTACAAGTGCTCCACTTGACTTGACAAAACCCAGTGCCGACAAGGGCAAAACATCTTGTCCAAATCAGAAGACTATTACTTTGGATATTGGGGTTAGAGATTCGCTGAGAAAGATTCTTCCTTGTACCCCATGCAGACTTTAATTAGTGATGAATTAAGCCTCTGGTCTCAGCTTGCTAGAACATGGTCCCTCTTGAAGGTTAGTTCTGCTCGAATATTCTACCACTGACCTCTCTGAAAGGCTGCCAAGAATGTCAGATATCCTAGTTGCGTGGGAGTGCCTTGCTGAGTTCCTCCTGGGTCGGTTGCTTCCCTCCTCTGCTCTGTGTTTCATCTATTAGCAGTGCCCTCTGCAGGATGCCTGGACTGCATGTGATGATGTAAGCACATTTCTCCTGTGCTGTGCAACTGCCTGTGGCTATGAAGCGATGCGAGGCAGACGCTCTTTTAACTCTCTCTGCTTCTTCTTCTTCTTCCTCTTGCCGAAGATACAGATTGCTTTAAACTTTATGAGGTTATGAGATATAAAAGCAACATCAGGTGTTGTCACTGTAAAAGCAGACACATCCATAAAGCATTTGCTCGCTAAAGGGTGCATGTACCCTGTTTGATGTACTGAAATGTGCATGATCACTTAGATGTCATATGATGTGGGATAAAAGATGTGTCACAGGAAGACAGTCCAACCAGCTTGTAGCCATGTGTGATTATGGTTTAAAACCGTAAGAACTGTCGACCGCGAGCCTAAACCTGACAACACATGCCGCATTTATACTGAATGTACAGATTTTATGCTTGAGTGTGAATACAGAATGTGTCACTGATATCAAATGGTGTTTTTCTGAGAGAAACAGATGATGGTGTCGGCTGGTTAGTAACGTCTATCTGTTTTGCTCTGCTTAGTTAAGCCTTCAAGGTCTCTCTCTTTTGGAGAAGGTCTATAAGACTGCTGAGGAAGGCCCTTAGGGCCCTGTATGTTAATTAACTAATTACTTTAGTAATTGGACAGTTTTGTGTGCGCCCCTCCCCCACAACCTGTCGCCTCCTCTCACAATCTTTTCTGAAGCCTACTGACGGCCTTTGACACATGAACATTGTAAGCTTACCTCAGAACCAATGTAAAAAAAATCTATTTATTCTACAAAAGCTTCTTCCACTTAACTTATTGACATGCATTCATGAGGTGACAGAGTCCACATTTATTGCATTAATTAAATTTCAGTCCAAATCTGCAATATCAGTCAAAAGTAATCTACTCGCTGAGAGTGAATAGTTAGGTGTGTTCAAACTTTTGACTGGTGCTGTAAGGGGTTTAAACAGAAACACTCGCGTCATATATAGGGGGTGTTTGATTCCCAGACACAGATTAAGCTTAGCTCAAGAGTAATGTGTTATCTTCAGTGGGGGCTGTTCTTTAGAGGAAATATAGGCCTGGATTTAGTGCTAAACCCACAGAAACCGCATGGTCAGCATGCTTTGTAGATTGGAAACATCAAAACTGCTGTTCCTGACTGGAATTGTATACATTTGGAGAGATTGTTTGGTAGATCATTTTTTGGACTTTTAAATGAGATGTTTCTGGTGGCAGATCTTAAGTGTGTTGCAGTGAGTTTGCAATGGAGGTGATAGTGGATATTTTTCCCCAGTTAATGAATGAGAGTTATGGTGTGTATTTCAGTGTGTAATCTCTTCAAGTGTGTCTCAGAAAGCTCTTCTCCCTTTAACCTGTTCTTTCTCCTCCTTTCCTCCCCTCTCACTTCCATTACCTTCCTCTTTCTCATATCTTTCCAATTTATTTTGTCAGCTCTCTTCCTTTCCCCATTTCTTCTACTCTTCCTATTTTTTCTTCAGTGCTGCCTCCCCCCTTTTTCTTTTTTTTTTTTACTTCCACCAGCCCCCTCTTCTCCTTTCACCCTCCTTTGGAACAGGGAGTCCTGGGTTGGGCGACAGCGGCAGCTGCAGAAGGAGCAGCTGCTCTATGTGTGCGCCTGTGTATGTGCAGTGTGTGTGTATACATGCCACAGCTTGTCCCTTCCACCAGGCTGCTTGGGCAGGGTTGGTCCCAGCAGGGTACCACAACCCTGCCAACATCCCACCAACCAACCAGGCGCTTGTGTCCTGATACTCACAAACACACACGTGTGTGCAAACACTCCTCGCATACATACCAACTATATGCACAGCCATACACATCGCAATTCCACACACTCGCACATTCATATTCAAATACACTCCTGCTCAATGAGAAAACCAGTGAATCACTAGGTGATAAGCCTTAGTAAGATATATGGAAATGAATGCTCACAAGTTACATACGTCGTCTGTGCCCTTATGGAGTTTGTGACACAGAATGCAATTTAGAAATATTCAGTATATAATTTAAAAGGATGAAGAATGAGACAGGTGTTTTATATGACAAAAAAAAGAGAGAGAAACATGCCAGATTACAAGCACGCACTCAGAAGTCTTTTCACGCGCAGGCTCCAAAGTTTAGTGCCCAGGGCAATGTTAAGCTCAACTCTCTCTGTGTCTGAGGGTGAAGTGGGATCATCACATTTCATAGTCAATGGATAGTCCTCAGAGGTTTTCATCTTGTACAGAGGCGATTTCCATTTGCCCTCCCTGCACGAATGCACGAAATGCCCCCCCACACACACACACACACACACACACACACGCCCACGCACTCAAACACCCCATCATCAAATTATAGGCATTTTTAAAGCATTCTCAAGTTGCCGTTGTCTTTGTTTGGCTACTCTAATGAGAGATAGGCCTGGGGCGATGATTTATCACAGGTAAACAAACAAAGCCATATAGACTAATGTTTGCTTTAGATGGCTGCAATGCTGTCAGTATATGGGGCCTGGTTGGTTATGACTTCAACTGGGGGAAAAAGAAGCAATGAAAGCAACAGGAAAATAAACCACGAGGAAAAAGAAAGACAGAAAATTAATGACAGCGAGACAGACGCAGACAGAAAGCGAGAGGGGTAGCGAGAAGAGAGAGATTGGTGCTATCATCCAGTTAGCGGCTGGTGCTGAGGGAATACTGTCTTGTCATCGGAGCCAGCCATGCAGAAGGGGAAGCAAGCTCTTCTATTGCACCTTGGCGTCTGTCTGTGTCTGTGCAGCACCATCTTATTGCCTTGTCGCTGCTTACTTTGTCTGACCACGCTTCCCTAAACTCCCAGTTCCCTATTTTTCTTTTATCTTGCCTTTTTTCATTTACTCCTCATGTATTGGATCTCTTTTCTGATTCTCTATCCCATATGAAAAACATTCATCTTCCCCCGCACTTCTTCATATATTTTTCCCTTCCGCTCCTCGAAACTTCACCCACACATACCCCGGTTAATTTTGCCTGACTTTTTTTTTTCTCTTTCTTTCACTCTTCTTCTCATGCTCCAACGCTCATGTGAGAACTCCAGTATTATGCCTGTAGTGTTGTACCCTTGGCCTGGGGGGGGGTCAATTCTTAGGCCCAGAGGGGTGCTGGTCTTCTTGCCTCTGCAAGCCAGAGGTACTGGACAAAGCGCTGGCCTGGAAGGATGAACAGCTGGAAGGTTGGAGGCCATCGGGGGCTGGCAGAGGCCACAGAGGTCACAGCCATTCAAAACCTTGGCTCCCGGCTCAAAGGTATGGGGTGAAGGAGGATCATGCTTCTGGAGGAAAAAAAGAGCTCTTGTGTCTCTGCGGCTCACAAAGGACACAGATATGCAGCCAGTTGAGCAGGCTCTCCCAAACAACACCCCAGTCACTCTCTTGTCAAGTGATTGCATTTTCTGTTTTTCTATGCACAGCAACAAGAATTATTACATTTGTGCTGCAGCATAAAGATAATATATGGTGTTTATTTTTAATAAACCAGCTGTGTCTGTACGCATATCTGGCGCTATGCTAGTGATATATAATACTCGGGTGTAGGGTGTTCATCTTTCACATTTATGATGCTCATATCGGTAGGGGAAGAAGTCAATAACTTTCAGGTCCTTCGTGCGGAGCGACTAAGCCATTCCCTGGTCTTACGGTATTGAAAAAGCAACTTTTTTTGATTAGTAAACAGTGGAGCATGCCCTTCAGGGTACTTCTCAGGACTGGGAGGGACGTAAAGGTTAATCTTCAGTTTATTGCCACTAGCAGTCAGACAGATAGTATCTTTTAAAATTCCTTGTCAGGGGCTATTGATCCACTGACGTCAGAAACCCTACACATGACATTTCTTGTTTCCCGTGCTGCTGAGGCCATTAGATGACTACCTCTGTCTGAGCTATTTGGGTAGAACTCCAGCCTAATTCTGTAGAACATGCCTAAATAGTCCATAATAAAGCTAATAAACCAACTACTTTTGGTTTTGACTTCTGTATTGGTACCCACATACATTCTCTGCTTGCATTTAATTTTGCTCTTAATAATTCACCGTCCCAGAAAGGAAAAGAAGTCAAGTTAGTGACTGGAGTGATGAGGCACCCTTTCCCCACTGCAACGAGCCATCGCTTTGCGTTATTGGGCCTATTAATCTGAGTATGTATTTTATTTGAGGAGGACAATGGGGTGAGTGATCAGACGGGCGAATGCTCTGTTTCACCTCTCCCCTTCCTCTCCTCTCTGTGTCTTCTTTAGATGCTGGCCTGTGATGGGAAATCTATATGGTGCGAGAGGCCAATTTAAGTTGCTCCAACAGTGTGGGCTTGAAAAGCGAGGAGCCAGGGTAAACATAGTGAATAACGCCTCCTCTCTAAATGAATTTCAGCATGAGGAGATGTGCGAGGATGGTGTTTTTCATCAGCTATTTTCCCAGACTGATATAAAAGAGAGAGGAGCTTGAGGAAGTTTTCCTCTGTTGCTTGGAGCTTATGTTGTTTTCCATGCACTTCCACCTGTATGTCGATGAGTGTCAAAGTGCAGATGTATAACCCAATCAAAGCTTTCTGTGGGATCTGTATGTTGAGGAAAAACATTCCCACTGTTTGTTTTTGTTTACTGAAAAATAAATTGAATATAATTCCCTTTTTTCTAGTCTAGTTTATAGCCTGCAACTCATTCCTACTTAAGATATGGTGTATTAGGCTTAGTGGGCTGCAATTAATTCACTGCCTTCAGGGCCTCTTTGGCATTGTATGAGAGGTCAGACTGGGTCAGGGCAGATTTTTTTTTCTAAGAGTAAGCAGCACTAGGTTTGTGTTGGATCAGATGAGACTGGGCTAATTCTCTCCAGCAGCTGGTCCTTTTCACTCACTGTTTACCCTCTAATACAAAATCTGCTGCTTTGCCCTGCCTGCCTATATAGAAATCTCTTAGCACTTCAGCTGACCAAATGTAACAATCCTCTTAATTAAAAGCCCAAACAATTCTTTCTTTTTTCAAGGTGTATTGATTCAGTTGTGGGGCATTTGGTCTGCAGTAAGCAAAAGCCCAAACTGGACTCTGTCAATACTAAATTGAATCGTGTCATGTATCTTCAGGCCAACCACTTCTTTGGTTTCTAAGCCCCATCATTATCTCTGGTGTCCCTTGTTTTGCTACCCCACCATTGGCAGATTTAGCCAGAGCTCAGCAGCTCCTATGGTTGTTTGGTTACTTGCTTGGAGGGTCACCCAGTTCTCTGTGGCCACCACCTCTGCAATTGGAAGTTGTTTGCTGAATGCTGTGTCATCGGAGCATTGCCGTTTTGCCCAAGAGCAAGCTAAGTCTAAACACTGCACTTTGTGGCTGAAAGGCCATCTGTCACGGGAGGGAATCCGGCTTCTCCTCCAAAAAGCATAAACAGGGGCGGGCTGTTAAGCCGCGGTGCAGCTCACTGTCATGGAAATGCCCCATCTGAGTAAGGCTCAGGCCTTAATCCTGCACCCTCCCACTCACAGCTGCTTTTTAGGGCTCTGTGGTTGCCTGTGCATGTTCTCTGTCTATGAAGCCGAGAGAGAGAGGCCTTATGAGTAACATTCAATCAGAGATGGCTGGTCAGCTTGTTAGCTTGTGGTTTACAGCATGTGTATGTAAGCCTAAGCCTGGCATTGCAAACATCCTGACCTGACTTAATGGATTTACCCTCTAAAAGATAAGTAATGTATTTAAATGTATGTATGGAGATTTATTTGGTCATATTCCCAGACAGGATTACCTTCTAAATTATTACACGTCCAGCTGAAAATGTTACGGCTTGCAACATGTTTCTGTCAACTCCATTCCAAGCACTACATGTTGATGTCTGTTTGTGGTGACTTCGTCCAGTAAAGGTCTACTGCATCACTGACTTATTACTTTTTTTCCCCTATTCTTAAACTATTCACTTTACTTTTAATATAAATTTTCCTTTTAAGACTATTGATAGCCACAGAGTAGTGGGTGTTGAGTGTTTATGTTACGTCACTATCTTATTTTCCTCAAGGCAAGTGTTGGGCCCCAAAGCTGCTGAAGAGGAGCAGCTGAGGGAGGCAGAAGATCCTGATATTTCATATGTTATTGCAGAGATTTACGTGAGGTAATTATTGGGGCTGTGTCTGCCATCCTAGAGATAATCAATTCTTTCAATCAATTCCACTTTTAAGAGGATAGGCCAGATTACCAGAGCTGAGGGCCGATGTGGACGAGGGGCCCATAAGGCTCTTAATAGGTCGCTAAAATGTGTGTTAAAACCTCTGGTTGTAACCAATGGAAGATTCCTTTGAGATTGGGACCTTTTACCCTCTATTTCTTACCTCCAGATATATCATTCTGTTGCCTCTTTCCCCTTTTGTTTCTCTTTCCAAGAAGTCTCCAAATAAATGATTTTGTTGAAGCTGACCCTCATTATTGAGAAATTTAGAGCGAAAAATAATTGTCCTCAGTCACTTTGATGGCATGTTTGCAAACAATCAAGGGTTTCTTTTGCAATTCATCTTGAATAATCAATTGCATTAATTTTTGACAGTGTTATCAAACAAAAGTACAGCATTTGAGTCAATCTGGTGCTTTAGTCAGTTTGCAAGCAATCTGTGGAATTTTAATTTATTTAATAACATTTTCACTCAGAATAGTTGGGGGTTACCCATGAAAAAGTATTCTTTTACAAGATGTTTCATGGATTTCCCTGTGAAAACTTTGCAAAAACATTTTGTAAACATACCATTGCACCTTGATGTAAAGTAGAAGGAATTTATTTGTGTATGTATGGGGTGTGGATTTGCCACATTGTCCAGTGTCTGTGGCTTGCATCAGATAAGATTGAGGATCAGTGACAGGATAGATGGGAGAGCTAACCTAAGCTTAGCCACTGTTTATTTAGACATAACAGAAGGCTGGAAAGTCAACACTCAGAGGGACAACGAATGCACACCAGCACCAGAGAAACCTGAGACCAGAGTCCGATAGTGGTGTCAAACATCTTATAGAGGGATTTTCCAGCAAGAGATCTGTTTTGTGTGTCACTGCACTGGGAGTTAAACTGCATAGAATTGGATTTGATTGCTGATCTCAGATACACAACTCCAGACTGAAAGACATGGTAAACACAGACCCGAACCATGGTAGACTGGTAAGTGTCATTAGGACTCATCAGGAGGAAGGTCACCACAGGTCTGTCAACAATGGAACCCACAACTCACCTTAAGTCTTGTGTGAGTTACAAAGGAAGAAAAGAAAACACAACTGAAGGGATCTCGGATAAATAGTCCAAATTTCTGCTACTAACATTGTTTTGGTCATCTAGGGGAGACTGTTCTCCTCTCAAAAAGAATCCAGAGTCATCTGCTCATGGAAGCATCAAATCTTCATAATAACATCTATAGTATACACGATGATAGTGGTCATGAGAGCAACTGGATGTGGAAAATGACATTAAATAAGATGATGGTGATATATCACAAAGAATGTATTTTAGACCTAACTATGGTTAACCCTAACCCGAAACGAGTGATGTTATTGACTAAACCCAACCAGGAAGTAACAGTGTGTCTTTGTAACACGTTTTTGTGTTGTGTTACCATGGAAACCAGCAAATTAAAGCGACAGCAGTGGAAACAAATGTCTTTATAGACCCAATAATGATTATCACTAACCCTAATCAAGTCATTTTTACATCTAATCCTAAGCAGGTAATGTTATTGCCTACACCCAACCAGGAAGTAAAGGTGTTTTGGTAAAGTGTTGTGAAAAAAACAGTAATAGCCATAATAATATCTATGGGCTTGTGTCCCAAGGTTAAAAATGCCATGTGTAATTTCACATATGCAACTCCCCTACCTCCTCTGTAAGAGTACTTTGAAGCTTGTTGAAAGAAGTAGTTGAAAATGATGTGGAGAGGCTCAGATGAGTCATATTTCCTCCTTTTGCCTGTAGGGGTGGTAGTTTGAAGAGTTTGAACAAACAAGCTATTTGGGTGTTTTTATTGGAGGACTCGGTGTTCAGGGAATTTGTTCTTTAACATATTTAAGTGTTCTAGCATCTGAATTATGATTAAACCTAAGTTTTTGAATCATAACCAGTAGTTACTTTGATATGCTGTTCATAGGTACTTGTTATTGAATCCAGTCTTAGTCTCTAAGCTCATTGACCAACACTGCTTTGGATGCAGAAAAAAGTTGAAGATAATTATGTGTGGGAATGAACATTTCATTTATCTCACAACAGTGTTTAGTGCCTGTAGGCCTTTACCATACCACCATACAATTAACTGCTTCAGGATTTAGTGCCTGGTTTGAATGCTGGCGAGAGCACTTCCTTTAGCAGTGATTATACTTTCAGACATGTTAATCACAGATCCTGATTACTTTGCCATACATTTCTTATAGGACTTCTGTCTGGATATTGCTCTGCAAAGCCAGAAATAACTTCTGAAGGACTGGTGATTTTTTTTGGACAGTTCCTGCGATCTTATAGCTGGCTCCCTTTAACTTATGGTGCCAACTTGGCACGACCGAGAAGGTCTGTCTCCTCTTTCGTTATAACAACATAAGGGAAAGCTATTTTTGACATGATTTTGCTTTATTAATTCTTGTTTATTGTAAGTGGATGATGTCAGTCACCTGTATTTAATGATAAGTTTTCGGAACATTTAATTCTTTATTCATTCCATTTCATTTTTACCGTTTGTTTGCCACTCTACATTCACTGGCACATACCTCTGAGACATCTGCAGAAAGGTTGGCATTAGCATCTGAAAGGGTTCATACAGACAATGCTATGCATTATGTATTCACCGCATTTGTATGAAATGCAGCTGCTGTCATTCTTGCTAGCCTGTAATCTACTGGCAATATTTCTGACAGAGCAGGGAAAACAATCTAAAGGCTACTTCTACATATACGATACCATATGCTGCGTACTTGAAATACTGACCATGTCCTCCACCCTAAGAAACATCAAATGCAAGGAAGTGTCACATCTGTCAGAAATGGCTGAGCCCACTGTCTGGCAGAGAGACGCACTACCAAGTGTGCTGTGTTAATAAGGGGGGGGGGGGGTTGTTTTTCTTCTCACCCAGAGGCAGCACAGGCAAGCAGTAAACAGAGCATTTGATCCCCGAGACTTGTTGTGTAGTTGTCGCTTTATAAAACCAGTCACTTTCTTTTCAGCACCATCCCCTGTACAAGTGTTGATAAATCCTTGATTTTTTTTAGAGATCTGTAGAGTAAGGGATAGTTAAAACTCGAAAAGTTCTCTTTCTGGGACAAACAGTTATATTATTGGAATGGGTACTTAACATTTAAGTTGAACAGTGATCAGCCATCACATTAAATCCACCTTATTAATGTTGCGTAGATCCCTCTCAGGCTGCCAAAATGGCAACTATTTGGGCAGGTAGGTACATGGGAAATTTCGATATGGGGCCTCCATCAGGCATGCTTGTTCTGATTCAGATGCCCAAAAGGACTAGAGTCTGGAGAGTTTGAGTTCTTGAGGAGCTTTTGTGGTGTGTCAAGATGTGGCATTGCCCTGCTTACAGGGCAGCTAACAGTGTTAGGGAGTGCAGGATTAGGTGGGTGGTACATGTAGAAACTTCCATGTAAATGCCAGTAATCAAGGTTTCAAACCAGAACATTACATTGTAAGAAGATGTTCAATGTTAGTCACTCAAACTTTTAGAGCTTTAGTTGCTGAAGCCAGTTGTATTTCATTTTCTAATATATACTTGAGTTAAAACCTTATATGTCAATCTCTCTTTAAGAATTATCTGAAATACGCCAAACAGAAACTTGGATCACACAGTTTGTGAAGTTATGGTGCATGAAAATGTAATTTTGTTAATATATTTACTACTTTTGGATTGCATAAACATTGGCAGGAGCTTGTTATCTGCAGTGACTATTCATAAAGCTGAGGATTAAAGAGTTGTTTATGTACTCTGACTGGGCTCACATACTGTTTCCACTTTCCACTTGGTTATGTTATAATACATAAAATATTGGCAGTAACAGAGAATATATCCTTTGCAGTCACAACCAATCATTTGGAGACTCACACTGTGAACTTTTTACAATTTATTCTTCCAGTTACACAGTCTTAAAGTCCCTGAGCTTGTCTGTGTGCTCTGGCTGCCTGTCAACAACCCATCACGTATCACAGTAAACTTAGCCTTCAGTGGCAGTGGTGGCCATGGGCTGCCACAGCTGCTGCTGCTTGAGCCGAGCAACAGCAGTGTTTTCGAAGGCACAAAGGGAGACAGGGTGGGCCTTTGCGAAACACACAACCACCGCTTCATTTTGTGCCATATCCCATTCTGTGACGCACGCCCAATTTATCTGTTGCACCAGCTTCAAATAGATCTGTCAGCCTTTGCTTCACTTCTTTCATTGTGTCCGTCTTATTGTGTCCTTTCAGTGTGAATTCTCTGTTGCTGGTGTGCAGGGCTTGAAGCTTTTTCTCTAAGATGCAATGATGAACGGTTTTGTGCCCCTGGATTTTTGTGTCACTGCTAAATGTGTGTTTGCATGGCTATTAGTGAGGCCCACTGAGGGATGAGCTGCACACTCTCCTGACCCCCACACACTCATCGAAAACTCATTCTTTCTCTTTCACACACACATGCACGCTCTGTATGATGTGGTTTAAATTGTTCCAGAAAAGCCATCCTGTTATTGACTTCTTTCCATTTCTGCATGCAGTTAGTGTTCCTGCAAGTCAAAAATAAAAAATACCATGAAATGCATCATCAAGTCAAAACTATAATTACAAGCTCCGAGTTGACTGTAATTTAAAAAGTTAGAAAAGTGCCAAATAAGAGGAGCGTCAGTTTTATTGTGGATGCTTAGTGGGCTGAAGATGCATGGAAGGCCTATGTCTCACCAGTCTAATGTCTCTCCGAGGACACCCTTCCCCACCCTCATTACCAGAGAACTGCTTAATGACAACGTCAATATTGATCACAGCTAAGTGAAGCACTGGAGTACCATGTGGTTACTGAACCTAGCACAGGGGAAGGCATCCAATGATTTTCTTTTATTTAAACTTCCCTCATCCCTCATTCATCCCATTTTGCATCCCAGAGAAAAGCCCAGACTCAGCAATATTCAGATCTTCCCTTCCTGTACTTCCATCGCCTTCACATCTCTTTTAATTTTCCTCCACTTACTTCCCTCCTGCCTTCTTGTGCAATAGTTTTGCCATATTTATCGCCTGAGATGGTTCAGTGTAGGTGTGAACATGCCCTGTTTTGTCAGTCTGGTCTCCCCGCAGTCTTTAGTCACCAGATAATTGCACAGTAATGTGGAGTAAACATGGGTTAGAGAAGTGAGGAGAGTGAAGAGTTCAATATATAATCTGTTACAATGGAAGTGTTCCATATAGAAGCAAGTAAAATTGATTACATTAACTTGTGTGTAACTTTCATCTTTAGTTAAGTCCACAAATATACTTCTTCTTACACCAAAGATGCTGCACCTGTGTGTTGATCAACAATTATTGACTATCTCTCTTGCTAATTGGGTCCAAGTTAATTACTAGCAATTAAAATCATGAATGATGCATTAGTGCGGATGCAATACACATTGCAGTGAACCATGCACACTCACATGTACACATGTACATACACAACTCATTAAAAACACACTCACACATGCAGACATAATTAAATTTTAAGTCCCTGAAATCGCAACACTAAACAGTGCAAACTGCCACTGCCAGTCGGATAATTTGATTTAAATCCCTTTCGGCATGAACTGCTTCAACCGAGGTTAAGAGAAAACGACAAAGAGACAAACAAAAAAAAAATGTGGGACTTCACTTCACTCCTGGGTTTACCTGAAGCTTTCAGGTTCTTGGGATCTTCTCCTCCAAAGCCTCACTACTGGCCTGATAAGCTCTGCTGCTTCCCCAAACCCAGGTCGCATTCCTTTTGATCAGGCCTGAATTTCAGCCAAGCGTGGCTTTCACCTTTTAGCCCTTCTGGCTTTAAGCTGGTTTGTGGCTGCCTCTACTCCCATACTGCAACAACAGGAGGAAATGAAGGAAGTTTTGTCGACTGGCACCTTATCTAGTCAGGGTCAGTGCAGTGATCCCTGCAAATTAGCCCCGGACCTGACTGAGTGAGGTGTGTGTGCCTGCCTCCATCCTGCTCCTTCAACATCTGAAAGTTGACAAAACGGTCAGGATTGTGTTTGCATCTCAAATCCATCAAAACACAATGACTGTATTGAAATGAATGTATTTTTATTTCTCTGTTTGCAAGAAATGCTAAAAATGCCTACCATTGGTTCAATAATAAAAAATTTTTTGTAGCAAGAACACAGAAAACCATCAAAGTTCATCAATTCACAATGTGGATGGGTTTTTTTTTTTTTTTTTTTTTAGCAGTTTACAGATAAGTTGAATCTCCACGTGCAGATAGAGTTCAGTAGCCACTTTCACACAAGCATTGCAACATTATGGCACTGGGAAGACTCCTTGTTATGCTGCTGTTTCCTTCCTTATGTTGTTCAGTAGTCAGAGGTGGACAGTAAGAGAGTACATTTACTTGAGTACTGTACTTAGGTACATTTTTTGAGTATCTGTATTTTACTTGAGTATTTGTTTTTTTGGAAACTTATGACTTTCACTCCAGTACATCTCAAAGGCAAATATTGTACTTTCAACTCCACTACATTTCCAGGAAGCTTGTCATTACTCGTTCCTTTTAGGCTTTGTAATGCGCTGTTGCTGTTTTTCTTTCCTAAAATGCAATTGGCCACACCAGAGTGGTGCAAAAAGATCTGGAGTCTCAAGCCTGATTTATACTCGGAAACCAGGTCGTCTGCGTGTGTGTCGCAGTTAACGCAGACACTACGCAGACACTACGCAGACACTCTGGTGCACCTCCTCAAAATTGTAACTCACCGCAGACAGTGCCGCAGACATCGCCGCAGGGAAGAGAGAAAGGAGGCCTCTGATTGGTCAACTCTACATCCGCTCTACACTATGCGTATTTCCGGTTTGCTAACCGGCTGACGCTAACCGTGCTAACCGTGACGATTCTTTCGCCTCTCTGCCAGCTCCAGTAGTAGCAGTATTTTTTCTATTTCTAGATCGATCAGCTGCATCTCAATCAAAGTGCGCATTCGTCCAGTCGCCATTGTTGTTGAATGACCTCCGTAACCGTAACACCCACAATCCTAGCTTGTTCGTGATTGTCCCTCTTGCGTTGTGGCGTGGGATTAACATAGCGCAGACAGCGCTTCAAGGCATAAATCAAAAATAACTGCGTCGTGTCTGCGACAAGCTCACTGCGACACACTGCTGCGAAGTATACACGAGCCTTCAGCAGAAAACTTTGGATCTGGCTGCAAGGCTGTTTTCTGCCGAGACTACGAGAGTGTTTTGTGAACTGCAGATCTTCATAAAGCAGAGTTGCAGTTTGTTCGCGGTAATGGACTCAACAGTAAACTTCTACTCCAAAGTGAATGTGTGGGGAGAAAAAAAAAAGTCTCTCCAGTTTTTTTTGAGTGGGATTGTTTTAAATACATTTTTTTCATGAAAATAGGTGTACTTATTACGTTTTTACAGGTGGTACAGACTTTTTATAGCAGACTGGTACAAAACGTCTACATGTCAGTACATCATCAGGTGGTTTCAGAGAGTTACATGGTTCTGTAAAAGCACTCAGAAAACAATACAGCAATGTACTGATTTTAGAAAATGTACTTTGTACTTTTGAATACTTAAGTATTTTTTAAAAGTAAGTACTTCAGTACTTTAACTTGAGTAAAATTTTGACCGTGCAACTTTTACTTGTAGTTGAGTAAGATTTGACCATGAGTAACAATAGTTTGACTCAAGTACTGAAGTCGAGTACTTTGTCCACCACTATCAGTAGTGATACCCCAAAATGGGTTTTCATATCTAACTGTTTCAGTGTAGGAGGCTGTTCTGTACAGGGATTTTAACCCTGCTACATCTGTGTGGGTGCAACAGGGCAGTGTTGTCTGCATGGCATACAAGTCATCCTGAGAGGGTGCAAATTGTGTGTTTCTGTAGATCTGTGTCACTCGTATAGACAGTAGTCCTACAAGAGGACACTGTTATAAGAATCATTTTGGGCTCATTGTTTGTACCCTTTGAGCAGTTTTTAATTGAAATATCTAAATGATATGTGAATGTCAGTTAAAAAAGGAAAGTTTTTTCCTTGCGTGTTTGAAGACATTGATTAATCAATCATATTCAGCCCATATTTTACCAGGATTGGCACAGTTGATAAAGTTTGATTGGGAGTCTAACCTTAGACATTCACTTCAATTGTGCGTGTAATAATTGGCGTGACTTACTGTACGCCGCGCAGTTGTGTTTTCAGCACAAGCACCAACTCAATGTCATATTGCTGATCCCAACATTCTGTCCGTGGTTGAATCTGCAATTCTTAAATCATGCTAAATTGTTGCCAATCTTTTCTATGCTATTAGTAAGTCTATATATGAATGAACTTCACACCAAACATGAAGTTCTTGCCCGTGCAATCTTAGCTTACATTTAACAGTTCCAAATTTATACACATTTCATACGAATGAAAAATATCTTCATTATAACCAATATCATTCCTGACTCGTTTTATGACTGAGCAAAGTTACTGTCTTTTTGACACGTTAATATCATAATTTGATTTTTTTTGCCACTGAAAAGTTGTTGAGGGTTTTTAGACTTTCTGAGAATTAATCAATTAATTTTCAGAAACAACAACAACAAAAAATCTATATTAAAATCCCTGTACTCACCACATTTGATTTTTCAGCTCTCTAAGCACAGTCGGTGTAATGTTCATGTGTGAATATGGAGGATTCCCAGAGAATCACAGAGAATCCATGCTTTTCCAAGGAACTACCCCCCAACAAAACACGTATTTCCAGTTGTGAGAATGGGTCTGACGAGGACAATCTCTTGTTGTGTTTTAGATTTGAGGAAGGACAACTTTGGAAGATATCCAGAGGTCCGTTTCATGTAGCAGGTTTAGTGAAAACTCTGAGTAGGTTAACCCTGAAATGAGGGAAACCCTGAGTTTTCCGTTTCACAAAGGGAGGTACCGGTAACTCAACCCCGAGAAAGAGGGGTAACTCTAGCCTGTTTCACAAAGAGAGGTAACTTAACCTCACGGTCAGTTACCGGAGTAACAGACTCTCTGAACCTAACCTGGTCGGGACCAGGTTTTATTCAAGAAACCTCGAGTTTCTTTCTGTCTCCGCCCTCTTTCAGCCACACACGCCATTTGATTTCCTCATTCATTCAGTCAGCAGAGCGAGTTCTTCTACTTCTATAAGTCCATTAGGCACAGTAGGAGGCGACTTTTTTCACGAACATGTCCTTTTGACAACGATCCCGTGGATGAAGGTGCAGCATTATTGCGCAGAGAAATAAATATTCGTCGGAGATGGTTATCAGACCGCGCACAGATTTTTGCATTTACCGACAATTATCTTTTTGAGCGGCACCATCAGAATGTGTTGGGACAAAAGAAAAAAAGACAAATAAATATTTGTATGAATAGGCTTAAAAAAGACATATTGGCTACGCCTATTATATTTTATAAAGGCACTGGTGTCTTGGGGGTGGATTCCCTCCGGGGATTCCCCCAGCCACTGCCCTCCCGTTAGAGGTGGCGGTGCTGGGCACCACCCGTTTTACGGGCATCTGCCTTCTTTCTGTTGGCTCAGTAGAAGTCTGTGTTAGTTTAAATAGGCTTAATTATTTAACAGAACATGATATAGATGATGACTCTAAATTGTCCTTAGGAGTGACTGTGAGTGTGCATGGTTGTTTGTCTCGTTTGTCTCTATGTGGCCCTGTGATGGACTGGCGGCCTGTCCAGGGTGTACCCCGCCTCTTGCCCATTGACCGCTGGGATAGGCTCCAGCCCCCCCGTGACCCGACTGACGGATTCAGCGGTGTATAGATAATGGATGGATGGATGATATAGATGAGAAGACATAGTTTATGTGTGTGAAAACAGCATCATGTTGTGAATAAAATAACTGCACAGTAAAATAGCCACTTAATCTTTACTTTACAGTATAAAACATGATCAAAATGAGGTACCTCCATGCCGAGGTCTCACCTGTTTGAACAATGTTTTTATATTTCATCTTAAACTGCCAAGTGTGCTTCTCCCCCGCGGGATTGCACCTAAATGAAATAAATGAATGGGCTACCATTCAAGCAGTTTCCCTGTAATATTATTGTGATTGCAAAGGACTACATTTAAACTTACACTTTTGCAGCAGCAGCGGTGTTGCACTTATTTCTAAAAACGTTTTGAAACTCGCCGTATGAGCGCATTAAGATTTCCAATTCGAGGTTGGTGAAAAAACGTAGCCCCTCCTCTTCCCCGTTGCCAAGGTGACTCGTCGAATCGGGGCTCCATTGATGCTGGCTTTTTAAAGTTGTGGTGCACGCGCTAAACTCAAGGTGAACCTACTCAGAGTTGATTAACCTCACTCAAATCAGCGTTTGTGGAACCGAAAACTCAGGGTTTTCTATCTCAGAGTAGATCAACTCAGAGATCAGGAATAGACTCAGAGTTGGTTGAACCTGCTTTGTGAAACGGACCCCAGACCTGAATCTCTTGCCTTATCATGAAGTTCATGTGTGAAGAAAACTTTTACATTTCAAAAAAGAAGTCTGGTTACACAAAACCTTTATTTAATTGTATTTTTTCATTTTTCTCTTCCATTTTTTTCTCTCCTCAGACTGAGAGAGAACTGTTTTATTTTGCTGTTGTTGATCAGTGACTGCGCTGAGACGATGTGGAAACAAAGTGCTAAGAAAAGAACTCACCATTCACTCCCGCCTTCTCAGAGCTTTTCAAACCTAATTAAAAATTCATGCAAAGCAATGTGTCAACTGACAGATCAGTCGCACACCATCTGAGAAATACTGTCATGCCTTTCTGAACTCTTACTGCTGCTGGATTTTCAAGCAAGGCCTTTAAAAGAAGGGCCGACCCCAACAAAATCAACTGAGTTAAAGATGATTGATGTGTCTCGAGGAAATCCATCCCATAATTTCACCTTTTCACCTTGGAGATGCTTCCTTCTAAAACCCATATTAAAGCTTAATTCTGCCAATGAGAAGCAGGCGGTGTTTTAAAGAGAAAAACACATGTCGGTGAGGCCTGTTTCTCCTTATCTAGCAGCTTCAGCCTCAGCCAAAGATAGATGTCTGCCATGCCAGCATGTTTATTTTCCTAGCCGATTAGCTTCGATTAAAAGCAGACCATGTTGTCTCTCTCCTCCTATTTGTACAATTGTGTGTCTGCTTGTGTGTGTATGTATAAGGAGTCCTCCAATCCTCCCTGTGTGGGTGTGTGGGTGTTCATGTGAGAGTCTCCGTTATTTCATCTCCACTAGGCTGCACATGATAATTAAGCCGTGGGGGGCTGGGAGAAGGATGGTGGGTTACAGCTTTGAGTAATTCTGTGCCTTCCCCCCCGACACCACTGCCTTCCCCCACCCCTTTCTCTGTCTCCACACATCCTACCTTAACCCTCCACTCCTGCCCCCCCTTCCACAGCTCCAATCCCACCTCAGGCTGTGGGAATTTTCTTTAGTCACACTTGGCTTGCCAGGTAAACAAGCCTGAATAGGGAGACGCGAGCAGAGTCCATGGGAGCAAATAAAACAGGGGAGGATGTAAATGGATTTATCACCGAGCCTCCTCACCCGTCTGCGACCCCCCCCTTTTTTCTCTTAGGCAAGGTGGCACTCTGCTAACTTGGCATTCTCTTTAACAAGTCAGATCCAGATATCTAGAACTCAGGTGCTTGGAGAGATTTGAATCGGTGAAGTTGGGACTTTTTTCAAATATGCCCCCCCCCCCTCTCATAGCCTCTCTCTGTCCTCACGATCTCTGTCAGTCTCTTCACTGCAGAAACAGCAGTAAATATAGCTGCAAGCAGCGATGTGGGGGTCCTAGCAGAATGGCACAATAGGGAAGGCTTGGGCCGCTCAGGAAGGCGTCGTGAGTCCATGCACCAAGTTTGGCATCGATACATCAATGCATCGCAGAGATACGGCCAAATGTCCCATTTGCGCGTCGGCATGGAGTTTGATTGGCTGCCGCGGTTACACGGAAGTGAAATAAAAAAATCCACATAATAACTTATGTGCGGCTTGGTCTGAAGATTCTATGTGCCAAGTCTCGTGGAGATTGGACAATCTTAGTGGCCTGAAATGCGTTTTGAAGGTTTTTGATTAAATTCAAAATGGCGGACAATCCAAGATGGCGCAAATTACGTCATTAAGTGTGTTGACCTCGTCCTTATCCAGGGATTCTACTGGTACCTCATTTGTGAAATGTGGACCAAGGGGTCCAAAGATATGAGCAAAAATGCATTTTTGCTACATATAGCGCCACCTATAGGCCGAACGTCACCAAACTTCTTGGGCCTCTTACCTTAGCAGTCTTGAGTCTGTGTTATAAGTTTGACGTCATGATATCAAATGGTTGCCAAGATATGACCTCACTTCCGGTTTGGGGGCGTCAACCTCGAGTTTGATTGGCTTTTATGGAATAATGGAAGCCTAATTAAAAATTCCACACGATAACTTTTGTGCGGCTTGGTCTTAAGAGTCTATGTGCCAAGTTTCGTGAAAATTTGACAATATCTGTGACCTGAAATGCTTTTTTAAGCTTTTTGATAAAATTCAAAATGGCGGAAAATCTAAGTATACGCAAATTGACGTCATAGGGTGCGTTGGACTCGTCATGATCCAAGGATTCCAACGATGCCTCATTTGTGAAATTTGGACCAAGTAGTCAAAAGTTATTAGGCTGAATGCACTTTGAACTTTGGCGTGTTGGTGGCGCTAGAGAGTAAGCTCTTGGGGCATGAAAATTCTTGATATTGGCTTTGGCACTTGGCTGATTACGTGTGCCAAATTTCACAACTTTTTACCATAGCGTTCATGGGGCTGCCATAGACTTCAATTGCAGCAGAAACGGATTAATAATAATAGGAAAAGCTACTAACTCAATGGGTTCCTGCAGCTTCGCTGCTAGGACCCCCAATAATGCTCAGAGGCAGCTGTGTCAACTTTGTCTTCAGTTGGACTGTGAATGGTAACAGTTCACTACCTGAAAGCTCTTCAGCTCAAGCAGACACGCATTCCCTGCTCCTCTCCTCCCTAAATTATCTTCGGCTAATCCAGATCAGAAAGTTAAAAAGGAGGTCAAGCGTGAAAGCCTGATGCTGAGTAATGAGAGAGAGACCCATGTTGGCGCTTCCGTATTTGTACGTATGTGCATGTTTGAACTTAAGACGGTGTATGCACGCGTTTGAGAGCACACAGAAGACTTGCAGGATAGAGTCCCACCAAGGCCATTGGAGGCCTCTTTTTCAAAGGAGTCTTTCAATCTGAGGGCAGGAAGAGCAGACCAAGACCAAGACCACCATAAACAGTCGTGGGGCTGTTTTATAACAAGCCTCTCTGCCAAAAGCAGCTTCTGAGGTTTCCGTGTGCTGTGAGTGGGAAATATGGAGGAACACATTATTTGGTCTGGAAGTGGGAGGAAAAAAGGCAGAGGCAGAGACCCAAATTTACGCCCCCCGTTGACAGGATTCAGGTGTGTGCAAAAGCAGAAAATCTATTCCTATCGATCCAAAGGAGCAGGGCTGAGGCAAAGAGATTGGGTTGTACACCACTCCTGTTTCTCAAGGGAGCCTTGATCACAGTCATAACCCCCTGTGTTAATTAACATGCTTTGACATTTCAGCATTAGTCCGGTCTCTCATCTTGGCACTCCGGCAAATCTTTTCCAGGCTGCTAAAGAGATTGTGTGCGATGAAAGGGTTTTAAGGTGCAGTTGTTAGGAAGGGTGTAGCCTAGGTGTGGAGACTTAGACGGTTCACTATCCACTGGGGGTGTTCTATCCACAAGTCTCTGGCTTATCCTGGTAGAATGTGTGCACCTCTGCAATGTGTTGCAATGGAGACTGCTGCTAATCGATCAGTCTTTGAGGCAGCATTATCCGTCCTAATCCCAGGTTGTCATTAACACCCACAGTGTCATTTGTTATGTATTGATATATTGACCAATCGATTGAATGCTATACAAACGATAACAAGCACATTGAAAAGCATAGAATAAAAGTCAAGGAGAACTTTGGGGATTATTGAGGTTTGACTTTTTTCTTACTTTAAAGAGACACACTTCACAGCACTGTAACCTATAGAGCAGGAGATCAAAGCATTTGGTCAGATTTGGGGGAAAATACCTCTGTACATGTTTTAGATTGGCCAAATGATTGTAGGACAATCCCCTTCATCACTTGTTCTATGTTAGAGTAAAGTATTATGCCTCTAGTTTGAATGATTGCAGCCTATCTTGAGCCACCTCTCTATGCATAACTCCATGAGTCCATTCCTAGGTGGAAAGTCAGCATTTGTAATGCTGAAGCTACAGCAACATGCTGGTCTGAGTGCCAAATGCATTAAGGCTGAAAACAGGAAGAGTAGAAAACAGACGCAGTTTCAGACACTACCGGGAGCTTTGGATTTGCCAACTATGCCTGTTTCCTTTCTCTAAACCAACACTGACATGCAGTATGGAGGAAAATACACTTCTCTCTCAGAGGTGTATAGGCTGTGTCCTGGATCTTAAGTCCAACAAGTGCATTGTACCATTGCACATTTTAAAACTATGCATGATTTGAGAGATAATATTAGCTTAATAATGTTAGTCGTTTGCTTTCTGTATTAACCTGTTTGAAATGAATGCAGTCTAATGCAAGTGGCACTTTTGTAGAAAGGATCTGTTTTCTTTGCTTTTAGAGAAATGATGACTGAGGCAATGAACGCCTAAGTGTGCTTTTTGAGCAGATGACAAAGTCACGTGACTGTGCTGTGATTAAACATCAGCGCAGGTGTTGATATGATATTTATACCAAATTCATTAAAAAAAAATCCACATTTCATGGGTTTAAAATTGCTCAACAGATTGCATGAGTATGATTTATGATAGCATTCAGGGACAGAAAATTATCTCCATCAAATGCATATTTCCTGATCATAGTACCACACTGGAAAACATATCTGACAAAACAACTCATGCCACTGTATAAAAGAATCCTGACAAATTGCTTCAATAATAGCCCACTTCTGCTATATGTAGGAAGTTTTTAGTAAGGCAAGGAAAAGGAAAGGCAAGTTTATTTGTATAGCACAATTCAACTACAAGGCGATTCAAAGTGCTTTGCAGAGACATTAAAACAGTAGAAATAAAAAGTGTGATTTAAATTTTAAACAAAAAAGAAAGATATAAGAACAATAGATAAAATCAGAGAAATAAAAAGCATGATTTAAATTAAAAAAAAAAAGAAAGAAATAAGAACAATGTAAAATAAGTAGTTAAAATGTGATTAAGTTTTGAGCTTTATTCAAACGCAGCTGAAAATAGGTGTCTTCAACCTGGACTTAAATACACTGAGTGTTTCAGCTGATCTGAGGCTTTCTGGGAGTTTGTTCCAGACGTGGAGCATAGAAGCTGAATGCAGCTTCTCCATGTCTGGTTCTGACTCTGGGAACTGATAGAAGACCGGATCCAGATGACCTGAGGGGTCTGGAAGGTTCATACTGGGTCAAAAAGGTTCATACTGGGTCAGGAGGTCACCGATGTATTTTGGTCCTAGACCATTCAGAGCTTTATAGACCAGCATCAGAACTTTAAAGTCTATCCTCTGATGGACAGGCAGCCAGTGTAAAGACCTCAGAGCTGGACTGATGTGCTCCACTTTTTTGGTCTTAGTGAGGACTCGAGCAGCAGAGTTCTGAATAAGCTGCAGTTGTCTAATTGACTTTTTAGGTAGACCTGTAAAGATGTCAAGCCTACTAAAGATGAATGCATGGACTAGTTTTTCCAGGTCCTGCTGACACATCAGATCCTTTAACCTTAATATATTCTTAATGTGATAGTAGGCTGACTTTGTTACTGCCTTAATGTGTTTTTCCAAATGTAGGTCTGAGTCCATCACTGCACCCAGATTTCTGGCCTGGTTGGTAGTTTCTAGGTGTATTGATTGAAGTTCTGTGGTGACCTGTAATCGTTTCTCTTTGGCTCCAAAGACAATTACCTCAGTTTTGTTTTTGTTTAGCTGGAGAAAGTTGTGGCACATCCAGTCATTAATCTCTTCAATGCATTTACCAAGAGCCTGTACAGGGCCTCGGTCTCCTGGTGACATTGTAATGTATATCTGCGTGTCATCTGCATGGATATGGTAGTTTATTTTGTTGTTTTTTATAATCTGTGCCAGTGGGAGCATGTAGATGTTAAACAGAAGAGGTCCCAGGATGGAACCTTGGGGAACTCCACATGTGAGTCTTGTGTGCTAAGATGTAAAGTTACCTATTGACACAAAGTACTTCCTGTTCTCTAAGTATGTTTTGAACCAGTTTAGTACAGTTCCGGAAAGACCCGCCCAGTTTTCCAGTCGTTTCAGTAATATATTGTGGTCAACTGTATCAAATGCAGCACTGAGATCCAGTAAAACTAAGACTGACATTTTTCCACCATCTGTATTCAGACATATGTCATTAAACACTTTGGTCAGAGCAGTCTCAATGCTGTGGTGCTGTCTAAAACCTGACTGGAAGGTGTCATAGCAGTTATTTTGTTTTAAAAAGTAATTAAGCTGTTGAAAAACAGCTTTTTCAATGATCTTACTTAAAAATGGGAGATTTGAGATAGGCCTGTAGTTGTTCATTTGTGTCTTGTCAAGATTGTCCTTTTTTAGCAGAGGTTTGATTACAGCTGTTTTTAGTGGTTTGGAAACACACCTGACATTAAAGACAAGTTCACGATCACTAACAGGTCTAACTCCAAAATCTTTGAGACCCTTTTGAAAAAAGCTGTTGGCAGGATGTCTAAACAGCAAGAGGAGGAGTTCAGCTGACGTAAGATGTCCTCCAGGTCTTTGCTGTTAATGGGTTGGAACTGTGTCATGGTGTTTAAACGGGTTTTCGGTGGAGACGGTAGTAGATGAAATGCAGAATTATACCTGCAGTCCAGCTGTTATTATCGGCGACAATGTTGTACCTGCAATTATGTTAGCCATGTAAAATTGGCCACTAGTCCTTAAAGCCTAATCTTTTCCTGTAGAGAAGGATAAATTATTAGGACCATGAGGCTGATTCCTAAAATCTATATTCTCTACCTATCCCTTCAAAAAATACAGTCCATGACTTTCTAAACTAAAACTTGTCAGCTAAAAAGTTCAAGCAAAGTGAGAGCATCTTGATAATCTCAAACACTACACTGTCGACACTGCATTGGGGGTCCGGGTGCTGTGATGGCCCCTCAGAGTAATCGATTACTTAACTAGTTTGCACTTCATAGTCTTGCTAACAAAGATTCACTAGTCTTTCCATCATGCTACGAACCCAGGTATCATGCTAGGCTTGTCTGAATCAACTGTATGTACTTAAAAAGACTTTAGAAGGTAACAGAATAGAATCAATAGCTAATTGAGGTTCGCAGGGAACTCTGCAATAGATCACTAACTATAACTAACTACCAGCTGTTTTTTTTTTTTCATTTGACTACATTGTTTTCTTTTTAAATTTTCTAATCATTACTTGGAAAGAGCGCAAATATCCGAATGTGTATTACCAGAATTTGTGCATACATTACATTTCGATGTTTCTAAGTTTGCATATTTAGAAGAGAGCAATTAGAGAATTCACATTGTGCAAGTGTACAATGCTCAAAAGCAAGAGCTCAAAAAAGTATGATAAAAACATGTCACACGAAGAAGCGAAGACGATGTGTCATCGTGTAAATGCTGTGGTTTAGGGGCTTGTGCCTATAAAAGAAGATGCCAGATTTTTAGAAAAAAACTGTTACGATTTTTGTTTTTTTACTAACTAGTAATGCGACGTCAGCAGTCTTTTTTTTGCCACATGTCCTGCCTTCTGCATGCTTTACCGAGGCGCTACCCCTTTCCTAAGCCAGAGTACTTTCAGTAGTTAAGAGTCTGACATGAACCATCTCCTGTTGTGTGCATCGTGTATAAAGATAATCTCAGACATTGCTCAGAAAACCATGTGTGGAAACGGCTGTATTGTCTAAAATATAAAGTCTATAGATCCACTCTGAGAGAACATCTGAAGATTTTTAACTGCAGCAGACTGACAGACCAGCTGCTGCATATCAGCGGCAGAAAAGACAGGAAATACAGCAAATTATTTATTCCTGAAAGTCAGTGAGAAGTGGGGGGAGGAATCAGGGATGTGTGAAACACTGAGTAATGTATCACAGTTTGTGCACACTGTGTTGACTGGTTTGCAAGTTCTCAGAGATTTGCTAGTTCTTTGTTGCTTACCTGTCTATTTGCTTAACGTCCCCACCCCCCTATACCACATTGGATGTATTTCAATCAGTTGAAACCGGTTGGCCTCAGGCAAACCAAGCGAAAGAATGATAGGAAAACATGGACGGTCTGTGCGTTATAAATCTCTGCTCTTTCCTCCAGTTTAGAGGCCTGGTTGTTAGTCGATGTCCCCACATGCCCTGAGACTCTCATGACTTCCAGCCACAGGAAAAGAGCAGCAACACCATTCCACAGCCTGGAGGTTTTAACGTGAGCTTTATGAGTTTACACAGGTGGAGATCCTGGATTCCAGTCCAGCTTTTCTGGACAGGGTATTGAATATTTACAGCAGTTTAAATACCCTGACCTTGGAAAATACAGCTCAGAAATACATTTGCTAAACAAAGATGAACTTTCGTCATACATTTTTCTCTATTTGCACGAAGTTTTGAGGCGGTGAGTTTAATGAAAACCCTGTTATCCAGATATGTGATCAAGTGAATTAGTGGAAAGTGCTGACCGTCTATCTGTACCATGACATGAACTGAATACTAAAATTATGCTTTGAGATCAAAATGAGAGCTTTATCAATATTGCTTTGATGTGCATTCTTATGATAATGGAAGCCTTTTCCTCTTTCTTTTCATTTAGATAGCTGTCCTAATGACTTAGACTTCTAAATGCTGCACCATCCAATAAGGCTTCGTTTACTGCAGTCCACCATTCAGAGTGAATGATGGAGAACAAGGAGCGCTAGATGAGAAGTGAAGCACTGGTTCCTCATCAGCTCCATGTGTCTGTTGGGCTGGTAATTACACACATTATCAGTCATTAACGCACTCTGCCACAGTGCTTCAGACAGGCAGAGAGTCAGGCCTTGTTGTGGAGGGAGACGTTTAGGCTAAGGGGATGTATGGGGTTAGGGACTAATGGATATATACATAATTATATTTGAATAAAACACCTGATAATTTATATTGAACATTATTTACACTGTTGAGTCTTGAGCATTAAATCAATTAGATTTTTTATAACCCAAATGAACAAGTGAGAAAATATCATACTTTTTTTTTTTTACTTATTGAGATAAATGGTCCAGCATTACATAGGTAGGTGGCAAAAGTACATGAACCTTTGATTTCAGAATCCAGTGTGACCACCCTGTGCAGCACTGTTTTTCAGTAAGCGTTGATCATACCTGCTTTTCAGCGAGGAGAAGTTTTAGTCACTGTTTCTATACAGGACAGTTCTGGGATGTTGGTGGGTTTCAAGGAACCGAAGCTCGCTTCGGTTCCTTGAAAACATTTTTATTGGATTAAGGTCAGGACTTTGATTTCGTCATTCCGAAACATGACTCAGTTTCTCCGGAGACTCACTTCACAAAGACGTCTCCTGACGTTTTCTTTTGGAATGCAACAGTATAACAAGCCAGTCATGCCCAGATGCAACTAAACAAGCCCAGACCACGATACTACCCCAACTGTTTCATAGCTGGGGTAAATTTATCATGCTGGAATGAACAAGAGCATCTTCCATCTCCAAAGATGTCACATATTATTTGAGCCAAAAAGTTCTATGTTGGTTTTATCTTTTCATATAAAAAAAAATAATTCAGTTTTTATGTGTGTCCATAAGATTTTTTGCAATACTGCAGATGGGCAGCAGTATGTTTTTTGGTAGTGGTTTTATCCTGTTAGCTCTGCGATGGACATCATTGTTGTCCTGTGTTTTCCTGAAGGGACTCTCGCCAATGTGAGAGAGGCATTTAGTTAATTTATTGATCTTTATCGGTTGACCCGTCCTGTTAAAGGAATGAAAAAGGTCAACTGTCGGATTTTGAAAATCTGATAATGTTTTGGCCTAGATTCTAAACGGTTCACAAATGTTAAAGTACCACTGTAGAGAGACTGTACTCACAGTTTCCCTGTTTTCTTGCAGTTTTCCAGTTTTTCGTCTTCAATTTTCCCTTCCCATTTTGTTTTTCCTCTCATATCTCCCACTTTTATCTCTCCCAAGCTCATTCTCTCTGTCATATAGATTCCCCCATGACAACACATTCCCCCTGCCTCCCTCCCCCAGCCTCTTCGATCTTTTTTTCTCTCTCTCTCTACATCAGACGATAGTCTTTTATTTCTCTCTCCCCCTTTTTTTCTCTGTCTCACTCACTATCTCTTTGTGTATTATTTTCTGGGCTTACCAGGGATGCAAATGACACACGAAATTGATAAAAGTTGCATGTTTGCACCACCATAATTAAATATTAAAGACAAATTTTTTTTCCCCCTTTTTTTTTCCTCAAGAAGAGATGCCTGTGGATATTGCTTTCACATTATAGAGGAAAGATGGAGAGAAATTTATGAGGGACTTGATTTAGACTCCTAAGCTTTCAAAATGTGTTTTTATCCAAAGATTATATCACAAGAGAGGACAAAAAAAAGTTGTTTATGGGAAAACTGAGTTAATTGTAAAGACTTGATAAACTGTGTTGGCAGAGAGTGTACCATCATTCTTCTTTAGAAGCTCTCCGGGGAGGAATTATGAACTTTAAAAACCACAGTAGGTGAGCATGTGAGCTGTGACAAATATCTGTCACAATAGCTGTGGCAAATATTTTTCTTCTTTATGTATTATTAGTCTTATAGTTTGAAACAAATGATCGTATTAATCAAATTTATCATATAAAACTTTTTTTTCAGCTGTTGTTTGGATGTTACGTCGTCGCTACATGCTTTATTCTAATGCAAAGTGTGACCCACTTTCTTCACTTTTATTGTTCCTGGGCTTAGTCCCAGCAACCCTGTTTTCTATTCAAAATGAGTATGAAAGAAATAATCATTGTATATGTGAGTGTATTCATCTCCCTTGCTCTTTTGCACACCTTCTGTGTATCTGTGTCATTGTGTGTTCGCGTCATCTATGAAATTGGTATTGCGTAGCAGTGTCCCAGTAAGTGTGTGTCATGACTGCATCGCTACATGGGGTATAGGCCTTTCTGCTGTGCTCATCCAGGCACAGCTAAAAAAAAGAGATGAGGAGGAGGAGGAGGAGGAGGAGAAGAAGGAGGAGGAGGAGGAAGACTGGGCTTGTTGCTTTTAATTGAATTGTAAATGCAAGTAGAGGGGGAATGGGGCTGCTCCTAGCTGGGACAGACAACAGATGGAAGGCAGGGCCTGCCCTGCAGGGTGAGAGGGGTGAGAGGGGAGATGGGTGGGTGGAGGGTAGATAGATGGATGGATGGGGGAAGGGAGAGGCAAAAGGGCCTGGTGCATGAAAATGACCAGGGTCTGTGGCCTCTGTGGAGTCTATCATTTCTCTTCCTGTTCTCTCTCAATCTGTCTTTTTTCTCAATTTCTTCTGCCTCCATCTCTCTGCCCCTTGGAAAACAGAGACTGGCTTACAAAATGCAAGAGCTAATATCTGGAAACTAATCAATAATGGTAGAAACAGAGCAGTGAGATCAGTTAAATGAGCTCTCCCTGCTCGGCAAGCCCATATATTACTCTCGGAGATCTAATGAAAATGAATAAAACAGTTTATATATCTTCACATTCTCCCTGTCTTGTACCGGTGTGTTTATGGTTGTTGATAATGTAAGAGACCATTAAGAAATAGTCCTTTTCTGTGTTACATCTAAGTAAGAAATCTCACCAGTCACATGAACGCCTGCTTGGTGATATAAATGGAGATTTTCTCAGAGGGAAAAACAAACAAACAAACAAACAAACAAAAAAAAGAAATACATTGGAAGCCCCCCCCCCCCCCCCCTTTTTTTCTTTTTCTTCAAAGAGAGGAAAATTGCCCCAGTCTGCCCTCCGCAGGTGAATAAGGTTAAGGGATTCTGCCACACCACTGAGCAGACTAGGTCAGAAACTGAGACGCGCACATGCACACATATAACATCACTAGGTCAATACAGGCTTTACCCCTTGACTAGATTATGGGTATTTGGGTTGTTTGTGCATTTGTGAAGATAATAATTCCACATGGTGCAGCTCCTCATTTCACTGAACTCATCAACACTCTTAGCTGATTTACGTTTTTCCACTTTGTACATTTTAGGAAACATTAACAAATGAAGTGTGACTTATGCTGCAGAAAAGCAACGCCACAATCCCATGTTCAATTTAACTGGCCACAGGATTTATTAACTGTGGAATTCTGATTGACAAGAATTAGAGTATAATAATGACATCAGTATGAATAATGTCTTCTACTCAAATACTGTCATGGGGCATATTTTCTTTTTTTATATATATCATTTAGCGTACATAATTCAGTTTTTTCCTCCTCCTTCTCAGAGGCAACGGCCATGATGGATACTCCTCATAACCGTCTTTGCAGGCATGATGTCACCGAGCTGCTTTAGTTAATCTCTCTCCTCTCAGACAGCATATTCACAGCCTTGGGGCTAGACCTGCTCTTACATCTATCTGAAGCCAGCACATGCACTGTTGCTCTCCAATAACTCTGCTCAATTGCCCATCATTCCTCCCCCCACACCTTTTAGATCTCTGCCGACCACTGTTGCATTTTTATTCTGTTATTAATCTGCAGATGCGTCTACCAAATAATTAACCTGGCTGCGTTATTTATTCCCTGGTTGATATTTCCCTACCTGTGTTTGGGAGGCAGAGGGGAGGGCACTGCCACTGAAGTGTCCTCTTGGAGTTGAAGGAGACTAAGAAGGATGTCTGCGAATGACCATGGGGGGTTAGTTGGAGGGGTCGGGACCTTACCTCAACCAAGGACATGTAGGATACAGAAGATGAGAAGGAACTTCACCTGCACTCATAACCTATTCAGTTAATGAAAAAGGGGGTTACTAATAAAAGAGAAAAAGCTGTGAATGACTCATATGAGAAATCGCGTTGGCCTGGATGTAATTTTTACTTCATTTATATAGATGATCACATACACACACACTGTATTCGAAGGCAAACAAACCACTGCTCACATTATTTCCCATACAAACATGCAGAACATAGGGGAATACACAGTAATGCACATAAATAGAAACACACTCTCCCTCTCTGGTTTATAATGTAGCCAAACCTCACTCCTGGCTGGGTGTGATTACATCCAAGTGGTTGGTAATGTGTTGCGCCTAAGGAGGAGGTGGTAGATTGGGGAGACATGAGTGCTTGGGCCTTGAATTTCACCCAGGACTGACTCCCCTTCTCTCCATGCGCATTTCTCACTCTTAGGGGAAAGTGTGCCATAGGCTGCTGGAAATGTTATAGGGACATTATAAACCAAAAAGACAAGGACACCATTCACAGACGCTCCCAACGGGACTGACAGCAGACCATCACCTTGGTGTATAAAGGCCTGTATGTGTTAGGAACAAGACATTTGTGTCAGCGAGCATCCCTATTCATCATTTACTGACGTTGGGGTCCCCTTTCAGGTGTGGAGTACAACTGTCCTGCTGTTGTATTCAAACTATTGTGATTACCCACAACTGTTTTGAAACGGCTGTTACAACCAGAAAAGATGACATGGGAAAAAAGGAGTGTGTCAACTAACAAGACCAATAATATTACAGGATATACCACAAAAAAGTCTGCATATTTTTATTTATGTTACATATATCAAAATAAGTAAAGTGCACATATGATCAAAAACTATGGGATCAAAAATTTCGCCTATGAAGTAAGGCTAACACAATTTTTTAGTAGTAATTACTAGTGGGATAGCCAGAAATTTGGCTCAATGTTCTTTTTACAATCTTTCATTTCACAAAGTTCTCACACAAGTAAAAATTACATGAAGATGTACTCTTGTTCACAGTCTTTCCTCGGTCACGCTATTTTTTTTCCCTTCTTGGCATCCTACACCAACATTTTCTTTTGTATTTAATCTCTGCCATAATGTTTGAAGAAAACTCTGGGCTAGTTTTTTCATTTCAGCGCTAAGAAGACCTGTTGCTGTGTGCCGTAGTGCCGTAAAGCACTGCATTCCCACTGATGGAGGTTATACCCACCCACAAAGTTTGACATTACCATAACAAGCACCTAGCATGCTTGCAGGGAAAGCACCATTTTCCCTATTACGAGTATGTGTTTTTTCAGAATGAGTGTGAATCTGTTATTTCAAACAAAAGTTTTACATACAATTGCTTTAACATATCTATAAGTTTCCAGAGAATTTAGATTTTTCTCTTGTAAGTAAAGTTAGGTTGGCGCATGTTGATCACCCTCATTCAACAAAGGGACTGAAAAGATTTGATAATCTGTGGCCAAATATGTGCAGCTTTCATGTATTTGTTTCTGCATGTTTTTAAAAAAATTTAGCAATTTAGTTTGTACAATGAGATTGACATTGATTGGATTATATAAACTGCTAAAAAAATGTTCATGTTTATGTTCTACAGTAGGGTAAAAGAATGTATGTATTAAGTATTGTGTGTAAGTAATGTGTTCTCATCAGCCTTGCATATGTTCTCTCCCTTCAACTTTTCCCAGTCTTATCCATAACAATGAATATGACCCTCGCTCAGCAAGGAGCATGCCCTAGAGTTAAGTCATGATACTGAATAAGGCCTTCATGTGCTATCATATGACAGCATGAAAAACACTCTCTGCGATGGGTTTTTTACACTCAGACAAGTCCAGACAGGAGAAGGAAAAATAGCCAGCAATGATTGGGCAGCTGTTGAAGCCCGTCGACCTTGGATGTCAGCCTAAGTGTAATTATTTTTCACGCATGCCATGTTGACCAGATATACACCGCTTGTGTTCTATCCATCAGGCCTCCTGTGTGGGATGAAGGCAGGATGTGCATGCACCCTCACATACTTACTGTGCTTACATATATCAACTGTGACCTGATTCTCTGGGGTTGGTGTGGATAGATAAAGAAAGTCATCGCCCTCAGCGAGAGTCTGCCAGAACATAACGATCTGTTCAGATCTGATTTGGGTATGAATAAGACTGAGACTGATCAACTGGAATTTTCAGGAGAGGGAATAATTTCCATAACTCCCATCAGCTCTTAGTTTACTGTGTGCCAGTTTGCTCCCTTCTCCTCCTACAGCCACTGTCTGTATGGCGACACTGTCAGTCTGAGCACTTGCCATCCTTTCTTTCTGTCTGTCCATGAGAGGATGTGTCAAACACTTCGATACAGCGTAGTATCTTATCAAATGTCTCTTAAATGCCAGCCGAAGGGACAGGAGGGATATTAAAAAAAATTGCAATTAAAATGGAAAGGAGTGGGGTCATGTTGGGTGAGACCTCCAGATAAAAAAGGCCTCTGAGCAAGCCAAGCAGTTTCACACCCCCCCCCCCCCCCCCCCCCCCCCTCCATCCGTGTCTCTCTTCCTTCTCTCTTGTTCATTCTCCTGTCACCCTGAACAGAGGATTGACATTCAGTCGAGGACACCCCTGGCTGGCGGTTAAAAGAAGTGGAATTAATGTGAGAGTTGAAGAGAGAGTGGAGCAAGGGGCATAGGGTAGGTGGGGTGGGGCTGGTTGGTGGTAGTGAGTGACTGACACAGTTTTTGATAGAGTGCAGACATGGTATGCTCAACCTCTCTCTTCGTCTGCTTCCACCTCTTCTCTCTTTCTGTTCCTCTCTGTCTATCTCGCTATCTCTATCTCCTGCCCGCTTGCCATGGTCGTCACCCCTCCCTCCCTCCCTTCCCCACTACCCTCCCTTCTTCCCATCCTCTCTGGCCTTATTGTTTTACATCTCTTCATCCAGGCTTTTATGGCTGCTTCGTCCTCGTGGAGACCCATCTCACTGCCGGATGATGGGTTCCTCCCCCCGTTATTGCTGCTATTTATTATCAGCGTCGATCCACATCACATTTCTCTGACTTTGGGAAGATGGTTTTCACATTGGACCGCTTTACTGACTCGCCATATAACAAATCCACTGCGAAGCTCACACAAACACATGCGCACCCTCAAAGTGACACAGACGGAAAGGAAACCTCACGTCACTATATTATAGTGCAGATTTACTATGTGCTAAAATGCAGCATAGAGTTTTAATGCCTCATCCTGGAACACTTTGACATCTTTTCCAGATTCTTCTTACTTGAAAAAAAAAATACCTCATGCAGTTTTTCATTCTGTTTTGAAGAGTTGATGTTAATATCTTGATGACTTTTACTGCTGGGTCACTGATTATTTAATGTGACTGAAGCTAAGCTCTCCCAAACTTGCTGAGACATGATTGTCTGTCTGGATAACTCATATTTTAGGAAGAGTGAGTCAGTTGGTCTGGCTGACATATGAATTTCCTGGAGACAGAGGGAGTTTGAGGTGAACTGGCTGCTATCAGGTTTTGCTGTTTGAAATCAGCATTACGGTGAAATACCTCAATCCATTAAGAATTTACTGTGAAAAAAGCTTATTTTGGGGTATCTTAAACCTACATGCATAGAATTGTATATTCCTCGGGACAACAACCCATGCTTTTTATCTTGTCGAAAAACAAAAAAAATCACAGACATTAAAATGTTGTCAGATCATCAGCACTTTCAGTTCCTCCGTTTCTCTTGCCCCCTAACAAACTACTGAGCAGAGTGTTGCAAGGTAACTAGAAATCTATTGACACTATACATCTGTGAGTCATGTAGAAGGGGGGACATGTTTTAGCACTTAACCTCCATAACAGGAGCAGCTGTGGGGCCCAGAGGAACTATGTATTCCAGAGAGGAAGGCTGACTGGATGCCTAATTAACTAGGCTGGCTTGATGATACAAAAGCATCTTTTGAAATGGCCAATACATTTTTGAAGCTGTGGCTGGGGCTGCAGCGATGACAAGGGAGGGAGGGGGATAAAGATGACAGGTCAGATAGCTAGAATTCATGCAGCATGAAGCCACACATACTAATTGTTGGGGTTGGAAAGAAATAAACCAGAGGAATTTGAACTGAAGAACACCTGATATCCCTTTACAGTGTGGCAATATGTTTTATACAAAAGTGCTTTAAAATGTGCGAACCTTCTTTAAATCTAGAATTCTGCTTAAAAGTCACAAAACATCATCAGATTTGCTAAAAGTAAATAACAAGAAGCCAGTTGAATAAATAAGACTTACATTTTCTTTCTTTATTAAGGCAGATTTTCTAATATCACTTCTCCAAATCAGTCAAAAATCTGTGAACCTCTATGATTAGCAATTCATTTGTAGGTGAAATTTAGCCAATGGCACCACAAGCAAGTGGGCACCATATTTTATTTAAAGAACAGGGATCTATCAGTCTGAGCTTGCTATGGAAGTGTATGATGGAACCAAACAATTTCTCAGACGTTCAGAAAATTAGTGCCCATGGACATGAGGCTGAAAAAGAGTTTTTACCCCACGTATTTACAGTTACAAATTGTATACAAATAGAAAATAAAGAACCCTGCTCAGGAATGGTTAGGTAACAAAGATCAACAAGAAAGATCAACTTTTAGTCTCTCTGAAATTGGCTGATGTTATTTTCTCACCATCAGGAGAACACAAAGTATCAGTGGCCACAGCAGTAATAGCAGGGCTGCAAGGGGAAAGCCACTGCTCTCCTGAAAGAATATTTCTGCCTGTCTGCATTTATCCAAAGATCATGTGGGCAAGCCAGCAGCCTGTTGAAAAAAGTTTTGTGGACAAATAACACTAAAACTGAACTTTTATCTTAAAGGAGAAGGGTTTTATTTGGAGAAAGGAAACTCTGTTCAGGACAAGAGTCTCATTCCATCTATTAAGCATGTTGGTGGTAGGATCATGATTTGGGCCTGTTCTGTGTCTTCACCAGGATTTTTTAGATAATTTATGCCTTATTAAAACTAAATCATTGGATTAATTGGCTTCTTTTTATCTAGTTGTTTTTTTTATCTACTTTTAAGAATTGTGGGAAAAGATTCTAAAGGCCCCAGAAACTTTAAAGCATCACTGAAAGATACACAAATATTTCACCACATAACACTTCAACAGTTCACCCCACACTCCCACACAGTGACTGCAATGACACAAAGTGCTTTTCTATGATCACCAATTGTCAGTGATTTATCATCTTTTGTTATAGAGTTGCAGATCAATCTGTTATAATAACTAGCTGCACTATAAATACACTGAAAATGAATACATTACTGCATGTCTAAAGATAAAAACTAGTTTTAAAAGGGACAAATTGAGAGCATATTTTCAACAAAAAAATGTTTTGTTTTTTTTTAGGGGGGGGGCGGGGGGGTTGTGGCTTTTTTTTTTTTTAAATGACAAGGCATTCTTTATTGAGTTGATATAATTGAAGAATGTAGTGGAGTTATTAGATTTGCTAAATTTGAGGTTTCTGTGAGGAGACTTACCTTGGGTGGGAACCCAGGTAGGGCTCCACTCATTATGGATCCAGCCCTCGCCTCCTGTGTCAAGTCCTCTGTTGGCACGATTGAAGTGTTTTCACCCAGTCTTCATGAAACTATATAAAAAAGAAAACATTTCCCTGTTTCCTATTGATTTCAAAATGTCAAAAGCTAAACCTTAAGAGGAGCACAACACACTCCAAAAGGCTTCAGGATGGGTTTAATGGCTGCCAAAGAAAAGCTGTTGGGAAAGTTTTTACCCAGTTTATTCTTTCTGTAATAACTTCCTTTTGTCTCACTCATCAGAATGGATTTTCCAAGGTAAGAGCTAGGTGAAGCATATCACCCAGCCATAACGAGGCAGAAACTGTCAGTTAGGCTACCATCCTGCCTGGTTCGTTGAGGATTAGGTTGGTTGGGGAATGTTGCGAATTAATCCTGAGCGTCAGACATCACACTGAAGCCTCACGCTGGATTAGTATTAGCTTTTGTTTGATTCATTGTGAATTAACCGACATAATCCACCTGGTGTCAGACACAATAAAAACACACCAACTGACACAGAAACAGGATTAGGCTTACTGAGGAGAACAGCCGGCCTGACTGCCATCAGTCAGTTAACCTGGAATGTGGTTCCATCAAATAATATAAATGTCTTGTGTTAACCTCTGGTCTGCACTGATTAGACTGACGTGTGTTGTTTATGACGTTGTTTGCTTCATCACCGTTCTTCATACGTACTGCGTTTAACAGACATCTGTTTTGTTTTTCCTTTTTTTTGTTAGCAGTTTTCACAAAGACATTTTGCAACTCCCTTTCATTCATTCTGCTAATTAGATAAAGGATAAAAAAGGCAAAGTTAGATCTAGCTTTTTCCTGTTCTGCCCAGCAGTCATAAATTGGTAGTTGGTTGCATGGCAGAAGCTGTGTCATCATTACCCTGGCTGAGGATAAGATCCTGCAGTAAAGGAGGCAGACATGCTGGGAGCACCTGCGGGGTTCCTGCCTCTTCTTCTCTTCATGCTTCGATCTCTCCACCCCTCACACTCTGCCTCCCGCCTGAATCTGTCACTGCCTTTTCTTTCATCTGCATCTATTTCTCCTCCCCTCCCTCCACCCTTTTCCCCTCTGTTTGGCGTCACCCCTCTGTCTCTCTTTTCCTGCTTCCTTCCATCTCTTCTCTGCACCATCACAGGTGTGACAAGAGTGGAGCTCAGCAAACACTCCCTCTGGTGCCAGTCTACCATACACGCGATAATGTATAATTTCTGTGCAATGCAGGAGTAGGCAGGAGCGACACTGATGGGCTGCCACATATGGCCAAATGACGTGTTCACACTTACACATACCTACTCATACTCATTTTTACAGGAAATAGACTTATTCACCATGATAGACACAATTTCCCAAAACAATTAGATACAAAAAAAGACTGTTGCACGGACGATTAAGGGTGTTTTTTATACTTAAGAATTTGTTAAAATGGGTGTGAAAAAAAATCCTATTTATTTTAGTTGGATGAAGAAAACCAATATCTATCTGTAATATTTAAAGACTGGACACCAGAACATATTTATTCTGCTTCAGCCCAGGAGTAACAAAATCTACCTACAAAAGCATAACTTTTCTAACCTCAATATTGGTGTGAATTACAGCTCCTGGGTGTACCGTATAGTGCCATTTAGCTTATGTGGATGAAAGTGCAAACTTCTTATCTAGCTTTTTGTGAGGCAGTGAATTAGTGCACTTTCCGAAACCTCAAAGTGTCCCCTCAAACTTATGCAGCTTAACTTAAGAAATTTTATTTATCAAGAAAAGACGAGCAGATTAGTAACTGCTGTCAAAAGCAGAGCTCATCCAACCACTAGAGGTCACTTGTCAGAAAATGTTAGCATATTGATTTTTTTCCTTTGATTCTTTTAACAGTGAAAATGTACAAAGCAAACGTACACAATATGATGGGTTTTGTTTATGAAATGAAGGGGAAAAGGGTTACATTAGGTGACATTAAATAATTTTAGGTGTTAATGAGAACTCTTTAGAGAATAGCTGAGCAAGGACACTTTGGCTTGCGTGGTCAAAGCCTGCAGCTGCAGTCCCAAGCTAGACTCTACACACTCAGACTGAGCCCTGTCAAAGCCCAATCACTCAAGCTTGTGGTGTCTGTAGGATGACTGATACTTATGGCTGGTTTCACCATCATCATGTTTACACAACCTCATTATATTGTGCAGAATCCAATGTAGAGTACATGCAATATAGTCCTAGATGTTGTAGACAGGAAGTAAATGCATCAGTCTTAAAGGGCACATGAAGGATGATTGGCTGTCTTCCCACATGTTCCGAAAGGAGAAACTGTCATGGATTTCTCAATTGATTACATGTCCTCACATCTCGCTTGTAATTCCACAGAAGCTAAGGCAAGCAGTGTTTCTGACCTGATCATTGAATCACTTTTCATCCATTATGAAGCACACACTCAGAACTCAATATGGAACGAGAGCCTTTATCAAGTGGGGGATATCATCATGATGAAAAATTGACCACACTGATGACACACCTCGTCTTTTTTTTTTTTTATTATTCCTCCTGGGCTGAATGGAGGTCCAGGACATTTTACACACCCTTTCACTGTCTAGACTTGATGTAGGTGGCCTCATGCGTTCTTGTCTGTGTTCAGATTCATTATGTCAAATAAGGACGTCTCCCTCGGTGCTCCAGTTTAGACTACTTGATGTCTGAGACTTTCATACAGATAGAAGATGAAAGGAAAAACAAACGTCTGCAAAATCCTAATACAGTTTGAAGTCTGCTACAGTATCACATAGATCACAAGGAGACACTCATAAAAGTGCAACAGCAACTGAAAAAAAAGCACTCTTCCATGTGGAGCATTGCACGTATAAGTGGAAATACTGAAATGCAGAGTGGTCAGCCACTCAGGCAGTGGGTCCACCCCTCTCATAGAGCGCACTGGTGGTTAGATAATGTCAGCCACCACATCGTTCTCTGACCCCTCCTGTGTGATCTGTGGAAGCAGAGGAAGGCAGGTTGCCAGAAGCTTTCAAGGCAAAAAACCGTCTCAGCGGGTCTTGTTTTATTTCCCTCAAGTAGCATTCAACACCTCCCCATCACATCCACGCAGACAACCTCCCATTACCATACGATTCAAATCTAACATCGTCTTTCATTCGTTGTAAAAGGGCACCCAGTAACATGTAATTATTTTCTCTCTCCCCCTCCCTGAGATCAAAGCCCAAACTGGAGTGATTACAGAGAGTCAGGTCGTCTTTGAAGATACTCTTCGATTCCTTTCATTCTCTTTGGTTACTGTATAAACAGGGCTGAGAGACGCCACAGTTTCAGCTTCTCCTCAGCAGGCAGACACTTGCAGATTGGCAGGTGTGCCTCTGTTTACAGGCGGCCGCCATTTGTTTGGTGAACTTTAACCCTGACCCGTCCCAGGATTTCAGATGGTTCCCTCTCACCTTTCTCCCCATGGCTAACTTTCTCTTACTACTGTCATAAAAGAAGCTGCAGGCGCAAGCCTTGTCTGTAAAACTAGTTTTACATGATCTGTTTTTGGTTTGTGGGGTTAGACATGGCAAGAATGAGAGATGCGCTGATTGCAGTGTTTATAAAGGGAGGGTGAAGTTTAAGAAGACATTGAGAGAGAAACCGTGCCGAGGGTATATTCTCATGGGAATTATTGGAATCATGCCCCAGATTTCTTTTTAATTTGGCAGTCCAAACATGATGTCCAGAGCTTTGCCTTTTTCCAGCTGTATATTTACACTAAATGGCTGACTGAGTCACAGTGAGGAACAGAGAATTAATTCCTGTTCTCTCTCTCTCTCTCTTACTCTGTTATTTTTATGTGGAGTGTAAACTGTTTTCTCAACTGAAAGCAAAGATCCTCCAACAACACTGTGCCAAGATGTTCTAAGACCTTCCAGCTGTGAGAGCTACACCATAACAACAATGTTGCAGGGTAACAATCTCTTTATGGCCTTGGATTATCACGTGTTGATTATGGGAGCACAAGATTAAAGACTGCACACAGGCCAGAACCTATCTATTAGTTATAATGAAAAAAATCTGTTCCCCTTTCCCATTTTTGATGTAATCTACTATTATTGTCTTCTTATTTCCTGCGATCTCATTAATGGCTGATTTAACATGTTTGCTATGAGTGCCAGCTTACTAGCAAAAGTCAAATATATCAGAATTTGATAATAAATATGACAAAAACAACTATTCAGCTTTTAAAACACCTCTGTTCCATATTTTGGCAGATGCACAGGTTCTGTGTGCATGTTAGTGCATGTGAAACCCTTTAATGCCACGGGGGTTAACACTGGTCTGGCTTTCCTGAGATGGAGAGCTCTACAGGCTAGTAAGGTGTCATGTTCAGTTCTGTTTGTTTTGGTCTGAGATGCTAGTTCTCAGGTCTGACATCCATTAGTTTTAATCACATGCTTTTGGGCTGCCGTGAAAACAGCAGTTTGTCCCCATGATTGTCTTTGTTTTCCTATAATCTATAGAGAGCAAAATCAAAGCTCTCTGCAGTCCATGGTGTTTCCTGCAACGCAATCTCAGACCTCAGGGCTTTGCCACATAGTTGCAAGTTTAGTTGGAGGTTATTGCAGAATGTTGCAGCTTCTAAAAGGAAGTTCACAATGAGTTGAACTTGAGTTGTGTGATGTCATCGACAACGATGAAATCCATGATAATTTATGTGATTCTGTTCGTTAAAGATGATAAAAAAAATAGTATTCATTAGAGAAAATCAAGGTTATTGGCGTGGTCAGTAGGAGGTGTGCAGCAGAATTCACATACACACACAAGATGTAATGGAGTACATAGTCTAAAATGAGCGCCAGTAGCTTAAAGCAGCAGCTGTACATGCTTCTGCTCTGCTGATTAACCTGCAATACAACACTTGTGCTCACTGATTTCAGGCAGCACTGGGGCCACGGGGTTATCCACAAATATTCCAGGTAGATCTCTCCTTGTCACAGACACACACCAGCTCCTCTAAGACCACTCTACCTCTGCAGGGGTACAGGGTCACATCAGCTGAGCACAAAAAGGCCTGTCACAGGGGGAACAAGACGCTAACCATTAGCGAATTTACGTCAGCCCAAGCACAAGGGTCAGAGCGGTCAGACAGACCACCCAACAGCTTGGTCATCAAGGACAAAGACACGCAGGAGGGAGAAGGAGGGAGAAAGAGTGACGGAGAAAAAAAAGTGGGAGGGAGGATAGCAGCTTGGCTATCTCCTTTCAGACAATCCTGCTGAAATGTGCTGAGATGACACAAGCTTTTACATACGGTGCGTGCACTCAGTTGTGAAGCCACATGTAATGTCAGCACCGTTAAGGTATTGTTCTTCAATATGAATCTGGGTACGTGACCTAACGCATCTGACTCTATGAGGTGCACATACAAGCACATGAGTGTTCTTAAGTGCACGTTCCCATCAGGCAGAACCATTCTTTAAGAGCGTATGGATTGTTGTCCTTGCAGACCGATGACAGCATCCATAGTGCTGCTCAAACACTGAACTAACAGGGCAGCCACCGCAGGCATTCTTTCAGCTTCATATTTTTCAACAGCCCCTGCTTGGGTTATTTGGGTCGTCATGACATGACAGAGTAATTGATTTGCACACACCCTCGCTGTATTTGACAACCTGCCCCATTTACTTTCTGAGCACTCCAGTCAAGCTGCTTATAAATCTTTCACTGACTTGATTAATTGTCTCAAAAGTGCTCCTCGTCCAGGTAAATAAATAATGAGCAAAGCGATGATTTCTGTTGTTGTCCAGTCAGCAGGTTGACCTGTCAAGAGGTTGACTGTTAAAACACTGGTCAGGAAGGAGGGGGGGAGTGTAGAATATTTAAAGAAATACATAAAGAGACATCCAGAAGTGTTAACTTTTTTTAAACAGAAAAGGTACAACCATATCTCTTTGTTAAATGATGAATTGAGACTTGGGTTTACATTTTATTTTATTTTTGTTGGGACATTGGTGTCATTTCTGTCCGTGTCATATCTCATAGTGAGGATTTAGGAGAGGGTAATGCTAACCAGCCCCCCCTCCAGGTCTGTCAGACCAGCAGGGGGCAGAGGTGCGTGTGGGTGTGGGTTTTGTATGAGGTTTTATTCCCTCTCCCCTCCTACTTTAATGACATCAGAGAAGAGACGGTAGCACACTGCTGGAGTGCATACCAAACAGGAAGGCTCTCCCTTTCTCTCATACAGTGTATCCTTGGGTATTACAGCTCAATATGAGGTGTTCTGTTTGGCCTGGCTGAGTTTTAATAAAACCTGACAAGGATTTATCACCTGCTCATGGTTCTGTGTGCTGCCACTCTGTCAGACGGAGGTTGTGCGGGCGGAGAGAGGGGGTGGGGGGGCTCCGGCATGCAGCAGTCATATTCACCTCATATTAATGTGTTTGCAAGAACACTGAACTTGCCTGGAGGAACAAGGCAATGAGGCTGGCTGATGAAGTGAATATATTAAGGGGAAGACTATCACTTTTTTTTTCAGTGACGCTGTTTTCTGTGTGTAGATCCTTAACCCCCCCCCCAATGGAGAGACATTCAATTATCATGCACATTACTATTCCTCATCATGTGTAGTAATGAAAAGGGGATAAGTAAAAAAAAAATTCAAAGTTCATTAAAATAATAACTAACCTCAGCAAAGGTGCACTACATGAGCATCTGTGGATATGTAGGACAGATGTATAAATAACACGGGATCTTCCTGTGGACAATGACTGTCTCACGTCAAAACAACCTCTGGAGAGGTTTCATTATCCTCATTCCATCTACCCCCCTCTATTTTTCATCATTTTCTCTCCCTCCTCCTGTTCTATCCTGCTCCTCACTCCATCGTTGCCTCTCTGTGTGCTTCTCACCAGGCATCCCCATTGAGGACTTCCTCAGCACCGTTGCTAGGTGATGGCCCCCTGATTAACGAAGGAGCAAGTGGGGAAGAAAGGCAGGGAGTCTGCATGTGTGTGTGCACACGCGCGTGTGTGTCTCTTTCTCGGCAGTTATCACTAATTGACAGCTGCCGGCCCTCAGGGCTGTATTCTAACCCCGCGCCCCCAGTATAATCGGAGGGCAGGGCTCTGTCGCTTGCCTCCCCCTTAGGAGAGTGGGGAGGTTGGCGGAAGGGAGGGGGCAGCGATGCATTGGCCCTGGCCTTATGTTGAGCCAACACACTGCGAGACCTGTTTGGATAAGCAAAAAGATGTGGTGAGGAGGGAAACCGCATGCGGGAGGGGCAAGGGCAGGGTGAGGAAGAAAGTATGAGGTGAGCGGTTGAAAATAAGATAGCGAGTAAGAGATAAGGGAAGGAAATCAGGAGGGCAACAAGGGGCAACAATACTGAGATTGGGGAGGAAAGAGGAAAATATATAGTAGAGAGGAGGAGCGAGCAGAGGGTGAGGCCATGTCTGAGAGAAGTGGTCCCCAGCTTTTCCACAGTGCCAGTCTGCCTGCTCTACACCATCTGGAAGTATTCTCAAACACTGGCCAACTCTCCTCACTCCAACTAGGGCAATGTGATTACCCCCCCTCTTTGCAATATAACTCAAATTAAAATGAGATTATTGTGATCAAATTTCAGACTGAGGCTGATAATGACTTAGGAGCACATGCAATTGTGGCCGTATATGAGGTCTGTGTGAGATACACTGCAAATGTTTGCCAACTTTGGTCTCACGTTTGCTTTAGTCTGGAAAGGCTTTTAAATATTTGCTTGGGGTGCTCTGAGTCAAAATTTGAAAACGTGTCAAAGCCATCAACGAAAATGGAATACCTCAAACTGCCTCAACACGAAATCATCCTTCATTTTTAAACAAAGGCTTTCAGAAAAAAAAAAGTTTTCAACATTTATTCAGTACCATTATAACATTTCTCTTATCATTAGTTCTTTAAAAAGTGACTGAAATGAGGAGCTTCGTTTTTATTATGCTGTAGTTGTTAGAAAGAAGCAACAGAAATGAAACAGCAGAGGTCTATGTGCAGCACATTTTTAATGAGTTTCATTCTTTTCAGAAAGAAGCAATTAAAACGAGCCCTTGTCAAATATTAACTGTTCTTAAATGTAAAGCGTAATGCAGAGACTACAGTACATCATCACAGATTCAAAGTAATTAGTTCAAAGCGTTTTATACATGTATTCCACTTCTCATCACAGCTTCTCCTGTGAAAACACTTTAGCTTCCCCAGACAGTAAAATGTAATTAATATGTAAAAGAAAAAAAAAGGTAGTTTCTGCTGAATCCTCAAACATCTAACAACGTTTTAGTATAGTGACATATGGGGGACACACATTTAGTATCCATGCATCTTATACATAGAAAAAAAAAAAAACACACAATTACAACTGTGTCATCTCCACCATGTGCAATCAAAATAACTGATTATTTTCACAAGAGGAATAACAGAATTACTGTATAGGACATGTTTGTCTCATGATAAAGAGGCATTGCTTCCACTGTAATTATCTTCCTATAACTGTAATAATTTGAAAGTGAGCAAAACGGATTATGCCCATGTCCCTTCGCCTGGTTGCTCCGAATGCTGCAGGGATCCTCTTTCAGCTGTGGCCCAAGCCTGTCACATGCAGCCTGCCTCTATGTCTTCATGCAGACTTTGACATTGCCAAGCAATCAATAGATCCTCAGCACAGAAATGCATCTCACCCTGATTATAATGAAGATAGCCAGTCATTTAAAATGCTAATGGACAATTTCACCTAATAAAAGACATTCAGCCCAGCACTTCATTAAAATTTAGAGGTGGAAAAGTCTATTCCAATTAGGTTTCGCCCTCGTTCCCCACCAGCACCAAACGTATTAGGATTTTAAGAAATGTCGAAATGTCCCATCTTGCAATCTTAACACTCCACAAAGGAAGTTCGCTCAAAACTTGAATATGATGGGGGGGGCACCATTCAGGGACATTAGTAGCATATGACCTCATCTGCCACCACATTTAAATCATTGTGCATAACACACATATATAGGTTCCACTGCTCTCTTGTTGTTGGTCCATCTTTGAATTTCTGCCCTTTAAAAAGCCATTTCAGATATCACCCTATGTTAATGCACTTGTTATGCAGGTTGTACCCAATGAGTAAGTCTAATGGCCTTTGAGCTGAATTGGATACCGTTGGAAATTTAGAAAAACTCCCACATTTACATGTAATTTTGTGTAAACCTTCATAGACAGTCTGTATGTATTTAGTCATGGGTAAAGAAGAGCTGCTGTAGCTTCTTGAAAGAAACAGGCAATTTCATGTTCACTCTGAAATCAGCTAATATTGCTGCTTTAATCTGTCTCCATAGATCTTAACGCATACGTTTCTCCACCAGTGTGTGGGATCTTCATCCCTCACTGCAAACTGGGTTGTTACCGCCAACGTGGAGCTTCTCATTATGGTTTAATAGCATCCCTAACATTGAGTTTAACTACCTTCCCTGTTATGTTACAATTTTAAGAAAATACTCTGGCAGCTCTATTATGAGCAATTCATACTTTATTATGCTCTTATTGCCATTTAACCATGCTGTTTTGCAGCTGTTGGATTAAAAGTGAGAACAATGTCTAATTTAACTCTATAAATAATTTATTATGCACTTATCAACAGTTAACCATGGTATCTTTTTTTTCAAACTCCCACATCTGCAATGAGGTTTCATTTAAGGTAACCTTGTAAAAAATGTTAGCTTATGACTATCACAGAGAACCACACTATTCTTATGCAGAATAGTATAGAATAGAATATTCTTATCCTTCTTATCGAGTTATTAAATGGTTCCCCTCTTGTGGAAACCTGATGTGGTGCCAAACTGCTGCAGTGTTGGCTTCATTTTCTTAAATAAATGAATAAAACAAACAAACAGATTTGCATTAATGTATTTTGAGTCCGGGCTGCACAGAGGTGTGGCGGTTAGCAAAAAAACATTTCAAAGCAAAATGGTTTGTGGTTTGAATCTTGGCCTTTCTGTGAACTGGCCTCCTCCCACTGAAACAAAACATGCACACTCAGTTAATTTGTGATTCCAAATTGGCCTTGGGAGTGAGTGTGAGCGTGTTTGGTTGTTTGTCTCGTTTGTCTCTGTATTGATCCTGCAATGGACTGGCGACCTGTCCAGGGTGTAGTCTGCCTCTCACCTGATGGCAGCTGAGATTTGCGATCCTGAGTAGGATGAAGCGGGTATGAAAGATTGATGTGGTGTTTTGATTTCCTAAAAAATTCCATTTTAAGATTTTACCCACACTCTTCCAGTAACTTGCATTCTCCATCCTGTATTCTCCCATTTGAAGATGACTCAATCTCAAAGTTGTGCATGAGTAAATCTTGCAACTATTTTTGCAGCAATGTTTTATAATCAAGTGTCATTATCCTGCCAGCAACAACATGATATGATTTAACTGGGTCATAGGAGGGAGGCATGTGGAAGGTTGAAGCCACTCTCAAGACAAATGGAAACCAATAAATCCATGTACAGACAACCTTGAGCCTCATCCAAAAACCGCCTCTGTGATACTGATCACTCCATTATGGTGCATTTGAAAGCACAGGAAAAATGCACTCTTAATTTTGGAAAGAAAGTCAACCAACATGTACGGCAAAATGATTCCATCTGCAAATTGGTGGATGTGAACTCTTGTCTAGGGGCTTGGATAAGATAGCAAGATAAAGAGTAAGATATAAACACCATCCTGAGTGAGTCAGATGCAAAGCTGAATTGTGTGGAATGAAATGTAGATGTAAATGTCATGCAGTCCCTGCACCTTGTTTATGTCTTTTGCAGATTTAGATCATGGACTTACTCAGCAAGCTAGAAAGAGGTGCTGTGTAGTTTGTGGTAGATGTTGTGAGAGGGTCTATCTAAAGCCAAGTCCAGCAGTTATTCTAAACCCTAATCGAGAAGTTTTTAATCCTTAACCTCAAACAGCTGGTTCGGGTGCTTAAACCTAACCAAATGACTACTAAAAGTGAAAGCAAACAGCAACTAAAAACATAAGTGGCGTTTAAAGTGGGTGAAATTAAATAGTTTCAATTCAAATTGAATCAAATTGTTGCTGACTCCTCTTATAGTCTGAGGTTTGTTGAATTTCCATATTCTTTGAAAAACTTGTGAAAATTGGATATTTGTAGAGTTGAGTCATTGTAGCTGACCAATCAGAGGAGACGGGATTTATTTTTTTTAGATGAGAGCAGTGTCTGTAGCCTCTGCTCTTGCTGGAATTTTAAACGAAGGATGTTATTCCTTTTTTTTTCATATATTGCCACAATGTCCTTAGGTCTTATTTAAAGTTATGTGACACGCTTTGGAAATACCTCAGAGAGACAACACCACTGCGTCCTTTTGAGTCATGAACATACAATATACCTGTACTTTGAGCGGCTCATTTTAGGGCTTTGAGTGACCCACACCACAGCACACTTAACTGGTTATATGACTTTATTCGCAGATGCTCATTTTCCTTCCATGTCAGTTGGTAAATGTTGGACTTCACGATCTGACTTTTCTTTGTGTTTTGATCAAGTTTTTAGTGAGTAATGGTTTTTTTTGTCAAAGATTGACCGAAGTTTGTTTTTGTAATAGTAAAAAGCTGCTGCTTTCAATGGAAAAGAAGAAATTAAGACTTCCAACTCCTGACAGGGAAAATAACAAAGACACCAATTCGTGCTTAGACGTCCTTGTCATGCCACAAAACATTCGACAAACTTCAATCAGAAGATTATCAGCTCAATTTTTTTCTTTAATCAAGTGGATTATATAACTGTTGATGGGAATTTGTTGGTAACAGCAAATAAATCAAAGACAAAAGAGTTTCAATTTCTCACTTCCAAGGTACAGCAGGTGCAGCATGATTTGTAATTGAAGTTGGGAGGCAATAAAGATGAAGAAGCTGGATATTTATACTACAAGCTGGAAGTGTAACATAGAAATCCATTCAAAAACTGAATGGCTGACTAAATTAGCTATTTTCAGACTTGGGGGCTCCCAAAGCAGCAGGGTTGGGATTGTTCTGAATTTACTTGACAGTTGATAGAGACTCAAGTACAGTTTTTTTTGTATATTTTTTTCATAACGTGCCTTTTAAAATGAAAGTATTGGACCAAACAGAAGACAAATTTGGTCTCCGGGCTGACAGTCAAGTGTATAACTTCTCCACCACACCCTCCAACCCTGACAGACAGACTTATCCACATCTAAACTAGTAAATACTCTTTTTATGGAGCTTCAAATGGAGCTTCACAAAATTCCATTTGACAGTAGTCTTATATCCAATTGTCCTAATGTCCACGTACATGAAAAAAAGAAAGTTATAATCCACAGCATGAATCAGTAGAATCTTGTGACTGTTTCACTGCCTTGAGACTTTCTTGCATATAAGGGTGAGAGCAATATTTTTAAGATACAATCATAGTTCAGTGGTGTAAAGTGTATGAAAGGGAATGTAAAGTGAAAATTTCATTTATGAATTGGGTGTATCATACATATAAAACCAAAAGAGCTTTATTCAAGCTTTTTTCATGCATAGTTACAACGTTTTTTTCCCCGTTTTTCTGTCAATTAGGGCTTTGCCAAACCTTTGTGCAGTACCTCATGCAGCACATGCACACAAAGACGCTCCTAATCCAATCTAATTCTCTCATATTTTGACACCTAGAGCAAGTTTATTGGAAGAGGTAGATATCATGCATCAGTTTGTGTGCAGTGTGTCTGTGCTCAGTGTGTGTTCTGAGTGGAGTCTTTATTAGCATAGTGAATCAAACAAAACAAAGGCTCTGCCAGTGATGTAAACTCAGGGAATTAAACCTCCTGCAGTTCACTGCACGGTCATCTCAAGCTAATTTGGCTGTGCAAGAAATCAACTCTCTACTCAATTACAGCATCTGCTTTCTGTGCAAAACCATGAGAGCGGATATCATCTGACGCTGAAGATTTACAAGACTGTAAGCACTGTAAACCATCTTCAAAGTTTATTTAAATTTGAAGAAGTATGTCATATGAAAATATTCTATTTTCTGTGAAAAGCAGTTTGTGCAATATCCTGATATAAATGCCTGATGGGAATTCATTAGACATGCACATTTTCCACCAAAAACTCTTTTTATTCCTTGTTGTAAAACTTGTTTCTTCCTGACCTTTCAGGTCAGAACGAGATCTCCAACATGCTCTCACAGCCAGTGAGCCACTGACAAGCCTGTGGCTGGCAATTATGCCTCAAACTGCTCTTGTCTTTCTTTTCAATTTCCAAACACTCAAACAAGCTGGGCATCCACCACCCACTGCACTCACAGTAGGTCTCGAAGCCATCAGACCAAATGAAAAAGAAGTTGTGCTTCATAGTTGGGCTATGGTTGCGGGAGATTCAACAACTGCATAAAGTAAACTGCTTCCTAAGTAAGAGTTCCTGTAGTTCACTTCTGCTTAATGAAACTTCTGAGAATTAAAGGTTATGCTCATAAAATCTAAGTTTTTTCCAAGCCTGTTTTATTTATTTTTTTTACACAAAAATTGGCACATAGTTTGGGTTTATAGAAAAGGCCCACAAGTTACCTTGGATTTCTTTTTCTAGTGCTTGAACAAATCTTTTTTTTTCTCACTAACTGCTTTAAAGGTGACTTGAAAAAGAAAACTGAGTCTCAGAGCTTTCCAGCAACTTCACAGACTGAGACTTGGCCGATCAAACTGTGAACTTCCTCTTAACTCACTGTAGCAAATGGGCCAGTTGAATTGAACCTCACTCCATCTAATGACTCCAGACCACCTGATAAAATTACTAATTTTCAGCTGTGCAGCAGCGGATGGAAGTTCAGTTTGGAAAATGTAATCATTGATCATTTGTTCTGTTCTGCATTTGGAATTAATAGCCCTTATTTGCTTAATCCCTTGAAACCAATTTTAATCAAAGCGCAAACATACAGCATGATTCAAGTTAGGCCATTATATTAAATCAGTCAATTTCTTTGTGGACATGTATGTATTAACAGAGTTGGGCTTTTTTTCTTTTCTTTAAATTGTCTGTGACGGCCTGAAAGGCAAAATATGAAGATTTGATTATATGAATAAAGAACTGGCCAGAAGCTGAGAACCAGCTGTATTTGGACCCTTAGACTCTAACTCTGAAGAGGCTTCCCTTGTCTCACTGCGGCTGAATAGCACACACGGAGGCAGTTAGTGACCCAGTGACCCTATTCGTAGAGAAACAGAGCTGGGTGGGATCATATCAACGTTAGCTGGACCAAGGCCAATGCTTAGCCATAACATTCTGCTAAGAGATAACATACTTTTTAATTACATATGGACTACAGCTATGTCAAAGCTCTTCAGTGAACCTTCTCCTGGAACGTTGCCACTTAACTTGACATGATACAACAAATAAAGCTAGATGTGATTACACTTTGAGGGGGACTGTGGTTGAGTCAAAAACAGGGGGTTGAAACTCCTTTAGTCTTTGGAGGGAAGAGCAGTAGCTACAAAGAGGCGAGAATCAGACTGTTACCTGATGTCTCATGTTGCAGTACATTAATGATTAATGATTAATGAAACAAATATGTTTGAAGGAACTGAAATGCAACCTGGATAATTTCATTGCATGGAAATAAAAAGCTGAACTAATCTCAGTAACTGCCAGTTGAAAGTCTTAGCTATGGACATCTTCCAAGCAAACGTGTTTTCCATGCAGTGCTTGCTTGTGACACCGAAACATTGATTTGATCATGGAATTTATGTTACTTTCAGAACTTGGCTTGGAATGGTCATGACTGTCATTTGATAGTGAAGTTTTTCTGCAATCTTTCTTAACGTTATAATGGGAACGCAAACCGCAGAATCCACTTTAGGGAACTGTATATGTTTTAAATCCTGCATTCATTATAAAGTAAACATGCATTTCCTGAATTGGAATGTTTACAATGAAAAGAAAAATGCATAAGTGAACGGCGGTAGATTTACTTGCAGTCTTGCAATCACTTTTATTTCTAACCACCCAAGTGAATGCAAGTAGTGCACAGTGTCTGCCGCTGGACGCTTGACACGTAGCATTGAGTGGTTTTGTCACATACTTTTTCTAGACATCTGGAGCTGAGGCAGATAAAGTTGGCAAGAATGCTGCAAAACAGAAAAGCTGCTGTAAAACAACAACATATGATGCATCACAGAGCAGGTAAATTACAGGGTTTTATGGCTTTTACATTTTTCATAGCTGAAGGTCACCTGATGCCTCTCCTAATTCACTATAAATTAGAAAAATAACTATTACCGTACAACTTAACCCTTGTACTTGTCTGCTAGGGTTAAGTAGTGTTGTGGTCTCTGGTTTTGGTTGTGTTTTGGTTGTGTTTTTGTTTGGTTTGTTTCTTTCTTTCTGACTTTGTGACATTCTGTGTCTCATTTAATTTGACTTCAAGTGTAATTTTAAAACCACTTTTCCTTTGTGCATTGAGCTTTTGCTTCCTGTTCTTGTTTCTTGACTAGTTCCAGTGGGCTTAATAATTCACACCTGTGTTTGGTTAGGCATTACCTTTCTTTGCATACACTGCATGCTACTTGGTTTTCTTTGTTCTTTGACAGATTCTTGTCTTATTTCCCAGTTTTGTCTCAGGTCTGATTTTCTGTTCTTTCTGTTTCACGTTGGATTAGTTTAGACTGCTTTTTGGGAACCCTGCCTAGCACTGTATTCATTTTTTTTTCTAAATTAAAGAGCTATTTTAGTTCCATACCTGCCAGCCTGTGCATGTCTGCACCTGGGTCCTTGCCGTAGCTCACCTCACAACATGACACCCTCATGTTGAAGTTGATAAACATCACTGGAGAAGTTAATTCAGAATGTCTTGACATTTAAAACACATTATGTTGCTTCTGCTTTCTGTGGCTATCATTTATAAACCTGGTGCTATATAGAAATAACAGATGCTGTTTTTTTTTTAGTATAGATCAGGACAGATTATCACCCAAAATCCAAAGAGTGATTTGTTTTGGCGAACACCTAGCTCCGTGCACTCTGTCCTCCTATTGGGACAGAACATGGTAAAGTCATCTTGTCCACCGGGTCCCTGCCATTTCAAGGTAACCTCACAAGTCTGTGTCAGACAGTCAGAGTAGGCAGCAGTCTGCCATGGCAGCAATGCTCTCTGAGCCATATCTTCGAGGCCAAAGGTGAAACAGCGAGTCTATCATCACAGAGACACAAATAAAGCTTCTGTGAGCATCAGTTCAGCTGTTGAAACTGCCTGGTTAAATTGAGAGTTGGCTCATTTCAACAATTCTCATAATTTGCTATTTACACTCTTCCCAAGTCTGACAATTGAATAAGCCTCATAATTAAAAGTTAATGATGAATCGTAATATTCAAAAATATTAAAACTGTGCATTTAGAAATGGGAGAATATGGTTTCATAAATCATAATGAAGAAAAATATTACAAGAATCATTACTGAGCTTAGATTGTGGATTCAGCTGATTACATGCACTTACAAATAGAAGCAAATAAATCAGTTAGCATTTAAGATTCAGTAATGTTGTTATTCCAGATGGGAAGCTTGACTTGCAGTCAGGGGAAGAAGTATGACAGCACATTACATGGTGGTGGTATTTAAGGTCTTTGAATTTTTTCCCACCACCATGAAAACAATACTAATGGAAAGTCAGTTAGCAGCTTTGTTGCAGTGTACACACAAATGATCAGGTTGCTGTGGACATACAGTTTAAACACTCATTTGAAGTCATAAAAAATCCCACAAAAATCCACTTTTGGGGGCAGAATGTGAGGGTGATTCAGAGTTTTACTACTAATTATCTGGATACCTCACTGATTCTGCAGAAAGAATTTTTTTTTCCTATTTGAGTTATTAATTGGTTATGTTCAGATGTCAAAATGCTTAAGATTAGGAAATGTTTAGTTTGGGCAACCCAACACAACCGTGGGCTCTAAAACAACAAGAGAATTCCGATCTCCTCTATTTGAATATATTTCTGACTGATCTACAGCAGAGGTGGTCTTGTCTCCTCTCCTGGGGTGGGTCTAGTCCTCCTTTGTAAGTCAGTTATGGAATAGCTTGTTGGTCACATGGGCATGTAATTTTAACACATGAAGTAGTTATTGCTGAGATACCTGAATAAGAAATATACAATTAGAAAATAAATCAAAACATACATTCACATTCAAAAAGTGCAAATTGCTTCCTGTACATTTAATGCACAGAAAACAATATTACATAAACAAATCTTTAAAGTACTGCAATACCTTGTGCAAATTATGCACTAATAAAGAAGCTTGATGCCTCTTGTTCTTCGAAGGTGACGTTTTCTTGGGTCTCTTTGCTGCACCTGTTTTTTTTGTTTGGTTTTGGGTTTTTTTTCTATAACTTTATCATGGTAAAAGTGTAAACTGTATCTGTTAAGGTGACGGTGTATTGATATCTAGCTGTTGCCATTTGGGCCCACATAGCAGTACAGTGTGGTGCCGGGCTGGACACCAAAAGTTTGAGAAGTGGTTTCACAGCCCCTGGCCTCTCCAGGACAGTTTCAGGCCTCAAAATTTGTGAAATGAATATCAGTGTACTTGAAAACTTGTCTCATAAGTTTTAAGTTTTGGGATTGCCTCAAAATCAGTGCGATTATATGATGGATTATTTTGCCTGTGTTTCCTTCCCAACAACAAAACTCAGGCAATTCTCCTTCTTAAAGGGTCGTTTTAACAAAATTGAATTTGTCTTTGACATGTTGCTGTTTTCAATTAAATTTTTTATGTGAAATACATTCCATGTTATGCCAGTTGTTGGTATTAATAAAAAAGATAATATAGAATGTACTGACACCAAAGCTGAGAGCTGTCAGCTATTTGCACATCATCTGTTTTGAGCCACAACCAGCGCATGACTCACCTCGATGAAAATGCATTAGTTATCCCTAAATTTCCATTTCTAGGCTGAGGTCCCTGCTATAATTCAGCTGATTTTTGATCACATGAATACAGAGTGTTGAACAAGCAATTTGATTTGCATACACACTTGTCTAAGGTTTGCATATATGCCATACCTGTGCACCTCACACTAATGAGGCAATTATTTAGACAGCAGGTCTGCGAGTCCACCGGGGAAATGCCATAGAGCTCGCATCTGGGGGCTTAACATGGTTAGCTGGACTTCAGAGAGGCAGAGGCAGAAAGAGAGGAATTTCACACTCTCTAATGAAGAAGACTTTCACATTTCATGGCAAATAATGAATTCTAAAACAAATTTGCTGCGAAAAAGGAATGAGCTTCACAAAAGTCATGGAATGCATTTTAAACACGGAGCGGTAAGTTTTAAAGACAAATGCTTGTCATTCATAGCTCTAATACAGAGCAATGAGGAATACATTCTGATGAAGAATTTACTTTGGCATACGTATAATCACTGATATGTAAATACCAGGTTTGGCCACTTCAAAGTGCAGAGCAAAACGACTGCTAAAGTATCCTTTTAATGACCTCACTGATCAATTGCTTTCCTGATGCTGCAAGTTGAACTTAGTGAGGGTGATTAGGGGCTTAAGTGTGCTATAGCACAGTGCACACTACACACATGCACTCCACTTCTCACTCTGTCAGTTTCTTGCATACACATGAACACATATGCAACACATAAACCTTCCAAACACAGAAATATTTGAATGCTGCTGTAACGATTGGCTGAATGAATTTATAACTTAAAAGTGTTTTGAATGAGCTGTATGAACAGATTCATCTTAACAAGTGTTGCTATACGCTTTAGCACATCATGCTTATCATATATCTCTTTCGGTGTGCTTATGGTTGAGTTTATATTTTTCTTTTTCCCCTCTTCTTTGATTGCTTTAATTTTTATTCTATTTTTTTTTCTTTAAATTGCTTGTTTTTATGCTGCTTTATGCTGTTCTTTTAAATGCCTTGTCTTTATGTAAAGCACATTGAGTTGCCTGTGGTATGAAATGCGCTATATAAATAAAGATGCCTTGCCTTGCCTTGCCTTATCACAGTTTATTCATTAAGACAAGCGTCATGAAGCATCCCCCTAATATCCATTTCTTTGTTTTACCTCAGTGGCACATTCTGGAGTCTAGCATACAGATGAGTTTCAGCCAGGTCTCTTTTGAAATCCGGAAAAAGACTAAAACAAGACTATCAGCAGCAGATTTTCTTCATCTAGTCTCAACAGTTGTATTCCTGATATCTTACTTCCAATGGATTAAATAGGTTTTAATCAATTTAGGGAGCTTTAGCACAAGTTATTGTCAGGCACTTGTTTGCAGGCTGCATGTTGTTGAATAATGAGCAGCAGTGAAACATTTGACTGAATCAATCAGAAAAAAAAAAAGATGCTTTTCCAAAGCCTGACTAATTATACTCAGGCTTTCGATTACTGTCTGGAGCTACAAAACTACGACAAAAAATATCAATGAGTTGTTTGGCCCTCACTTCTTCACAGAAAAGTCAGGTTAGCACAAAGTGCTCCATATATATTTTGCATAGCATCCAGTAAGCATATTTTTCCCACTCTGCAGAACACTGTGTCCTGATCATGAGAAAGGAGCCTGACAGCTCCTCATGCAGGTTCAGTTAAAGTTACACATTAATATCCACAGATGACCTTTTGGATGAGCTGCAGCATTAGTCTTGTGAGTTCTAACCTGTCCGGTGTGGACATAGAGTAATGTGCTGGTTGACCGCTGCATTGACCCTTCAAGGCATTAGAATGTAGACCACATGTCTCGACTGTGTCTACCTCTACTGGAACATGTGATAAAGCCTACAACAAATATGGAGCAAATGTGTTCTATGAAGTCTTATCTGAGCTCTGCATACTGTGCTGATGGAATAGGCTATGTCTGGTTTGTTCTATCCCCTGTAAAGCTGCATGGGCCAGCACACAAACATGCTCACAGCTAAGCACATATGAGCACACACACAAAACCAAAGCTGCACCTCAGCTTTACAGGAATTCTTCAACCTTCAAATACCATTGAACTATAGATTGTTTTTTTTCTTCTGTGTACTCCCCACAATGATGACAAAAGCTTGATTGACAAGTTCAAAATAAATGGAAACATTAGCATCTTAATTCCTGGGACTGTCACATTTGCTCAGCATCTCCTCCTCAAGGATGCAACTAATAAAGGAAAGGTATTCATGTTAGTGAACAAGCCCTCCTTTATAACCTAATTGCTTTTGGTTCAATAGCTTAAAAAGTCATTAATTACAGGGCCAGCTCGTAATGGAGGTTAAGGTGGCTTTTTCACCAAGGTAATGAGCCGGTATGCACAGCAGCCAGGCAGATTTTGATGCGATAATAGGAGGGGTGAATACAATTTTTCCATCTTTGCTCAATGTCGGCACCGGTCGAGGGAAGAGATAGCCCTTTTCATGCTGTCTGAATGGGGGAAAAAAATCTAAAAAGGCAATTCATAATTGAATTCCAAACAGTGCTATTTGTATAGCTGGCAGCATATTACACATGAGGTGCAAATGGCCTTAGCCAAATGTGGGTGACATCGAAATGATATGTACTGTGGTAGAAGAGAATGTAATGTGTTTGTATGTGAAAATGTGCGTGTCCATTCTCAGTGTGTTCATTATGCTCTCAGTGGTGATGGCTGGGTAGCTTTATATTTGTTTGCAGCTCCTTCCTTGCTTTGTTTTCCAGCATCATAAGGCATGCTATTTGCTCCTTTCTTCTTGGCGTGGTATTGATTACCTGCTGAGGATTTCAAACACAAAAATACACATTCTCCGCTTGTTATTTCACAAATGTTGTGTGCTTAGCTAATCTTCTGCCAGGTAAAACAATATGTGTCTATAAAATCCATATAGATGGTCTGTTTTGAACAAAGAAAGGTATTTTCTGTTGAGGAATAAGGACAATCCTTTCAGAAAGTAATTTGCTTGAAAACAGGCATTTTGGTTAATGCTTCTGTGAACTACCTTCCATTGATTAGAGCACAACAGAACACCCACTCCTTCCTTTCAGACTACCACATAGCACAATCAACAAAACATTTTTGTCCCATGACCTCTAACCCCCCAGAGATCTAATGGCATTTCATTGATGGCCTCCACCTCGTGAGGGAAGTGAGAATAGAGGGCCAATGAGAAGGAGGGAGCAAGGAGAAAAGAAGGAGGGGAAAGGAGGGTATAGCAGTGGTTGCTCAGTGACTTTGGAGGAGATTAGACGATTGAGTTCACCTTTAATGACGGTGGAGATAGTCTTTCAGTAGGGGGAAATGCCAGAGCTCAGCAGTTTGTTTTGTGTAGCTTTAAGAGCTTCCTGTGTCAGGTTCAGGTTGCCTGTCTCTCCCCACAGCAGCGGCCCATTGTCTCCTAGCCACAAAAGGCAGCACAGTGTTGGGTGATCAACAGAGCGGCTCAGCTCACCTCCTATGCCACAGCAAACCCAACCTCCACAGGGGATTCCTGTACGTGACTTCAAGGAATCTTGTGACAGCGTATTTGTGTGTATTCCTCCCATTGCAAAATTAATTGACCTCACATTCTTACACTTAGGACGAGGCACAAAAAAAGCCTAAAGCGAGGACTTGTTGCTCATATCTAACACATGCCGCTTGTGCTTTATCCTGTCAGTCAACACACTTTTGTGTATGGAGCCATTACAATTCAGAATGATGTGAAAATGATGACATCAGTCTGCACAGGCAGATACATGTGGTACATGCATCTGGTAGTACATTTAAATGCTCGACTCAAATGTGCCTAAAAGCTCTGCAAATGCTCCAAAAATTGATTTTATATTTGTACGTTTTTCTAAAAACAGTAACATTTGAGTATATATTAATACTGCCAAATTCTGCTGCTCTCATTCTAATATGACTTAAAACTAACTTAAAAACAATGTCTGTGCAGCAAATTCTGCTGCACATACATGTACAATGATCTCCTACAAAGTAAGTTAGAAGTGGAGAAAAATGTGAAAAATGTTTTCTCACACAGTCCACAGTAGACATGTTTCAGTCAAATTGCTCTCATGCATGTGTACTGTATGCTGTGACAAGGATGTCAGTTCAATTCAGTGGCAAGGTCGAGTTGTAAACATAGCTCGACTCAACTGTTCATGTAACTCTGCTAAACTGAGACACAACTATATTTTCCCCATTTTTTCTTGTATATCCAAAGGTTACACTGTATTTGATTTGAAATTGTCACTATAATAACATTCGAATAATTCATGGTAGCCTACTATAAACCAAATATATTGTCTGCTATAACTCATTTTGTCACTGTAGTTTAATATTTAGTAAAGTTGACCAGTGCTTGTGTAGACTGTAATAGATTATCAGAGGTCAAAGGGAGGTTTTGGCATTACCCTGAAGCAGCTGTGAAAAAAAGTCCTGCACACATTTTGCAGTCTTCAGATAGCACAGCTGATCCAGATGCAGGCCAAACAACCCCAAAGGGCTTTTGCTTTGCAGCCAGATTAAATTAAAACAGCCCCACTGCAAATGAAAAAAGGCGGCGCTTGACTGAGTGAGTTCCAAATAGGACTAAAGTCCTGCTGCTGACCAGCAAGTGAGACCCCCCATCCTTTCATGTTCAGTCTGAGAAACACATACAGATATACACAAACCTTTTAGTTCTACTGCTTCACCCTCTTTTCCTGCTCCCTCCGGTTCTGAACCTGACATTCCTGCTGGCCCTCCCTCTTTGAAGTGGCTTGTTGCAGCGGGCTCCCATTACAGGGGCTGGGACTGGCGAAAGCCGATCTGTCTGGCTGGGGAGAATGGCCCTGGCCCAGGGGTTAATCAGCAGACCCAGCACACTGCCCACTCTGTCCCCGCAGTGCAGCTGTAACAAGACCAGCCAGATTTGGAGGTTAAGAAAGACAGCCACAGCCCAACTGCTTTGAAGTTGACTGGCAGCCACCAGGATTTGGGCTCTTAAAGAAGAGAGCTGGCGGACATTCAAGAATATACAGGGTCATGTGGCGTAGAGAGTGTGTGATTGTGTGCTTTCGGAGAGGAGACAGGAAGCTGACCTAATCTCTTTTTTTAACCCTCTATTGCTTGATGAGCTCAAGTTAAGGACACCAGTGCAGCTGTATTTAAAAACTAAGTTGATTCTGCAAACAAAATTGAAAAAGTCAAAGGCCAGTTGCAGTTTATGCAGTAATTTGGATAAATATGTATTTGGAAAATTGATTGACCTTTAATTAAAAAATAATTAAAGTATTTTTTCGGTTCCATTTAGTTTTGGCATCATGCATGTTCATATTTAGATTGCTTTTATCTGGCCTTAATGCATCAGTGATATTATGAGGGAGTTATTCTATGTAATCAGTTTGGCAATAAACGCAGATGAAGCACAGCAAACAATGGCTAGTGCATTAAATCAGAAAGGTGCAAATTAACAATTTTCTTTCCTTTGGAAGAAAACATTATTGAGTTAAGTGCATCATTACTGTGATAAAAGTGAGGACATGCCAAAATCAATATGCAAAACCTGGTAATTTTCACAGCTGCATCAGATTCTTTTGGTTTCTAATTATGCACAAAGAAACCTCCAGGGAAGACAGCTTTAGACATGTCTTCTTGATGGCGCTTCAGAAATGATACCAATCCCCATTTATAGCTTCATGAGCTAAGCATTCAAATACCAGGGTAATATTACATTATCCTGAATCTAAAAGCCTTTGAAAACATTTGATACCACCAGCAGTTATGGTTTTTCCCTGAGAAACTTATCTTCAGCCAAGTTAATGTCAGTGTAAAACAATCCATAATAAAAAAAAGACTATTTAAAAAAAAAAAACTAACTAAATCACTTCACTTCAAAAGACTATTTATGTTCTACTATCCACAGATTCAGGATGAATCTATTGGATCCCTGACAAGCCTGTTCTGTACAATCCACTTATCTCGCTTGTAGCATCTGGGCATGGCTCTGATGGAGTGGATGTTATCCAACATGGCACCATGACAAAGTCAACAGTATAGAGCACTCCGCACAAGGACAATGGCTTGATCGTTTCTCTGTCTTTTTCCACTCTGTTCATTAACTTTGGTTGCAGTGATGACCCTAATGCCACTCTAAACAAAAACAGACAATGACGAGCTGAGAATACACAACCAGATGATGCAATTAAGAGAGGAATAGAAGGGGAAATGTGTTGTGTGCATCTGCTTGTACAGCTCATTTGTTACAGCTACAGACGATTGTTTTTCTGTCCTGAATACTTTTGAAAAGAAAGCCAGACCTTTTTTTTCTTTATCTCCGGAGAAATAGAGGACAGATTTGGTCCAAACCATGTGGAAACTGCAGACGAATTTGATAAATGATTTGCAGGTGTCGACGGTTTTCTTGTCTACCAGCGGCCGTCTTGTTTCTAAGTGCATTCCCAGACTTGACCCCAGAAACACATTATATGTTCCAATGTGTTCCAATCTTTGTTTATTCAGTGCAGTGTGTGTCATGCCCAAAGATGAATTTCATGCCTGGCTTGGATGTTGTTTGGCAAGTGTTAAGATTATCATTGTTCTGTCAGCGTTCCCAGAGGACTATCTTTATTTGTGTCCTTTGTTTATCAAGATGTTTGAATATTAACATGGGCTTTTTTGTCCGGTAATAATGAAGCAGCTTTGCATACCAACACATCTGCACATCTCCATACTGTTTGGTAATTTTGCCTCTTTCTGTCTTAATTTCCTGCTAGATGCATTCCATAAGAGCCAACATTTGCATATGTGTAAAAGGTCTTCAGTCTAGGGAACCCCTCTCCTGCTCTCTGTGTATTTAGATATTTGTTTTCTCTTCATTTGCATTGTGTGGGAAATGAATAAACATTAACCCCTTAACGCCTGAATTTATATAGCTGTAAATAAAAAAATGTTTTGTGTGTGTTTTAGCCTTTAAGTAGATGGTAAATAATGCTGAGATTATTAATGTCACTTTTGCACAAAAAATAAATAAAACACCAGGCATAGTGATCAATAATAAGATAAAAACAACACAGTAATATAACAGTGAAAAAACAATGTTTTTTTTATTCACATATTTATTTATATAAAAGTTCCTAGGGTCCGTAGTGAATGTGGACTAACCGGCATTGGGGGAATAAAGATGCAATCTCAGCTGGTTGATTGAGTCAAACGGTTTGTAGCATATATGCGACAATAGGCGTTAAGGGGTTAACGTGTAAGGAGTATGGTACTTTCTCACTGGTTGAAATTTACATGTGTCAAATGACAAGAACCCAAAGACAGTTGTCTTGTCTTATAATGTTAATCGCATCCACTAATCAGGATTCTCTCTCTGCAGCCTTGGCCAACGTTACCACTTCTATGTTTACAGCCATACTATTACACCGTGAGCCACTCATCTGCTTCATCAGCTAGTCCCTGACAGGTGCTGGTGACTGTGGTATTTATACTCTAGATCCCTCTAGCACAAAAATTTTATATTCATGTTGGCCGATAAAGGGAATTACTTCTTGATTGCTTGGAGGAACATTGATACATCTGGCAGATAGAGAAAGGCACTAGTTTGAGGATTCAGTTCATGGTTTTTCATTTATTTATTCATTTTATTTTTCTTGGCTGGGCTGAACTTTCTCTGGGAGTAAAGTCTATTAGCTGCTGTCATTTCTTATCTCACTTGGCACACATTTGTCCCTCTGCAAGCTCAAATGTGACTTGCAATACACATGCCCACAAAAACCTACCCTTGCAGCTCCTAGAGATGGGGTGATTCAGTGGGTTCGTGCGATAAAACAGGATGTGTTGTGCCATTTAATTCAGCATGAAGTTTAATTTGCAGTCTTCAGGTGAAGATTATAGTACTGGTGTGATTTGCAGTACTCGTGTGGTTCAAAATCTCACTATGATGTTCATTTCATAAAATGGATACAAACGCACATGTGAATTCTTTGGCTGAGGATGATACTGATTTTATAAATGACACTTTTCTGCATCCCTCAAGTCAAAACTGCAAGTCCTTTATGCAGTTCTGTCATAAGTCTGGCTGTGGAAGTGTCTGACCTGGACCTGTGAGGCCTTTTCTACTGACACTGGCATCTCTGGGTAAAGAATGACCCTCATTTCTGTGGACACGGCACTGTGTCCGCTCCCTCGGATCTGGGCGCCCATTCCATTTCATGGTGCATCACCCCTGCGCGTGATTATGCCGCGCTTTCAGGTGCAAAGGAGGAAATGTTTCGTGAAACTGATGTCCCTGTCAGCGATGTGCGGCTCTCTCCTCTTCTGCCGAGTGTGTCACCTCACTGATTGGTGAATTACCATTCCAGTATGGGGACTGGCTCCACCCCTGCCACCAGTTCACTGGTTCTGGGAGCATATAAGGAGCTGAATATGTTACAGAGAGGATGCTCTCTTGGCCTCATTTGCATTGGCTGAATGGAAATCAAATGATTTAATGTCGAGCCAAAGCTGGTAACTAGGGACGATGTCAACACATTAAACACACATGCATACACACCCATATAAATGCCATGGGCTAAAATATGCTGAAAACCAAGACACTAAAATAGTGGTTTCTACATATATTCAAGAAGTAATGACATCATTTTATTTCTGAGAATGTGCTTCTTTTGGATCTCCAAGCAGAACCATTGAACGGCAGCCAAAGAGAATATGCAAGGCAAGGAAAAGCAGATGACTCGATTTGGATATGTGCGGTAATTAATTAATCATTAGTTGATTCTTCGGGCAGCTGAGACGACAAAATTAAATCTTCTCAGCTGTTCTGCAAAATTAACGCTCAAACTCTTGCACACTCACTCCCACAGTCCCTTAGTTACAGGCTCTCCAGATTTATTTTTAAACCCAAATCCCACTAGTATTTCTGAAAAGTAAAGCCAACACTAAGCTGATGTTTCTGGAGTTATTCGGAGCGTTTTTCCACACGTCGTCTGTCGTTTACATGTGATGTCATCACTGGTAGACATTTTTGTTGCAGTCAGTTTCTGCCTGAAGAACAGAAACATGCTCAGTGGTGAGATATTCTAGTTATTTTATCAGACTTTTTCCTTATTGATCCAAAGAAAAACTAAACTACAAATGAATATCTGGTTGTGTGTTTGTGTGTGTGGTAGTTATTGGGGCTTATATCTAAGTATGAGCATAGTTATGAGAGGCATCATGCTTCATGTGTGGACATGAAATCACTTATTCTTTTTCCTTTTTTGTGCATACTCTGGTAAATGTGTGTTGACTGAGTGTGTCTTGGCAGGTCAGTGTTGAGCACTGGGCTTCTCATTTGGGTCGGTGCTGTTCTACAGTTCTCGACCAGAGACGCTGGCTCAGTAGACTGGAATCCTTCAGGGCACCAGGGACATCTGATTCCCCCACTGCCTAAGCACTGAACTAAATGCTTCTGCATTATTCATGTGTATATCACTTTATTGCTGTGTAAGGTTTTCACTCAAAGTTTCTGCCGCACCATTTACTGTACATAACCCCTAGACATTAACTGACAAATTTTCCCCGAACTGCCTTTGTCCCTCGTTCTCCTGCTTCTTTTCTTTTTTCACTGATTCATTCTTCAATAATGACGGATCTATACTCTAAATAAGTGGCTCCAAAAAGGTTTAGTCTTACCTAATGGTCCAGGGATGCTTTATTTTTTTCAGTCACATTCACATTTTAGCAAATTTTTTACCTCCTTTAAATTGAAATTCACAATATGTTTCTCAGGGGATCTATATTTAAGCTACATTATATTAGCTGCATTATGATACAATTTCATACAAAGGTACTATATCTATACACATTTCACTTTGTTTGGAATTCATTTTAGCCTACATAAGCAGTGTGTTTTGGAGAAAAAAAACAGTTTTTACACATATACGTTATAAAAAATAGCAAAAAATTCATATAAATGAAAATAAATAAATAGAATTGTACATCCTGTTTGTTTTGTCATGTGTCATCATAGCAAAAAAATATAGCTGCAAGCAGCAATGTGGGGGTCCTAGCAGAATGTTACAATAGGGAAGGCTTGGGCCGCTCAGGAATGCGTCGTGAGTCCATGCACCAAGTTTGGCATCGATACATCAATGCATCGCAGAGATACGGCCAAATGTCCCATTTGCTCGTCGGCATGGAGTTTGATTGGCTGCCGCGGTTACACAGAAGTGAAATAAAAAAATCCACATAATAATTTATGTGTGGCTTGGTCTGAAGATTCTATGTGCCAAGTCCCGTGGAGATTGGACAATCTTAGTGGCCTGAAATGCGTTTTGAAGGTTTTTGATTAAATTCAAAATGGCGGACAATCCAAGATGGCACAAATGACATCATTAAGTGTGTTGACCTCTTCTATATCCAGGGATTCTAGGGATACTTCATTTGTGAAATGTGGACCAAGGGGTCCAAAGATATGAGCAAAAATGCATTTTTGCTACATATAGCGCCACCTATAGGCCGAACGTCACCAAACTTCTTGGGCCTCTTACCTTAGCAGTCTTGAGTCTGTGTTATAAGTTTGACGTCATGATATCAAATGGTTGCCAAGATATGACCTCACTTCCGGTTTGGGGGCGTCAACCTCGAGTTTGATTGGCTTTTATGGAAAAATGGAAGCCTAATTAAAAATTCCACACGATAACTTTTGTGCGGCTTGGTCTTAAGAGTCTATGTGCCAAGTTTCGTGATAATTGGACAATCTCTGTGACCTGAAATGCTTTTTTAAGCTTTTTGATAAAATTCAAAATGGCGGAAAATCTAAGTATACGCAAATTGACGTCATAGGGTGCGTTGGGCTCGTCATGATCCAAGGATTCCAACGATGCCTCATTTGTGAAATTTGGACCAAGTAGTCCAATGTTATTAGGCTGAATGCACTTTGAACTTTGGTGTGTTGGTGGCGCTAGAGAGTAAGATCTTGGGGGCATGAAAATTCTTGATATTGGCTTTGGCACTTAGCTGATTACGTGTGCCAAATTTCACAACTTTTTACCATAGCATTCATGGGGCTGCCATAGACTTCAATTGCAGCAGAAACGGATTAATAATAATAGGAAAAGCTACTAACTCAATGGGTTCCTGCAGCTTCGCTGCTAGGACCCCCAAATATGCTTGGCTGCTTTCACTTAAAACCTTTAGTTTTGAAATCTTATAGCGTTTTGGTGCCACTTGGGGGCAGTCTCATAAATATGCGGAGCACTCTAAGCTGTGGCTCCTCTTAGTTGTTCTTGCGCTGTTGTTGTTTCTTTTGCTTTGATTTGCTGTAAAAAAGACTGAGGCTAAAGTGGACAAAGACCTGTTTTGTGATGGAGTGAAGCTAAATGTTAAAATAATGAAGATTTCCCAGTGCAGCTGTTGTCTGAGCTTTTCGCCTGTAATGCTTTGCTTTTTATAGTTTGTGGCACTTTGTCCTCTTTGTTGCGAAATCGATTATTGTCAGCCCCTCCTGGCTCCAGTCGGCTCAAGCTAACTTTCGACCAGTCAGCAATCTGTCACATGTAGTATCATCTCTGAAGCCTAGGTGTTGCTAGCTTTTTGAAAAGCATGTGCATCCACCTCTGTGAAGGTATAAAATGCATTGAATAGACAGGGTCAGATCCCCAACTTGTCATTTCTCATAAGTGGGTCTTATAAAGTATCATACCGATATTTTGAATTAAATGTTTGCAGACATTCCAAGTCAAAGCTTCTCCATTGCCTTACTCTTTTGTAGCACCGGATGGAGTTGTGCCTCTGTCTTTTTTACAATATTTTTTAGACAAATGAGATGTAATATGAGAGCTGAGATTAGATACACCTGGGATTCAAAATAAATCAGGCTGTAAAACTGTTTGTTTCTGCCGTACTGTTGGGCATTTTAACAGAAGAGTCTAGTGGATTCACATTTGCAGCCAGCTCAAAGTGGTAACAAGAAGAACTGCAGTATTTTGCTACTTCTGTATTGGTTTAATTACCAAGCCCAGAAGTTGATGTTTGTTTTGGTTACTTGTTGATAAGTCTTAATTTTGGGAAGCTTAAATTTGCCAGTCACCTACTAAGATTATAGAAAAATTCTCAATTTGATGATTGCGAGACAAGATCTAAAAATCTACTCTTATATGAATGGAACCAAAATTTACTTTTGTTCTTGGACCTACCATTTACAAATGTGTAGTCCATATATAGAAGCCCTTACTAATATGTATTTGACTGAGGACTGTTGAATGGAGAAAGTTTTTTGCGTGAAGATAATGCTCTTCCCACTGGAGCCTTACAATGTCGTATCATTCCATAGATTAAAAAAATCGACCTTATCTGTTCTTTAGTTCCCCCTAGTGCATAGCAGTGACTGTAAAGATTTCCCAGACCCGCCAACAGTTAAACATTCAGGGAAGGAGAGGAAGAGCAGAGCCGGCTCTGTCGCCGGACTGTTGCTGTTGAACAGTGTTGAATATAATGTGGCATGACACTTCATTTTCATCTGGACTGCTTTAACACAAGATGCTTTAAGCCATACACAGGGAAAATGCATGTCTGTGCTAATTACCTGTATGAGACAGACACAGAGAGAGAAAATTGTGGAGCTCTGCCAACAAACTTGCACACCCTCTGACCTGCATTACAGCCCGCTGCAAGCTCTTTGCGTGGTCAACACATTGCAGCACTCTCACATTGCAGCCTTTATTGTGTCGTTGCTCCAATCTAACACTTATGGTGACAGTGCTGCTTTGGTGCAACATTCATTTAGTCATCCACGTTCACTTGCCTGTAGGCTTCATTGTGCTACTTTGGTGCTCAAACCGTTTGCTTTCATTTGGATCTGAGCCCGAAAAGAAAAGAAAAGAGGTGCCACTGGGGGGGATGTTCCAAAGTCGTCCAAGTTGTGTGAAGAATTGCTGTATATGGTTGGCAAGCTAATTGGACCCTTAGCAAACCACGACTCCTCCATCCACATTGTGTTTCAGATTAACCATTGACACGGTATGACAGCGAGGCCTTTAAAATGTCAAAGCAAAAAACCATCACAATGCTTGGCCCACCTTTTCAGAAACGCAGCGCGTGAATTGTGAAAATTACCACTGATAAATATAATGAACAAGACTTTACAGAGCTACATCTGAACCTGCTCACTGTCTCTGCTGGGTGTGAAGGCCATAGCTCAAATTGCCTCAGTCAAGGCATCTATGGTCTTTGTGTGCAACAATAGATGGTGACAAAATAGAAAGGACAGCTTTTCTAAAATGTCAGACTGTTGGGGTCCTGCTGAAATATCTCCTCTGGTTCTTTCTGTCTATCTTGATCGATAAAGCTACCTTTGACAATCCTGCATGTTGTCACCATGACATTTGGTCACCCTTCCTTTTCCCCTTACCTGGCTCACCGCTGAATAGGAATGTAACAATGAGATTTAATACTGGATCAATAGCTACACTTCAATGATACATTCACTCGCATAATGAATACTGATGGATAAAAACAAATACCTGTATGGAGAATTTGTATTCTAGTCAGTGTGTCTGTAATAGCTGTGCCTATGATGTTTCATTATGGCTTTTCCGCTTGTGTGTGTTTTCATTCTCTCCATCCATACAATCAAGAAAAGGATATAGGCATGATTTAATCAAGTCTATGGCAGTAACGACAAGCCAGCCTCTTGGGTATTTATGAAGAGTGCTGTGTGTGCGCTTGCATCTATGTGATCTCATGCCCATGAATATCATGCCATTGTTTGCATTTCATTCAACAGATAAAGGTTTAGTGCAATATGTTTAATAAATACTGAAAATGAATTGATCTTTACCACATGTCCGTGTCTGTATATTGAATTACATATCTGGGTTGTACATTCAAAGTGTTTGTACAGCATACGGAGATTTGTGACAGGAATATACATGTGTGGTTTATCTGAATTTCTGTAGAGTCCACATGCATGATTTGTTTACTCTACATGTTGAGTGCACTGTACCATGTTTATACTATGCATATGTGTGTATGCATGCCAGTATATGTGGATATACAGTATTTTCCTGTGTGTGTCTGTCAAAGTGGGTACGGTTCATGCTGAATATATGAACTAGTATTAATTGAACAAGACTTGCAAAAGAACTTCTGCATGTCTTTGAGTGTTAATCAAAAAACATGCTGGGTATTCCTCACCTTACTGTTTTTTGATAGTCACCTAAGTGCATTGTAGTCTTACTGTTTGGGCTTGTGTCTGGGCCCCTGCGTGACTGACGCCTTGAACGCCCACTGTTTAAACATCTCTCCACGTGTTTCCCTTTTGATCAGCGTCTGCCATTCTTACTGATTTTCCAAATCACTGATGCTTGTCAAAGAATTAATTACCTGGATCGTTGCTCTGCTGACTCCGGCACCAGCTGCGGGGCTCACCGGAGAGACCTCGGTTTTCTCCCAGCATTCCTGGCTAATCACCCACAATCCATTTCAAAGTCAACCTGACTGGCCCGCTACCCGGAGAATAATGTGGAATTAGACTGCATCCTGACATTAACAGTTTCACATTTGCATACAGTAGACAGCAGATTAGCCTGCAGGATCCGAACAGTGGGAGGTGAATATCAGACACAACGCTAATGGAAGTTGCCTCCTATAGTTTATTAGATAAGTAATGGTGTAAAGCATTGTGCCAAGCAGCATATCCTCACTATGTTATTCATTGATGTGTAACACAATATGTTAATTTGCTGTGGAAGATGAATATTACAGGATAGGGAGCCAGGAAAGAGAGAAGGATTCACCTGAAATGGTCACAGAGCCTTCATATCTGAAGCTCTACCTGCACTCAAAACACTTGTTCTTGTAGAGAGCATACTTGTGGATTACGCAAAATAAACACAACATATTCAGGTTGGCTTTGCCTTCAGGGAGTATCTAGCCATGTGGCTTGTTATGAGGCTTGCATATGCGGAAAGGCTATTAATATACCCTGTCTGCTTGTTGGTTTGTCTCTCGGCCTGTCCGTCTGCCAGCCTGCTGGTGTGTCTGTGGGGTTGCAGCAGCATGACGTCAGCCAAGCTCAGAGCACTCGGTGACCTCTGTCACAGGGAGAAAAGCATGGTGCGCTCCAGACAGCCCTTTAACAGTGGAGACAATGCAGGCAGAACAGAAACACAGAGGCTTGAGTGTATAGGGACTTTAGTTACAACAGAACAGCAAGTGGTGGACTGTCTGACAGAAATATGGACAGACTGGCCTGGTGAGAGCAAAGTTCTCAAAGATGTATGCTGACAAGTTATACAAAAAATTGAAATCAGTGAGGAATAAAACTGCGGGAGAAAGCCATGAATAAAACTCTGCCTTTGTCCAATACCCACCCACCTTAAAGCACCCACAAATCTACTTAGTATAGACTTCCGGTATGAACTGAGCACAGGACACTTCAATGTAATGAAGTTACAGCTCTGGAGACAGCCTCGAAAAACAGCAACTAAAACCAACTGTGACTGTGCCACTGTATGTGCATGTATGCTTACATATGTCTCCCTCAATTTGTAATCATTATCTCGTTTCCATACCTGGCCTCCAGCCAAATCTTCCACTCTGACAAGTTGTCATTCAGATAGGTCTTCTTTTTCCCCGGTTTCCTTCAAAGGTTGTCTAACTTTGCTTTCATAATGCCTCAGTGGTTTCTGTAACTTTCGGGGCATACAGCTGACAATGTGTGCAAGTCAACAGGAAGTGAGTTAGTTAGATTTACTCCAGGTGAATTCTGAAACCAACACAAACTGCATGCGCTCCTCCTGTAATAGAATCATGCTCCTATTTTCAGTGTCTTTCATTTCAAGCAAGATGAGGAAGTGATTTTAACTCAAGGCAATACATGACCTTAGAAAGGAACAAGTTCTGTCAGGCTTTCAAGCCATCTTCCTTTAACCTTTCTTAATTTTCGCTTTCACATTTTAATTCATCGCCTTATTCCATTATTCAATGTCTCATTTCATAGCAGGCTCAAAAATTCAGCGCAAGGTCCTCAGGCTTATTTTCTACTCCAATCCAATTTCACAGAGACACTGTATTAAACGAAAAGGGCATTTATTTGGCTTAGAAATGTCTTTTCTTTATTTACAATATCCCAAATGTAGGGGTGTGACGATACACTCATCTCACGAGACGATACGATACACGATATTGGGTTCACGAGATCGATACAATACGATATTTTAAGAAAACTAAAATGACAAATTATGACTGGATAACAGACTTTTATTTAACTGAGTTGCACATGCATTTATAACTCTTAACAACATGCATGATGTAAGCATGAACTTTGAAACTTCTTCCTCTACAAATTGAAATAAAAATAAAAATGTATAAAAGTTAAAATAAAATAAATAAAATTAAATATTTCTCCTTTTTTCAAGTGCAAACAATATTATATGCAAAACAAAAAGTTATTCTCTGTCAATACAGAGTGCAAATAGTGCAAACAGAGCCTGACCAAGTATGTCATTGACTGACAATTTGCTGCAACTACACAGCCATGTTCTTTTTTAAGAATATTAGCATGTCCACATTCTCTGGCTGGATAACAGACTATTATTTAAATGAGTTGCACATGCATGTATAACTCTTAACAACATTTGTAGTGTAGGCCTAATCAAAGATTTTCTTAGTTTTCACCGTCTCTGGTGTAATGAAAATAAATAAATAAGTGATCAAGCAAAAAAATAAAAAATAAAATAAAATAAAAATAAAAATTTAGAGTTTAACCTATAGTTTGGGGGAACTTTTCTGATACTGCCGTAACTACATTATATTGTTTCTTCATATGCCCTTGAACATTTGTTTTCTTTATAATTCCGTTTACAACACATTAGTCTGTATTTTACAGAATTTACTACTTCTGTTTTCTCAGGTTTTTTATATGGTAATCATTTTCAATGTGCAAGCTGTCTAAGAAAGAGAAATGCAGTTGTTAAATATGTTTTTTTTTTTTCCTACAATGCCAATTCTCTATCTCTGAAGTGGTTTGGTAAAAGAAATATTTTCTGCTATCCATCACTTTCTGTTTCAATTGGGATACCTAATTTTTGCACACAAAAGAAAATGTTTGCTGACATTACTTTGTTTTAGTATTTCAAAGCATTGTCTGCCATGGTTTGAAAGCAATCAGGTGAAAACACATTGCTTGCGCCCCGGGCACGGCTGTTCACAAACCTCATCTCAAGTCAGAGATATGGCATAACACCTCTGGATCCATGAAAAAGAACCTTGCACTGAAGTGAGAAATTGGCTACGAGTCATTATGCACAAACACCTAATGCCTTGGCATTTTCTGTCCCTGCCAAACAATCATCTTCCTCTCCTCTGTCTATTTGCAATTAATGATTGAATTTCAGCCTACCAAAAAAAAAATCCCATTTTTGCTTTGTGTGTGTATCCCCAATACACACAGCTGCTACCAGTACACACGGCAGCATGCACAGCAAAGCTTATCTCCAGCCTTTAGATTGGGGGCCTATGGAAACAGTCTTGATTATTTCCCTCCTTCTCCAAAGCACTGCTGTGTGCTTTGGGATTAGAGGCTTTCTGTGGCGGCTGCACATGCACACTGACTGGCTGCAGGCGAGAGAGAGAAAGAGAGTTCTTCTGCTCAATAAACCCCCCTCACCGTCCCTTCGCTTAGTACTCAGCCCACCCACCCCACCCCACCCCACCCCCCTCCTCACTACCTCCCTCCCAATGCCCGACACACTAGCCAGTCCTAGGAGTATTACATCACCCTGATGTAATGTCTAACCAATCACAACACAGCGGCATTAAAGCTTGCAGGATTATGGAAGTCAGTAGCTCAGACTGGGTAATGAGAGAGGGAGAGACAGGGAGGCTAGCAGCACCCGTCAAACATATTTTCAAGAATACGCTCCGGATCAATTTTGCCCCTCTTCTTTCTTATTCCCAAAGAAGGGAAGTAAAAATACACACTGTCAAGGTGCCTTTTGATCTTGTAATTTAGACCAAGGAACTGGTGAAATTCTGTATTGTTCTTGAAAAGTCAGAAAAAAACCAAGTTGCTGTATGTTACAATCTATTTGATCATCCATTCTTGGTTGTCGATTGCTGCGCATTCCTATCTGTAATGCGCAGTCACTGAATTAATTAATTGAGTCAAGCTGTACTTGAACACCAGTTTATAGATATTTTTGTACACCTGTCCTGCTTTCAAAGGCTGTACTCTCAAGAGGCCGTGGCATGAGTAACTTAAGTAAATGCCCTTTAACAAGAATGTTTTTATGAGGAAACAAAGCCTATTGCCTGCTTCGGGAGAGATGGTTCTTATCACAACTCAAGAGCAAAGGGGAATAAAAGGTAATGTTAGCAGGCTATCTAGTCCACAGAGGCAGTATGGGTGAAAGGAAAGTCTGGCCCGATGCTGATGTTCCTGTTTCTTGTGGTCACTGTTGGTTTCTTTTAACGATGTTGATGAGAAACCCTTACATTAAAGAATTACTTCTTTTAACTGCAAAAAAAAAAAAAAAAAAGTTTATGGGATGTCATTTTGTGCTCAAACCTAACTAAACCGCCATCGCACCGTTTGACCACAAACCCCTACCAGTTGGAAGCCACAGACAGAATTATCTTCGATGTGCTGCTCTACCTTTTGGTCGAGCTAATTTCCAAAGTGGCTGTACTGTATCTTATCAAAAATCTGTGGAAGTAAACCTGCCAGAGCTCAGTGTAGGTACGTAACACTATAAGTGAGCATATGTTATAGCCTACCATTACTTTTTCAGATTTTGGTACTTTTACCATGAATTAACATGTCAGTCATTTGTTCAGAAATATTCATTCTCATGACTATTACCCCAAAGAAATGGGAACGTACAAAGCAACAGATTTTCATTGCTTTTTATCTTATTGAGACCATTAAAGGTGTGAGCTGAAAAGTAGTCTCAGAAGGCTGATTTAGTCACAATTGCTGATGCATTTAGCCATCAAACAAACTACCAAAAATAAATATGTATCTGAATGTGGACAGCTTTGTTGAGAATTCAGTTGTATTATGATTACACTTGAAATTAAATGGAAAAATGATTCAACTTTAGAACAAGTGCAGAACAGCTAGGTCTACTTTTGCCAAATACATGCAGGAGTGATACAATCTCTAATGTATTTTATGGGTTATTTGGCTTATTTTCGAGAAACTTGTTTTCATACAATTTTGTTGGGACTATAATGTTTATATGCATTTTAATAGTTGAGTTTTGGTTGGACTAAAACAATTCAGTTTTTCTAATGTCATGTGAACATGCTTAATGTTATATGAATGGGTAACTGAGAAACATATTGTTAAGAGGAGTTAAATGGAGTTTACCATGGCTTGCTACTTTTATTGTTGCTTTTAATGTTGCTTATTTCATTACTAATTTTATTTGTGACTATTTTATCTGTGATGCAGTTATTCTTATTGCTTTTTTATTGGTGACTTTCTTAATCTGTGATGCAGTTGCTATTGTGAAGCACTTTGGTCAGCTGAGGTTGTTTTAATGTGCTACATAAATAATTTTGAGTTGAATTGAATTGAATTGAAGAGCTTCCAAGAACCTCAGGTTAAAAGGCAGTATATAAGTATGGAGAATTTACCAATTAAAACATATTACTTTCTACTGACATGAGTATGAGACTTGGGTTTCGGTTCCATTATGCTTCTTGTATATTTTTTACCTACTTTTGCTTTAAGATTTTAAGTTTCATTTTTAGTCACTGTTTTGTTTAAAATTCAGTTTAGGGAAAATTTCAAGTCGAGATATGTCTTTGTTGCGCAAGTACAGAGCCCGAATGGGGGGTAGAAATTGATCCGCTAGTGATACACCTTTGAGCTAGCAAGGGAAGTCGTAACAGAGGCGAAATGGTCCCGCCTCAAGCATGTTTACACACATCAAGGCTATGTACACACGTAGCCGGGTATTTTTAAAACCGAATGTTTCCCCCCCCTCCGTTTATAAAATAATTTGTATCCACATTACCTCGTTTTCGAAAAAAACACCTTCCACACATAACCGAACATCTGCGTTTTCACCTGTCTTGACAACCCAAATGCATTTGCTGTTTTGCGCAATCTGCCCTTGTCAGCTAAATAATAAAGTGTGCATGCAACTTTTTTGAGCACACTAGGTGATCGCATGACAGTGGACTGCCCCTCGATATGAGGGCGTAATAATTCCGACAGCGAGAGGAGTGAGGACACCGGGACATGAGAAATTGTCACGCCATTCCTCTGGGAGTACGACTTGGGCGTGTAAAATCAAGGCAGTAAACAGCGCCTGCACAATAATAACCACCACAGTTCTCAAGGCATCCATGCTTCTTCAGTAAACAAAGGTCGCACTTTAGACTTTAAAGCAGATTTGTTGTTGTTTTGGCGAATATTGTGACGTTCGAAAACGCAAAACTCCGGTTATCTCTGTCTACACGCAGCTGCATAAACGGAGTTTTCAGAAATCTTCACTTTGCCCGGAGTTTTTAAAAACATTCGTTTACGATGCATTTTTATGCGTTTTCATGTGGATGACAGGTCCAAACGTAGAAAAATATATTCGTTTTAGCAGATACCCGGCTACGTGTGGATGGGGCCCAAGTTGGCATTGCGGAATCGGCCACTCTAACCAACAGTGCTGTCCTCACTCAGCTGATTATGTGACACCAGCAATGATGTGGGGCTGAAGTGCCTCAGTGGCATGTGTGAATTACAAGGAGGAACTGCAGCAGTTTAATAAAGATGTCTTTTTTCACTTATAAAGTGCAAGGAATATGTGAAAGAGGTTTGAGATTGAAACCTGGAACCTTCTTCCTGTGAGGCAACAGTGTTAATCATCACACCTCTCTCATTGCCAGCCCTAAGAATACACCCCACCGAAACAACTAGACATCTCTAAATATTTAAATGGGGGGAAAAGCTAATATTTTTAATTCTTTGACCAGTTTATCAAGCGAGATCGGGCTGGTGTATCTATTAATTTGACATATTCAATAATACCCTTTTGCTTTTGTTGGTTTTGATATCCATAACTTGTTTGAAGTTTATCTGGCATCAATCGCCTGGTTACGATATTTTTGGAGAATGGGTTCCAGAGTGGGAAGATCTAGGAACGCCACCGTTCGCGTTTCCATTGTTACAGCCAGAACGGATTTGTTTACATCTGCGTCACAGCCACATGACCAACGCCAGTGACGTATACACATACGTCAGTGACGAGAACAAAAAGCGCTTCGCGCGCAACATCCATTCAAAATCCGGAAGAAGAAGACAACACAACAAGGACAGACAGCGATCATCATGGACCCCACAACATTGATAGCAGCACTGCTGCATACACTGCTTACTACAGCGGTGTTGTTGAAGGAACATTTACAGGTGATGCGCTGGTAGAAGTAGGGGCGTACACGCATGCGCATTGCTTCTTCTATTGTTCTGGTGTAACCGGTGGGGGTGGCTTACAGCGCACCTAGAGGTGTGGCGTGTGTACTGCATCGTTTTCAGCAAGCGTGGCGTTGCCATGAGGACCTGATATTTTTACAGAAGCTTTCCTGTGTGGTCGCAATAATTTTCGTACTCGGTTTAAAAAAAACCCTCGTTTCATTTTCGTGTAGCTGTAGCCTGAGTCTTGTCTACCTATTAACTCTTTCGGTGCCATTGACGTCTATAGACGTCAATTTAAACAAAAAACGTTCACTGCCAAAGACGTCTATAGACGTTAATTGCGTTTTTTAACGGAGCGGGCTGGGGGACAATCTAGCGGAGTTCGTCTCTAAATCTTAGGCTTGTAAACACTAAACAGAGAATATACCGGTAAAATTACCCGCAAGGTGGCAGCAGTGCCACTTTGCACAAAAAAATAAAAAGCGTGTTTTCTCCGTTTTTTGGGTCAAACAGCTGATTTTGGTGAAACCAACCTATGTTCTACTGTCTATTACTAAAAGACTGAAAATGGTAGAAACAAACTTTTTTTCCTGTTCAAAGAAGAGAGTCTACTCTTTCTTTTGGTAATTTCAGTGTGTACATAGTCATAAGACACATTTTTCTGTGGGTCTTGGAAAATCAGTCAAAATACTGAAAAACACTTGGCAGTATGGGTGGCTCTGAACAGAAAATGGCTGGCAGCCAATGAGTTAAGTCAGCTCTTTGTTGTCCATTGTCTCCAAGGAAGATGAAGAGGTTTTATTGTGGGGTTTGGTACCACCTTGTATTTTTTTTTTTTAACAGCTACAGTAGATTCGTACAAGCCCTACCTGTCCAACCATCACTTCCACTGCACCACTCTGACACACAAACACACTCAGGCCTACATACACCCTGCAGGCACAGACATCACCAGACAGTGCAGCAGAAACAGCATGAGCTTTCAGTGTGCAGTTTGCCATTTGCTGTAGTCTGCACAGTGTATGAATGCCACACCAGTACACTGAGTGTGCCACACTGCAGCTCTGGACGCCGAAGGGGGAAAGTCACACATCTGTGCGGCAAATATATGTAACATGCAATGGAAGCACTATAGGGAAATCACTGCATTGTGTAGGACAGCATGGGAATGCTCCGTTCTGCCAGCAGAGTCGCTCTGGGAATGATGAAGCACTTATGGGATAGCAAGAGGCAGCATGGTGCAGAGAAAAGCTCACTTCGAGAATCAATGGTCCATACCATCCATACTTATCTGCACTTAGGTGGTTTCACAGTACACTGATAAAATTGCAGCTGTGTCAATGTTTCCACTTTTTCCACTGTACATAAGTGGAAGGTTCGTAGCAAAGCCATCAAGGTAAAACTGTTTTGATTAGTATCAAAGGGCTTTGCCATTTCTAAACCCACTCAAGTCAAAATAATACATATGAGTACTGTAGAGGTTCACATCAGGTTTCCTTCTAAGCCTTGTGTGTGAGTGTAAGATCAACTGGAGTAGTGCTAAAACCCTCATACGTAGAGCTCCTTGTGCTTGTGTGTCTGAGAGAAAGGTGGCAGCATCAGTGGTGTCAGGTTTAACATTGCTTCAGGTCTGTGTGGGGGTGGACACTGAGAAAATTGTGGCCATTTTACCCGACACACGTCTTATCCACGCCCAAGCTTTTTTTCTTTTTGTTCTGCTCTCCCACTTGAAGCCCTGCCAATAGGGATGAGGGAAAAAGAAAAGCCCTCACACTGTTCCCTGAATGCCCGCTTCTGCTACTACAGCAGCTGTTTTTGCTCAGTCTCTTGATCTCACTTTATTCTCATTCACTCTATCGTTTCACTGTCAGATCAAGCAACCACCTCACACTCCCCACTCGCTATCGCTTGTCTCATTCCCTCCATTCGAAAGCACACAGCCATATTTGCTGTGCAATATATGCAACTTTGGATTGCAAAACAGGTAGAAAAATGAGATCTCCGGCAGCCAGGCCATCTCATTAGAAATATGTATTCAAGTCTTTCCAAGCTTTCAAATTTTACATACAGAGATGTGCTGGAGAGAGAAAGAGAGAGGAAAGATTAATGTAAATCTCAAAATAAGGAAGGCATTAATATTTCATTAGTGCCTCCTTTTCTGTCTGAGTGACAGAGGAGGGGAGATAGTGGCTGATTTAATGATTTTAGAGTCTCTTTCTTTCATTCTTTTTCTGTCCCTCTCTCCCTGCAATGTCGCTGCCTCCCCTGGTTTCTCTGTCAGCAGATGGGCTAAGCCTCATTTTTTTATGAATTCCTCACAGACCCAGCTGCACATAATTACAGTCAATTCTTCCTTATCTCTCAAATTAAAAAGATTAGATTATTTGTGAAAGAAAAGCTCCCCGGCAGCTGATAGTGGGCACTAGACTACATATCTAAGTTATACTGTATGTACTCCCCCCCCCCCCCCAACCTTTTATGCAGACACTCATAGACATGTACTTTAATCGGCTGTGCGCAGATATCGACTCATTTCGTTTAAACACTGATACTATGCCAATGTACAGTATTATCTTGAACAAACTGTCTGTTTTGAAAGAGTATCGTGTCCGTGTTTTTTACTTATTCTGAAATCTACTCTGGGTATGGATATGTTGCCTGCTGTCTGTTACAAAGAATTCAGAATCTGCTATGAATCAGCAACTAGCTTTGAACCTTTGTGAGACTGATTCCATATCAGTATCTCAGATTGCCTCTTGCTTTGCACAGATAAGACACAGGGAGGTATTCAAATACACTATTCAGCACTGCTGTTGTGTTTTGTGCTGCCTAGCCTCATGGATGTTAACATTTTTGTATTATGCAACTATAAGAAAGCGCAAAACAGACATGCTCGCATAAAGTCAGATATCCACTCTTCTAATTGAAAAAAATCTGGCACAAACAAATGATATCCACAAACATGTTATTGATTTCCAACAGTAATGTTGTTTGATTCATTCACTTGGGCTTCTTGCAGAAACAGCACTTGCTGAGAGGGAATGTAATATAATTCAGATTTCCTCCAGCGACCCAAGGGATTTTTTTTGCTCACCATCACCCACAGCATTATCAATTGATTGGCTCATTAAAAACACATTCATTCCAGGTCATGTACTATATTCAGCCCACAAGCAGTGGAAACATTACTCAGATCTGCATAGATTCAGTTGTTTTGTTGTTGCCTTAACATCTTTGCATTGATTATACTTCATTCAGCCACTTTTGATACATTGTTGTGGATGTGAGTTACACATCCCATTTGGAAATATCTTTTAACCATTTAAAAAAAAAAGTTTTTAACAGGTAACAATTCTGACTATATCTCACCTCAACTGTCTTTAGGTTACACAAAGCAAATAGATACTTAATAATGTATGAAATAGAGGAGACTGACGAATAGCAACAACAAAATTTTGGATTGCTTGGCAAAAAGTCTGCCTTTGTTCTATTTTTTACTGCTACTCAGTACAATGTCCCAACTTCGTAAATGTACCAGGCAAGCGTCAAGATCAAGGTGAAAATGACTATTTAATACCAAAAAAAAGATGACTTTTACCGCATTGACATTGATGGCATTTGGTTTAGACCCTTACCCAAAGGCCTTTTACCTTACTGCTCGGTAATTATGATTGATGCACAACCATCATTTGTAGAGAGACACATGATGACAATCAGATCTACTCGGTGATTAACGGATCATAAATTTAAGAGGTGCTAAAGTGATTAGGCTTGTATTATTAACAAGCTTAAACCTCCCTAATACGAACAGCTCATGAGAAGGTGTTGTATTTTGAAAACTAAGCTTACAAAATGCAGGGAAATTATATATCCTTTTAGCACTGCTTTTTTGTTAATTGATGATTCTAAATTGGCTGTAGGTGCAAATGTATCTTGATCCTTTAATGGACTGGTGACTTGTCCAGGCTGGACCCTATTTTTCGCCAACTTTTAGCCGAGATAGGCTCAAGCCCCCTCTGACCCTCTACAGGATTAACTGGGTACAACTAATGGGCAAAAAAGTAAAAGCACATTTGTCCTTTAAATCCTGAATTGATTGTCATCATAACACTTTGAATTACCGTCTAGTGCTGTTGGAGATATTTGATTGAAACATTATATGTGCGTGTGCATTGCTGATAAAGGCTGTGTTACATTTTGAGGTGTTTGCGTTCACCCTATTTTATCACAGTATTTGGTGGTTCTGGAGATGTTGTTTTGTTCTTGATCATTAGTCAGTTTCACAAGGGAAAGCACCACCAATAGAGGTGACTTTGGCACTAAAACTGTCAGAGAGGAAGGATAATGAAATAAGCTTTTATGGTTGAGACATGGCTAAGGTCTATGTGATCAGAGGCACTCAAATGCGTGGGATGTGCGGTTTGCTTGGCAGCATATTTCATAATGACACCCTTCATTTCATTCTAAAAGCCTTCATAATATAGCTATAAAGTGGACTTCTACCACAGTACATTATAATAGTGATTATTATCATGTAATTAAAAGTGATACATACAGACACAGATGGAATACTGTACAAGCATGGATGTTAGCCGAGCTTTCACTGTGCAAGCATTTGTTTCTCACTGGTTGATGTCTGTGAAAACAGTCATGCTGTGATGTGTTTAGTTGAAGCAGATATTCATGTGGAGCAGGGGGAGGACTTCCCTTATCAGGCAGGAAACAGTGAGCTCATCGCCATGTGTCTTTGAGTGTTTGTGAGTAAAAGTTTTAATTCAAGCGATGTCTTGCTATCTGAGTTAACTGAAATATTAGACCTAAGATTCAGTCTCTTGGTCCTGCATGGTTTAGTAGAGCAGCAGCATTTTCACAGACCCACGTTTATTCCCCTTAACCTTCACACACTCACACACTCAACATCAACAGGGTCATATTTAGGGGGGGGGGGGTTGCTCACATTCAGGGGACAAAACTGCTCAAGTTGTTTATTCTTGTTGACTTGATAATAAAATGCCACTTCTGAGTTTGATAAGCAGTGTTGGGATGAGCTCCACAGAGAGTCTTTGTAACAGATTAATTATGCACATCAATGATCAGTGTGCAGGTGTTCCTCAGCACTGCAGAGAGCACAGCCTTAATATATCAGAATCCATATACATAACTTTGAATTTATGGGTTAAAAGAATAAATATAACATCACAGTGCAGATTGCAACTGGGTGGTAATAAGTATATGTCATTGGCAAAATCCTCTACTTCAGCTTTGAAGCAGCACCTACAAGCCGAGCCCAACTTCACAGCTTCACAGTTGGCAAGGGAGTCCACGGAGGAGAAGAATGCTGGCGTTACTGTTCCAAAACAGCAGTGGGTAGCTTTCTGTTTGGCTAAAACTGGGAAAATTAAGGAAATTAATTAGCTTTATGTTAGTCAAACGCTTAACTAGCATAAAGCTCATTAATTGTGGGGATTTCATTTAGAGGTGCAGCAGGCACACATCCTCTGGCAATATCACAGAGCTTCACTAATTACAAATAAGTATTATTTTTTGGTAATGCAAAGATACTCCAACGTGTTGCTTTCATAAATAGGTAATGCTGTGTCATAGCCACTTGTTTTCAGTGGCAGAAATCTTGTGATGAACCAACTTGTTGTGAAAGTAATATTAACAATGGTCATCAAAAGAAGCAAAGTGGATCACAAAAGCCTTTGTAGCTTACTAACTTGTCAGAAATTTTGCCAAACTTACCTTGATTTTTCTGCTATTAAGCCGGTCTTTCCTCTGTACCTCTGACAATAGTTGCAGGTTTTTCACAGGCCAAACTACAGCCCTTTTTACACATCTGGCTTTTGAGCGCAATGGAAAAATGTTTAATCACTATTTCAGTCCTGTGACAAATCAATCTGGTGTAGATGTGGCTTTTTATTGGCTCCTGCTCGGCGCAGCATTGATGGAAACACTACATCTGGTTGTACACACTAATTTTCACTGAGGATAGTGTTCTGGGGGCTACAAGAGTTAGCACAGCTGACTTTTATTTCAAAGAAAAGGATGACAATTTTATCAATTGATCAATTTTACTTGACTATAAGAAAGCTGGCAGGTTACACTAAGTTCTGCTGTGCAACACGGACATCTTCAGCCCCATTAAAAATAATAAACTAGACTAATTATCTTAGAGAATCATGCTTATCAGAAACAGTGGTCCAACACAGCCTGTAGAGTAAACTGTCATACTTTCATGTTGTCGTAGTTAGAGTCTTCTCCCCTGGGAGGTAATGGTGTACTGGACCAGTAAATCGTTAGCCTCGTAGTACTGATGACAAACATTCTACTACTGGCAGTGCGAAAGTATTTAATTAGCTTGTTTAAGCGGGTGTTCCTGTGTTTAAAAACCCACTTAAACAAAAATGCCACTGGAAAAGTGAATTGAAAATGTCTACGGCCTGCCCCATTTGAAAGAGTGTTTATTACGTTTTATACGAGACATGACACATAGTAATGAAGTGGCTGCCACCAGTGACAGTGGAAACTCTCAGCAATGATGAGAAATCTTGCAGTTCCTGCCAGACATATGTATTCCCATCAAATATATGGTCAATATACCTATCTCAAGCAGAGGTCCAATATTTGTACAAGGGGAAATCTCTGTGCATACAAATCTTTGGGTTCATATCGCTTTTGACATTTATAAGAATTGGGACTATTCACTCAAAAAGAACAAACAGATTTGGATGAGGTGCATATTAAGGGCAGGTGTCCTGGATGGTACAGACACGTGCTGGCTTCAGCTCCACCATAACCCCATTGTCCCCCAATAGATTATTAATCCTTCGCTCTTTTAAGCAAAGGTTTTTGATTCCCTCTGAATATTGAACATTTTCCATCCATCTTTCTTGCCGTAGATGCAACAACTTTACAACAACTCCATGACATCTCTGCTTTAGAGCTTGGCTCTGTGCTTCTACTATGTAGAGCTCTGCCTTCTGTCCTCCAGTCCCATGTGTCTGTGATTACGATAGACCTTTATGTACTTGTTGTCTACCTTGTCATTAGTTGGGTAGATGGACACTATCACAATATTTTTCTATTAGCTACCTCAAAGGGAAACATATACATTTTTGGGAGAAAAAAACAACAACTTAAAGATAGAAACATGTTTAAAGGCTGTCAGTTAAAAGCTAAAATGAAATAAGAAAATATGCTTCTCATGTACATTGGAGATTAACTGTTTTCTTTCTCTGTGATATAAGGAGAGCATGGATACAGAAAGAAAGTACGACAGTGACACCAGTGCTTCAACTTGGGCCTTTCCACAAATGGATGGTTATGGTTAGAAGACAAAAAGTGTTGTACCATTTAAGAAATAATCTTCATCCATAATAACCAAAGTACATGATTGTCACAGAAATAAATCTCTAGGTTGTAATTAACCAAGTAAGTGTATTTCCTGTAACTTTCTGTTCCAAACAATCTTTGTGCTATGTTATTCTTGGATCCAGAAACTTGGCTGCTTTGTTGCTCTTTACAAAGAGCTGGGATAATGTTTATGTAGAAGCACTCATTCCTTCCCATGAATTATGCCAAGTGAGGTAAATAGAAGAGTCTTCTAATCAAATGTTTCTTTTGAGTTAATGAAATGTCTCTCCTCTTATCTTACTCCCTTATGATCCATATGTTAATGTCTAATACAGAAGTATTTATCTGTACAATTTGCCCTCTCTCTCTCAGCCCATCTCCCTTATCTAAATTTGAGCCGTGAATTTGGCACAGTGAATGATTATTCTTATCGACCTACCCATGCACCGTATATTAAAATTTTGTGGCATGATTAGCCTATTTATCTATATAATTGGATTGGAGTGTGTATGTGCGAAAGCTGCTGATTTGAAGGACAGAGAACTACCGTAAATATGCAGAGAGATGGTCAACACAATTGTGCTGTAGATTAATTCCATTTGCATACAATCAATAAGTTCACCCTTGAATTTTTTTTGGAGTCTAATCAAGTTATACTGGCCTATGAGATTATTGAAAAGAAAACAACCTCAGGCAGGGTGTTAAAAGAGACAACACAGAATTTACTATGCCAGGGATTAGTGTCATGAGACCAGGGAGATTTGCACAGGCAAAATGTGAACACTGCAACACAATGCATTACAATAGTTTCCGGCACGGTGTAATTCATGCAAACATCCCTAGGCTATTTATACCACTCTACTAGGATCTAATTGTGTCCAATATATAATTCAAGTAAGAGTTGCAGTGGCAGGAGTTCAAGTCCTGTCTAACATGAATATTGAAGAGGTGTGGTGTTTAGGACAAGTTTGACAATTTCCACATGCTGCTGTCTGCCTCAAGATGCTGCGGTTTGGGTGGAAACAGTAGAACAAGGATTAGGATGCTGAGTTGATTTGTGGTTCGCAATATGGATAAATATGTTAAAGCGCTTAGAGATATGAATTCATCATAAGCAAATTTTCATTGGATTTTTGTGTGTGTGCATTTGTTTGTGGGAGATGGGAGACCTCTGCACCCTATTAGGGTGAGGCTAACATGAAATTATGCTCTTAGCTTTTGAGTATTACAGAGCACACATTTTACTGTATGCCCATTCACACACACACACACACACACACACACTCATACTGTTTTGAAACACAAAGTAAAGGAATTCCATTACTCCCCCAAAAATTGATTGGGTAGTGTTTTTCTGAAATCAATAGAGCCTCACACAGCTCACTAATTGGATTACTTGTTTTTTCCTCGAGGATGTCCAAATACCAAGGTAGTGTGACTTGTTTATGAAATTATTACCTTGAAAGTGGAAGCTAATGCCAGTGACTAATGCACCTATATTTATTCATCTCTCTCAGAGATGCTTTCATAAAACACTCACAGTAACAATAAAGGTCGAGCTACAGTACTGCTGGCTGTGAATGCCAGTAACTGGGATATTAATAGCCTTAAAACTAATCATTAATGAAGCTGTCCTTATTGAAGCTGCTGTGAGGACACGCTTGCAGAGTGTTTATTAATCAGGGAATAATAAGTAATCCGTGAACATTAATGGAAATGGATGAGACTAATGGATGACGCCCGCTCTCTTCCACACTTAAGCCTCAGACTTCATTACTGACGGGCAGATTAGTGCGAAGGAGAAAGAGCATAACAGGCTCCACCTGTGAACGCATGTGCCCACACAAACACACACTCTTTCTCTCCCTCCTGTGACAACATGATGGAACACTGTCAAGCTCATTTGCTCTTCAATAGGCTATATGTAATTAACAGTATCCTCTCAGAGAAGCCGCTGAGAGTGAAATGAATAGACATCAAATAAATCATCTGGCAAGGTTGACTTCTCCAGTGCTTCCAATCTTATTATAACATTTTTTACCAATGCCGTCACTGCCTAAGAAGCTACACTGAATGGATACGAGGTTTTTGTGTCCTCTGAAAGGCTGGTGGATAGATTTTTTCTCTCATCCTCTTTCACTAACCGTGACGGCTGTACTCACTCACTTCATACAACTGTTGCTGCACAAAGTTAATTTCACCCAGGCCCTGAAATGTCCTTTAACCACACTCCATGAGCACATATCCCAGCCTCATCGTACATCATCTGGATCTAATGTGGATGGGGGAAATCTGTGATATATTCCAAAACGTTTCAGATTGCGTATCGTTATCGCATCAACCAAAGGGTTAAGCACTTAGGAGACATGACAATACAAAGTTCTCCCTGCTGCACTATAACATGCTCTGTGAAAGTGATAAGAGTGTCTGATCATGCATCCCAGCATTTTATATCAGTCTCCCTATAATGGATCCCCTCAATGACTCTTTGTGGCTGCATTATTTAGATGGAATAAAACGCCGGAAGGAAGTATGGAAGGAAGCTGGGATTCAGTGTTTCATCAACGAGGGAGTGTAACTCTCTAAATGCTGACTGGAGCCTGCAACAATGACGGTAGCTCCAATCTTACATTACCCAGGGGGTTGTTAGGTGGGGAGGCATCCGTATTATTTAGTTGCTGTTAGTGTGAGCATCAGCAAATAACAGAAGATGTGCCAGTTTTCCGGATCTATTTCTAATTCGGAATAAAAAAAAGTAAACTTCCTAAAAATCATCCCTTGAAAACTAAAAAAAACAACCAAAAAATATAAACAAGATTTGGTTTCATACATAATAGTCTAACTCCCAGAATTTCAAACACTGGTGTAACCTTAACAGCTGCTAATTTTGACTATCATTCGACTCCCCTTTGTCCTCCTGTATATTGCTATTTTCAAAGCCTTTATTGAAAAAAACAACCTGTTAGCCGCAACATTTACGCTGAAAATGGCCATGTTTTCACAAAGATTTGAATCGTGCAAAAATACAGACCTGCCTGGTCATAACAATTTCTATTAGGCTTTTCAACATGATCTGGTGCTATATAAGTGATACTGAATTGGGTTTTATTTGAATTGGTCGTATATATTGTAGCAATGGCAGTTGGAAACTAGTTCAAATATTGCTTGCCTACATCTTTAAGCTTATTGATCCGTCAATGTTATTCTTTTAAAGGTTTAAAGGCTCTTCACCTGATAACATGTCACCATCATCGCTGCTGTTTCAGAAGAGAAACTGTGCAGCCACAAAAAGCTCTTAAAGTCATTATAGAGCTGCAGTTTTCCAATCAGAAAATGTAATTTAGTCATAAATATCAATCGACCAAGCATTGTGTTCAACAAAACGGTGGTGGATACAAAAAGTTGAAAACACTGCTACATAATCATTGAGCTGAAGCCTCAAGTGCAGCTCAAAAGCTTTTAGTTTTTATCGTAGCAAAAAATCAAGGTGGAGGAAAGTTTGTACAGCGCTGTTATTTATTTTGTAATGCATCAGAACAGCTGATCACAAGCCAAATGAACCTACTGCTGCTGTGCATGTCTACCCTGTAGTATCACAGCTTCAGTTCACAATTGTGCCGTGTTCAAAGTGATGCATACATTGTACTGGGTCTGACCTTGTCAGATAGCCACTGCAAAATGTTACGAAAAAGCACCAAAGGGATAATTCACACATGACATCGACACATTCAGTTGCCAACAGTGTATGTCAAAAAAGGGCTTAAAAAGGGATACTGCGGCATGTTTGTCCACAGGTTCCACTGAAACAGGCCCAGGCTTTGCAGGGGCACCGTCACCTCATCCTGGGATTATAAACGTGTCATGGTGTTGTTTCCCTCTTGTACAAGAATATTAAAGGTACAGCTAGACCTCCAGGATTAATACAGGAAAGAAAGGGATGTTAATGTGAGCCTATGTACAAAGTTGTTTAGTCAACTGATCTTTGGCCCACTGGTTAAACTAACTGCTGTCAGCTAAAATAATAATATCATCAGTCTTATCCAACTGCTTGAATCAAAGTGAATGAGTGCACTTCCCTAAGTTAAACCTCTCCTGTTACAAACCTGAAACTAAAACCTTCACCTGTACATTTGTAATGGAGCCACAAGTATCCTTGTATTCCAGTTACCATCAAATTATCAGGGAAAAGGAGGAGATATCTTCATATTTACAAATCTAGGGCCAGCCAATAACATTTTTGCTTTATAAATTACTAATTTAAATGATTAATCATATACAAACCCTTGGTTACATATTTAAGCCATGCAAAGCTTTACACCCAAGCATGACAGAAATGGTTAGTTTTGTTTTTGTCCATAAACTGCAGAGACAGCAGAGGCCTGTAGTGCCTGCAGGTATGAGACACCACAGCTTCACCTGATGTGACACATTTACTGTAGAAGTCACATCCTACGCAGCCCAGTCATTCCGTTTTTGTAAAGTCATGACAAAATTGTAACAAAGGCCAAACTGTACTTAATGCTTTACGATATTAGTTTCAGGGGGAAAAAAATTAAATGCAGAAATTACTTGACAGCTTCCATTAAACTGAAATGCCAACACTTAGACCATCATATTTCAGACTGAATTTTGGCTCCTTATTTCACTTTCAGAGAATCATTGGCATCAGGGAACAGAAGGAGGGATCTCCAAGCCGTGTGAAAAATGCCAGTGATGATGATGCTCAAGCATTTTTTTCCCCTTCTGTCATAGCTGTCACCAACAGGCAAAACAGACCCCCCATCATCAGCCTTGGACCCTGGGGACAGGAGAAATCACATTATATCAGCTGTCACACAAAGTCACTGTCAAGGTGTGGCGGAGAGGCCACACATCAGCTCTGGTGTGATGCTGGAGACCCAGAATACCGCAGACGCTTCATTTCAGCCCCTGGCTAGAACCAAGCTGCAACTCTAACAAGTCAGACACATTTCACAGTGATTTAAGGTAGAGAAACACCTCTCTCATCTCGTTTGTACTTACAAAACCCCTGTGTCTTAAAACTCTGTGTGCGGAGGTGGTGGTGAGTGTAGTGAGTTCAGCTGAAGGGATATGCAATTTTGTTAACCTTGTGTTCACTTCAGGCACTTCATCACAATTTGATAAAGAGGGTTTCATTCGAATGCTGGCTTGCCCCTCTGCAGGTTTTCTGTAAGAAGAACTGCCTATCAAACCTGTGCTATGGATGATGAAACTGCAGAGCAATAGTGAGTGGAGAAATGTGGAGCAGAGCTATCATTGTGCTTGTTCAGCACACACAAGTGCACACTCTCTCCCTCTCTAACACACACACACACACACACGTTTTGCTGTGCTGACCATGTTGTGTTGATGGACTTCCAGAGGGTCGGTGTCCCCGGAGGTATGGCTGCTGCCCAATGTGAGACCGGAAAAAAAGAAAAAAGTGTTGGGCTGTCATGCCATGCTGCACACGCACAAACAGACTCAAACACAAAGCTCTGGAGGAATGTGGTGTCACTTCACTCATTCAGTCATGTCAGTGAATCAATTCATCACTTTTTGTTGTTGTTGTGAGTTTCTTCAAACTGCAGCATGTGTAATCGTAGTTGCATTGGTGAGATCAAACACTGCCTTGCCTTTCTTCCACAATGGGTGCAGCGAGGAAAAAGGACAAAACAGGAAAGGCAAATAAAGAGGAAAAGAAATGAGCTCTGCTACTGGTTGTCTGTGGTGCAGAAACTTTTGCTTCCAGCTACGAACTTAAGAATTTCCAGTACTTAAGATGAGTTTGTCATTGTTTAAGACCCTTTTGGCACTGTGTCTCATTAACCTTTTATAGAGTTTTCAACAAATTTAAGACATTTCTTTTATTTCAGTCTTCCAAAGTCTTCCAAATCTCTGGTGGAAAACAAGACACAGGAATTTACCACAGTGTGTTCATACTGTATATGTGGTCACCATCTAAATTCCCAGAAAAAGTCAAACTCACATGCTTTGTTATTCGTGTAAGTTTCCATTGCTTGTTTGCCTTTCTCATCTAGATTATGTGTCCAAGTCGTTTGTCATTCAGAATGTTATGCCAGTTGCAGCTGTTAATGACAGATTGGCTTGCATTGTTATGCAGTACACCAACACCAAAAAGTGACTGGCAGCTCAACACACTCTGGACCTCTGGCTCTCACTTGCTCTCGCAGCAGCGCCGGCCCACCTTAACCTCCCTAACAACCAGAGTTAGATCAGCAAAAACAGACCTGCAGGCCCACAGAGAGACCAACTCCATCCCATGTCAAGAATTGCAAATGGGCTGTGTACGATAAAAAGTTTAATGTGCACCTTTTGCAAGCCACAGAAGTGTACCAACAAGGTGCATTTTATGAATTTTTTTCCCGTAGCTGTTGATGAACACAACCAGAACATCTGAGAGTGGATGTTGTTCAGCACATTACAAAGCATATATTCTCATTAACAAGAAATATATGCTCATAAACAAGGAAAAAACGATTTGTGCTTTCACGCGTTTGTTCTGCTTCAGTTCCTGGAAATGCATTTACATGCTGAAATATTATTAGGACCAAGGCATACATACAATAATTGTAAGGTGATCGATTATCACCCAGGATAAAAAAGATGCAGCTTATTCTGTGTGTGTTAAAATAAGGTTGCATTGCATTATCTATCTAAGTTAAGTCGAATTTCATCAGGGGGCACCGTCCTTTAATAAACTCTTTAGTCACACATGTGTGCACATATGTGGCAGGCATGTAGTCACTATATGACACTATCTGGAAAATTGAGCAGTGAATCCAGACTGCTATATAAGATTGCAGACATCCTGCAGTAAATGAGAGACAATTTTCTCATTTTTAAGGAATGGATAAGGTTGATTAGCCGCTTCGCAATATGACAGGGATGGTGAAGTGAATGAGCCCATTTTCCTTCATGTTGCTGCAAATTAACTGAATCCCATGTAGCACTGAAAGCTCAAAGCTTGGCCTTGGTTTTCATCTGATGAAATGGTACATATGTTATGGGAAATACGATGTGTGTGTGGTGTATGTGAGAATGAGGGGGGGGTTGTGCAACAGAGTAAGGGGGATTCAGATAGAAAGACAGAGAGAAAGGGTAGGTAAATAAATCAATAGACCCTACTTCGCGATGAGCCTGCAAGCGTAAGTGAGAGCAAAAGTGAGAAATGATAAGATCATAGCATTGAAAATTCTTTCTTTATGCGACCTGGTGTGCCACGTTCCTCTGTAAGCTGAGGTGACCCAGAAAGGCTGTAGACCTCTGAATTAGTCCCAAAAACAGGACTTTTACCAAAGCAACCTACTTCTGGATCTTCGAGTCTAAGCGTGATCTCTTAGTTTCTTTCGTGTTTTACAAGTGCAGACGATAAATGAAGTCTTGTTCAGAAGAAAGAAACAAAGAGAAGATGGGTGGAAAGGACAGAGAGCGAACAAGGGGAAGGTACTGAAAGACTGCTCCAACTGGGTTGTTTAAGCAAAGTGAGGTGTACATTTTCTGCAGCTACCAGCCTATGAGAGGTGTTTTTCACACTACTGTATGTGTTCAGTGCTACCTGCACTCAACTTCAAGCAGATGATGCTAATTCTATTTTGGACAACTAGTTTTGTTACAAGGTTCCGCTGTCCCACCCTGAGGCTTTTCTGAAGAGCTGATGCTTTATCTCACATGTGAGGACAAACCGCCCACTGGTCTCAGTAAAGGTGAACATGTGCCGCACTCACATGAAAAGTCAATGACAGACATTTATCAAGTGGAGTATTGAGTGTCACAGAGGAAGTGCTGATATGGGATCACTGACGAGGCCTTTTTTTTTACATCCTCATTCATAATAAAAAAGGCAAAAGTTTTATTGATCAGCTCTGTGATGGCCACAGTTCATATAATGTATGCTATGAATTTATCTTTATCTTAGTTAACATAGCTTTCAACGCCAAGGTATTTGAATAGGTCATTCTATATTCTTTATGAATTTCTTAACCACAGGTCTTTATTTTTGATTGACTTGTCAGCATGCCAATTAAAGGGTCTGTTGGAGGAATACCTTTATATTTATGCATACTCACTTTCTATCAAACCCCTACACACATTGAACAAAGCAAAGAGCCAAAATTAGTGAGTCTATAATGACTTGATACTCGTACCGACAGGTCGAAGCAAAATCTAGATTAAACACCATTAGCGCTTTACCAAGAGATGACAGCATGGCTCACACCTGCTTCCTATGAGACCCCCCAAATAGGCCCACATCTCCAGTTCCCTGATAAACATGCATATACAAAAGTACTCACACACACACACATACACACACACACACAAGCAGCATGACTTTCAACTGTGACCCAACTAAACTAGCAGGATATATTGTGCATTTATAAGGTTGAATTCCATCTATACAGAATAAACAACTACACATGGATAGGCTAAATATGAAGGACAAAGGGTGTAGATGCAAAGCTTGTTATGTTCCAGTGTTCTCTCTACAAGTGGACTAATACCACAGAAATAGTTTTTACCAGAGTGAAGAGGAAATTGAAATAGAGATCCTTTGGTAAAATGTGTGTATTAATGAAAATCAGGTCACTTAACTAAAGTCAATAGTGGATGGAGTTATGATTGGGTTTGGTGTATGATGCATAAGTCTAAGAACCAAATAAAGCAGTAAATCAAATAAGTGGTTGTGGTCTTTTGAGAGAGCCAAACATTTGCATGGCAATTAGTGGAGCGGCAGATTGACAGTTTGTGGCTTTACTTCACACTGCCAGACCTATTTAAACTGCATTAAATCTCCTCATTAACAGCACTCTAACTTGGTGTGGAGTTTATCTGATGTGGCATCTATATGTTGTTCACTCTAATCTCCTGAACTTATTTCAAGGTGTATCCTTGAATGCAGAGTTATGTTCATGAAATGGTGGTACAGCACCTTAACAATTCAAGAAAAATTGGGAAGTTTTTTATTTTATTTTCCAAAACAAAACTCTACATGTGTAATTTTTTTAAATTTTATCTTTATCTAACAGACAAAAGTGCATTGGAAATTGTCCTCGTTTATACAGACCAGTTTCATTATCTAAAGAACATTTCAACAAATCTACAATTTGATTCCAGCAACAGGTTTTATAAAAAGTTGGGTAAAAGGCAAAGAAAGGTAGAAAAGTTTATAGGATACAGTCACACTGTTCTGGAGGATTCCACAGTCAGCAGATTATTTGGTGACAGATGAGGGTGCCAGGATTGGGTATAAAAGGAGCCTCCGCTCATGGTTTTTGTCCTTTCAAGCAAGGATGGGTCTTTGCCCACCACTACGTACCAAACTATGCCAGAGCCACAAAGGTCAGACTAAAAAGAAAACCTCTCATTGAAATTTTGGGGGAACTTCAATGTGTATTGTGCATATTATTGTGGAAAGAATCAGGGAGTCTGAGGAAATCTAAGTGGTGTTTAAGTCTCACTGCTGGTGGATGCAACTGACCTTTGAGCCCTCAAGCAGTCGTATGAGAAACCATCATGGCACAATGATCAGTTTCGCCACAGGAGCTCAGGAGTAGCCTGGAAAACCTTTCACTCAAAACAGTCCGCTACAGCATCCAAATATGTCACACAGATTTGTATTACAATAGGACGGACACACAAGGGACACGAGTTCTGTGGGCAGATGATTACACATTTCATATGCTTCTGAGAAAAAAAGTTGAGAAAGACCATCTAGGCTGTTATCAGCAAAATATGCAAAAGAAGCATCTGTGATGGTGTGAGGGTGCATCTGTACCCATGCCAAGGATAACTTCCATATGTTTGAAGGTACTAATGATGCAAGGGTGTATGTTGCACTTTTGGTGAGACATATGATACCATCAAGATGACGTATTTTCCCCAGAGGTCTGTAATTATTTCAACAGGACAATGCAAGACCTCATTCTCCATGAGTTACAACAGCGTGGCTTCATGGACACAGTGTGTGTGTGTGTGTGTGTGTGTGTGTGTGCTTGACTGGAGGAAGGGTGATGTGGCACAATAGTAGACTTGTTCCTCTTGCAATTATTTTGGGTGCAAAAAAACATTTGCAATTAGATGCTATTTATTGTCCTAAAAGGATGTGATGTCAGCAAATAATTGCATACTCACAGAATACAGTATGACTAGAATATGTGGAGTTCCAACACCTGGTAAAACCAGGGGTCAAAGAATTAGGCTAATTTAAAAAAAAAACATACTTTCTTAAGTGACAGTTTGAGGTTGGTCCGAAAGTCAGTCCAGTTGCCTCTGTGTTAAAACACCATACTTTACAGCATAATTAAACTTTCTTAAAGCCAGGTAAACCACTTTGGTTTAGGCTGCTCGTAAATAAGCAACGCATATTTGTAGGTGGGGCTGCTTTGAATGACAGAGCCATTGACAAGTGCCATTGTTGCTACCCAGTGGACATACGCTTTGTTTGGAATTTTGTTTCACTTGATTTATGTACTTTCATAATAGTTATTTTAGCTCTGTTATGAAATGCTCACAAACTAGTCACCTTGTTATATTCTGGTCATGTAGCTCTTTGCTACAGCAGGAAAGTTTTTATGTGAACAGTGTGACAAAGTACATCTATAATGCATCCACATCTCTTTCTCTCTGTTTGTGCCCGCTTCCAAAAAGTGGCTTGTTTAAATCTGAGAATGACAGCCTGGTGTTTGAGTGTGTACATGATAAACAGAGCTTTTACAAAATGATGATGAGGACTGGGGTTGTACAAAAGTAAACTTTGGACTAGTCTATTCAGTGCCAACTTTGATTGTATTTTTTCTTATTAAATGCCTCTTCTCACCATTCTCACTCTGGGCACCTCATTACACATTTCATGGTTTCTTCCGAATCATTTTTAAACCTGTAGTGAATAGAATTTATACGGATCTGTTTACAGAAATTCACCATATTTTTATGATTTTCATCTTTATAGAATAACATTGAAATAAGAATTGCTGTGCTCTCTTTCTTTTAAAAGTATTCATTGGACCCTATGGATGGGATGGCCCCTCTATGAAGGGCCCCCTGAGATGGCCCTCAGAATACAATCTAAAAACTGACTCCATTCACGTTTTTTTCTCCATGATTCTAGTTGCCATGGTTTCTCCTGTATGATTGAAAGGGGCGTGGTGAAGCAGGGGTATTCAGTTCATTGCAGTCTTTAACTTCTACACTAGATGTCACTATATCTTACACACTGCTACACCGATGTAAAAAATTATATTAGTTTATACATTATATGACACACTGACCATTGTATAGAAGCAAGATGTGTGTCTACAAAGCATCATAAAACTAAACAAAAGCTGAGGAGCATTTGTACCAAAGAAAACAGACTTGTTCTTGGTTATGCCATTAGATTAAATTGAAATGTATCAGATTTCCCTTTTATATTAGCTGTTGCATAGAAAGAATGGAATTAATTAAATGAATAAAATAAGTGAAAAATAATTAAGTCATTTGTGGCACCCACTATAATTGTAGCATCATTAAACCCTAATTAATTAATGATATTGAACATTTTTTCACAAACAGCCGTTGATCCCTTGCTAAGAATGCTGCTGTCACTCCCACAGTTTCACAGTTTAATATCACATTCCTGCCTACATTTTTCATCAGGCTGTTAGTAATGATAAAGACAGAGTGTCACTCAGCCCTTTCATCTCGAGTTCATCATCTTCTAGTGCTCTGAATAAAATGCAAATCATGACGAAAGAGTGGCTCCATTTTGCAAGTTATTCAATTAACTAATGAGAAACATTGTCTCGTTAACAGCTGATCGAGGATCATTATTATGTCAGAATTTAACAGTCACATTACTTCCCCTCCATCCTTTCCCCTCAAACTGATTATTAGTTGCCAAGTGGCACTGTCATTGTGGCACAGTGTCTTGCAAAGTGTCTCATCAAGAATTTTTTCTTGAAGTCTGTGATTGATATGATGGTGTAAAGAGCCATCAAGGATCCCTGATTTGTAACAAACCACAGTAAAGCGGCTCTAAAGTGGGCTTAATGATGTATACCTCTTTTGTTTTGCATATTTATTTGATATTCATGAAGTGTCCAAGCACACTGACTTGACATGTGTCTCCATGGTGATAAATTATTGAGAGGTCTCTTCAGTGTGGCAGTTGAAAAGCAACTTCATTAATAATGAACACATCTGTGTACTCTTATAATTGTGTTATTTCCCTGAAAAGTTGTGTGCACCAGCTTTCAATCTTTCTTTTATTGGGTGGCTTTGATGCGATCACTGGCCAACACTTAGGAGCGTGTTCTCCAAATGGGGCCATTTGGTGTAAGATTCTGACATAATCGGGATTTATCAAATTACTCTTCTTATTGTCTAGCAATGTGATTGTAAGAAGTGACACAGATTACTCTGACAGACTTAGTTTTGTTTGCAAGTGTCATGCTGGCCCCTTTTACTGATCTTTTTGGATGTGTTTACACTCCAGACAAAAGGATGGAAATTTTCTTTCTTGTTTCTCTTCTGAAATTCTGATCTTCTCTTCCCAGTAAGATTATGCCCTTGGATCACATGCCAACCCTTGCCCTATTGTGAGGGTAAGTCCTAATGTTAAACCCTTGGAATAATACTGTTGCTGAGAATTTGGATCACAAACACACAGCCATGAAATACCAGCAGTTTCATCAGTCTGAAGTCTATAGGCCTGTTTTCAACAGAGTAGCTCCAGTGCCGGTTCTGTGAGAGGATTGGAGAGGACATGTGTAATATGTGTGAAAGGATGTCCTGTTGAGTGAGAGCCAGCCTCATCTTTGCCAGCTCCCTACCTCTCCGCCTACCCTACCACCCTCCCTTCTTTCACAGTTTCTGCCACTCTGTTCCTCCTTTTTCTTGTTTTCCCTTTCTTGTTTCATTTTTGTTACTGTAATATCTCCCATTTTGTTTTTGTTTTTTGTTTTTACACACAGAAAAAGAAACTAAAACACACACTCTTTGCCTAATGTCGCAAATTGGCAAACACACCAATGCAATCTGTCTCTCAATTTTTCTCTTTTCCATCTTTTTTAGCATTTCTTTTCTCTTCTCATTCAATTATACAGATGTCTAATGTTTTCCTCCCTGCTGTAGGGAGTGGACAGAGCATCTATCATCCTTGAGGGGGTGGTGGTGATGGTGATGGAGGGGGGGGGCATGGGCCCAATGCTTTGCTCTGCAGTAGAACACTCATTCCTCTGGGCTGGAAGGACACCAGTCGACTGGGGATCAAACCTTGGCTCTCGGCCCGGCAGCAGGCTTCTACAGCTCCCTCCCTTCACCAGCAGATCTGGGCCACTTCCATGTAGGCAGCCTTTTTTTTTTTTTTTGTTGGTATCTAATCTCTTGTTTGTTCTTGCGCGTGTGCTGTAGATGAGCAGCGAAGGATGTTTGGTAGGAAACAGACAGGAGAAACACGCTGGTATCAGATAGCAGCAGATCCTTTGCGGCCCTAAAGGTGAAGTTTTACAATCAGATTTCTTGGGATTGAATCAGTAGGATATGACATAGAGGTCGCAAAGGAGTGTGGGGACATGCAGCCTCCACAGCTGTGTCAGGCTATGATTCTAAGACATTTCAACATGTTTTGTGTAACCCCTTGCTGTTTTCTGTGTTACACCAACCAAACAGGCTGGAGAGTTGCAGTAACTGTCCCTGTTTCCCCGCCATAAACATGCTGAGATAGGGGAAACCATGAGGTATATTTAGGGCAGTTAACAAGAGACCAGAAAAGCTTTTTACAAAGAAAGTCCAAATTCTTCACTGAAATACCAACAAGACAGCAGACGAGGAATGTGAAGGAAAAGAGAACCTCACCTCATCGATATCTCAGCCAAGTCACAGAGGACAAGAGAGGTAAGGGTGAATTCATTACCAGAACAGGCTCAATATTTCATCACGTTGCAAACACATTTCTGCCTGACCAATTTTGCTGACTAGAAATTCAGAATTGTGCGGATAACATTCAAGAGCAAATTTCTTTCAGTCAAAACACTCTCAGCCTCTGGGGACCTATGATGCTTTAAGGAGATGTTTTTATATTGCACAACCTGCCTGGATTCTGATTCACTGGGAAAAGAAATCTCATTAACGCATAAATAATGCATCGTAAAAACTTTGTGGGATGCCTTAACTGTCAAAACATATTATGTTCACTTCCATCGGCAAAATTACTAAATACCGTACATCATGTAAAACATCCACAGAGCAAGTCCAGCTCTTTACTTGTGAAGAAAACTACATAGGAGCCAACAGTGTAATGGATGCCAGCTCAGAACAGTGCTGATATAGTGAGCAGTCCACATCGAAAAGGTCAAAGGTTAACAAATGAAACTGGATGCTGTGCCTATGTCTGTGTGGGTGAATATAGGAGTGTGTAATCAATAGTTACAGACAGTTTCCATCTTGTTGGAAGCATCCCTGCCTTAGGGTGAGTAAGAATGCAAAACTGCATAATGGAATCATGTGTAGGGGTTGTGTGGTTGATTGTGATATGTGATAGTGGTGGTGGTGTTTAAAAAGAGGGGGGTGGAGGTTTGTTCAATGCAGCAATGAGAGTGAAATTATGATTCTGGCATCCCTGCAGATCAGGTACACCACAACCTTTGCCTAGATGTACTTTTGTGCACTCACAGGCACTGCAATGGCACTGAAAGTGCATGGGGAAATGGCAATTCCCAGCTGTCAGCCTGACCTGCAGGTTAGCCGCTGTACTTCTGCCTGACCGGCTGTAAAATTAGGAGCAAACAAGGTGCATTTTAAAAACAAGGGCTAGAATCCAAAGTCATGTCTCTCTGGGGTGAATAATTCATATTAAAATCATCACTCACAACAGCACTAAAAATATGCCCAGGGCTCTGAAGACCCAATGATGTGCCAAGCTTAGCAAGGCTTGTATGAAATGTGATTCAGGAACAATGAATCCTCTCACTTGGATGTGTGTTGGTATAAGTAGCTCATGGAAAAAAAAAGACCTTCCTTCAGCAAAAAAAGTCCCCCTGCTGCAGAAATAAGTACACATAGTAATGAAAGCGAATTTCCCCATGTTGTGTTCTTATTTCTAATGATTCGAGATGGAATATTATCTCGCTATACACCTAACAAAAACAGGTCACTGAGCTTGGAGTGGCTCTATTACTCAATGAGTCACTAAAATTTGAAGCAGCAGCATGCCTTTTCAATCTCATTTTAAACAAATGCCATGGGCTTTAAGCTGCACCCAAGAAAATAAAGCAGTTTTCACTTTCTGTCTGAAGAACGTACTCGGAGTAATAGTAAAGAGAGGGAGATTGTTGATCTCACAACAATCCCTCTTTGTGGATAATGCAGCTTTACTACTTGAAAATGGATGAGGTTTGAATCAGCAAAATGTTCATGGAACCATTGCGGGGAGATAAAAGGACTTGGGTCCCAAAATGAATGGTGTACAAAGACAGAAAATGTATTTCAGCCATCCATTCTTATTAGAGGAAATGAGTTAGTACTATGCTTTATAAATGCTGTACATCGCTATCAGTGCACCACTAAAATAGGTCAATAGATTGTGTGTGCGACTAATCTTTGATCAGATGGTGTTCTCATCCAGGGCTATTAATGTGCTGATCCACTAATTGGGAGAGCTTGCTCTCTTAATGCAATGGCCTTCTAAATGTGTCCGTCCCAGTAATTTAATAATGGCCATTTCATGCTACTCTGACTTTTCAAACAGCTTGCTCGGTGCAGCTACAGGGACTTGTTATTGATTGAAACTCCTAGGCTGGCTGGGCTTGGCTGTGGGTGAGAGAGACTGATCAGCCTGCTTCCCAGAGTCAAGATGTAACCACTGCCCCTCACTCCCCTTCGTCCCTTCCACCCATATCCCCACATGCTACTCATAAACACACAAACATGAAACATGGACTCACAAAGGATAAGTGCATACTCACACATACATTTGCAGATTCCACTGAGATCCTCCGCACCAAGCTTGATCAGTGGAGCGCAGATGGGAGCTTTAAAATGGAGTAGAAAGAAACGAGTAGGAAAGAAATGTCACAGGGACTCTAAAATGAAGACATTGGACGTCTTCAGCAGCTCTCTCATTCCCCTATGCCTTCAAGCGCAGCTCCACGTATAGTCACTAGGGCTTGATGCCTGTGTGTGAGGAGTAATGAGGAGTAGAGATAAGAGAAAGAGTGATGGGGGTCAGGCAGAAGCATCGCTGGCAGTCTTCGTGGACCCCACACACCACCCTCTTCCCCCTCTGACAAGGTGTCCAGGACACTGTTTGTTTGCAGAAGATGATAAATAATTTGGCCTGCGTTGACATGGATTAATGTGGCCCTTAGACCCATTTCCCACCCCCTGCCTTCGGTCTCAGAAATGCTTTGCTTCTCAAACTTGAGGTGGCTCCTCAAAATGCATGAAATTCTTATCAGCTGTCATACCCAGGGACGCAGAAGTGAAGCTTTTGGTACAGAGCTGCTATCACGAAACGAAACAATGCCTTCTCATATTTAGTGCAGTACCCTGGACATGTTCCTGGGGGGGGATTTACAAGAACGCTAAAAGAGCTTTGTATCTCCCAGCACACACTTTGAAAGCATTTCTACATCAATTAGACAACACTTGTAATGCTTTTTTTTCCAATAGCTCCAGATGTATTTGAAACATAAAAAAAGATTAAACAAGAGAGAAAGCAATTCTCTACTAGATGCTCACAAGGAAACTAATGATTTTGATAATCATAAACTAGACTTTACAGTATAAAGCAATTTAAAGCAAAATAATCAATTTCACATTTTATCCATAACGCGCACACCTTCTAAAGTTCCCGCTATTCCTGATCCCATATATCATATCACAATATCAGCATTTGATTAAACGTTTGATGGACTGGTGTTGTATGCCGTTGAACCAGTGGAGGCGGTGACCAGACGATGCTGACACTGAAGGTTGTGTAAAAGAATTTAACTGAGCATTCAGGCCATACTGTTATAGAATTTGACCCATTTGGCCCCATTTGTAGAAAGTTCTTGCTTTCTTTGGGGCAAAAATCCCAAAAGCCTCACACCACAAAAGACCAACACTCTCATCTTCTGAGCAAACTATCTTACACTAATCAGCAAATCAAAAGGTGTTTTCTTGTCTTCTTTCCATTTTTTGTCTTTACAGAGGTGTTTCCTCACAAACCACATTATTAGAGGCTCTTTAAAATATCTAAGATGTGTCTTGTTTCAATAATTAAATAGTGTACAGCTAAGGGCTCTCGTTATAACTCTTAATGTGCATGCCCTATGGCCTTTATCTTTGATCTCCCATGCTGCTCAGTGTGCTTTTGCATAATTTTAACTATAACGAGAAGCACTTGAGCTGCCATATCCTTCCTCCCGCTTTTCTTCTGTTCTTTCTCTGTTTTTGCTCTTTCGCAACCTAAACAGAGGCACGTTACTCTGTTCACATTTAACTCTTCAGCTGATGCCGATCTTACATGCAGTGAGACCCTGAATGATGCACAACGATGGACTAAAACACAGAGCATGTACACATGTGTGTCATATTTGCATACCTTAATAGTAACAATGTACTCTTACCTCTTATTTTCAAGTACACATTTGGGTATTGGTAATACTGTACTCTCATAAGAGTACTTACTAATGATACTGTATTTCTACTTTAAAAGTTACAGCATTGAGCACTTGCAGCATGCCTGGCACCTGGCCCTGTAGCCTACTGTGTTTCTCATATTTGGTCTCCGAAACTTGAGAAGGCAAAAAATATATCACTTTTAATCAACAAGCAGCAAGAACTGATCACCTGGAGCAAAGTACTGTAGAAGAGCTTATGTTATGTCTACTGCCTAGGGGTTTTCTCTGGTCATTTTCTTTTGCTTCCCCAGAGTTTGTTGCTAAGTTTAATGTTATTGTTCACCTCTGCTATGCATTAGGAAGTCCCTTGAACATATAGTGTCATGCTGTCTTTCAGTGTTTTATTGCATTAGTTGTATGACATACCTTTTTTTCACTTGCCCACTTTACTGTTTAGGAGAGAAGAGAATGGAGTGCGCCTTATATTCGTCACTGTTGGGTCTGAAAATACTTAGATTTCAATCGTTTCTCCTCTACTACCTACTTTCACAACCATCTTCAGGTCTAGTGGTGTCATATTGAAGGAGTATTACCAAGTACATCAGGATAACGTCATTCCTCATACACTGATTAGATCCCTAGTGGTTCATTATCACCCCAATAGATAGCCACAAATTGACACTGAAATGACTTAATTAGTGTTTGCATATAAATATATAAATGCTTGTAGTCCCGCAGTGAAATGGAATAAAAGTACAGGCTTATGGGTCTGTCTCATATTTGCAACTTTATCCACAATAACAAGTCGTGGTTATTATGCACAACCATTACATGAGCTTTTTTAAACACAGGTGGTATTTATTTAATTCATAGTCATCTTCAGGCACCTGTAAATCATTTTTAGTGATCATTTTGTAACTTTTTAGCTGATATAACACACACATTAACGTGGAAATAAAGACGATGAAATGAGTAATAATAGAGCAGACAACTAAACTGGAGATAGGAATTTGTACACACAAAGTGAGTTTAAGGCACTTGTGTCTTGTTGTTGTTCGGTTATTCTATTAGTGTTATCAGCACACATTCTTACCACACTGTGGGTACCTATTACCTAGTACCTTTACTCCAGGGTTAGTTAGGGTGAGGCAGTAAAGCTACTTGGTAAAGATTTGAAATCAAATCAGGTCAAACATGATGTTTCACAACTCTACTTTTACAGTAGATCATTTTGTTGGTTACAGAGAGGACACATCAACATATTCATTCACAGTGGGAGCCTGTCGACTCAGCGGGTATATACTTGCTTACATGAATAGCAACATTCAGTGATGATAAAAAAGAGAGCAATGATGACAACAAGATGAATCATCTAAATTTACTCCTTTGCAATGCCTTTGAATGAGTCAATATTAAAAAAAAAAACATACCTGGTAATGTGATACTGTGTTATATGTTTTGTGTTGTGTTTTTGTTGATTATGTGTAATAATCGCACAGCTTCTTTGTTTGTTACACAAAAAAACATGTAATTTTTAAAATCAGTTGTTGTTTTATAGCATTAGCCACTGTACCCCCGACATCTTTGTTAGCCTCCAGAATTAAGCACATAGTGATTAACATTAAGAAGGCTCCCTGTCCTTACCTTTTCCCCCCCATAACCCCAGCTTCTGTCTGTCTGTATCTCTGTGTCTTTTCTTTCTCCATTTCTTTCAATCTCTGTTTATTGAGTACAAACTGGCTGTAGCTCTGAACAGCAGGCCCACACAGACCAAAGCACCAGCAACGGTGGATTAGTCTGTTGAATAATTCAGAGCCAATTCCCCATTGAAATGTGTAAAAGGTCCCTTGCTGGGTTTAAAAACAGAGAGTGCAGTTGGAGCTGACAACAAAAGGTTCAGCTTCAAATAAAAAGCCTCCATCACTTTATCTAATTTGCATTGCAAGTTATTCATTTTAACCGTAGACTTTTGTACTGACTTTGTGGCAAAATTTTGTAATCAGTTTAAAAAGCACTGATTTTGTAGGGTTTCTTCATGTTGAATGGATTGAAGTTAAAAACCAAAAAATTATCACCCCGGGATGCTTAGAAAAGTCTGTTTTTGTTGATTCCCCCCCTCTCCACATTCTTAAAATGTTAATGATACCGTCTTGTTCGAGTAAATGTGCAAGGCTTTACCGTGTTTCTTGGTGTGATGAAACTCTGAGCCAATATTTGCAGCCTGTTCTCATTCCGGAAGTGTCACATGCTGCTGGTTGTTACAACACCTTAGAGTCACAAGTCAACATGAATAAGAAGCCTTTAGAATAGTCTTCCAATTCCCTGATTAAAAGTATCTAATTATGTTTTTTTAAGTCATTGTGTAATGTGATAAATTAACATTGTGAAGGGGTGTATGTTAAATCAAGTCCGAATCTTCTGCTAAATCTAACAAGGTGGTTTTGTTGCCCAAACCTAAACAGTGGTTGAAACCTAAAGTAAACTTGGAGTGCAAAGAAATTAGATTACATAAAATATGAATCAAACTCTTTTTCTTTATGCATTCCAGCTTCAGTTCTCGCTAATATCATCAATATCCTCAGTTCCAGCTTCAGGCCTGTCCATTTAACTTTGCAGGACCCCCTTCACATCTGCTTAAATATCATTGCGTTCAAAGCCAGATGCCCACCTGCAATCACAGGAATATGCCCATAAAGTGTCGGCAATGCCAAACAGACTATACTTAATCGTTGCCCTTCACCAGTGGCCTTACTCCTCACTCTTTCTCTGTTCACCACCACTTCTGCTCACATGCTAATTTGCTCAAATAATCCTCAGGCTGGGAATATCTCTTCAATACAGCGCACAATCGTGCACAGTAAAAATATCTACTTAATGAGTCTTTTGCTGCCATGCCCCAAATGTGCTTAAATAAATAAATGAATAAATAAATAACTAAATAAATCTATTTACAGTAATTTACTTGCAGGGCTACAACAGTATGCGCTTTGTGCACAACTTCTACAGATTATGGTCACTCTGTTCCACAGCTCCAGCCCCTTATATCTTTTCTATAGGTTCTGTATTGCCATTGGCCATTTATGTTTTTTTTTAAGTTATCATGAGTTTATCTTGAACGCTCATCTAATTTTCCATAATCCTTTGATAAACATTTCATTTTCCAGATTTAACCTTTCACCCCTAATCTACAGATAATTTCCCAAGCATTTCAAATAGAAAGGGGGGTTGGTTTTACTGTCAAAGAGTCTTGCGACAGCTGGTCATCTTCAGCTTATTCCACATACATTTGACCTAATTTTGATATCATCCTCACTGTCCAAAAAGCTTTTAAGTTCTAACTCCCCCGAAAATTAAAAACCCCAACTACAGCCAAAGGGCTCTTCATCACAGGTTTAGATTCTAACCTTCTCTCACCCCTTTTGGACCAAACAGTTGATAACTACATAGTGGAGGTCTGTATGATGCTGTTCCGGATGTATCATATTTCATCATATAGTAATTTTCATCCCTGTCATCACAAGAAAGCTCGGATTTGTGTCTCTCTATGCCTGAAAGCATTTTTTCCTATTATTCCACCTTCTGACACTTCACATGTCCATTTACATAGAAATGGGAATGTAACAAGTAGTGAATATTGAACGAGAGAAGGATTTTGAAAAAAAAAAGCCTTGTTCAAACACTAGTAACCAAGTGTAAATACTTGGCAGTGAACATTTTATATTGTAGTGTTAGACAGTGCTGGGGGCTTTATCCTCCATTATGAAGGGACAGTCCACCACCTGCTAACACATATCCCCACAGGAAAACTAAATCCAGCGCACCTACAGCATCACACAATTACAGTCTGAAATGCTCAGTACCCCAGAGAGGTTTGTGTTTGTGTGTGTAATATAGGAGTGCAGGAAAGGTGATGTGTCTTGATGAGGGAAAAGATATGGTGGCAGTATTTCAAAGCAAACAGAATGAGCAATGTTCTTTATGTGTATCTGTAGTATAGCTATGAAAGTATTTCCTTAAGAATACTTGACCACAGGCCTATTCCTACCCCTTCTTTTGCCTGGTGTATATCACAGAGAAAAGGAGAGACAGATATGTAAACATATTTTTAGCCCTCTTTCTTTGCCAAGCACATAAAAGAAAGTTGAACTTATATGAGTACGATTCAGGTGTCTCCTATGTACCTCAGAAACCATAGGGCCCCATGAATGGATCTGTGTAGTGTACTTTACTCTGTAATTCCCATTATGCCCTAAGAATAGCAGACATTGCAAATCATTTGTTGGCATGGAAATATGTAAAGGGGGTAAATATGGATTTATGTTGAGGAGCGGCATCATCAAAGGATCACTGTGATGCCAGTGGTGGAGTTCAATAAGCTGGAGAGATGAAAGCTAATGAAAGGCAAACATGAGAATGGTGTTGGTGGGGTAGAGCAGGAGGTATGGAAGGAGAGAGGGAAGGAGGGAGTGGGTGGGTGTGTGAAGGAGGGTGCGAGTGAGCAGGAAAGGAATACAAGTGATGTGAGATGTTGTCTGGTGTGGTCCAATCAAGCCACAGGATACAACAGTAGTCAATAGGGAAAGATGAAAGGGATCTCGGTATGGAGGCTGTGTGGTCTCGCGGAGGGTCTTGTGGATGTGCGAGCCTTTGTGTTTTTGTGAACGGCTGCGTGTGCAAGCATCAGTGAATAAGTGGTTGCCAATAAGTGGATATATTCATGCTGAGCCGACCCATACATTTCTATAGTGTAGCTGTAAATATGGAACCAGAAACATGTGTCCGCTGTTCTGAGGGGGCGCGTTATAGATGCTTCCTGCATGGGTCCCATGGGTACAGTACATTATAATCCAATCAAGCCTCCTTGGATCATACCTATGTACAGCACTGCAGAGTCTGACTATGTTTGCAAGTTAGTCAAATATGAGGGAACACTGTTGGACTGAACACAATGCAGACACATATTTCATCAGCTTATTGTCTTTATTGAAGGAAACATGTTGTGTTATTGCTTACTGTCTCTAATGACTTTCATTCTATAAATTTAATCAACAACATGAGTTATGTCCAAATGTTGATAAGTATAGGACTGGAAATGAAGTATGTTTCTGTTGAAGCTGCTGTGTTTCTGAGTGAATGACGCATGTATTTCAGTTGTGGCTGTTGTGCGGGCATAAAAGGTCTCATTAGCTTCATCTGCCTAACTTTCAGGCCTTGGCTCATATGCCTATATGTCATACTGTAGATTAAACAAAATCCATTTCCTCGTTCATTGTTGAAAAGCACCCGCTCCCTTCATATGCATATAAAACAAAAATCGCTTCATCAAAAGCATTCTTCATTCTAAAGTTAACCTCAAGCTTGTTTAGCTTCGATCATATTAGCTGGTTTTCATCACTCTCAAATGAGGTAAATCTCCATACATCATCTCCACACACTTACACTGTAGTAAACTGCTGATAGTGTTAAATGTGCGCTGGGCATAGGGGACTATGGTTAAGACAACACCTGCAGAGAAACAATAGTGGCTTGGATAAAAAAAAAAGGGGGGAAAAAAAGCATTTTTTAATTATTACAATAATTTGTGTTGATTCCCAAAGTCTAATCAGATTCACTCTCACTCTGTGAGAGACTGGATATTTTCTTTTCACAGAGAGAAAACATAGGGCTTAATTTGACTACACAAGAGGCATCACATGAGCAACTGTGGACGTAAGGAGACACAATTTGTTGTCGGTTACCCATGTTTAGAACCAATGCAATACATACAACCACTGCAGTTTAACAGCAAATTGTGCTTTAGGTCACTTATACAAGGACATAGCACATATAAGACAATGGCGATAATTTAGCCTGTGTTGACAGTGTAATTAGATAGAATAGAGACACATTAGATGGACAACTGAAAAAAAGCAGCTATTACATATCAGTGCAATTGACTTTGCTGCAAAACATCACACGCTATGTCTGTGAATGAAAAGACAGTATGATGTAGGCGAGTCCATTTAACTGAACTAGGATGTTTTACATCAGATTGATTCACTTGGTTCAGTTAGTGCTATGAAATTGGCAGTAGAGTCACTGTGAGTCATAGCACTGCAGTCTCCTAATTGGGAAGATCAGATCATCCCTGTGTATTAATGGATAACTAATTACCTGACCAGAGGTATAAGTCTGCAGGTAAGCTATGCTGCTGGGTCACTGCCTCCACACAAGTCCTTTCCTCCACTCATTACTACCGTAATGAAATTATGCCTTCTTTTTTTCCCCATGTCCCTCTCTTATAACTAATGCTCAGCTCATCTGGAGGTGCAGTGTACTCCTGTGTAGTCTCTGCTCCTAATAGTTTTTAGCATTTAAGCTTTACTTGTAATATGGGATTATAGTGATCGTAATGCTAAGGACCATTAAGGTTTTTCTCCCTTACTTTTACTCAAGAAAACAATACATTAAAAAGAAGTCAAATGGCCTCAAACAAATGTACACTTTGTATAGTTGATGTAAACTATAAAACACATGGCATTCCCTCTTTGAACATAGCAATTCTACTTTATGACTGGAAGGCACATGACTTGGTTGCTTTGTAAAAAAAATGGATCATTGACAACAAGGCTCATCAAAGACAGCATCGTGATTTACAGGCAATGACAGGCCTATGACATAATTTACACAGCAGTAACAGTTATTAGACTAAATGTTTGTGGCAATACAGATTGCCTATTAACAAAAGAATGGTGTGCTTTATTGTTATGTTGCAGCATGTGTGAGTATTTTGTGAGTTTGTTGGCTCTGGGCCAAGGAACCTGTTATTTCGGCTGTCTTTCCCCCGACAACCCACCCCCTCTCTCCAGATCTCTCTCTCCCTCAGCCGCTAGGCATTTTAGAGCTGGGGTACTTTTACACATAGTTAAACCCTGAACAGTCCAAAACTCAGCCCACAGGCGTCTGGGCCCACACCATTGGATCAGGATAACAGGACTGCCATCTGCTGGTCATGCAGGGGTAAATATGTTGTATATGGGGAATTCGAGTGAAGGGTGATCTCTGAACTAAGTTTAAAGTCATCAGAGCTGACATTTGATGAGATTGGTGTCAAGGTCTAAAATCTTCCCATCAATCAACCAATTGCTTTTTTATTCAGATCATGCCAGTAACATTTAAATATGACAAGCTCCCCAAAAGTCCTCAGAATCTTAAGTAACCAAGTTTTTTTTTTCTATAGTAGTATATTTCTACCACAGAAAAAACCCAAAGAGCGTTCAGCAATTTATCTTTGTTTGTATGTTGTCCTTTTAACACATTTATTTCATTTTCAAATACACATGTGTTCAAAAATGTTCATACATCTTCGGTTTGCAAAGCACCCAAAAAAGATAAAGCGCATCTGCTCTTCTTTTCATCATTACACAAAAAAGTTTCACCATCACTCCCTAAACAAGAAAGAAGTGCACCCAGAGGTACAAAAGCCCCAGGGCTGAGGCTAGATGTTCCTCTCAGCTGAATATGCAACGCTCCTCTGGCATTGTTAAAAACCACCCAACCAAGAATGAGTCTTTGCCCTCTTCACTGCCAACAAAACAGGCATCTTTGCTTATTTGCATTTCCCTATTAGAGACAAACCAAAGGAAGCAGTGGAGAGAGAGAACTGGGATGACATGAGGGTGGTGGGTGGGGCACAGCTTTCGGACCCTCATTTACCCTGTCAGCCCTACTAGCAGGGGATAGTGTTCAGGATCTATTGATCGCAACTCAGTGGAGCAGTAATCCTGCAGACTTGATTGATTCCGACTGTTGCCTAGGCCTCGCTGCACTGCCCAATCCTCCCTCTATGCTTTCTCTGCTTCTGCACCTCTCCTCCCAATGCCTCGCTCCCTCCATTGCTCATAAAAGGATTGATATGCATGACAGCCAAGGGAGCCCATGAAAGAGGGACGCAATAAGGATTGGGAGGGACAGAAGTTGGAGGAAATGTGGGTACACTGCAACAGGAAGTAGCTGGCATAGGTTTCAAGAGCTGCCTGCCTGCTGATTAGTCTCCAGAAAATATGGCAAAGAAGGGCAGAGTCTTTTCTTTCACTGTCTGTTTATGCTGGGATTTGACAACATCACTTTTTACAATATGAAACTAGTCATGGAAATAATTTGTTCTTCATGATACATATGAGATAGTAATTGGCATCATTAGATCCAATCCACTTAATTAAAGCACAGTAACCCAGGTGTATTGATGCCAGTGATATTGAATACTATCTAATGACAAAAGTTACATTATAAACTTGAGATGGTATCACATAGGACTCTTGTTCAGACTTACGTAGAGTGTTATTTTTTATGATTCTTTAAAAGTATATTTTAACTGTGTAAAATTTGTTTCTTTTTTTGTTTAAACATCGAGTTGGCAAATTACAAATATGGCATTTCATTTAAGCTTCCTTAGCCAGCTTACCTTTTCCACATACTCTGCAAAACTGATAGTTATTATATGCGGTCCCTACCTAAGGCTTCTCATGTATGCCCCTGCCAGGGGAGTAAGCTCCCAGAAGACAACCATACACCCAAAAATAACTTATCAAAATCAAGCTTTTTTTCCATTGACAAAGTGGTCCTGACAGAAAGCTAAAGAAATGTTTATGAATTAGAAAAAGAAGTCTGGAAGAGTTAAAAATAAAAAAAAGGCGAGTTTAAAACACCTTTTTTAATGATTCCTTATCTCTTCCCAAGGTTGGGCAAAAGCCGCCCCCAGCATGAAAGCAGTGGACATAACTACCACATCTTTAACTGTTGCATTGTGGCACAAACATGTTGAAGCTACACCTTTAATATTTTGTATGGATTTTTTGCAAGCAGAAGCGACTGTATTTGTCGAAAAAAGGAGCAGTGCCATATAATTAGGTGTTAGCGAGCGTAGCAAGGAGTATCTTTAATTCACTGATTTTTCGGGCTGGTCTCATGTTGCCTTTGCCATTGCAGTCTTTGGTGTACAAATGCCTCCTGTTAAAATGCTCAACAAAAGCCACATAACAAAGTGAAATATTTTTTTCAAAACTTTACCAAAGGACTTCTTTTCAGTTTCGTATCCATCATTTCGATTAGACTGTGATTGTGAAGGGTGTGAACAACAGAGTCCAGTATTAAAGGTGAACTGGAGAAGTTGTTTTTGAAAGCTTCCGTAGGCCTAAAAGATTAGGTTAATTGAGACATGATAATGACACTTCAAGGGTTGTGATCCTCAAGACATCAGACAATCTGTGAATGTAAAACATTTGTACACATCTGTGAAAGCACTATTATTCTTGAATGATGAAAGTTTTAGAGCAACATTGTAAAAATGAGGTGATGCAACATAGTGGTAAACATACCCCTTGTTTCAACTTCTTTGAAATGTGTTGCTCATTTAAAATGCATATAGAAAATAAACAAAATATCTGTGTCAAAATTTGATGTCGTCTTGCTATTTTCAAATAAATATGACGTCTGAATTATTTACAAATCATTGCATTCTGGTTTTATTTTTATTTGACAGCTGCCCGACTTCTTGGAAAATGGGGTTGTGTTCAAACACAATATTATTTCAAGCCTATTACAGGGGAGAAGAAATCTGCCCTCATAAAATTTTTGTTGGTCTACTTTGCACCTTGACAACAATGTGTCCGTCTGTTGCTTTTCTAACGGTGGACACAGGGCTGCCATCATACAGCCCACAAGTGTTTCAGGAGCGCTATGAAGGTCTCTGGATCTGTTATTCAGAGAGCCTGACAGCTGCAGAGGGAGCTGGCTCGATTCTGTTATTCGTCCTGGCAGTGCCCTGCGCCAGGATCCAGCTTGGCTTGGCTGAGCTCTGCCACACAGTACAGAGAGGGCACCGATAAAGGGAACTCATTCGCTCACCCCAACATAGAAACATAGACAAACATGGGCACAGACACAGGATGCACACAACATTTGACAAAAAAAAACAGATTGCCTAGATTAAAGGAGCCCTTTTAGAGTAAAAAGTATTCAGCAAAAAGTGTCTTTTTGCAACTGTACAAGAGAATAAGAATGAATATGGTTACAAATCCATTTCACAATAGCGGAACTATCCTGTTCACCTTGTCGTTGGATGTTTCAGAAGTATGCACTGGACCTTGGTTCAACTAATGCAAAGTGTAATTAAAAGGCACATTTTGATTACTTAAGAAGGCTTAATCATTCCTAAGACATATTTTATGTTATTTAAGCTATGGTCCCATATGCTATAACATTCAGTTTCTCCAACATTGTTTCTCAGTGTACTGACTTTCAATGAAATGCATTATGCAACGACATCCTTGAATTATTAAGATATTTTTGATATTTGAACACCTTTTCCGTACCATCAAATAAGTAATGCCTTTTCATTCAAGCTTTAACTCAGTTGGTTTCTCCTTTTTACCTCAGTGGGTCAAATAGATCAAGTGATGTATTCCATGCTAAAGGGGAAATCCACCTGAGCTGGCTTCTACAAATGTAATCCAGTGTTGTTCTCAGCCTTTAAATCTCCAACTGACAGGTGTCTGTGTCCATAAACTCATACTTGATTTTGAGCTGTGATAAAAGTGACAGCGAGGCTGAGTTTAATCCTTAAGATCTTCCATATTTTTCTTGTCTCTTCCTAACCATTTACATTTCCCTGTGTGGTTTCCTCTGGGTGACTTTCTTCCTTTCCCCTCCTTTCCTTTATTCCTCAATCCCACTGTTTTTACTCTGCTTACAATCTTTCAGTTTTGCTCTCCCACTGCTGCAGCCCTCTCAGAGGCTCTGGTATTAGGGGAATTCCTGAGGGGGATTTTCCCTGCTTTAGACTTTCAGTATGGCCCTTAAAACTGTCGACTGCCATACGCGATATCCCAGCCAAACATATCTTGCGTAGTATGAGAACTTTGTTGTAAATACATTGGTTCAGTCATCCATGTTACTGTTGATCTGAGCTTGTTCTTTTAAGTACAGTATGAAACAAACTCACGCTATTGGAATTTCATTCTACATCTTCAAGGTTCTTCTCCGAGCATCTACTTGTATCTTTAGCTGAGTCTTCCAAGTGAAAACACATAAAACAAACAGCACAGGAGCAATTTACCAACAAAGTGAATATCTCTTTTCCTTTTTTGTAATTCTTTAGTGATGTAACTCTGTAATGGCTGAGTTTTCAGCTAGTTCTTGAGAGGTTTTACTGTTTTGCTACTCTGATTCTGAGATGTTTTGTTCCAAGTGCACTGCACAAGTAGAGATTTCTCTTGCTTTCATGCAATGGCATCTGTAGTCAGCTGATTATTTTTTTTAAAAAGAAAGAAGGCAAATAGAATAGACTGTTTAACAATGATAGCCACCAAAAAAGAACAGAGCGGGAAAATGGATATTGTGAGAAATTCCCGGCATCAACACTTGAACAAACAGGCTTTTACATTTTTTATCAGAGAATCCAAATTTATGACCTTGTTATGAACTTTCAGTTAAGAAATTGAACCTAAGAAAAGTATAGTACAGCATTCAGACACAGATTTAAGCTAACCTCCTAGTAAGCACAAATCAATTTCTAGACTTTCACCCAGGAGACTGTGTTCAGGGCATTTGCCCTGAGCAGCTCAGTACAAGTCTTGGTTGGCTGGATCATTTGCAGCATGTCATTCTGCTGCTCGTTAAGGCCGGGGTTTCTCTGGGTCCCTGATCACCAGGTTTGGGCCTCAAGCCTTCTGTTGCTGCCACTTAACCCCTCGCCGCTGGTGCTCTAAAACATGGATCACCCTGCATACCCCAACTCCTCCACAAAGCAGGGTGATCAGAAGAATGGATACTTTTACTTTTGTATATCTGGCTTTTACTCTTGAAATCAGATGCAGACAGTGCTTTTTTTTTTTTTTTTTTTCAAAGTCCCCAAAAGATGTTTATGGCAGAGTTGGCGGTAGGTAAGTGGAGCCAATGGCGTGATCGTCGATTGTTTTATAAATGTCAGTGGAAGAATAAGGAATAATTGAGAATGATGATAAATCTGACTGCCGAGAGGACAGGTAAGATACCAGCTTCAGTAATATGAGCTATGTGAATATAAATTACTGCAGTTTAGTAATAAACATACATTTTTCGGCTGTACATGAAATCCATATGTTCAGAAGGTTCCATTTACATTGTAGATTCAAGTGGCAACAGGGTTCAATGAAAACATTATAGCTCAAACATTTAAATTTTTACACTCATAGCAGATATATTCTGCCTCTGCCTTCTGTGTCTCTGCAACTTCAATGTTTTAATAATCGATGATGACTTGTAATAGTTAAATCAATAATTGAATAACTACGTCAAGTTGCAAGTGAGGGAAACTTCTCAACATTGAAGTTTGTAAAGAACAGGAAGCAGCTCCCTGACTCAGGAGAGCTTAGAGGCCTTGATGCTTATGTGTACTGAAAGGGAAATCCCCTTGTCTCCTGACTATGAGCCTGTAATAAACAAAGCTGCAGAAACCAGCACGCTGTTTTGACTGAGGTGAAAATGTAATAAAGTTTCACTAATAAAAATTATTGGGCCGTCAGAACTGTTCAACTGTTGTTGTTTATTTATTCAATTTTCTCATTATTTGAAAAAAAAAAGTCCACTGCTTTTGGGCATGAAACTCCCAGGAAAAGAAAACCGAACTCCACTCTGGTCCGGGGCTTAGATTACTCTCAACCATCCCTTAGTCTTACTGCGATAGGTCTAGATTGCTGGGGGACCTCCCATATATTATTTATATATATATATATATACATATATGTATATATATATATGTATATATATATACATATATATATATATATATATATATATGTATGTATATGTTTATTCTGATTGTTGTCATTATCTAGTGATCATTTTTGATTTGACATTTAAAGGAGGTTGAGGAAAGTGTCCATGACAGTCAGGGTGGTATGTCACAGAACAAAACTAATGAATGAAAGTTATGGAACTTTATTTATTTACTTCTTTTTTTTTCCCACAGTCGTTACATTTGAAAGCACAAATTAGGGCACCATATCTCCACAAACTTCCAAACAATTCTTCGGGGATATACTGCCTCATTGGATTTTATTTTCCATTCTGGCAAACACAGCAAAAAAAAAAAAAAAAAAAAAAAAAAGAAGAAAAACAATTTAGAAAAAATATAGGCAGAGGGGGGAGTCTCTGAAGATGAATACAGCACCTCGCAGTTGTAGTTGATCAAAAGTGAGCATTGAGGGTCGCTTTTGTCTGAGTCTCTTTTATTGTTTTGGTATGTATTTATTTCTTTTTTTTAATTCTGTCTTAAATGCACAGAAAGTAACTAAAGTATTGCACTAATACTTTCTTTGGTGGTTAAATAAATTGTCTGAAATACATCATTCAGCTATATACAGGTTCTCAAATGCAATTAGCAGAGTGCCTCACATTTGCAAGCGTCTCCCCTATCTGTGCTGCTCAGAATTCCTCTGGCTCTGTGCAACCTGCCAATTTGGAAAAACACAAGGCTGTAAGACATAACATTGCACTACTGTAACTGCCCAGATCTGCTCAACAGTGCCAACAGCCAGCAAAGGCGCAGCAACAGTTATTTACATCTCCTCTGTGATAATTTCTTCACTATCAAACGACAAGTTTGAAACGAATGCTTCCGAAAGACCGAGCAGAAGTGAAAGCATCCCTCTACTAGTTCTTGTTTATTTTAATTAAAGAGTCCATGCTGTCACGGTCCATCACAGCTACGGATACATGTCTTAGGTCACTCAACCATGTGAAAAATGTTGAACTTTTTAAATGACTGTTCTTTCACTATCACTCTGAAAAACAACCTTATAGGCTGCCCATGTTTACGAAAAGGGCGTTCTGTGAATTGTATGTTAATATCTACTCAAGCTGTTATTCCAATGCAAAAATTTGTTTGGTATATACTGAGTGAAATGTAATATGTCCTCTCAGATACCACAGCTTTGATTTTCACAGCACCAACCGAAAAACAGGCACCCACAGGCCATTTCAGCTATGCAACAAGCTTTGTTAGTCTACCACTTAAGTATTTGCAAATGAATACAGATGCTGAGAGACAAGACTCAGAATGACAGGAGAGCCCTAGGCCAGCGGAATTTTGTGGCTGACAGCTAATGGTCACTCGCTGGTAAATGTGCAAATGACAATGAAAGGATTTTCTGCAAAAGCAAAGTAGCACTTCAGTGTTCCTCTAATACATTAACTGGCGCCTCTCTTTCTGTTACAAAAGGCTCCACAGATGGACAGGCAACAGTTTACACACAATTACTGACGACTGGATGGGGAAAGTGTAGAATGGCCTTTATAACAACGTCTTAACGCAGATGTAGGCTCTCTTAGGTGCTGATTTATTGGAGCTTGGCATCTGCTCCATTTGCGGGGGGTTAATCTCAACTGGTTAAAGAAGAGAACTTAACTCCCATGTGGTCTGAAAAATAGGGTTTGATATGCAAATGACATCCCCTTAGCCCTCACAAATACAAATTCAAACACTTCTCATCTTCAATGAGGCTACTGTTACTATGTTACTATTGCTGAACTATAGGAAAAATATATTTATTTTAAATGCAAGGGTGTGTGTTGGTGCTGGAGTAGTAATTCTTTTAAAGGCAGCTCGAGAGAAAAAAAAAGTCGAGATTCCTCAGTTCAGTAGTCTCACTTTTTTTGAACAACAACCAGAGCATTGTGCTTTTTTAATGCTGTCTCAGTGGACTTAACACTTGTTATTTTCTCCCTTTCCCTTCACTCTCGCTCTCTCCCTCCACCTCATATTCCCAACGCGCTGTCTGTGCTCTTGCATCTGTAATCACAACGTTACCTCATTTGGGGCTGCCTTTGTATGTGTGTAGGTGCGAGGTTTAGGTGTGTACCATGTGTGGCGGTGTGTGTGGATTTTGAGGTTCTGCTGGGGGCTGTGAGGGGGCTTAGCAGCACACTGGGTTTCGATGGGGAGCCCACACCACTGCTCTGCCAGTTCTTATCTCCTCCCATGCAGGAGAGCAGTGGCATCAAGCCGGTGGCTTATTAGAGAAGCAGGGAGCATATCCCAAATACCCCACTTCCCCCTCTCCACATACCCCTTTACACACACAGAGATACACAGTGACGTGTGGACTTACCTTTCAATTTGGGCCTGTGGCAAGACCCATGAGGAGAAAGTCTGTCTCGGCACACTGTGAGTGTTTATTGCTTTTTCTTTTGTGTTGATGATGCAAAAATAAATTGCAATTTGGAGAATGTGCTCTGCTTCAGGGTTGTACTTTAGTGATCAGGGATGGAGAAAGAGAGGTTGCGAGCGCGAGCAATAAGAAATACATTGCTTTTATATTGTTTTCTCTGACAGATGAGATGGCATTAGATGTGATTTTGCTGTTATTGCAGCTGCTGTGGGGTGAGGTGAAGTATTATTTGGGAGGTAAATGAGTGGAATCTGGACATTACAGTTGTTAGTCTCCTCTGCTGTCGGTAATGTCTTCATTATAGAGCTGTACCTCAGCCATTATGACTCGGCAGAGGGATAGTAATCACAGAATGAAAGGCCAGCAGGTTCTTTCAAAAACAACATCAAAGGCGCTGAACACAAACATCTACCATTTACTGGCAATCAAACACAATCTTACTTCATCTATTTCTGTTTCACCCTCTCCTACTTACAAAGGTAATTTCAGAGGTGTTTTTTATCCCGAACTGTACACTTGCAACAGGAAATGAATTTGTTTTATTTCATCACTGAACAGCGGGCTTGAAGGCACTTTGTTTGCAAGACTGCGTGTATATGGAAAAGCCGGCTGCACACGTAAAACTCTATGGCCATGAAACATGTAGTGATGTTTAAATTTGACTTCCTGTGAATATTCTACCTTTTGTGTGCGTATGTGTATGTGTGTGTGTGTGTGTGTGTGTGTGTGTGTGTGTGTGTGTGTGTGTGTGTGGATGAACAAATAAGAACATAATATTATGCATTTGCATGCAGTGCTTCAGTGTGGGAGAATGTCATTGATTTATAACCATGATGAAAGGTCAGTTCACCTTATTAAACAACACATAGGTATACTGCTGCATGGTATTGGATAGCCATTAGAAGCCAATCTGTCCATTCCTACTGTGACTGGTGGAGGCATTAAGGTCTCTACAAAAAAAAATTGTATATAAATCAGATTTAAATTAGTTTGTGTTTGAAAACATGGACCTGCATTATCTTCAGCATTATCTGCTTAAAATGATGGTTTATTGAACTATTCAGATTTTTACTGTTTAAGTGGGTTTTAAAAGTGTGATTTTATCCAAAGAGACTTTGATGAGGTAAAAAAAAGAGCTGATTGCTGATATTCCTTCAATGTCCGCTCATTAACCTCATTTTGTTAAGACAACCAATGAAAAGTGTACTTCTAGCATCTGAGACTAGATGTTAGTGAGTGCAGATTATGCATTACGCTTAAACACAATCATTCACTCCCCATCCACCAATCCATCCATTTCTCTCTGCTATCGTGTCCTACTCAGTTATTTTGTCTGATTAAGCATTGTTTAAAGGAAATCCCTACAGGCTGATTGTGCATGCATTCTGGCTTCAAGTAAACACCGTCTCCTCATCATTGGCTTTGTTGTCTTTAGGCATTAACGTCTGTGGAACATTCTGCGCCCCACTTCTGATGGGGAAGGACCACACACAGATGTAATGTGAGTGTGAAGGATAGGTTTTTGTTTGTGTGTAAAACTGTGCAAGACAAAGATACAGACTGTGGGGGAGTATTACCCTTTATCTTAACAGCAGGTGTTTTATGGTTAAACATGCCTACAGTACAGTGCTTGTTTGTATTTGCATATAGATACATATGATACTGGTGCCGGTGCATTTGTGTCTCCACATAACTGTTTATGTCATGCACGGATGTCTCTTCTTTTACATTAAAGCTGTTTTAACTCCTACTTATGCTGTCCCAACAGGTGCAAGTCACTATTGTGAACATATGCAAAGTTATTAGATTTGAATAATGACAGACAGAAGGATGGACTAGAATAAAGAAGAACAATCGCCATTGCTTCCTGTCAACCTTCAGAGGGCCAGAAAATCCTGTGCCAGTCCCTGCTAGGGTGTGGCGTGGACCGAGAGATGGCGGGGAGCGGATGATGAGATGGGGGACTCAGGGCAAGCCTGGAGCTGCTCTGGAAGGGTAGAAGAAGAAGAGGCACCAGCAGGCCCTGGAGGTGATCCAACAGGCACTCTCATCCTCTCAACTGTTGCAAAAGGATTGGTGGTAAGTGGGATAATCCACCGGCATGGAAGCTCCAGATAGCTGCCTCCACATGTGAGAAAATAAGGCTAGACCCAATCAACACAATGAGAGTCTTAGGCATTGATGGTGAAGCTACTGAAAAAAAAGGCCTCACTCCAAATTATGTAAACAATTAAAGCACAAACCCGGTTTGAACGTTTCCATGTGTGGATGATGTTAGAGTTGGTTGATTGACTAGTTGATGTAGTCTACCAAAATGTCAGCTCAAGCACATCACTTATGGTCATCATTTTTATTTACATCTAAATATGTATTTATATTTTTTTAGCATAACACAAAGACCTACGCTGTGTCACAGTGTACATGCCAGGCCCCTCTTATTATTGAGTTCTCAAAAACATTATTCTGCTGTCAGAATGCAGTGATTGTTGGTTTACATTGCTTCTGTTGTGTGGGTAGAGTTGTTGGATTATACACATTGCAGTTTAAAGCCATTTATTCATCTTAATCTGGTCGCTTGTTCCTTCCTTACATAGTTTTGAAATCTTTCTAAAACATTGTTTTTAACTGAGCTAGGGGATATTTTGAATAAAGCTCAAATGGAAATAACCAGAAAGAGGTACTAGCAAGGATTACTCGCCACTTTTATTAGTAAATTATACATGTTAGGCTTGTTTTAATGTGCCGTACTTTTTTAAACTTTTTTTAAAAAGAAGATTTTTGGACCAAAATATTACATTTAAATACAATTATTGGGAAAATTTTATTTCTCTAACACTTACTGTACAGTTTTCTCTGCTGCTCTTACACTATACACCAAAAAAAAAAAAAAACATACCCAGTGACTCACTGAAAGAAACATTATACAAGCCATTCTAAAAACATTCCAAAAGTTGCATCGATGCTATTATCGTTCAAGGACATCACTAGACAGTATTATACCCCCAGTATGCAGCAGATGGGAGAGATCCAGGGTGGCACTACGCCCGTTTCCACAGGGTCATCCAGACCATTAGACCTCCAACATCAGGTGACTGCTGGTGGGAAATCTCCACCAAGTGTTCAAGGAATGCAGCTATGTGCCAAGATACAACAGTGCGGGCCAGTTCACTGGCACAGAAAAGTGAAGCTGTTCAGAAACGATCAGATATCTCAGAGAGAAAAGAAAATACGCTATAATCCTGAAAGATAACTGAGTTAAAGTTCAGGTTTGAGATGACAGTGACAGAGAAAACAATGAATCACTTCAAAGTTCTGCAACCAGGCCCGCATTTGCTTTGTTTACTTTGTTACAGTGACAGTGAAGAACATTCAAGATGAAAGTTTGCATTTTTATATCCTGCTTCAGTTTCACTCTAAAGTATCTTACTCTTTGTGTTCACAGCTCAACATTTTTAAAGTCAAACTTAAGGACCTTGCTCACAGTGAACATTTAGACTTTTAGTTAAACTCAACCCTGGTAGATTAATACTATTTAGAATGGATTGATCATTCCTTTTTGCCAATGACTGAAAGCTTGTAACCTGTGATGTGTCATTTTAAACACTGTTTATTGAGTCTGAAAACCTAGCATATCTGTTCAGCGTGCACCTAAACTTTGTTTCAGAGTACTAAAATGCTGAAAATGTGAGAAAATGTTACAGGGAAGAGCTGAATGGTAGCTAAGTTTCAGATAATTGGTTGAAAAAGTAAAAAAAAGCTGATGGCTTGGTATCTGTTGGCTGTGGTGCATTATATTGCTTTCATATGTCATTTACAGCTCAGTTGCATGTGTTTCCACTAAATGTATGAATGTATGAATAGAGATGCCAATTACTTTAATAGAAACCAGGAAGCATGACCGTTTCAATTAGCAGGCCTGTTCCCATTTCATTTCCCCTGCAACACCTCACAGAGTCCGGTGATGAAACACAGTGTATTGCGGTAGTTATGGAATTATGCTGCCCGTTCGGCTGCTGAAAATTGAATGTCCCTTTTTCTTCAACCTGATCTGACGGTATAATATGATGTTACCAACGAGTTGACACATCCAGAGGCATTAAACTATAACAAAATGCTGATTGTAAATGCATGGTTCATCTGTGCATCTCCAGAATGTTGGTGTCGGTGTGATTAGAATCAACAACATGTCAGTGACACTGAATCCAGAGGACAGTCATCATTTTTGTATCTTTCTTTTTTCCTTTTCCACTGCGTGTATGCATGGCATTTGACATTTGTTGTGAAATGGCCCTGATGGAGATGAGTTTGACAGCGTGGGAAAGTGGAAGTAGTAAGAAACACGAAAATGAGGGCAGATATAAGGGAAACAATCTTGCTTATTTAACTTGCGTAAACTAGATTTATTATTTATCTAAGTAATCTCTGAAAATTTCCTCTCTTATACAACATATGTCTGTATATGTGTGTATATCTATCTAAATGAACTAATATCATTGGACAACTAAAACTATAACATTTTGGAGCCTGAATGACCATAGACAATGAACATAGAAATTTCCAGTAAGTAATTTGGTGTAAAGGGAATTTAAAACAGCCGGTGTTGTATCTGACAGAATTCTCAAATGCCACATAAATACACCTGAAGCTCATTACTTTGATGAAAATTGTGAGGTGTACCCCTTGTTTAGTGTTGTAGCATCGATATTGGTGAGTTTTTAATTATATGTATCCACATAATTGACATTTTTTTCTTTACAGCTTTCTTTCTTGTTTAAATGCAGCGCTGTTGTTTTTCAGCCTGTGTGATTGGTTCTCTGATGGCAGCTCCACCCCTTTTACATGAAAACCTGAGTTGACTTAACAACTTGATAACCAGCGTTCTACTGCTAGTTTGCAAGATCTCCATCATTAGGGCCACTTAAGCTGGATAACTAGAAGATACCCAAAACATGTTGCACTTGTTTGATCAGTAATAAGTGCCTTTATTTTTAATCTCTTATCTAGAGCATGAATTGCTCGGGAGCAGAATGAAACCAGGAGTACCATGTTAAGATACATCCTGCTTCATACCTGGTTCCAGGTTGTGTATGAGAGATACACTTTCATTTTCACTTGCAATTTCACTAATGTGGTTGTATGATCCACTATTTTCCTTCCCCACAATAGGCAGCAGTTTTCCTCACTCCCTCCCCCTTCTCTCAGCCTCCTTCTCTTTGTGGTTAATTTATGGGCTTGTTAGTGGGGAAACCTGCACTTCAAACTATTTCACTTAAGGCAACCAACACATATTTCTCTCTTTTTCTCTAAGTCTGTATGTAGCAATTATCGACAGGACAGGCTTCTACTCTTTCCACATTATGAACTGTACTAAAGTAAAATCAGCTGGTCTGGCGCTCTTTGCTTTATTTTGGAGGCTGTGTTTTCCTGAGGAAACTAGATTTGGCTCCCTGCCCGTTTCCATTCTCCTCTCTCTGTGCGCAGACCGGCTATTACGACTGTCAGTCATTTTCAGACATAAAGGGCCCCATTTGAAAAGGCTTAATGCAAATCTCATATCTTACATGAAACAGTCTTGATTTATTTTCACCAAGCTTTTCTTCCCATGTCTTCAAACAACCTCCCAACACAGACAGCCCCCCCTGCACATATCTCCTCCAGGCTGGATTCACATCTTTCAGCATCCAGTCTGAGGAACGGGGAAGTGTTCTGTGGACGTCTGCCATGGTCCTTTTGCACCTAACTGCCCCAACACACACACAGACACACCAACCCCCTACACCCATCTATCCCTGAACTGCATTTCCTTTTCCTCTAGTCGATATCTGCCCACAGCAGGTGCTTGATCAAGCCCAAACATAGCTGTGATACCAAAAAAGGAAAAAAGTACAAGGAACTTCATTTTAACTCAACTCACACAACAGTTGTTCCTCCTTTTGTGGCAAAGTTGGATGACATACCTTATTATCAGCAATTGTGTCTGTGTTTTTTCGCTGTTTGTGTGAGAGATCTAAAGATGCCATATTTGTCACAGAATCATCGCTCTTCAAATAATGAATGCTGGCTGAATAAACAGATCCTGTCTTTAAAGTTGCCTGTGCAACTGATGTGTGGGATACATATTTATACTGCAGGTTTCGTTCCTCACCTTTGCTTGTAATCCTCTCCCCCTACTGGGACTGAATACCCCCCTCAGTGGTACGTCTGTGAGCTAGGTTGATGACATGTGCTAACATGCTGTCTGAAACTGCCATCACAAGGAAATTGGAATGCTTTGCCTCCTGCAGAATGGCAATGGAGGACGCACACTGCATCAGTGCCAGACGAGGCAGTGGGAGCCACCAGTGAGGCAGCTGTGACCTTGCAAACAGAAGCTCAGAGTCTGAGCCAAAGCCTCACCCTCTTTCCGAATGAGGTCCAGTGTGCCAGCAACGCCAGGTGCCCCTCCAGAAGTGTTTGTGAAGGCCAGGATGAATCTGTGGGCTGGCATTCTGTTGTGGTTTTACATTAAAGATGAGAGAACAGAAAAGACAATGTTGGCTGATTTTTCTGGTTGGTGATTCAGTGGTTTGCAGATTTTCTGTATATGTCTGTTGACTCAACAATTCTTCTTTCAAAATAGGTTTGGCTCAAATGATGAGGAGTGCGTTTTAGATAAACATCTGATATTCAAATGAAATACACATTTGTCTTCTTGTGAAACTATTTAATATTTTGCTCATCCATCAACTTCTGAGAATGGCTAAACTTCACGAACTTTGAACAAAAAAAAAGGGCCGGATCAAACACCTTTTTCAGGAGCCACTCGAGAATTGACTTCAAACTTGGCACAATAATGCTCATTTGGTGCTTATGTCCCACAGCATCTCTACATCCCATAATCACCAAATCTCCTACTGTGAGAAGATTATCAAAGAACGCATGTAACAAGCCTTCTCTCACCACAGAGTCCTTGAGGCTGAGAGGGAAAACATGCATACATCAAGTAAAACATCGCTGAGCATAATTATCCCACCGCATCCCAGTGGTCACTGGAACCGTAAAATCAATAGCAACATCAGTAAAACAACAGTGAACACGGAGCACGATGCTTAAGCGAATGATTTGGAAAAACAGGTCTTTATTGCAAGGCTGTGCAATTGTTTATTCAATTCTTATGTCTTCTCTTAAATTACACGTGAGATTACTGTTGCTGTAAAATGCGCAGAAATTGCTAATGTAGATCCTCAGCTGTTCTGTGAGAGGAGCTTTTCTTCAGACAGTGAGAAAAACGTGCTCCCTAAGCTGCAATTGTGGTTTCAGAGGTAATACTGCACAGACTCCCAACCCAATAAAATTTGGTTTCAGAAATGTTTGGAGTGCAGAGTTCATAGGAACTCACTGTTTATCACATGATTTATGCTGCTCGGCAGACCTCTCTGTTCCTAACTTTCCTGGCCTGTCAGCATTGCTCCTTTTCCATAATGTTACAATTAGCGTTGGTTAAGTGCTGTGTGAGGGAAAGTGAAAGAGTAACCAAGGAAACATGTAAAGATTGATAAATGCATCATGTGATCTTAAGGTCTTTTGCTCTGTATTCAATTTCCTTATTCCACATTTTCGCAAATGAAACAGAATAACCTTCACTGCTTATATAACCTTCTGCATTTGATTACCATATTAACGTCCTTAACAGCATGAGGCTAATTTGTGAGCTTTGGTTGTCTTTGGAGAAGGTCACAGTAATGAAGTGTACACCAAGAACATGATTTGAGCTTCACTTATTAAACATTTGCTAATTGTTTATATTTGCGTGATTAGAAATCTTAGAAAAGAAAGCTCTGGTTGTACTTTACCATACATTTGGCTGCTGTCTCCTCTTTTCATTGGACCATCCCATGTCTTTTCCCACCACTGGTGTTTCTAATTATCTTCCCTGACACAAGATATTCTGGCACTTTCACCTTGTTATATTTAAGAGATGGTTGGATGGTAGAATCATGTTCTCTCGGGTGGTTCTCTGCTAATTATCTGGCTTACGGCCTGCTAAGGAGACATTTATGTTGAGGTAATCTAGGAGAAGCGTAAAAACCTTATTTTCATGCATGCATTTTGTTCATACAGTATATGCAGTGTTTTCAGTGAAGAGGTTAGTTAATTGGAAATCATGAGGTATGCTTTCACTTTTGAGCGAGTTTGAAAACATTTGCTGTAAAGATCTTGTGATTGCAAAATATCCTTCCTCTTTATGAATAAAATACTTTTATATTTGCTGTAATACTTACAAAAGACTGATTTGTGCAGTCTAGCAAAATCAGTAATAAGCCTTTCTATTAACAAAGTAATTATAAAGTTGATTTAACAAGCTCAAAACTGGCAGTGCTCCTAGACAAGAACTGATGCAATCGAACATGAATCAATTAAATTTCAAAAGCTGATAATTGAGTCTAATTTCTCAGTCTCCCTGTGATGTTGTTGCAGCAGTATAAAGAGAGGCTAGAAAAATCCCATCGTCGAGATTCACGTGTGAAAATATTTTCAGAATGATAAATAATAGTGACAAATAGATATGTCACGTAGTGAGACCATGAACTGTATAAAGCTAAGGAGTCAAAGAGAGTGTCCTTCAAGAGAGCATACTTTTTCTTTCTTTCTTTCTTAACTAAATACATCTTCAAAAGGAAAAACCCCACAATGTCTTGCTGAAGCCACCTGCACACAGAGGGCAGGCTGCCACTGTTTCAATGGGCGCTGCATGCACAACCCAGCGGGCTTCCAGATAGCGGCTAAAGAGCTTATTTCCCAAATCTCTTTATCCTTTCTAGAACTGTGAGATGTTGACAGAAAGTCAGTTAACTCTAGCCAGTGGCAGCTGCATGGGTTTTGCATAATTAATTATTTATACGGAGCCAGACATAGTAATTACCATCCAGATGAATATGATATTCTAATCAGGCAGGCTTTAATTTTAATTGCCCTCCAGCATCTAACTGTCAGTGCTGGCCTGGCTTGATAAAGTGGAGAGTCTCTAAACACCATTAGACATCTGCTCTGAGAGCATTGCCTCTACTACCCACCAGCCGCACCATCCGCCATAAAAATCAATACAGGACCTGGGTGTGTGCGCGTGATCCTGCTCATTTTTCTATGGAAAGTAATTTTTCGTCTATGACAAAACCAGAGCAGGGCTTCAAGCCACGGAGTCCCCCCTTCCAATGATGGATGAGGCTTCTAGGATTTTGTGTTTCCTTTCCTTTCTTTTTTTATTACCAATTTGGAGTCTTATCTCAATACATTGTCTCGGAGAGATTATCATGCTTCGGTTTTTTCTTGTTTTCTAAATTCAGTGTTTTCTGACTTGTGCACTGGAAACATTAAAGGAGTCATAAACAATATTTGTTCCCCTCTTGTGCTTCAGCGCAGTCCTATTGTTATGTTTCCCCTTGACTAAACAACAACTGCAAATGTATGTATGGCCAATCATATTTGCAAGATTTCCTTAATGTGTTACACTTGTGTTTTATACCTTTGGCCCCGCAGTTTCTCATACTTTACACTATTGTATTTATTGATGCCCAACTCTCAAAGTCCCTCTGACAGATCTCAGTGCAGTAGGAATCAAAATCCCAACAGCTGGCATGGCATTATTACTTTTTTCCCAACCACATTTCTGACTAAAATATTATGATACATTTCACATAGATCTTACACTTCGAGCCAGAGCCAGCTGTAGGGCTCTGATTGCATTCATTAATATCGAAATTAATATTAAAGTAATATTGAAAGTAATAATATGAAAGTAATATTTCGTGTGATTTTGTTTCTCTATTACAAGGACCCTTTTTGCAGTATATCAGTGACACCACATGGCTCTTCAAAACCTTGTGACATAAATAAATATGCCATCCTTAAAAATAACTGTAAATAAGTCTTTTCACGGAGTGTTTTCCTCAGGCAGGTAGGTTTCTGTGCTTCTGCTGTAATCAGTTATAGTAAAGACACTGATGGCACATGTGGGTTTACGGTATGTGTGCATAAATAATTTACTAGGTTGCAGTTGTTTTGAATATGATATTCTACTCTGTATGCTATGCTGCCACCTACATGTGTCTTAGGTGGAGTTAAACCTGCGTCTGCAATGCTCCACTGTGCTTCCACTGTGTGGAAATGAACACACTTAAACTTCCTAAACACCGTCTAAAAAGGCGAAGGAAACACAGGGAATCAGCAGTCATTATGGTTGTGCACCTCAAGTGAGAAGATTGATGGTTCCACAGATGTGTCTGGCAGCTGATAAAACCACTGGCCTCAGCCAGTTTGATGCATTTCCAAAAGTACCCAAGGAAGATGAGAGACATTAACTCATACCATGCACTATGGCAATCTGTATCTCCTTTGGATCTTATTTTGCTTAAACTTTTTAAGATGACTTTATGACTTCTTGGCTTCTTGGCTTCCATCAGCAAAGAGAGTGAAACGATAATTGACAGCACTCGCCAGAATATTTGAGTCCTTCCAAAGCATTCGGTTCTCACCTAAAGCCCGCATTCTTTCTCATCATCATTGTGCATTCACAGACTGCAGCAACACTCCTTTGTGCAGCTTGGCTCTAGGTTTTTTTGATCTCCACACATTGCGACTGAGGTGAGGGGAAATAAGGTCCTCAGATATCTATGGCTCCTCATGCCCAAAGTTTGAATTTCATTAAAGACCATCTCTGCTTCCTTGGCTACCAGGAACAAAGCATGATCCGCACTCACTGGTAATCCTGCCAGCGAGGCGCTGGTGTCAAAGGTCACTCGTCGCCAGCAGATGAATCCTGTGGTTGGGGTAGCAGCAGCTATGATGGAGAGGTGAAGAATACAGAGAGACTCTTTTCTCAGGTTGCCCAGGCAGAATCTAATGAGGAGGATAGGAGGATGAAGAAGCCATGCTTCTGCTTGGGTGGAGGCAAGAGGCTAGCGGAGGGAAAACTTCTCTACAGAAAGCAACAGAGAGGAGGATGAGGTAGAAAGGGAGAAAAAACACTAATGTGCAACATGAAAAGAAAGGGAGAATGAGACATAAGGCACAATCAGAGGTTGCATTCACTGGTGTTGCATGAGAGCCACTTAGTGCCTGAGGACAAGCCCAAGGCAAATAAAGCTGAAAGTTGGTAGATGCTCTGACCTTGCTTTGGAAAGCAAAGCCCTAATAAGGACACAGTCTAAAATGAAAGGGAGAAAAAAAACATTGCTCTCTCTCTCCAGAGCAAACACTCTTTCCATCCCTGTTTCATGCACTCTCTTTTCATTATAGCACAGAGAGGAAGAGGAACCTATAGACACCCTAATGAAGGCTACTGTAGGATCGGCTACATTAAAAGAAAGGATTAGACAGTGTCTGACGTGGAAACTGACTTTGAACATACTCGCACTGCATGATTAGTAATAGACTGTGAAATGTCCAACTCAATTATAAGAGGCTTTCATAGTAAAAGGATTTTAGAATGTGAGTGCATCAGTAATGTTAGTTTCATCTGTCAAACACAACATGTTTGACAGATGAACACAACATTAGAGCATGTTATAGCAAAATAAAAAAATATGTGAATCATCTAAGTAACTTTTACTCATGACAAATCTTTCTTTTTTCCAAATAATTTTTTTTCAATCTTATTTTAGTCCCCGTTGAGTTAATTCCAATTCATAAATACATGATTCATTTAATTAATAATGTTTTTATTATTATTATTAACTTAAATGTAAATAAGCCCTCTCCATGAAAATGCTCTCAAAAGACATAGGATTGATCCAAGATTGTTTGGTCTTGTGTATTTGATATAACTTCTTCCTATTTTCCCTTAATCTGCCATCATCTGTGGAGGGAAAAGTAGTTTTCTCCACGCTCTATTGGTTCCTCACAGCAGAAGGTAGATAGGCTTGCATTAGACGAGCTGGTCTATAGCTGGCTGCACTAAGAAACTTTGACAAGTAGTCAATGTGAGTCCTCCCAGGGTGGGTGTTTTTCTACTCAGGCTCAGTGATTCAGAGCCCTTTTTGGACCCCTGGAGATAAAAAGAACTTCCTCCATGCCCTAATACTGTGGATAATTTGTGCCATGATGTTTTTATAACGAGGAGAGGGATTAGGGCTTTCCTTCATGAATTCAGGATGAACAACAGGCTGTCTGCATAACTATTTTGAAGGTGAGCTGTTGAACCTTCCAGATATATTTTAGGATACCAAAAAAACTCAAGCAATAAAGTGTCCTCACTAGGACACCGACAGAGTTGGAGAGAAAGTATCACCGAAACAAGTGACCACTATACTGTTAATGTAAGTGAATCCAGCTGTATAACCATTACTTGCGTGTCAGAGTTTGTTTCTCCAAGACCTTTAACACAGTCTACTGAACATACCCGAGCAAATCCCTGTGAATTGGCCCAGCGCGCCAACATTAATCTGAGACAGGGGTGACCATGCACAGTCTAAATTGAGCCCTCAGAGACCATTCACCCAGAGAGAAACCGTTGTTAGTGAGCTACAGGGACCAGGAAGGTGCAGTGTGCCCCGAGTCCAACAGCTCGTGCTGCTGGAGATGAGATAAGGGCTATCAGCTGCCCGGCTCCGCTGAGAGGAAGCTCTGCATTTTGATGCTAAGAGCAGCAGCAGTATTAGACAGGCATAGAGCCCTGAATATGAGTTCAGGCAGACATCAAAGGCCATTCTGGACCCAACATAAGTGGAATGCCAATAGAAAATGGCTTAAAGACGCATGGCACTGATGCAGTCATCTGTGCCAAATAATACCCATTGTCTCAGTCCCCGCTGTAGAGATAGTTTATCATTGTGAAGTTATTTCTGCCGGTCTTATAGTAAGTGGATTCTGTGTTCAGAATTGCAGTTTTCAATTTGATGATATAAACGAGTGACACTACAAATATTAGCATTTGATTGACTGTACCTCAAACTTTACTAATTTCCCTCCAGTAGTTAACATTATTGTTTCACCCTCAGTAACTTTTTATGTGCCGCAGTTGCTTTCAGGGGAGCCAGTGATTGCTAATCATTCTCATTTGCATATGAAGATAAGTCTAATATGCTTGCCAGCTAATCCCCTCCCTTTAAGTGCTGGATAACAGACCATTTTTAGCTTTTAATCCATTAATGAAATTTGTTTGCTCATTGACTTGAATCATAACCATAATTATAGGGACAAATTTATCATTTCAAGCTATTTGAAATAATGTGTTTTGTATGTTGCATTTGCATATACGAATTAATGACAGTGATGTGTCATTAATTGATATGATTTTTCATAGTCATTACTGACTAAACCACACATTCACTGGTGCCTAATTGAGATCTGAAGAGTTAAGGTGACAATTTCAACTGTGGGAAGAGTTATTTAATATTTTAATGGACGTTCTCGTAAATATTTAATTCTTTTTAAGAAGTAAACTTTTTAAAAAGATATAACATATACTGTACATTTAGTTATTTCCTTAGATTATAACATAGAGAGACATTTCATAATGTATATGGTGAGCCAGTGCTGTGACATGAAAACATCTCATATGGAAGAGAGGCAAAGGTGAATGAGGCCGTTTCACTCGTCAGCCCTTTCAAATCATTAACTCTTTTGTAATGACTAATGCACACATTAAATGTACTCGTTGTTAAGATATACAAACCTTGATGCAACCTTTCAATAGCATGTGTTCTTAGTTGTTATCATCATCAAATGTGACATTGTGGAAGCTTGCATAGTTCTTAGGTACTCTACCCCTTTTATTTTGATTTAGAATGAGAAAGTAGTTCCTCTGAGAAAGATCTGGTTCAAGTTGTCAACGGTGGATGTTAGAGTTCTACAAAGAAGGCTGCCAAGTGGCTGTGGATCACAAACGTAGAGGTAGTCAGTGCACACAAACCACTGTCAGTTCTCATCACTCACAAAGACCCTGAGGGCTGGAGTGTGCATGTGAGTGAGGCGCTTACTTTGTGTTCCTCGGCCCCGATAGCCACCCTTGAGGCACCTCTCATCCAGAGATGTGCTCTCTGCTATTTTCGGCCTCTCTATATGTGAACACTAGAACTATCAAGAAGCACTAGATTGGAAAACCTGAGAGTGACATCAAATAAATCTAAGGTTCCACAAGCATTTCCCCCCACGTATTAAAGAGCACCAACCGACCAGCCAATACAACATCTAGTTAATAAATAGTCGCCACAGTGAAGACTCCTGGGAATGTGGCAGGAAACACTAAATATCTAATTTTCTGTCACAGTTGGGATGAAGATGATTTTTTTTGTCAAAACCACAGAGGAAAAGAAAAAATACTCCAATGTGAAGAGGAAAATATATAAAGTTTTTCTTTTCCTTTGTGTGCATACTTGTGTGTGTGTGTGAGGGTAGTGTTGAATAAAAAAGCCTTTTATTCTTACAGAGTATTCAGCTCACCTGCACAGGACATGTTTGCTAAAGCCTATATCTCTTTATGCAGTAACAGCTGTTATGATTTAGTTTCTTCTCCTCTTTCTTCTACCACTCACCCGGTGGGATGGTAATCCTGCCCCATGATTAACATTCTGAGCCCCTCTGTATGAACGAGTTGAGTTCAGAATCCTTGAACCAGAAATTCAAAGCTATCAGGTGTTGCTAATGTATTTCCAATCCTTCTTTCCCATCCTCCTTGTGTAACCTGCTGAAAAATGGCATCAATATTACAGTGGCAAGTGCCTTTTGCCACAACGCTGCCTGTAAGCGTACAAGACAGCTTTCACATCTGATTATGACCCCTTATAAGCAGCAACTGACGCATCTTTCAAACTCCTGCCCCTAAACATCGCTTAGGGCTACAGAAGCATTCATATGGCCCCAATCTCTCCATGTCAGAGTGGCAGCAGGGTAATCACTGGTGACAGAACTGCCTGTCTGAGTAGCTATTTGAGCTGTGAGCGTGTACGGGCATTTTTGTGTGTCATATGCAGCTTATCTGAGTGGCCACTGTGGCAGATGTGTATATTTTTTTTTTTGTTCACAATAGGCCTCAGGTCTATTGCCTCTTCTCCAGTCCTTCCTTCTCATCACTGGGTGACCCTCCTGCCATTCACCTGGGATTGCAGGGAGTGATGATGAGCTTCTTGTCCTAAGGCTGCCTGCAGGGATCCTGGATATGTAATGGTGTCACGCAACCCATGCAGCCCTCTGAGGATGAAGCCACTGACATGCAGTCAAAGGAGTAGCAGGCTGTTTGTAGCATGTGGGTGTGTTTTTGTGTGTACATGTGTGTGTGGGGGTGTTTGTAATCATGTCAAATATGAAACATGAATGACTGAGGTGGTCAGTGTCACCAGGGAGCCCTCTCATTCTTCCAGCTTTGAAACTGCACACAAGCATAGTGTCACAAATGCACACTCCAACATAGCCTATTGGCATTTGTAAGCGCGGTGGAGATAAGAATGCTTATCCAACCCCTCTCTTCCATTCCACCCAATCTATCCATTGCACATGCTTTTTTGGATACACTCTGGAGCTTGCTTTTATTTGGGACAAAATCTGTCTTTGTCACTCTTTTGAATTCTTCTTTTGGATCTGACAGAAGCATAAATGAACCCCGAACAAAGACTCTGTCTGGCTTTTGAAGGCTTTTTTACACAGTCTTACACTCTCACTATCACACGACATGAATGTTGAAATGGAATGCACAAAACAACAAAATGCAGGCCTGTTATGTTGGGCTGCTTTTATGTTCTACAAAAAGAAAAGAAAACTGCTTCAGTAAAAACCTACATCTTTAGTTATTGTTTCTGGAAAAAAAGAAAGATATATCCCTTTTTAGTTGTTGGAATCAAACTATTTCAGTGTCTCTATAATGATGAAACTATCAGTAGCGCGTCTGTTAATACTGGTGGTCCTGTAACTAAAAGGATACAGTCGCTGCCTTCAGAATTCCTTCTGATCTGCATAACAATGACATGATACAATGTCTGGCAGATTTCAGCCGAGAATTCAATCCCACAGAGGAGAAAAAAGGGAGAAGGGGGTAGTCAAAAAAGAGAGAAAAAACATATGGACAGAAAGAAAAAGGCATGGCGAGTGTGTATGTAGTTAAGGGATTTGAAGCTAGTGTGTGCTTCATTATTTTGCTACTCAATTTATTCTTAGCTTGTATAACAACTGCCAGGTTTACGTAAAATTCAAATGGGAAACGCTACAACACAGCCTCAGGCAAACACACTAAATTCTCCTCTTCATACATTAAAACAAATAGATAGTTCCGATTCAAAACACTGAGACAGTCTTGCAAACTTTCTCCCAATATTCATAAGCTGCCTGTCATGCTGTTGTCACCTTCGTTAGGCAGATGAATGTTATATTAATCCTCTCACCACTGCCATGACTCCTATATTTTCCTCCTTGGCTCTGGTCCAACTGAGCTGTCAGACCAAGGCTCCATCTTAGTCCTGTCCATTGACGTCAAGCTGGTGTGAAGCATTTGTGTATGGCATCTGCCAAACAGCTATGGCCTGTCAGGCTCCTCTTCCTGTCTGTCAGTGAGTAATTGGCACGCATACAGTATGAGTAGACACATGCAGGTGGCTGTCGCCTCACTGTGGTACGTTCCCTCCCCACCTCAGGACCCCCAAGGGGCCCGTTTAAGCAGCAATCCTGTGGCGACAGCCTGCTTGTGTATATATTATGGGCAATATCCTGGACTCCTTCACAAACTTTAAGTGCCAGAATAAAACATAATTGGCCGTCTGGAGTTGAGGCGTAATGGCGTGCATTCATTTTAGGGATTGAAAAGTTTTCCTTCTGCATGGAAAATGATGGTGGGATGTTCCGTGTTTGTTTATTTAACAGATGGTATTTGTTCTCTGGTCTTACTAACCCTGTACCTCCTGTAGTATGCCAGACTTAAAATTCAGGAGCATATGTGGTACAGCAGGGGTGTTAGTCACGGTGCAATAGCCAAATCCCAAACAGGTTGTAAATGCAGGTCTGCTTTTCTAGTCCCTCTGTCGACATCCCTGTTGCCCTGTGAAAACCTGAGTTCGGAGTGTTCAGAGATTTGCAAGAGGCTGCACTTAAGGCTGCTTCCCTGTCAAACAAGAGTCAGAGTTACTCACTGTAACACAGGAATTTAAAATAAAGTGTATTAGACACCATTTGGGTGAAAGCTCTTTCTTGGTTCCTGACTTGTCAATGTCGAACCTGGTATTGCTTAAGAAGCTTCTATAGCCAAAGCATGAAATTGGGAAGTGTATTTTGTTATTCCATACACCACTGTCTTCAACATTGGACTTTTGTTGAATCATGCACAAATTATCAAAGTAAAAACACAATTTAAGTTTTATGTGAAATGAGTTGAACGTGCAACGTTGCCTTTAGCTTACGAATATGTAATTAATGTTTTATCATAGAGACCTGAAAAAGGTAACCATTATTAATCTATTTAAAAGAAAAAAGCCTCCCGAGGTCAGTTAAAAAACTTTTATTATGGATTATTCATGTCAGTCAAATATTCCAGACAATTGAGAAATTCCTACAAAGCAGCAGATTATGATGACGTTAGTTCTGTCAAGCAATTAAAAGTTTCAGCTGAGATCATTTAAGTTTTCAAATGAAAAAAGTTTTAATACAAAAATATAACTTTACGAACTGAGCTTTTCCCCTTAAGAAGGTGGCATTGTGGGAAATGTGGTTGTGAGCTGTTTTAAATAGAGGGTGTATTGAGTCATATTCTATTGCCATTTTACAATGTATTTTTACCGTAGAACAATAGCCTACAAGCAGTCAGTCATACAGTGTTTCCTTTATTGAGAAAAAAATACATTAGGCGGATCAGTTTGTGACATTCAAGAGAACACAAACTGTCACCGTTTGTTTAATTAGCACATTGTTTGTATCATAGCTGCCTGACTAGAGTTCTGCACTACGATGATCAACCAGTAGTTGAGAAGATGAGCCCATGACACAAAGTTAAAGACAGCACCCCCCACTGTCATGATGAGGCAGAAATGCATACAGGAATGTCATAAAGAATCTTTTTACACTGCATGCCACATTCACCCATTCACTCACACAGCTCGTCTTATTCTATATCGTTGTATAGGCTACACAATGCTTTCTTCTACACATTCACACACATTCATATAGCACTTTGAATTGTTTTGTACATGAAATGTGCTATACAAATAAATTTGATTTGATTTGATTTTGATTTGATTTGATATACTGGGCATATGATATATATTTATATCATATCAGGGTACAGCCCCCACTGTACTGATAAATTGCATCAAACATCCCTTTTCCTTTTACAAAATGTGCTATGGTTACAAACCAAAGACCCTTTTAAAATGCATAACTTGAAAACAATGCATTTTATCTTGATTTGCACAAACAAAAATTGTTTTCTCATGTGACTATTTCACATTTTTGCAAGAGATGGTGTTGAAAGTTTTCAGCGTTGTCTTTCAGTACCTACTGTCGCCACAACTGGTAACAAGCAACAGTTGCAAACAAACGTTGATTTCAGAGGTTGACTCTTCCTTGATTTTAACTGAGCAGTGCCCAGCATGTCACATTTCGACAGTAGCTGGCTCGAACAGCAGCAACAGACACTAGCAATAGCACTTCCTGTCACAGCTGTCTTCAATGGCTGCTGGCCCAGCATCGGTCTTAAAGCTTTGCTCACGTCTGGCTTTCATATGTTAAATATGAAAGCACACAGGCAGTATGGAGAGACAAGACTGATCCTCAACTGTGCCTATGTGTATAAGGGAGAGCCTGCATCGCGTAACATGCCACTCTAACCTAACGCTGTTGTCTCTCAGCTGATTCTGCAACAGCAGCTTGTTGTGTGTGAGCACTGATTGATGCGGCACTGATCACCTCTGTTTGACATGTCTGATTTATCAAAGACGAGCAGTGGTGTGTTAATGAGAATGTCTTTTTGCTCAGGGGAAACAGATGTGGGAAAGCGCTGCAGTTTTGCGCTTGACTTGCACGTAAGTTTCTTCATGTTAAAAAAATATTTTTAAACTGTACAGTACTAAGTGGGTACAACACGTTTTTGAAAAAAATACTGTAAAGTGAATATAGAGATTAGATTAAATGAATCCTCTGTTAAAAGTATGGAAAGATGTGTGATATACTGTTTATCCAAAATATCCAACCATTTCCATAACAGCTAGATCCTCATCCTTTACCTTCATGCACAAAGGGCACAAAATCGACTTTATTGGCAAGAAGATACGTCATGGGAGGCACAAGTGTGTACTGCAGAACTTAATCTCTTGGGACAACTTATATTAGAGTCAGTAGATCTGTATGAACCGCAGACCACTTTTAAAGGAATGTGTCAAAGGGAGGGACAAAGGCAACTAAAATTTACTGCAATTTCTGTTCCAGGTGTCAAATGATGCTAACTGAAAATTGCTATGGCGGTATTCTTTATTTTCAACTGACTCTTTAGTGCTTCTGTAAGCTTTGATTCCACCGTTCAGCCACAACATTAAAAGCAGCTGCTTAATGTGGCGTAATCTCCTTTTTGCTACCAAAACAGCCCAGAGCATTAAAGGCTTGGAGTCAAAAAAAAAAATGTTTAAAAAAGCAGAAACTGTTGGAAGTTGTGATGTGCAGCCTACATGAATCAAACTTATTTTTCCAGCACAACCCACAGATACTCAATCAGATTGTGGTCTGGGGAATTTGGAGGCCAAGTGAACATCTTGAACTCATTACCATCCTCTTTAAACAGTTCCTGCACAAGTTTTGCAGTGTGGCAGGATGTATTGTCCTGATGAGTCCACTACCATCTGTTGTGGAGAAGATTCATATTTGATCTAATTATCATGATACAACACACATTCTTTTTCATGATAGAATGTTAAGGGATGAATTCAGTAGTCTCACAGCCCGAGAAAAGAAATGTGTGTAAGTTTCATGGCACAGCAGGAGATATTTCTGCATCGCTTGCCAGACAGCAGCAGGGTGAACAGGCTGTGGCTGGGGTGGGTGTTATCTATTAGTATCCTTTGGGCTCTGTGCAGACACCTCATCTCATCAATTTCATTGTTGCTTGGTAGATGGGTACTGATGATGTTTTGGGCAGTTTTAATCAGCTGCTGTAGAGCTTTTTTTGTCTTGGGCTGAGTATATCCCATGCCAATTTGTGATGTTGCCAGTTTGGATTCCTGTTATTGATCCTCTGTGAAAGGTAACAAGAACATGGCTCAGGAGTTTATCCTTTTAAGTTTCTTTAAGAGGTATAGTTATTTCTCATCTTTTTCTAATTGGGGAAGAGATATTCCATGAGGGCTGGTGTGTGGTTAGCACTGTCACCTCACAGCAAGAGGGTTCCTGGTTTGAATCCAGGCTGGGGCCTTTCTGTGTGGGTTTGCATATTCTCTCCTTGTATATGTGGATTATCTCCGGGTACTCCAGCTTCCTCCCACCACACAAAAACATGCATGTGAGGTTAATTGGTGAATCTAAATTGTCCCTAGGACTGGCGACCTTGTCCAGGTGTACCCTGTCTCTTGCCCAATGACAGCTGGGATAGGCTCCAGCCCCCCTACAACCCTGAGTGGAATTAAGCGGGTATAGGAAATGGATGGATGGATCTTTGATGACCATAATAGGTTCTCCCCTTCTCTAGCCTAAACCTGTTTACCTGCCCCGCCTCGGTTCCTCTGATGGATGTGGTTATCTTTGCTTCTGTTTTTTTTTCAAAAGTCAACACCATCTACTCATTTGTTTGATTAAAAATGACAAGTAAGTTGTTGTTTGTGCACCACAATATAAACTCTCGGACCCTTTTTGTAATCCAGTTGATGATGGTGGTGTTGTCAACTACCATGAAAGATATGGCTTCATGTCTGTTGATCCAAGTCTATTTGAGAAGTTTGCCGGTTTCTTGTGGAAAACGGGATTGAATGCTTATCTGATCCATTGAAATAGCCATAATATTTAACCCCTCTCAAAATTGCTCAAATTCTCAAAACTTCATTTTCCTCACCTCAGTAAACTGACTTATCACTTGCCTCCTTATACAGCCCAGTCTTATGGAAAAATCATTACATACCAGAAAACTATGTATTTGTGCTGACAGAGATTAAATCTTTTTTCGTTTTTTTTTTTATGTTGTTCAGAACAACTTTCTAAGTGATGCATTTCAATAGGACATGTGAATCATATGTGCAGCATATAAAACAGGCAGGCTCAGTTTTAATGTGAGCCATAATATTTTCCAAGCCTTAAAAAATATTCTTTTTAATACCTAACCTCTAACAAGTACTTTGTTCTGTATATAGAACATTATATTTAAAATATTTTTTTAAATCCTATCTTAAAACACATCTCTTCTCCTTGGCTTTTGACACGATGTGAGATGTTGAATGTATAATTTTTTTATTTTTTTTTTATTTTAGTATTATTATTGTTTTAAATTATATAGCTGTTGTATGTCTTTTAATTTACTCTTGTATTTTATTCTTTTTATTTTTTGTTTTTATTTTTCTGTACAGCACTTTGGTCAACTGAGGCTGTTGTAAAGTGCTTGATAAATAAAATTGGATTGGATTGGATATTCAGTGATGGAAATGCGTGTGAATGCATAAACAATATTTAACATTGTACTTACTGTAAAGCAGCAGCAACAAATGCAAACCGGACATTTTTTTAATGATACTTTAAAGATACTTGAAAACACTAATGATCAGGACAGGATGTGATCTGCTGTCTCCCACATGGTAGCCAGTTGTATAGCATCACCCTCCATCCCATCCAACGCTTCAGATTTGGACTTTGTGGCTTATTAAATGTGATGCAATGGTGAAAATGTAACTGTCTGATGAAATTCTGTGACTCTGTGTTACCCTATATAATACACTTTTGTGATCAGTTGCACAGAGCTCGGGCCTGTGGACACAAATCAACAGATTACATTTATGTCACTAATCCAAGTTTTGCTGTGAGACTGCATTACATTATAAATCCCATCCTTTGACAGCTATCAAAGTAACAGAATAATCAATGTTATTCCCCAGGCTGTCAGCGGTTTTCATGTTTCATTTCAAACAATACTTAAGTAATATAGCTTTCGCTATATCCCCAGGATATTTACACAATTTCTTTATATTTTGAGGCCTTTTTCATTGGAGATTCAAGGTGGTCAGAAAATTACCCTTTGCTGGTCACAACTTACAAAAGTAAACAAGTAAATCTGACCTCACGCCTCAGGTTAGCGAGGAAAAAGTACATGAGCAAATGATGCACTACATGTTTAAGTTTTATTGCACTATATCCATTAAAAGTTCCCAGATGTTGAATGAGCTAGATACATTGATCTTTCTCTCGCCAACTAAACTCACATCCGGAAAGTAAAGACTATTGATTTGCTTCAACTTCACCCTTTCCTTCCATAAACATGTTCCAGCCTTAATAATTTGAGATTCACATTATGCAGCCTATATTGAAATTGCTGTGTGTTTACAGATAATTGTAAATACTGACTAACTTTGGGGCAAATGAAAAAAACCTTAATACCATTCAATCCTTATGCTGTGTTTGAGTAAATCTCTCATTAGTATGTAAACAGGACTGTAATGGGTCAAAACAACGAGACCCAATGGACTTCCACTCAGAATAATGTGGCCTTGAGTCTTTCCACTGACAGATATTCAGAGCCCAGGAACTGTGAAAGACAAACCACCAGCCTCCCCGTTGACTCCAGTCAACAGCATTGTGAGGCCACTGAGAGGTCAATACATGATCCAGACACTTATCAACTGCCTCCCAGTGGCCTCTAGAATGTCAACATCTTCTTAAGTAAATTGCTTGTGCAAGTCACTAAGTGTTCTTCCACCGTGACACCTAAGTGACCTCAGCAGGCAATGCGGATTTGTCCTTTTCTCCTTTCCTCCCACCTCCTTCATCTCAGTCCCACGTTGCTGCTGATTTCATCATGGTTTCCATATTACATCCTTCTTACTGTGAGCAAACGAGCGTCCAGAATGTCAGCATCATCCAGGTTTTCTCCTACTCCTTTTGTCTTTTTCTTTCCTCTCTGTTTTTTTTTTTTTTTTTTTCTGTCAAATATGGAAGGCTGTTTTTCATTTTCTTTTTTTCTTTGTGTTGTGTTCTGAAAAGTGAACAAGAAAGGTTAGACTGGTGGTGGCTTTGCTGTATACTTCGTAACATTACAAATATGAGATCAGAAAAGAATGAATGCTACTTGATGCGAAACACGTCGGTGGACTGTTGATAGTGGCAGCATCCCCACTCCCGCCCCCATCAAAGTTATTTCCATCTTCTTCAACAAGGGAGATGGCTTTTGCACCGCATTATGGTTGCATGCACCACAGTGGAACTAAAAGACTGAATCAAGTGGCCTGATCTGACTCTCCCCAGGGGTTCGGTGCTACAGAGACGGAAGATTATAGACACACAATTCCTGTCCTGCACAGGATCCCAGTGTGACATTCTATCATGAACAAATGCATTCTCACAATGCAAAAGAAGGCGAGCACCATGAGATTTTTGCCATGGTGAAGAAAACATCCAGAAATCTATAAGGCATGCTCCACACTAAAGCGTGCCACACTGACGGTATATTGAAAGGGATGTGTACATGAGAGGAATGAAAAAAGGAAGATCCTGTCATCCACCGGAGTGATTTCCATTACGTGACTGTCTGGCATTCAAAATTGATGCCAGTTCGTTTTTATTCAGCTTTCTGTGGATCTGCAGGTGCT